>NC_080466.1:7147500-8347500 GCF_030265055.1 Doryrhamphus excisus | reverse complement strand
ACTTCATCTCATTTTTATTGCTCTCACTCACTTCCTTTCATTCCTCCTTCTCTTCTTTCTCTCCATCCTCTCAGTCGCTGTCAGCTCATTTATGTGAGTGAGAACCTTTCATCTTTGTCTTCTTAATGGCGAACCATAAAGATGATGTGTGGACCTTGAGTTTTGAAGCCTTACCCTTTCACCTACCTAGGTGGTGATGTAACAGCATTAGAGGTGGAATCCCTGCCATCAAAAGGAATAGACAATTTCTATTGGTTAAAGCAGTTATAAACCATAAAATATGAAACATCACAAATGACATAAATGGAAAACCATCATAAGTTAAAGTTCCGCCCTGTGCTGTAACGCCTTTTGTCTATGTCTCTGACACCACAGCAGACCTGTTGTAGTTCACCCTAAAGTTGTTGTCGTTGAGGTCAGGGCTCTGAAGTTCTTCCACACTAAACTCATGAAAGCATCCATTTATTGACCTTGCTATATACACTTAGAAAGCACAAGAGACTTCAACAAACTGTTCCTGCAATGTTTGATGTCCCAAATATCTTTAATGTTTTTAAATATACGAAAAGTGAAAAACCAGCAGGGCAGCATTAGTAGTATTTTTTACTTGACCAGTGCAATTATCCCTCAGGTTTATTGTTTTTGTACGTCGGTCTCTTGGCAAGGCTAGAAACCATTACAGTATTATGTATGTGAGAGTGTGTGTTTATGCACTTTTCATCTCTTAAAGTGCATTTTGCTACTAATGATACTCCTGAAGCAGGAAAACTATTTTCAGCAGTTATCTATGCAGATGTCTATTTTGTGGGATCCTTATTTTGTTTTCAAAGACTATGTGGTAGAGGTACAGAAAGGGGTCAGAGCTCAAACAATATTGGTTGCTTCTGTTGCATGTGCTTTATGGTGTTTATGTGTTTTTGGTTTTAGATCATGTCTGTGACTGGAGAGTCTAGACTTTGATATGGTTTAAAGTTCTTTTTTTTCATTAATTAATTTATTTTTTAAATTTTTAGTCCCGTACCTGAAGTACGAGGTGATATGACCATATCACCATAAACACAATTTAAACATAAACACGTATAATGACGAAATATATTGTTTCACATTCGTATTTGGCAAAAATGCATTATTACTCAGATAACAGATACTCATTC
This sequence comes from Doryrhamphus excisus, assembly GCF_030265055.1. Taxonomy (NCBI): domain Eukaryota; kingdom Metazoa; phylum Chordata; class Actinopteri; order Syngnathiformes; family Syngnathidae; genus Doryrhamphus; species Doryrhamphus excisus. Next base: position 8,346,346 of record NC_080466.1, on the reverse strand, counting down.
ATATACTCATCCCTTGAATTTATATGTCTTAAGTTTTTTTGGGGGTTTTTTTTGGCATGAGAGACACAAAAACATGACGACACAACAACATAATAGAATAGCTCATGTTTGGTGCAGTTCAGGTAATGCTTTTGTTCATATTTCTGGGTGACGGGAGCTGATTTATTGAATTTGCATTATTTCCGATGGAAACAATTGCTTCAGTTTTGGTCTGAACTTTTTAACCAGATTAATGATTCCACTGTAAATGCACGTTGCATTAAAAAAAAATGCATCTTTTTCTTATGGTCTAATTGCCCCCTTACTTTGTTGCCATTTCTATCATGTGCACAACCTTTTTAATCATGTCTTAATCATGTCATGTATTTCTTCATCAACTTTTTCACTGGCCCCTAAACTGTATTTTATCACTATCTTCATGGTTAACTTCTACACTAACTACATTCTCTTGTATCAGGTTGGAATCATTCACGTGATTTATTCGGTGTTTGGATGATGTTGCTTGAAAAATTGTAATTATAAAAAGGCTGAAAGTTGAGCCAAACGGAAAAAGGTTCATTAATGCTTAATGTAACTGTATGCAATGAAAGTATGTTGATCGGCCCAAGGTGGATGCTTTTATGTGCTGTTCTAAGGCTTTTTTTTCAGCGGGTTGATTTGTTGCTGCAGAAATGACGGATACGATGGATATAATGAATGTAATCATATTCTTTGATACATGATGTTGGTGGAGCAGTTTAACAGCTGAATGTCAGTGAAAATTGGTTTCTGATTAGTGTGCAGAGTGAGCACTTGCAAAGCCTTGCAGAAAATTCAATTGTTCCATTACACACATTCTAATTATAAATCTACATCTTCGCAAATCCCCCTCTGAGAAACAAATGATGTACATAACAATCATGTTTCACAGTGATCACATTTTCAGCTAGAGTGAGGTCTTTCTGGATTGAATTGGCAGATGAGGAAAAAAAAAAACCCAATAATGCCGCAATTATTATGATTCTGTGTCACTCCTGCCCACAGTTAATAGATCAGACAGTACATTTTGCCCAATTTATAAAACCAGTCCATGATCAAGTCAATAGTTTTAATGAGCCATTTAATAATACATAGCTTGGAGCATTAATGAACTGAAATACACTTAAGAGCCTTGCAAGGACTCAATAATGGCATAGATGTCCTGCCATTGTTGATCCCATATTTTTAATTACACAAAGGGCAATTGACTACACAGGGTTTTTTTTTTTGTTGCAGTGCAATATGGCAAATTACATTTTCATCACTTGCCAATATGTGTGGGAAGGGATATAACCGCTGTTGGAGTCATTCATCAACTTAATAGTAAGCTGCTGGTCTCACACTGTCACCGAGTTTGGACGTGAATGTATATTACACTTGACCTTGCTTATCCTCATCTGCATTACAGTACAGTATATGCCATTCATCTTTTGTTTTGCAACTGTTTTGGTCGGGGGGCAGCAGTCTCAGTTGGGAAGGCCAGACTTCCCAGTCTCCAGCCAACTCCTGTGTCTGCCCCAGGGCATACATGGAACACCTCACCAGGTTGGCGTCCAGGAAGCAAGATCCCTGAGCCACCTCAACTGGCTCCTCCCAGATGACCGAGCTCCTCACCGTATCTTTTACCCCAGGATCACACTGACCCCATTGCGGCATTCTGTAAGATTGAAATCCCTGTTGTAGGCTCACACTAGCTCCGTGCGGTGCAGCTCCGGCTCCAGTGGCCATACTGCACAACGGAAAGAATGCATTTGGAGTCAAATCTTTTTTTTCGGACGCTGCAGATGTCGGAGCACTCTCATATCATATTACCATGATATCAATACAAGACTTTAATAATAGTTACAGAGACAATTTGGACGATATATTTCAATATGGTAACCTCAAAGAACTAACAAAATTCTTAAGTAATTAAACTCTTTTTAAGTTATTATTTAAAAAATAATGAATATAATTATAATAATGATAATAATGATAAAAATAATAATGAATACTTATTATTCTTTAATTATTATTTATTTAATATTATTTAATTATTTAATTATTGTGTTATTTTATTTCTTTATTTAATTTAATTATTTAATTATTATTTAATAAATGTAATTATTTAATAATAAAGTTATTATTAAAAAACATGCTTTTTCATTTTTTTTAAATAATAACAAATGTGAAAAAAGATACGATTTACTACTTACTCATTGTATGAAGCCAATAGGCAAAAAAAAAAAAAAACACACACACAAAAATCTACTGCTATAGCTACTGTTTACAAGAACTTCCTCTAGTTATTGCATGAACATCTGCTCTCACGAGCACGGTTTCTGTAGCTGAGTCGCAGTTTGCGGAAACCCAGACTGGATCAGAACCAGAGTCGCAATGGATTCAGTGTGATCCTTAAGGCCTTAATGTGTATCCAGCCACCTTATTGTGGAAACTCACTTTGAGTTACAACTTAAAGCTCATGACCATAGGTCAGAGTAGGAACATACTGTAGATCATCTGGTAAATTTAAAACTTTGCCTTTCGGCTCTGCTCTCAGCTCTCTTATTTACCACTAGTCTCATCTACCAAAAATTCTGGTAGACCGACTGATTGTTGTGGGAAATCCCTATTCACAACCCCGCTTTCTATATGCGCATTCAAAAATGCTACACAGACAAACACTTTTGTTCCATTACTTACACAAACTGAACACAGTTACGGCACTGATTAATTGCTTTTGCAGATAAATGACAAAACGTTTTAATTGGGGGCCACCTCACAGTTCCTAGGACTTTTCCCCATTATGGAAATATACTGTATTTTACAATTATGAGAAGTCGAGTGCCAGCATCTTACCTCGTATTTTTTTAAGAGGAAATCTTTATCTTTTTATGAAGGCTAACATTCCTCTGTTTGACATCAATAAAAGAAAAAGGGCATTGGTGGGAAGGACACTTTTTTTTCCTTCTTTATGAGTTTGCAGTGTGGCTGAAAATGAATATTTTATTGATTGGCATAAAGTAACAATGTCCCGACAGTCTTTTTTTTCAATTTTCAACTTTACAGGCGAACTGAACGAGACCTGATTTTCTTGTATTGTTTTCTGTATCGCTTTGCTGATGCTGTTTTTTGGGGAATGTTCACAAAAAATGTACATTAAAAGTGACAAGTGGTGTGTCATAAAATGATGACTCACAAAATAAGGGAAATATATTTCAAGATCAACTCAAATCTATTGATTGGATCCACATCCAGTTTGTTCTCTATTCTTATCAAGAATAAGGAAATAGAATCTGTACCATTGTCACTGTTGACATAAAAAATGGATAAGCGTACTGTTATTAACATATTTAATTAAAATTAAGTAAAAAATCAAGAGGTCATGGTAGTGTAAAAATAATGTAACCAAAGAAAAACAAAGTATTTTAGTGGTGATGAGAAGATTAGTCATGTTCTCATGGCCCATATCTGCCTTCTTAATAGGTACACACAAATGAATCGGAAGGCTAGTCTGTAATTTGTAAAAATAATTTAGCCACTGTTAAAGGGGACCTATTTTGCTTTTTCCACTTTTCTGACCTATAAATACGGTTAGAATGTTGTATTCTCGTGTTAAATGACACCAACATTTCAGATAATGAGGTTTGCACATTTGGAAGTGAGCCTTGAAAGAAGTTTGGGATGGCTGAAAATGCTCCTTTGTGATGTCACAGAGGGACAGACTTCCTTATATGGTTCATAGTTTAGGAAGCACTTAGGGCGTGTGACCAATCACAGCGGAGTGGGTGGAATAAATTAAATGAATAGGTGTAGATTCTGAAAAATCTAAAATTTTCTGTGCAGGTTATTGTGTGTAGCTGCTCTGTACGAGACCACAACTCAATATAATGGGTCGAAAAAACATTAACACAAAAAACAATACATTTTGTGTATCTTTATTACATTAATGTCTTGCAAAGAAGTTGTTTTAGGCTCTTTCTTTATATTAGCCACAGTGTTTTTGTCATCGCCTGCTGTTGTTTTCCTTGATCAACCCCTTTGACGTTTGTCACTCAGCAGTCTACATAAACTAAACCTATCCTATCCAATCTGGAAGGGAAGTCATGTAATATGACACACCTGGGCAACAAAACACACTATCCACTCATTGAAAAGAAGAATCTTTTTTGTAATTTGTGTGAATCAGCTATTAAAAAATAATTTTTAAAAACTATGCATAACTCCTAATCCCACACCCCCCACCTGTAGCACATTCAAATAACATGTCCTTCCTTTGCAGTAGTCTCTTGCTATCAAAACACTCGCCTACTCTTAATAGCACTTTTGTTACCATTGTTAAAGAAACACTTAAAACATTCTAGTCTTGGCCTTGCTTTTTGATGAGTAAAAACATTTGGAAGTGTGGTGACCCTATGGTTTCATGTTGTTGCCTCATAGCCCTGCCAAAATAATTGCTTTCGCCTTTCATCCCTTCATCTTTTTCATATATAGTCATCATTCTCTTGTAGCACAGAATGTTAGGAAGTTGCATTTCAAGTATTTTGGAGCTCTTACTGCTAAAGAAAATGGTACTAAGATATCAGCTCGGTTGATAATGTGTGAACAAATAGCTTTCTCTCTATCCCATTATTACGCACTGAAACCGTTAATGGCATGAATATCATTTGCATTTTATACTTAAACCAAAAATAACATTTGTTCAAGGGTCAAGTTTTGGTCCGGTTAAAGTAGATGAGAATCTGTGGAACCGAAACCCATCAGGGTTTGTAGTCCTGAGTTTGAACTATAGAATATTTACATAGTGACAGAATAGAAAATGTGTTTACAACCTTCTAAATACAGGTTTTAATATTATTCTATTATTTTATGAACTTACACCCCTATAGTCACCTTTACACTCATATTCCCCCATATATACATTAGAGTAAAAAAGCCATTTAAGACATAAATAAGACATATGGAGCCAGTTGAGGTGGCTCGGGTATCTAGTCCGGATGCTTCCAGGAAGCCTCCCTGGTGAGGTGTTCCGGGCATGCCCAGCTAAGAGAACGCCCCAGGGCAGACCTAGGACACGCTGGAGGGATTATGTCTCACAGCTGGCTTGGGAACGTCTTGGTGTCCTCCCAGTGGAACTGGAGGAGGTGGCTGGGGACCAGGAAGTCTGGGCTTTCCTACTGAGCCAATGAATAACATTTTAGCTGTAAGAACACAGCATGTTTTGAATATTGATTAAATGGAACACTGGTGAGCTGCAAGCGGCGAGTATATCTTTTATTTTTCAAGCTTTTATATTTTGTCATTGTATAATCGTCTTGATGCAAATTTAGAAGTACTGTGCAAAGCTTTCTTGTGTGGTCCTGTTACTAATGGCAAAGTTTGTTTGACATTTGCATTTGGGTTGATAATCACTGAAGCATGGTCACTTAGAGGTTCATTGCCAAGATAATCTTAGAGAAAGTTTGCTGCTAGGCTTTAAATGACCTATATTTTATTTTTCCCATTTTAGTCCTTTTATAAGAAACGTGCCAACACATGTGCCAACATTAGGTCTTGGTCTTTATATGAGCAGAAAAGGAAGAAAGAAATAATATCAAAATAATAAATAATAATAATAAATAATATCAAACTGTTCTGTCCAAAATGCAGGCCCTACTTTCATATCTCTGATGTGCCAATTTTGCAGGATCTTTGTGTTAGTCTGAATTTAGTCGGCTAAATTGTTGTATTTTACGTCAATAACAGTACATACGTACATCAAACCTGTCAGCATGACATTCAGAACAATCATGTCAGCCATATGTGGGACTTCTCGTCTTTTTTTTTTTTTTTTTTTTTTTTTTTTTTTTTTTTTTTTTTTTTTGTCCCGTCCAGCCATTGGGGCAGATAGTATTGTTGATCTAAATGCCCTTACATGCTAGACAGATTTGCTCTGTGTCAGGAAAGGTGTTGGCTACAACTTCCCTGTACCCTTCTCGTCTTTTTGAGAGTGTTGAATCCTGCAAAACATGCCTCAAAAAATGTTTCACTGGGGTGGCGCTTGTGGCATCTATGGGTGGGCACTTGGCAGGGTGTGGTGACTTTTCAAGGGCAGCGGCTAAAGCTCTGTTCCCAATCCGCTGTACTTGCAAGTGTGGGCAAAATTTGGGGATGAGTACGGAGACACTATGTAGCACTTTTAGTGCAGGAGGAACTTTTGTTCTGTGCGGAATTGTGCGTCAAGCTATGGATGACGTATGACACGCGTGCACACTGTGAGCACACATGTGGTGGGTGCACATCAGTCTCGGCACTTCCCCATTTGGGTTGTCCAATGAGCGTGGGCCATGACGAGTGAGCGTTTGCGGCATGCTTGAAACGCACGATGTGCACACTGATTTGATCACATAAGAGGATGCCGGCTGAATCTGCGGTTCAAAAGGCAGCGGATGCGGCTTGAGGGGCCCAGCAAAGGCGGGCAAACCTTCTTTTAATTCATGTTTTCAGTTAATTTGAGAAGACAAAATGTGAGTTGTGGACACCAGCCTTTTGTTCATGTTCGAGTGATGATGTGTATGCCGACAGTAGGGTTTTACTGACTACTTTGAATTTGAGTCCTTTTCTTCCTCTCTTTTTGCTACCCCTTTTGTTAATGAACAACCATTCTCAAAGTTGTGTCTTGCTTAGAAATAAGTGTTGCAAAAAAGACAACAAATATTATCTATGCGTTTAGATATTACCAGTAGATCAAGTCCAAAAGTCCCACAAACCTCTTCCTCTCAACAGTACTGAAGGAATAGTCTAGGCTTCCCTCCAATTCCTCCATAGCCAGGCTCAGCAAAGTATTAAAAACAGAAAGGAAAATCCCATAGACAGTCATAAAACATACATTTATACAGTGCAAGGCAGCTGAAGTTTGATGAATATTATCAGTACTGAATGTTGCCATTAGTATGTTGCCAGAAATTTGCAAGCATAAAAGCATGTTTACTTGAATGGCACATTCTTATGGACTAAGAAATGGAGGTAAATGTGGGAGGACAACATGATTACAGTGAAGACGATTTTAATTAGAATTAATTAGAGCCTGTTTTGGATGGGTAAACGTGTGTGTTATGTCTTTATTTCTTATTTTCTTTCTTTTTTGAAGCCTCAGTACTGTTCTCACATGTTATTTCATTATTGCGGCAAACCCCAATGTAAAGCCTAGAATTAAAAACCCAGCACAGCCAACTCATAACTTTATTATGGACTTAATGCTTTAATGCACAGTAGTAAAACAAAAGTTACTTGGGGACCCTTTTAATGTCCCTTGTTCTTTAATCACAGAATAAAAATTGGTCAGCGCAACAGTTTGAGTTTTAATTTAATTATTTACAAGATGTAAAATGTACTGTTTTATTGAAGTATTTTGCTTGTTTAAACACACAAATTAACTATATTTATTTATGTATTTATTACACCAATGTTAATTTGTATGACACTTTCTCCAAACCTGCTGACTAAAAACCTGACAAGGGAGTCAAACTTGATGCACAGTCGTGCATCAAGTTTGACACAAACGTGCTTATTTTTTGCAGTGTTCAATCACCACCACAACAACAACAACATGTAAAAAGATAATTGTGATGATTGATTGATGGATTTAGATGTCAATACAACATTGATTCATGTTTTATTCACATGGAGCAATTTGGCCCCGTAACTATTGCCTGGTGCAGGGGTCGGCAACCTTTACTATGACCCGAGCCATTTTCCCCCTTTGCCCACTAAATAAAAATAGCCTGGAGCCACAAAACATATCTTATAAACTCTAAGAAGAAAATACAACAAATAGATGTGCAGTGCGTGTGCATGTGTAAGGGATGCCAACTAGTAAGGATTAGCATGGTATCGCCTGAAGAAATGTGTAGCACAGTGAATTGACAGCCTGTCTTTTAGCTGCCGACCAACAGCTGAGATGAGCTCACATGTTCAGCGAATTATGAGTCTCCCACGGTTTTGGTCGTCAAATTTGGAGGGAATTTTGGGGTATCAAAGTAGTTCAGACGAGCATTGCAAAGGGAGCCACAACAAAGAGGCTGAGGAGCCACATGCGGCTTTGGAGCCGCGAGTTGCTGACCCCTGGCCTAGTGTCTTGCTTTGCAGCTGGTGTACAAAAGAAGCAAAACAGAAGGCATTTAAGAAGCTTCCCATGTTAATTAATGCACGATGGTGGTGGACACAAAAAGTAACAATTGTTATTGGATTTGTAAAGTTCCTGTACTTGGTCAATATTATCTGTGGAGTGTTTGAATTTTGGAAATAACACATCAATTACTTCAACTGCAAATCATTAATGGGATGCAATGCAGTTAATATCAGAGCCTACTCAATAAAACCATGATATTCTTATCAGGTTTTTGTGTTCTTTTTTTCTTCTAATATACAATGTGTCATATACTACAAGTTGTGTCAGAAAAGGTCTAGTGGATGATGCACCTCACATCAACGAATGCGATCAATGACTTTGACTTTGCCGTGGGCATCTAACAGTTCCTGGCCAATGTAATAAGAGTGTCACCTCAGAGGGGAATACCTGTTGTTTGTAGTTTGGATTTGAAATACATAGTTTCTGACACCAGTTCTGGAACTTTTTCGACGCATGTCAGCACCAACACTAAACACAAAGTGTGACCCCACTGTGTATCGTTTGCACATTTTTTTTTTCCATTTCCCTCCAAATGTAATATACTAATCCAATTTTGCACTGCTGTGGATCTCCAGCTTTTCATAGAATCTTTTATCTACACTCAAGAAGTAAATGATGTGAATAAAGCACACATCCTTCAAAATATGCTGACCTGTTCCAATGCAGGGAAAGCCGCTCTGTGAGCGATATTACGGGATAGAGCTGAGCAGCCAAACAGAACTCACTAGATGTCTGAGACAGCAACTAGCACAGCACATCTCCAATTTAAACCAGCGTCTCTTTTTTTCATCAATGTCTTTTCTCTTTCATTACCCTGTCACTCTGTCTCTGGTCAACCTCAATTCTTTGGTATTTGCATACATTTGTAACACACTTCACTTTAGGATGAGTCAGTCTTTCACAACACAAAGCTCACTTTCTCTTTTTGTACAAGTCTACAAGGAGACATTTTAGACAGGACATGGTGTAGGGGAAAAAAAGAGGCTGCTCCCAGATCGACGGTGGCTAATAAAGTTTGATTGTGACTGGCAGGTCACTCTTGGTGTCTAATTGAAACTCTTGATAGCCTGGGAGCCAAGTGGTAGAAGATAGTGGTCCAGGGAGACACAGAATAGTGGGTGGGGTGAGATTTACCTAACATTTACACTCCATAGCACAATGCAACGTCATTTGCTATTATTGATAACATTACATTTTGATGATGTTACAGATATCATTGATGTGGCTGTTTGTTGTTTTTTTTCTTGAAAATGGCAGCCAGAAAGTGTTTTTTTGGATGTCAAAGTTGTGTATCTAAACTACCTCACGGTCATTTCACAGACAACTGTTTTTTCCCTCAAAAAACACCATTGGATGCCAAATTATTGATTATTCATCAAATTATATCCAATATTCAATTCTTATTTACTCTTTGCTGATAACCATGATAACCATAACCATGAGCATGTAACATGTGAGCTCGTGGCACATTCTAAAAATATGAATAATAATAATAATAATAAGCAATAATAAATAAATAATAATAACAATAAAAATATGAACAAGAAAACAAAAAAAACACAAAAATAATAATAAATATAAAAACTGTCAGTAAAAGTTGAAAAAAGACCAATAAAATTGAAATGTTCAGAGAGTAAAGTCATAATATTAAGTGAAAATGTAGCACGAAGGAAAAAGTTGTAATAGGAAAAACACATTAATGAATAAAATGTTGGAAAATTATGCTGGTAAAATAATGTTAAGATAATTAAGTCATAATATTATTTTAAATATTACGCTCCTGATGTAACCAATTGAGGTTGGTGTGTCTCTATGCAGCTCTAAGGTTTGGAGCCGATCCTCAGGCCTTGACCAATCGCAGCACAGGAGGCGTAGTCAGGAGGGTGGAGGCTGTGAAATCCGAGCATATCAGCCAAGAGGAGAAGAATGGAGATTTTCCCTGTACACAACTTGACAAGAAGAATCTTTCTATATTGAGCCCAACTGGGCTCCTATATTGTTCTAAAGACTCCAGAAATTAACATTATCGGGTCAATTAGCATAATTCTATAATTGAATCATTCTGATGTTGTAAAACACTACATATACAGAAAAAGTATTTTGCAAATAACCGGACAGTTCTTGTGCGTGCATATACTGCATAGGATTTTCCGGCCTTCTTTATGGAGTATGACTTTTGAATGTGGGTCTCGAACATTTTCTATGGTTGAGTGAACGGCTTATAGTACGTAAGTAATGTTGGTTCATAGTTCATATTCGTCATGGGTCATTCAAGCTAAACCTTCACACTCAAATGGTTCTGTTGGGAGCTTTACATGGAATCATCTTCATGGTATATTATATACACCATGAATGTTGCTGTGCTCCAAATCCCTTTTGTCAAAGTCCCCTTTTTCTTTCCTACTGTCTTAGGTTCAGAAATGGTGGACGTCCAGTGTCAGAGGTTTGAGGTGAAGAGCGCAGATGGAGAGAGAGTTCTTTTCTCTGCAGATGAAGAGGAGATCAGCATCGGTACAGAGAAACTCAGAGTGACAGGTGCTCTCTTCCTTCTGCTTCTGTCTTGCCAAGTATGCAATACCCTTGTTGTTGATGTTGTTTTTTTCCCCAGCAGCACACAGCTACTCACATGCAATCAAGGTGAAATATCCAAACTTAAATTAAACTGACATAAACATCTTATGCTGTTAATTGGGGAAACATTACATCCATTTGAGGTGAGGGTCTTACACGGAAAGAATATGAACATTCAAAAAATATTAAATGCCTGTTGCGAAATGACTTTATTTGCAAAGTCAAACGTAGATTTGGATAGCTGCACAACCTCAACGTTTCAATTCATTCAACACAAACCATTTTTCAAAAGACAACATTTTCAGTACCGGCCACTTGAGACAATTTTGATTGATATCAAGATCAAAACACACAGAATATTGTGTTCTATGGCTATATAAACAGGGAACCTACAAAAAGAAAGATTAGACTCCTGTATTTCATCATAAAAACAGTTTCTTTCTGCCCTTTTCCATTATTTAGTCATCAGCAGTAGTACATAGGTGAGTTTCAGGAAAATATCAGTTCCAGAGAAAACCAGCTTTTTGTGAAAAGATACATTTCAAGCATAACTTTCGCTTTGGCGAAACAATTTTTTGCTTTTGTGACAACTCAAATAAACAGCACAATTGGATTGCTTTACATCAATGTAAGAAATGTACAAATACAACACCATGAACTATTTACAATTTTCACATTTGGAATTGAACTATGTGTGTGCACATGCGTTAAAATTCCCTACACTGCGTAACCTTTTGCATGTTACACTTCTCCACTCTCTATCACTTCCTCCTTCCTGTCATATGTGAGTTGTCTGTTAATATGATCCCTGCCAAGCTCAAATGCAATTTTGCCACCATTTTCATGGCTTAAGAGTGCTCTCAAGTAAAATGCATTAGTGAAGAGTTACATCATCACCTCTTTTTGTCTTTCACCCACAAAAAAACTAAAAGATGCATAAATACATGAATGGGGTCGGGATTATAAAAATATATATGAATATGAATACCTCTCTGTTATTGAATGAGTTAACCTAAAAACACAAGAATATCATCCACATTGAATTGAAACTTGAAACTTCCTTTTATCTGTAGGAAAATTATTTGTGACTGATTTCCTTTGCCTTTAGGTTCTGAAGGGGTGGTATTTAGCCATTCGGTACAGACGTCACATGTGAGAGCAGAACCTTCCCAGGATTTAAAGTAAGTCATATGTTGTATATAAGCCAAAAGAAGTATAAATGATTTGGTGGAATTGGAATCCATAAATCATGGTCTGTCATTGATTTTTTACCCATTAAACATCTCCATGTTTATTCACTCATTAATTTGCTTTTTAAGCAAGAAGTACGTATATAAACAGTCTGGTACTTATTTGACTGACTCATCATTGTGTTCTATCTTGTTTTCTTCACTGTCTATACATATAAAAGTCCTCCTGTGCTTCCTCCTACTTCAAAACTCCTTCTCTCTTAACCAGGTAGTTTGGCAATAATGTCAGCTTCTGGCTCGGCAATCAAGCCTTGCCTGGTAGAGTGGATGGACCCTTTCAAATAATGTTATTTCACTTTTATTGCACTGCACAACGGGGTCAGCTTCATTCACTTTCCAAATGACAGTGTTTCTGTACTAAAGACTAAAACACAAACAGTAAATCATGGTCATTGTCTGAGAGGCATGGGAATAGAAATGAAACACAGTGTAATGTAATGCCTGTTATTGTTTGCTCCCAGTTGAAATCAGCAATGGTTTGGATGATCCACCTCATTTTTTAAATCTTATTGGAGGACATCCCCAAATCACATGTATGACAAAGTCATATAATAATCCCTTGTTATTGTTGTTAATTTATTCGAAACAGCATTCATTTGTTAACTGATAGGCTTTTGAAAACATACAATTGGAAGACAAGAATAATTGATCACAAACTTGTGGAAATATGTCCCTTTGTGTATTGAAGAAATAAGTAAAACAGCTCAGGTGAGCTAGAAAGAGTAATTATTATTATTATAGTAATTATAATTATTATTATAACAAATCAGAAAAAGGGAAGTACTATGGTTGCTAGAAGAGAAATGCTACTATTGTAGTTTTTTTTAATACTTTTTAACCCTTTCCAAATCTCCCTGCTATCTTTATGATAACTTTTTTCTCCAATTAATATTTGCAATTGACTATTGGTATTATTTGATTACTTTGCAAGTCACGTCGACGTAATCCACACTGCTTGCCTGCTGCAATTCCAGTAACGACAAATTTTGAGAATTATTAAGAAAGCTTAATCTTATCGCGTATCCTGCTAAATCAACACACACAGTGCACTTCTTGCACTAACGTAACGTTGTTATGTCAGTTTAGCATAGGTGCACGCAATGTACAGTATATATGTGAACTATGTAGGCTATATGGCTTTCTTAGACTGCATTCATAATGAATTAAGGGTTTACAGGTACTATGAAAAAAGACAGTGATTTTTGGAAAAAAAAAAAGCAATTGGGAGGCGGGGGCGAAACTCTGCAATATTGCAGGGCCTTGAATGCTGAATTGCCAGCGTGTCAGGATCTACTGTGTCTTGCTGCTCTCACCAAAAGATCTCTGTTGTCAGTTTTCCTTTATTTGTGGTGACTGCCAATCACAGTGACCAGGGAGCTGGAGGCAGCCAAGATCACTGTTTGTCGCTTGAAACATTAAGAGAGTTCTCTCGTACTGTAGATGACAACTGTGACGGAAGCTTGAGACACTTGAAAGCGAAACACATGGTGCTTGAACTGAGTTACTGCTAGTGGCAACACACTACTCTGCACACAGCTTTCTAAAGAATAAACTATGCAATGCAATGTCAAACAATAGTGACAGACACAGGAGACACTACCTATTAAAAATGTGTATTTCCTGCCTTTTTTTGTGTGAAAAGCACAGAAACTATTTAAACACATTCATTTGTCCTAGGCTAAAACTATCACAATTTTGCTAGTATAATTTTAACATTCTTAAATGTCATCTAAGCATAAAACAACTTATTGTATAATAAAAGTAAAATAAAGTAAAACTAATCTTTTACACAGGAGGTGCAATTGTGCCACCTTGGGGTGTCACAAGACTGGGGATGAGCCGGATACGATTTTGAAAACTAGTATGAAACTAGTATGTTTCGTCATTATGCGAATTCGTGTTTAAAGAAAATAATAATTATATATTCACTCTTCACACTCTTCACAGTCTCTACCAAGACCGCAAACGGCAGCCACAGAGGAGCTCAGCAGTGCAATTGGGACTTTGAAAACGGCTCAGCATTTGTCACAAAGCCTCCACTTGATTAGTTTTTCTTCAGCTTGCCTCCATTTTGGTTTAAAGTTACTCAGTAACTTGGTAGAATGCGCAGTGTACAGCGCTGTGCAGACACTGAACAACTCGAATATTTTTTTATCATTCCATTAAGTCATCATAAAACAGGTGTATTACCTATGATATGAGAATTTAGTTAATTATCAGTTAGCAATACACAGATAGTGGTAATGGCAACCTGCATTGACTGGCCACAATGCTTCCATCCCACTGAGACAAAGAGACTGTATGACTGACACAAGGGCTCACTTCATTCATGCCGTCTGTTCTATGGAACAAACGCTCATGTTCATTTTCATTTATTGTGTAATTTATTTATTCTTATCACAGGCCTAATTCCCACGAGACGTTTCATTTCTGAATGAGAAATCTTGCTACATTTTAATCTCTTGAGAATTTGTGACGCCACTAGTGCTAACTACCACTACCGGTCTGCATGTAGATGAGCAAATTCAGCGATTTTTGCAAAATGTTCAAAACCTTTGGAATCATACAGAAAATACATTGTTTCCAGCAGTGTTAAAATTGTACAACTAAATGTCATATGGAACATACTCAGTAAAGATAGTATTTATATAACAGTTTTGACTTGAAAGAAACATAATATACACATTTTGATCGATGTCTTTAACAAAATGAGCTTCTGCTAAGGCTGTTTTCATCATCCTGTGATGGCACCATGAAGTGATGCATCTTCTTGTGCACGTTTGTTGATCTTTCATGTCGGCCTACAGAGTATGAATCAAACATGTAGATGAAAGAGTCATGACATGCAATGTAAAGATCACTTGACATCATTAAAGAACAAGAGAGTTTTCATATCAGAGTGAATGGGTTATGTATCAATAGGTCTTGAGGACAGCATCATTAGATAAACAACTGCATGCAAGAGCAATACTTTGACGGAGGAGGGATTTACATAATCAATAGATGAGGAGTCTCAAGCTGCAACATCACTATGTTTGAAGATATTGGAGTGAGGTGTGTCACTTTTTCCTGATGCTTAAATCCACATCAAAGAGAAGCAAGCTGATGCTGAGTCAGTATCTCTCGCCAATCCTGTCCACAATTTTATCTTCTTCCCTCCTACCATGTAAGGCCAAGTGTCTGTAAAGGCCCCTGAGGGAGCGGTAAAGCTACTGTGTGTCACAGAAAGCAGCTGCCTAGAGGGCACTAACTTCCATACTGCAAGCGTATCCTGCTCTCTTCCTGCTTTGAGTATGTAAACTACACCCTAAACTACGTAACATGCACACAAGTTATGTTTGTTGTCAGCTAATGATAGCGATATTGATTATATAGACATAATAACAACATCATGACTGCAAAATGTTGATTGCTGTGTGACTGCAACAATTCATGCATTTTTTATGCAGTTAAAGTTACGTTATTGGTGACATATGCTAGCTGGTGGGAGTGTTGTTATATTTTTTGTTGAAAAAAATCTTGAAGCGGGGCGGCACGGCGGTTGAGTGGTTAGCGCGCAGACCTCACAGCTAGGAGACCAGGGTTCAATTCCACCCTCGGCCATCTCTGTGTGGAGGTTCAATGTTCTCCCCATGGGTTTTCTCCGGGTACTCTGGTTTCCTCCCACATTCCAAAAACATGCTAGGTTAATTGGCGACTCCAAATTGTCCATAGGTATGAATGTGAGTGTGAATGGTTGTTTGTCTATATGTGCCCTGTGATTGGCTGGCGACCAGTCCAGGGTGCACCCCGCCTCTCGCCCGAAGACAGCTGGGATAGGCGACCCTTGTGAGGAAAGAGCGGTACAAAATGAATGAATGAATGAAAATCTTGAAGCGGTGACGTGGAAGTGCTTTACTGGAAAACTAAAATAAAAATAATAAAATAAAAAATAAAATATAAAATAAATAAAAAAAATATTTTGTCCATCCTGCACAATCCTTATGTGAAACAGCTAAAAAAAAAAAAAAAAAACGCAAGCATGTTGAAGCATGTTAGTTTTAATTAATCAACAAAACCAACATGACCCAACAGAGAATGTGCTGTGGTCCCTAACACAAAACGTATGTAATGTGACGACTCAAACATATATAGTAAAATAATGGAAGTGGTAGCAAATACCCTCGAAAATACTCTCATCAGGAGACAAAACATATTTGTATTTATTATTTTTCTCCAATATTTGATTTATTATTTTCGAATGCTATCTGACAAATCCCCCAAATGAGCAAAACTATCAAGTAGCCATGATTCATTCCTCAGCATTTTCAATAATAGTCCTGGATTGGTGCTACATGCACAAGTAATTACCGCTAATTGCTGTCATTGGCTGCCCCACTTGTGCAGTATTAAGTTATTAAGTTGCAAGCCTTCAGTGAGGCTCAATGTTCTTTGCAAAGGGAGAGTGATAATGTTAAACCAAATTGAGGGCACATAGTACTGACCTCATTTCTGCCATCCATCCCTCTATCCCACCTACAGTAGCTCCTTTAGCCTTCCACTCTATGGATATTCTAATGTGGTTTTATGGTCCGAAGTTGTTACTCTGTAGCAGGTCTCTGAATGACAAGAGTGATATGACTTAATAGCCGTCCATCCGAAGGGGGGCATATTTAAATCAGCCTAATTAAGAAATATACCATTTCAACAGTACTTGAACGAGGGAGTGTGGAAATGATGATTTAAACTCCATCTCTCGACCTCTGATTTCTAAACAACAAAAAGCCTATTTCAAGGTTGGAGGATACATGCAATTAATAAATATTTTATAGCTTGAAACAGTGGCGACCAAGAGAGATGAGTAGCGTATAATGAGATTCACAGCAAGTGATTTGGAACATTGAAATGGGCCAAACCTATAGCTCTAACAAATTATGTGTCTAAAATATGTCTTGAGCTTTTGCTTTTCTACAGTAGAATGTAAAGCGATATTTTGTAGTATTTTCCGCCACAATTGTCGAAGCGTTAATTTAACCAGGTTTTTTCTATGAAGAGCTTGATGAAGGAATGCAGTGTGGGATGGCAAAGTGCACCACCTAATTAGCTCTGAAGAACTCAGTGAATAAGGCTGCCTCTGGCTGTTTTTTGATTAAAAAGTACGGTTCATGTCAAAATAATTGGATATCATTAAATTTTAGAAAAAAAACTATTTCTCTTTGAACTGTGCTTTGGGGAAAATATGCTCTTTACACTCCAGTTGTGTTTTAAGTATAGTACTTCACTTGATGGTTTTTGGAAGATTTCTGCTATTTACTGTATGTCTATAAGGGTTATCTTGTGCTAGTATTGTGGGAACAGGATAAGTGTTATTTTCTTCACTAGTGTAACGTCTCTCAGTTTTACCATAAAGTTTGAAATGTACTTGTATAATATTATTGCCTCTGATACTCTTTTCTCACTTTTTACAAATACCTGGTAACACAAACGTTGGTGCACCCCAAGGACTCAATACCCAGAAAAAAATCTGCTGTATGCTGCCCAGTGCAGTGAGGAATGTACCATTTTTTTTTTACATTGGGGGAACCCAAGCAGCCACTGAGCAGGCACATGTCACAAAACAGACTAACTCTTCAGATCAAGACAAAGCTGTCTACCTGACAGGCAAGACAGATGGTTTGAAAGAGGAGTTAAAGTTGAGAAACCATTTTTGTGACATAATCTTTGTCATCCCTTCACAAAAAGATTCAGTCACTCTAACAAATAAACAAGGTACAGACACTTTGGTTTCAGGCGTGTCCATGCTAATGAAGGTGATACCACCCAAACAAACATTGTTGGCTGGCAGAGGGACCCGCTCCACTAAGCACTGCCACCACAAAAGAATGAAACTATTACTGTCTGGACATGAGCTAATGAATACTAATAAACTAATGGAGCTTGCTCAGATGAGAGACCAAAGTTCTTCTATGACAACCTGAACAGTCTAGTTAAGTAGAACAAAATAACTATTGTCTACATCTGTGAATATAGGTCAGGTATACACGACCCAAACGTTTAGTTATATTTTAGTATATGTATTTATATCCACATACGAAAAAGACCTGGTTTGCAGTTGAAATTGAAAAATCTAAATTGTACTGTTCACACTGATGTGGACATAAAATAGATTAAGGTCACATATGAGCAAAAAAAAATGGAATTGGCCTGCAGGGTGAATGTAGCCTGTGACACAGATTAGGGCTTAACTCCTTAGGCGGCACAGTCGCAAAATTGCAACAAGCTAAATTTAAAAAGCCATTTTAGCAAACCTAGTACCAATAGTAGTTAATACAGCATATAATTTTGCAGTTGCTTTGCTTAACCATGTTTGGGTTTGCAGAGCGCACATTGTGGGTTGTCCAACACTACTAATGGCGAGGGGAAGAGACGGAATGTGAATGTTTATTTGACTTAATAGGTGTATTTGCAGCACAATGCCTGGTCAAAATGGGAATTGTCTAATCTCAGAGTCCTTTGTCTAGTTTATCATGACAAGGTTGTACCATGTCAGTGTCATTGAGGCTATTCCTTAATACAGCACTACTTGCTATGGTGCCTTAAGACAACAGGCAGCACTCAGACAAATCGATTGTCTTTAAGTCCTCCGGGACTATATACTATATGTATGCTATATGTCTCATGCAAGACAAGGCCAGTTTATTGATAGAGCACAATTCGTACACAATGTAATTCTAAGTGCTTCACAGAAAAGAAGGGTAAAATTCATTCATTCATTCATTTTCTACCGCTTGTCCTCACAAGGGTCGCGGGGGTGCTGGAGCCTATCCCAGCTGTCTTCGGGCGAGAGGCGGGGTACACCCTGGACTGGTCACCAGCCAATCACAAGGCACATATAGACAAACAACCATTCACACTCACATAAAATCATTCTAAAATGATTACATGAAATTCCATCGATCAATAAAACAAATAAATGTAAAATGAATCAAAATCGAAGAGTGCAGATAACCTTCAGTTGTCATATGCACAGTTGAATAGACGTTTTCAGCCTGAATTTGGACATTGTCAAAGTTGACAATCGTCGCACATCTTCTGGAAGACTAGTTTACAGATTTTGGTAGCATAAAACTGAAAGGCAGCCTCACCGTGGTCTAAAGGTTGATGGTTTGATCCGTCTTCCTCCTGTGACCATGCCATGTTATTTGTAGGTAAATGTGGTAACAGTGTTAAATTTCACTGAGTACCTTGAAAGGAGAAAATGATATGCAAGTAAAAAAAGCCCATTCACCATAACTGATGAAGTAACTAAGCAGTAGTGTTATTACTGTTTGATTTAATCCTTGTATTTAGTATTTTATTACTGTATTTTATGCAATTCATTTTTGGGAGTACATAGTGAGTGCCATAGGAGTTAATTTAGGTATAAGATCAGATTTACACCAAAACCCGACTCACATCATAATATAAAAAATATATAATCTATGTGACAACTCAATGGTAGATCAGAAATGGCATAAAAAGAAATATATTGTGCATGTACAGGGAGAGGTAATTATGTGCAAATTCGAAATGCCATCATTCATTATGGTGTCAAGGACCCTAGTTTTCCTCACATTGCAGCACTTCCACGCTATTGTACTTTCAATTAAGTAACAATGCAAGTTGACTATTTTGTGCTCGACAGATGAAGGCTCACCACGCATTATCTTCACTGCAGAAGCAGTATTGTCATTTTCATGTATGCCTCACAGGGATCAAATTCTCCCCTTTTAGATCTTTTAACTTTTGTTCTTTGTTGATTAACAAGATCTTAGCTGCAAACTGTTTTTACCAATAAAGGAACATATGAACTAAATGAACCACTGTTAAATTGGTTCAACCTGCAGAGGAGTGAGGCTAGTCTTTCACTACTGATTAAATTAGCAGCTTGGTGCCCCATCAGAAGCAATGGCATGAAATTGTCTTATTTTTGTTCTTTCTTGTCTTGCAGACTTTACTCTTAGCCATTTCACAGCATGAGCATTTTTAGAAGTTGACATTTGTGGAGTAAAAGAAGACAAAAAGCACAGCACAATTGTTAAACAGTCACACTTAGAGTCAGCATATTATAAAGTGGATTTGTGCACATACGTATACACCGTAGACTTGAACTCAACTGAAATGTTAGTTGTAAATGTAATTGCTAACAGTTTCTGATGTGCTTTATTTAACTGGATAGTTATTACCTCCTCCATAACCTCTGTGCCTCGATCGGGTGCATACACATACACACACGCACACAAACATGAATGCACATTTTGTCCATAAAGACAAACCTCTAATGTGCCTTGACTCATTCCTGAGCCACTTCACTAACTCAGTGGGGACTTTTATAACCTTTTAAAACAGCCTGAGGCTTTCTCTTCTCTCTTTTTTGTACACCTGAAAGATTCATAGGGCAGTGCATCACCCTTTCCCTGGTGCCGGGGCCGACAGGAAATCATGAGGCTTTTGGAATACCATATTTCTAAATTCCATCTTGATCTATCTGAAGTAGGCTCTTCATGTTTCCGGTCTCGAGTCTCAGTCCTTCATTTGGGGCATTTAAAAAAATTTAAATATGTTTTACGGTTTTATGGTGGCTGGAGGATTAGGTCTCTGCTTTTGTAGATGATGTGGTCCTGCTTGCTTCATTGAGCTGTGACCTTCAACTTTCACTGGATCGGTTCACAGCCAAGTGTGAAGCTGCTGGGATGAGAATCAGAAACCCCAAGTGCGGGTCCATGGTTCTAACGCGGAAAAGGGTTAAGGTCAAAGATAAGATCCTGCCATGAGTTCAGGAGTACATCAGGGTCTTGTTCATGAGTGAGGGAAGAATGGACTGTGATGATCAATAGGCGGATTGGCGTCTGCAGTGATGCGGACTCTGTATGGATCCATTGTGGTGAAGACGGAGCACAGCCAAAAAGCAAAGCTAACAATTTACTAGTCAACCTCAGTTCCCACCCTCACCTATGTTCAACAGCTTTGGGTAGTGACCGAAAGGACAAGATTGTGGGTACAAGTGGTTCAAATGAGGTGGCTACCATCGGTAGGAGGCCTTGGGGAAGACCCAGGACATGTTGGGGAGACTATGTCTCTCAACTCGCCTGGGAAAGCCTTTGTATCCGCCGGGAGGAGCTTGATAAAATAGCCAGGGACAGGGTAGTCTGGGCTTCCCTGCTGGACGGCCTTTTTGGATAGCCATGGCATGGGCACTGAGGCAGATGACAGCATATTTAGTATGAAAAGGTTATAGGTTTGTGTCCCAAATGGCAAGGTAGTGCGGCCTTCAATGGCTCTGAAGACGAAAGGGCAAGACGAATGTCAGACAAGCCTGATGGGAAATATAAATCACACTTAAAGGATTTTTGATGGAGAAGGTCTCTTGCGCAGTTCACATATTAACAAAATCCACTAAATTCTACAGGGTCAGGCAAAATGATCTGACACATTTGTAGGTTAAATAAAGGGCAAATAAAGTAAAGAAACAAAAAAGTGTTTTTATTTTCGAAAAGTACATATAATGTCGTTCAGATCCAGCAGCCCTGAAATTGGTAGCCCATAACATGATTGTGTTTCGAGCTGGTACGGGATCATGTCTACCAAGATTGAAGTGCAAACGGAATACTTGTTGTGTTGCAGTTACAGATTTGTTTGTTTTGATTAACGTTTCCAAAATGAAAGTGCAATGCTCACCAGTCGAATTCATGGCAGCAACTGAAAAGAAACGAAAAACATTGGCATTATAAAGAAACAAGCAAAATGGCATTATATGAAAAAAATGCATTATATGTACTTTTCAAAAATAAAAACACTTTTTTGTTTCTTTACTTTATTTGCCTTTTATTTAACCTACAAATGCGTTACCCTGTGTAATGAGTCATAATGAGTTCATAATTAGTTTCATAAAATATTAAGCAGTATTGTGAATGTCTGTAAGCCTGTCTTCCTGATTTGTTGGACCGTGTTGCTGACAGAGACATAGTCAGTGATATCCAGATTTAATGATTCAGATTCAATGTTTTCACATTGTATATAAAAAAAGAGCTAAATGTTTGGTTACAACACCAGACATCAATGAGGAAGACCGAGCAAGAGCCCAGAATAAAGTACGCAAAGTACTTAAAGTAGTTGCTGCGCTTTTCTAGAAAGTGAAACTTAACCTTGTTTGCCTGTGAGAGTTAAGCTGTTGTGAGTGAGAACAATGTTCACAATTCTGATATGCTGCTATGTGAGTGTGTGTGGCCCCATACGAAGTCATTAGCCTGCCAATGCACTTACCTATTAGCTTGTATTAGCCAGCATCTATGTATCTAAAATGCCTTATACTTTTTCAATATTTTAACATAATGAAATATTTGATTACATTATTATATTATTCATTATATTTTGTCTAACGGCATCAGGAAAATCCCAACTCACAAGATGAGATGATGCACAAGCTTAGGTCCACAACACAAGACATACATTTTAAGAAAAGTGCAACGAAAAAAAAAAAAAAATGAAAAATACATCTTGCAGATTCCTATAAAACTACTGTAGTAGATGACGAGAATGTGGTCGATCAACAATCGCTTTATTGAAACACACAACCATAGTAAAAAAAACAATAGTCACAATATTGCAGCCATCTCTCCCTTTTCATTTTCCTAGCTCAGATATATGAGTTTGACACCCCGTAGTAGAACACTGTGTGTGCAGGCCAGCATGGAAGGGGGGAGGGACGGACAATTGTGCAAGCATTGCTAAAATAGCCCAGTGTGTGTGAACACGCATAATCCAAAGAAAAATCAAAACACGTCAGCAAAGGTTTCCAACCCGACTTTGTTACTCTTCACCAAAACTCTCACTTTGGTATTATGTCGAGATTTTGTACAAAGCTTTACTACTGTCCACTGACAGTTGGCCTTAGGCAAATATCTCCTGAACTCTACTCTGGTCAGTGAATGACAGCCAGGAAAAGCTGCACACGTGCAGCTGACAACAGAGTGACTGACAGATGCATTTGCAGTTGAGTTAAGCATTACATAAAACCTCGACATTCAATAGCTTCAAGAGTTATTGTGTTGTTTTGCCCTCATTCTCATATTTTCTCAATATCTTCTGCCTACCCTTTGCGCTTGTGTTCTTCCCCAAAAATGAATTAAGATAAACAGTATTTCATTTTGTTGGCTTTTTTTGTTCAGCTTATCATATGAATTGGAATAGTTTATTTTTTAATGGGCCTATTGCATCTGAAGGTCACAACAAATCAATGCATGCTGGCCTCAAAGAGGTTAATGTAGGAATGTGAAGTATAGTGGGGAGGTACAGAGCACTAAACAAAAATATGAAGGCAAAATGTTTGTTTTTGCTCCCATCTTTCATGAGCTGAACGTTTTCCATGTACACAAAAAGCTTATAATTCTTAAATATTCATTACATATCTGTCTAAATTTGTGTTAGTGAGCACTTCTCCTTTGCTCAGTTAATCAAGATACTGATTAGACGGCATGATTTTTCCGCAGGTACATCTTAGGCTGGCCACAATGAAAGGCCACTCCAAAATGGGCAATTTTATCACACTGCATGCAGATATCGCAAGTGTTGATGGAGAGAATGACCACCAGAGATGTTGCCTCCTATCACTTCATACCTCACTGCATTACAGTGCTAATTTTGTCTGTATGGCAGCAAGCATTAATTAATAACTGAAAAAAAATGTACTTGGACAGGCCCCCGGGGGAGGGGCGGGGAACTGTCAGATTCAGTCTGTACAGTACAGATAAATTAATAAATATTATCAGTTTCTTTAGTATTTCAAATCGAGATGGCGTGAAAAAAAATGTCTGTTTTTTTTGGGGGGGGCAGACATCACATATTTGTATGTTGAAGATGTTCAACATATTGTTATCAGTTGATATGGGAATTAGAAATTGAGAGTTGGACAGTATCGGCATATTGGTTATCTGCAAAAAGCCAATATCGAACAACTTGGCCGTTATTGATCAAGTGCAAATTTAGCCCAAGTGTCTGAAGGAGAAGCAATTGTTTTAATTCACACAAATATCGTATTACTATTCATGCTGATTCATGTAAAGAGCAGGGTCATCTATTTCACTTCAAATTAGAAAGTACTTGGAATAAAAGTGTTACACCTCAGGTGCACATGCTGCATTAATAATGTGCATTAATGAACTGAGAACTCAATCACTAAAAGCCATTTTACAGCAATAAAAGCAGCATTAAATGGAGAGTTTCTATGATACACTTATTGGCCACAGCATTACGTATGTACGTACGTATACCTGCATTATCTAATGAGAGTCAAAAATGATCTTGCTTCTTCCTTTCAATATGATTTTAATTCAACTCAAAACTTAAATTATATTAATACTATACTACTGCTCTTATACTGATGCTTAAATATAGTATCACAATGCTGCTTATTTCTGGGATTTTTTGTGTGTGGCAGAATTTCCACAGTGACAGTGTTTACCACGCAAAATTTCAATAATACCAAAATAGCTCACGCTTGACTGTTTTAGAATCTATTCAGAGCAGTTCCTCATACTGCATATATTTAAGCATATTTTGTTCTTGTCCAAAGGGCTGTGTCTCTTTATGGCGTTCATTGTTCATCAAAGTTTGTGACTGTCAGCCTGTGGTGCTGAATAATGTATTTGCTGGAATTAGGAACTAATAAAAGAGGGGATGTGCTACTCTTTCCATTCTTGATGAAAAGCTGAGCTTGGTAATATGTGGCATGTTGGCATGTGAGGGGAACCAACAGGGTGACTTAAAAAACAGAGGTGAAGGCTCACTCGTGGTATAGCTGTCAAGATGGAGCCGGAGGGACAAACTGGAGAGTGACAGTTAGTTAGTTAGTTAGTGCGCGTGTGACTGCCCATCAGTTTCACTGTAATTGGCCAAACTGTTAAGGCAGCTGATGCTTACCGGACACAACCTTTCTTCAAACTACACCCTTTTTTGTTCCATAAAACGATAATCATGTGTTATTTGTTGAAACAGGAATTACCATTCCCTCATAAATTGTTGTAAAAGTTGGGAGATGTTGTGATTGAGTCAAGATGTCTTAAGATTGAATTATGGTTATGGCTTTTCCTTATCCAAAACCTCCGGCAGAGCTTGACGTGCATCTCCAAAAAATTGTAGGAAATCTCTGGTTTAACCGGTAATTGTTTACAGACCCAACAGTGATAAGTAAATTTCCGCGAAGTAGGATGACTTATTTATACTTATTTATACTAGGTCTCAAGCAGGTCTTTATTCTTCAACTGCCCAAAACAGAATGAATGTCAAAGCATTCTATATGCTTTGTACATAGAATATATATTTGAATACATGTTTTCCATGAAAACAGGGAGGGACTGTATTAGTGAATTTGTCAATAGGTCAATGCATGCTTTGTGCAATTACTAGTCATTCTTAATTTAGGCTTTTTCTCTGTCTCAATGCTCAGCCTTTTAAGTGTTTTGATCTAAGTTTGTGTTTCTCTACTTCCCAATCGCTGACTGCTGCAAAGCATTCTTTTTTCTTTTTTTTTTCTTTGCCGATCAATAAGTCAAACCCAATATGGAGTGCCTACTTCCAAAATTTTGAGCGCCTCGCTGCACAACAGTTGAACTATGTCCCAACGATAAACCTTCTCATGAGTCATGTACACCTCCACTGCCCTCAGCTGCTCCTAACTAAAATAAATAGGAATCATTTTACAAAGTGTTGGAATTTTGACATGAAGGGATTATAGTTTTTATGAGATGTTGTCACCACATGTCCATTTTTGGGGACCCTGTCACTTGGGGGGCCTTGGACTTGTCGTAACTTTCCCCCTATGCAGTGCTCCTCTTTCCATCTATCAATTTTCTACATCTTTTTCTGTTCAGATCTGCAGAGAGCAGGAGGCATAGAGTCACTGGCTTACAGCTTGAACTGGTCACCAGTCAATCACAGGGCATACGTATATAGAGGCAGATAACCATTCATAGTTACACTCACACAGTCACTGAGTGGGGACTGAAACCACGCAGCTTGCAACTTACGTATGTCAAGCAAATCAACCACAAGTTTTAATCTTGAAATTATTACAGTCACTCTCAGTTTCATATTTCAACTTTGTGTTGTTTTGTGAATATTTTTCTATTGTTTGAATTTTTCTCCTTGTCCCTACACCGGGCTCGTGTTTTACTCACTGCCTCACCATTAGTTTAAATCTATCTGTCGGATACTTGTTGTAGACGTGGCTCCATTACGGAGAATGCATTTTTGTCCAGTATGAGCATTAAATGAGTACTGGTCATCGTTATCTGTAACTGTGATGACAGAAATCCTCATTATGTATTCACTCTTCACGCATTCTGATTGGTCAATCACACACAGCAACCGTATCGCCCTCTCCCACTCAGGCACTAAAAATGCTTTTCTTCATCTGTATGCATTGTAACTCTGCATTGTGTTTCTTTCGTCATGTATTTACTGTCACTGGAGCACACCTCCTCAACCCGGGTGTGTGTGCACTGCTGTGGAAGCCTGCATCCAGCCTTTGCCTACAGTGTTGGTCTTTTAGTGATAGAGCTACAAAAACATAGCATGGACACACTCATTTGTTAACACTCACCCCTCCCAATTTCAGATTAAAAAAAATACAGCTTTAAGCCCCACCCATTTCCGGTTGAACCACGTCCACTTCTGGATTATGATACACCCATTCTGAGTATAGATACGGATGCAGATCGTTTAGATGGGTGAACAGTGGTGTACTTGCTCATCCCTACTGGTTTAACTGTTCAGTTTGTTGTCAGTTTCTTTTGTTATAATTTTCATTGTGCATTTTTTCTTTGATATTTTAAAGCTTTTTTGAGTTACTGCCTACGCTTGTGGTTGCTAACATTCCAACCACCCACCGTGTCAGAGTACATGCATCATATTTGGCTTACACAACTTGTTATGTCACATGTTATTGATCTCAAGCTCCAAAATAAGACACAAATCTAACAACAGGTATTTTGAACCGAGTAGAATGTGTTGCAAAATAAGTACAATGACAGCAATCATCACTTTTTGCTTTAATGCAGTAATGTAAGGCAGTATTAATACAATTCTTCTGATATTGTACTTGTTTACTTTGTTAACTTTCCAGATGTAGTCATTTTTGGGGGGAATAAAAGACAGTTAGGTCTGTTCTAATTTACAGTGTTGTCTTGAATTAGTTAATTTTCACATTTAGGTGAATGTAACTCTAAAGTAATGAAAACACAAGTACTGAAACAATTGAGACACAACAATGACTAATTCAAATGACAGTAACTAGTCATACACTGTATTTTGGAAGTAAGTAACCCAATATGGGTTATGATAATAAAAAAGAATAAAAATCCATCCATCAATTTTTCGACACTGACTGTCCTTAGAAATGATCTATTTGTCATATGTGAGTATGTTAATGATAAAAATGACGTGATATATGTAGTATACAACTTGTGTACGGTGTGTATACATAGAAATGATAAATAAATGTAAGTAATATGAGAATATTATATTTCTATGTACTTTTGTATCTTCCCAAGGTAGTTACAATTGTAAATTTGGGGGAAATGGCTCTATTCAGGAGGACACACCTCTAATAAAGTCATCTCTAGTAAAGTCAATGTCTTGCATTTGAGCTATTTTATTAGTCACATACAATGTAATGGTATCATCGTAAACTGGGGTGCTTGTTTACCTGATTGTGAAATAGTTTACCCATAGGTCATATCATATAAGTCAGGGATCTCGCTGAGGAAAGTAGTTCCAGCTAGTTGCTGCGGACAGTTAAGTAAAGAGTTTGGCTTCTCTAAACAATATGCGTTCAAAAGCATATACATTTGCATCACAAAAATGCCTAGTAGAAAGAAATCGGACCCCTCAAATCACTCAGCCTTATTTTCTCTGCTGACGAATTACTTATCTGTGTTTTGCATCTGGACAGAAAAGTAAACTTCTGCACTCCTTTGTTTTACTAATATCCTAAATAGTACAAATTAACCAAACTTTATCTTTGCCACAAGCCTGTGGCTCAACATTTAGTCCACACTGAGGACATTGACCACTGATGGGCAATCAAAGGATACCCTTGTGGCCACAGGCTGGACAGGATGAATTCAGACCATCTGTCTGTCAGCTTGTTTCATATTTGCTCTTGCCTTTGAGTAGAATTTGGGGAACCAGTCTTGGAAAGTCTGTCCAAAAAACATTTCTGAAAAAGTGTCCCAGCGGCGAAACATTTTTCCAATTTGATTTTATTGAGAGTGTGCTGTTTAATTTATTATACTCCTTCATCAATTGTAATTCCCTCTGCTTTGCAGAAAGTGCCTTTTATTCAATTTGACTAGCCAGCTTACCCTTGAGGGAAACAGTAGCGCTTTATCTAATGCCACCATGCTGTTTAATCTTCTCATATTGTTTTCAACTTTGAGGGGGGAGCTACTGACGTCGCAGGCTTCAAGCAGAGAAACACCAAGCACACTCGATGCACTTTTGAGCACTTCAGAATATTATTTTATAATAACTTGATTAAAGAATATTAACATCTTGGAAAAGTTATTTTCCATTCCATTTTAGGTTTATTCCAAGTATGTTTCTTCAAAACCCTGATGTCATTTAAATAAGTGAACAAAACAGATAAGTATTTCACTTTTTATTTAAAGGGGACCTATTATGCTCATTTTGCGGCCCTTTGTATTGAGTTGTGGTCTCTTATAGAGCTGCTACACACGATAATCAGCACAGAAAGCTTTCTACTGCTTCTAGAATCTGCACCTATTACAGTTGTATCTGATCTGGAAGAAAAGACTAGACAGTTAGAAGATCCTCAAGAAAATAAGAGGTCTCTCAAAGCCACTGCGTGAAAGTCAGGAATAGTACCTCTGAATTTCTTGACCGAAGGGTGTGTTCAAAATAGACAGGGATTAGACATCGCAGGATTCCTGGGAAAGTCCAGATGTTGGAGAGAATAACATAACCATTTATCGAATCTCGACTACAGGAGGTGCAATATAGTTTTTGTTCTGGGCCTCTTAACGCTTGACCAGGTTTATACCCTTGAAAGTGTACTAAAGGGTGCATGGTAGTTGTTCCAAACAGCCCAGATGTGCTTTTTGGACCTGGAAAAGGCATTTGACTATGTCCCCCTTGTTTATCTTGTGGGAGATGCTCCTGGAGTGTGGGGTTGGTAGCACGTTACTACCTACTTGGACATCAAAACAGGAGCCTGGTTCGCAGTAAGTTGAGACTGAATGTTATCAATGGTTTTGTTCCTTATTTTTATGGACAGAATTTCCCATGTGAGGCGTTGAGGTTGTTTGGAGGCCCCAGGATTCATCCAGCAATACATTTTTTATACCATTTTTCCTGACAAGGGCCATTGGGAAGTCGGGGCTTATCCCAGCTGACTTTGAGCAAAAGCCCTGGACCGGTCGCCAGCTATTCCCAAGGCAAACCTCAGCATCTTGTCTGCTATTTGCATATGATGTGGTCCTGGTGGCCTCATCAAACTGTGACATTCAGTGTTTACTGGGGAAATTCATAGCTGAATTGTGAACCACTTTCCCACCTCACTGAGAAGACCCGGTTGAGGTGCCTTGCGTATAGTTTTTGGATGCTTTCTGGTTGTCATAGGACACTGGAGGAGCTGTGTCTTTACATCTACACATGGGAACATCTCAGTGTCCCCACTGATGGGGCTGGAAAAAGATGGACGAATGGGTGGTTTGACAATATCATTCACTGATCATGACATCAAAGGACCAGGCACTTTGGTATTGTACCAAACAAAGCTCTGCCAGTGTCCCATATTTAATCCCCTCTCCTCTCTTACTATTTTTTTCATGCATCTCCAGAGTCCCTCATATGTATAAGATCATCTATTTTAGTGGTCCTTCAAACCGGTTATACCCACAGTGGTCTCCCAGTTACATGTATTCATGGAAAAACCTCAACAGCTTGGCTTGTCGCTATAATACCCACATCATGTACTCAACATTCCACTTCCTCTGTTTTTCACAGAATTGATGACTGATTATGTTTCGCAGGCTCGAGTCTCCAACTCGGACCCTAACCCTGGAGGCCCCCCGGGGCGTTGACCTAAATGCTGGTGTTGGAGACTTCACCGCATCTTGTCGGAAAGACCTCCTGCTGCAGTCCACAGAAGGAGAGGTGAGAGTATTCGCATTGGAGTGAGTGTTGTATGTGTTTCTAGTATGCAATTAAGTAATCATATGAATGTATATTATATATTTTCATCCAAGACAGTACAATTCAGTCTGGTTTGTGTGTGTGTGTGTGTATACAGACAATCCATTGTTGGGCCGGGTTTCATTAAAGTACCATATTAGACTAATGAGCGTCATCAATCCAGGCGACCTTGTCCTTCTTTTCTTCCCCCATTGCTTGTGTTTGGGAAAAGTGACTTCATTAAAGCTGCCTTGATGAGGTTGCCTGTCAGCTGCAGCTGTCATGTGTGTGTTCTATTAGCCTGCTATCTTACTGTCAAGTTCTTTGAATAACAGCCCGTCATGTGGGAGCACCAGTGCATGCTTGGCCATTGTCAGTGGATGTGTGTTGCGTGTCCACTCGAGCATAGTGTGTCATTAACTCTGTAATTAACAGAAGAATGCCCTCTTTTATTAAACTCACTGTCGGTGTCCGTAATACGCAGTCCTCTGTGCTGAATACGCATTATTACACTACACACACAATATCATAAGTCGTAGAAAAACAAGTGAGATGATCTTCTCCAAAACACATTTCTCATTTCCTCCTCTCTACCACCCTCTTTGAATCCTCTCATATCCACTCATATGCTCTTCTCCCACTTTCTTTCCTTATCTTGTCTACATCCACTGGCTCTTAATCAGAAGTACACAACTTCATCCCTAAAACAACACAAGTAAGTGCTGGATTTAAATTAGTGCAGAGAGGGCATCCATTCTTTCACGCTTATCCTGTAGACGGTCACAAGGGAGGAGTGGAGCCTATCCCAGCCGACTTTGGGTGAGAGGTATCAAATAGAATTGTTTGAACTAATTCAGACTGATGATTTATGATATATTTTTGCACTGATAGATACCATGCACTACCAGGCATGCTCACACCAGATGAGGAAACCCTCCTCTACATTTCCTTCTCCTCCATTCCCCTCAGTCTGTCATATCTGAGTAACCCAGCCTATCTAATTAACTTTCCACTCCTAGGGTTATACATCAACATGACTGTCACTTTATAGGAAGGCGGAGGGGGGGGGGGCCTTAGGTTTTTTTTCTCTTTTGTGTCACTTCTCTCCGTCTCTGCATTTCATGTATTCTTTTGTCCTACTCTATTCTCTTCGCAGCCATTATCTCTCTTTGTCTCTCAACCCCTTTTCTCCCTCGTCTCTGCATTAATGGATGTCTCCCTACAAGTGAACAATAACATTAAACTCGCTGAAACAAGGATTGTGGCAAGGCTTGATACCATGAAAGGACATGAAACATGTTTCCTCTCAAATTTTTCAACCTCCCCTGTAAGTAAATGGCTGAACGTGACCTCATGGATCCATCAAGAGGCTTTAACCCTTTAAGCGCCAAAGTTGCAAAATTGTGACAAGCCATTTCTGCTATTATGATGCTTCATGTAATTAATACTTTACACCAGGAGATGACGGACATCTGTCACTTCAATCTGAGCAACATCTGTTAGCGTGTCTCCATGCAAAGTTTATACATTTATAGACTTTGAAGCCCATTATGCGTGCAGCAGCGAGTCCGTAACCATGACAGTACACACGCAGCATACTTGAGCCGATGCTTTGCTAAACCATGTTCAGGGTGGCAGGTGGGGACATGGTGGGTTGGCAAAACCAAAACCAAAAAAAAACGTAGGAATGGTGGCATACGCGATAGTATCCATAAGAGACTACTCGTTAAAATATACACTGCTAATACATATATATATGACTTGAGAATACAATGACCTGGAATAATGAGAATATTCACAGTCCTGATAGATACACGCAGTAGATGGATACTGTAACCATTTGATTGAACATAAGTGGATTAGTCATGCCTGTTGGTGGTTGTCGTTGACACGTTATGTTGAATAAAAGTCCTCTCCAAAGAGCATAAGCTTGTGAGTTTTTGTCCTTCAAAGTGACTCTATATGTCATACATCTACATCTCAAATTCCCATTTCCAGCTGCTCTTCAAAAATGTCATCATAAATCACTTACAAATAAAATAACCAAGAGTAAAGTGGAAAATGCTTAATAAGTCCCCTTTAATAATCTGAGTAATATGAGTGCACAGGTAACTTTTTGGGGGGTATTTTGAGTGTTAAAAACCGTATTTAGAAGGTCATCAACATGCTCTACCTCTGAAAACTGAAAGTCTGTTCATTCATTCATTTTCTGCCGCTTATCCTCACAAGGATTGCGGGGGTGCTGGAGCCTATCCCAGCTGTATTTGGGCGAGAGGCGGGGTACACCCTGAACTGGTCGCCAGCCAATCACAGGACACATATAAACAAATGAAAACTGAAAATATTAAATTTATAAATAAGGAATCATACTTCACATAAATTAACTTATATATACGTACTTATCTTGCATATATACTTATATATACTTGTATATACTTATATTTTATCCTTATATTTTTAGACTCGACATCCATTGTAGCCAGGTCATCCTGTAAGGATGGTTTCTCAAGGTTTATTTTTTCACCAAATGGGTTTTGAGTTTTTCCTTGCCCGTTTGTGGGTTCAGATCAGGGGATGTCATCTATTGTTGTCTATTGTTGTGTATTGTTGCCTGCTTATAAAGCCCTTTGAGGTTTGTTTGTATTTACAGTAAATAAACTTGACGGTCGGGTCTGGAACCAATTAATCATGATAAACTACAAATTACTGTATATAAAAATGACTTTAATTCTCCCTAAGAAGAAGTTGTGCAAATCTTCCGGCTTCCCCCACCCTCTGGTCGTAGGAAAGACTTTTTCAGTAAAAGAGCCTCTTGGAGAAAAGGTGAAGGTTATCCAAAAGGCTTCATCAGTTCAAAACAGAAAAAGCAGCCTTTTGGATCAAAGGTGAAATGTCTTCAACCCCAAACAAGAAGTACAGTGGTGTTCAATTTAACCTTTCTGGATTACGACGACCTAGATGACTAAAAGTCTCCTCACTCACACATGCTCAGATCTTCTGACAGCGACTTAGCTGCAGGGTTTATACTACATACAAGTGACAAAGTTTTGTTTTTTTTTTGCTCTTTATGTGTCATGGTAACATCAAGAAAAAAAACACTTGGAATTGGAATATGGTTGGATCGCAGGCAGTTGTTTTTTTAAGTGGATGAAAGTAAGAAAATACAGTTTGAATAAAATATCTGACAATGAAATAGATATATCAGATTTAACTTGTCAGTCTGAGCCTTATGTCACTGCAGTACTGTAGCAGTACTTTGAGATTGCTTAAATGTAAAGTTCAATATCAACAAATGTATCATTAGCTCATTGAGCTCTACAAAACAAGGGTGATCATGTTTGACTGAAGACCAGAACACTCAGCCCTACAATGAGATACTTCAATGAATTTTACCTTTGTTTTTGTTATTAATCCGTGTATCTTGTTAGGAAAGACACTGATGATCTGAAAAAGAAAGGGATCCACACTTACACCAACTTTGTGTTTTGCTGCTACTTCTTTCTGAAATGCAATCGTGTTTCACACCTTCCTTTTTAAAATGCTGGTACTTGCAACTTTCTTTGGCTCCATGGTGTGTTATTTTGCAGTAGAGAATAACAGTAACTGTATGAGTTGGCAAAGAACTGCATAGTCATCAGGTGATGATGTCAAAGATGTGCTATGACTTCCAGGTGGGAGTTGAGAGCAGGTTGACGTTAGAGCATGTTTTGTGATAAAGACACGTTACGAACACCGTTGGACTCATGTAGTGTATTAATAATACTACACTTGGGCACTTGATTCCGAACAGTTTTGGGTGTGACGCAAGAGTGGTGTTTGTTGAGTGGTTAGCATGCAGACCTCACAGCTAGGAGACCAGGATTCAATTCCATTCTCGGCCATCTCTGTGTGGAGTTTGCATGTTCTCCCCAGGTTTTCTCCGAGTACTCCGGTTTTCTCCCACATTCCAAAAACATGCTAGGTTAATTGGTGACTCCAAATTGTCCATATGAGTGTGAATGGTTGTTTGTCTATATGTGCCCTATGATTGGCTGGCGACCAGTTCAGGGTGTACCCCGCCTCTCACCCAAAGACAGCTGGGATAAGCGGTAGAAAATGAATGAATAAATGGTTTGCATGAATCCAGCTTATTTGGTGACATGTTATGTGTTACATAACACAGCAGACTGTGTTGCATATGTTGAATCATCCCAGAATCATCTCCCCCAAAATGGAATCACTCCATGTCTCAATCGACATCATGAAAAGAAAATTGTACACACATCCCTGACAGGATCTTCTCCAGATGCCATTCCTTTTCACATGCTTCCGTACAAGCTTTCCATGACCGCTGACACCATCAAGTGAACACAGGCAATCTTATGAAGGGAGAATATAAGGAAAGGATGGGATGAGTGGGAGGTGCTGGAGGACGGCAGAAAATAGATGTTTCTGTCGATTTTGTAGGACAATATAAAAGCATGTGGGACAGCGAGGCTTAAAGTCAAATCAATGTTGTCAGCAAATGGCATTCAGAAAGGGACTATTAAAGTTGAGAAAGTTTGGAAATGCAGCCCTGGAATTAGGGCCAAATGGGTCTGAGATAGGAGAGCAATGGTTTCCATTAAAATGACGACTGACAGCTGGCAAGTCCACTCATAATTTCTGTAATTTTCTCCTTCACTGTCACTGATGGGAACTGCATGATACATATTTTAATTAAATCCCAACCTTACTCATTGGTACTTTGCAAACCATTAAAATGATCACTCAATGTTTATGTCAAGAAGTGATGTGACAAAGCATCTGAAAATTGATTTGTTGGTTCACAAATCAACAATCATAGTTGTATTTTTGTATTTTTCACAGCAGTTTAAAAGCGTATTATGTTACTTATTTTTTTTCTCACTCCCTATATGTTGAAGTTTTTGTTTATATTAATAATTCAAAAGGGACACTTTTTAATTTATACATCCATTTTCTTTACCGCTTATCCTCACGAGGGTCATAGGTATGCTGGAGCTTATCCCAGCTGTCTTCGGGCGAGAGGAGACTGGTCGCCAGCCAATCACAGGGCACATATAGACAACCATTCACACCACAACGCTCATTTTTCTAAACAGATTCCGACTGTTTCAACATCAAGGACACTTTCCTGTTCAATTTTGTTTCCATCCCCCCTCATCAGACTCAGGTATTCACACGCAATGTCTGCAGATATTCCAATCTAATTTAATATAATGCTTGAAATGATACAGGAGTATGCGTTAATTGTGGGACAATACCACAAAGGCATGTTGGACAAACAGTATTTATATGAATATATATTTATGCCATTCCAGGTCATACAGTACACTCTCAACTACCCATGGATCCATCACCTCAACCTCTCCCTTACTGATTTGGATTTCCTGTTACCTTTTCATTTTCCTTTCATTTGCTGCTTCTTGTCTTTTAATCCTCCATCCCTAAACCACGATTAATTCCCACAAATTGCCTTCCTCTGGTTGCCATCAGAATCCTTTGTCTTTCAACTGTTCATCTTTGCTGTATTCCATCCCACTTTTTCTCCTTTAATATCTCAGTTGCCCCCCTCAATGTTATTGTGATGTTTTTCTCCAGTGATATGGAACAGAAAACAGTGAGTCAAATGGTATGGACTCGTGTAAAAACCATTTCTCCTCATTCCCCCACCCAATCGCAATGCCAAAGTTAATTTCATGTTATCTTTGTCATGGCAGGTATAGTGTGTCAAATGAGATTTCAGCCATGTTGCCAACCATGACTGAATTCATTTTTCCAAATGGCAATAACAGAGCCTGAGCAACTTTTATTGGGAAGGCAAGCAGAAGATGACAGGTGTGCAACAGGGATCTGATAATGGCAAAACTCAGCATTTGAAGATTGTCTGGTAGTTTCACAGCAACCTGTTTTAAATTTAGGATCAGGATTTTGGGTCTCTGGTAAGCTTTAATGGCTTGCCAATTCCAAGAATAATGTAATAATTAAATAATTTGATTTAAATAATTAAAATACATGAGTAAAAGTAACAGATGTACTTGTATCCTTTTTAATGGTGTCCAAAGACCCCTAAATAAGGAGACATATCTGAACTGACCAGTTTCTGAACACATGACCATGATAAGTGAGCTTCCATGAAGTAGGATTCCTTATATTCCCTCCAGATAGTATTATTGATTTAAATGCCCTTACATGCTAAATAGATTTGCTCTGGCAGGAAAAGTGTAAGCTCCATCTTCCCTGTTACATGGAATATTATTTGGCTCTAAATGATGTTTTTGTTATGCAAATTCGGAGTGTTGTATTGTATTGCATTTGTATGTGTATTGAGTATTATACAAGATGTGGTCAACTGTGATCTTTATGTTCTTTTGCTGTGCTTTGGTCTGAAAACAACATGGAAATAATCAGTACACTGCAACTAATGTTTCACATAAACTGAATAATTATGATTATGATTATAATTATTATTATAATAATTATTATATTATAAATAATTATGAAAACGGCAGCGCACCTACGCCTCCATCCCTCCCACCGCAAGTGGCAAAGAGGAAAGAAGGTGTGAGAGGGTTTAACACAGTCGAGTGTAATCTAAAAGGGCACCTTTTATGCTTTTTCCACTTTTCTGACCTACAAATGTAACGGTAATGGTAATGGTTTAATTTTATTTGAACATGCAGTTACAATGTTAATTAGAATGTTGTATTCTTGTGTTCAACCGATATGGACAATCACAGGTAAATCCTTAAGATACCGACTGACTTACATTTATTCAAGCGTCTTTTTTTTTCCTTTTCTCTTTGAATGAGATTTATGAGATGAGATAAAGTGATATACATACTTCGCATACTCCGCGTGCCTCGTGTGTGGTTAGCTGAGAGATGTGAACTCATTAGTTGGCATCATATTTTCAGCTGCCGTCAGGTTGAGTTCCCTTCTTTGATCTGACATCAGATGTGATGGGACAATTAATACAAAAATCAACATGCTGGTTCAGACGGTGACATTAAATAATGGTTGCTGTGATTGAAATGAAAATTTTGCAGTGAAATAAATGTGCCTGACACTCTGAAAAAATTTCCTGTGAGGTTTTGGTGTGACGTGTGTGCACTGCGCATCAAGAATAGAACAGGTCGGAGCTGGCGATCTTTCTGATCACCTTTGGCTGCACACAGTGGTGCATTGGATGAAATTACCACTGCGTGGGGTCACCCTGCGCCACAAAATTAGAGCCCATGGTGTGTTCAAGGACCGCACCACGGGTGCAACAGCGCAACCATGTGGTGTATTTGTCAGGAAAATAATAGCACAGGCAACACAGGAGGGGTTTTGACAAATATTAACCCTTTTGTGTGCAGTGGTTCAAGAAATGTGTAGTCAGTTGATGACAGGATAAGCCTGTCTATGCCAGCATGTGAAATCATTCACGTTTCAATCTCATTCGATTTTCTGCCATATGCATTTTGCCTGGCTCTCACTGCCTTTCTGGCGGCAGCTAGCTCATTATTGTCCCACGGGCGTGCTACAGGTAGCTATCATATTCATGGGGTAGTACTTTTTAAAAGTGTCGCTTCACAATCTTGCTTTCTTGTTATCATTATATGTTATCATTGTGTGTCTAAGTTGTTCAACATTAACACATATTGTGTCTTGAAGTTTCCAATGGGTTGCTGGTAAGCTATTTTTTTTTAACTTTAATAGTGTTGCAAGTTGGATCCACCTGTCCTATCATAACCCTGTACTCTGAATTTATATCGTTTTATACAGGACAGATTTCTATTAGGGATGCCCCGATCAGAGTTTTATGCTGTCCAATACCTGTCATCCATGAGTGAGATCAGCCGATACCGATCACATGTATTAACTGTACATTTATTTTTATTGTCCATGAATGCCATTAGATTATTCCAAGGGCCACTGGCCAATAAGTACTGTTCATTAAACACATATATAGTGTATGGAGGACGATACATACAGTAATTAAAATGACAACAATAGACAAGAGTTCATACGTACCCGATTTATCTAATATTTCCCTGTGGGAGAAAAACAAGCCCTGAACTAACCGCATTGGTCATTTGAATTAAAAGCAAAATGTAACTGTGTTAAAAAGTCACATATGGAGTCGGTAGATGAGAAGTTGGGCGGATAATTCTAGCTAACTAGTTACCTGCAGGCAGCTGGGCAAATGGGCAATATGTGTTCAATCGGGGTGTTGTAGGGTGTCAACCCTACTTGACATAGCACACATGCACATTCATGTCATACCTCTATTGATATGACATTAATTTTCATGTCGCCGCCTCACGCAGTCGTTTTTGCTGATACTCATGGGTGGCCGATCTATCGGTGGAACCCTAATTTCGATTAAAAAATTATGTTAACTGTTTATTTTGTTAATATGGTATTTTGAACAAAAATATATATTACAGTCTTCTCTGATTTTTCTCGGTTCACGTTTTGTTGATTCTGTGTTTTGTAGGGTTTTTTAAGTGCAATTTAGTATTTTGTCTATTTGTGTTCTGCATTGTTGTGGTGTATTGGAGCGATCCATCGGTGCTCTGTTGCATGTGTGTTATTGTAGTTACTACTGCTAATCAGTAGAGGGCGTTATATACTCATGTGAAAGTTGAAGATGTGTCCAGGCATGCCCAGTTTGTTCCACAACAGTCCTGATTGGCTAAGGGAGAACCTATACTAGGGAATCTCCCTAGTAATTATATGTTATAGTTAGCCATTGTACATATCTTGATCCTGGTTAATGGTTGATGCATGCTGGGCTTTTAGCTACAGTGATATTTAACAGGCAATGCAAATTGCAACTGTGCTTTACTCGATCATGTGGACAGACTGTGTGTGTGTATTTTTAATACAAATCAAGATGTGCGCCGTCAGCCAGAGTGAAATCATTAGTTAAAGTAATTGCTTCTCACGTGTGAATCTGTCTTTCCTCTCTTGTCCTTTCCCATTTCATCATGTTGTCTCCCGGTCTTTATGCCACCCACCCCCATCCGACGGCACCCACTGCTGGGCCTGGTTTGTTAATTCTCTTTCATTCAATCAACTCACTCCACTTCTATTCACAACCGACAAGTTATGGGCGTAAAGATTTTTTTTTGTTCAATTCCCTCACAGTGCTGTCACTGTATTATTAGTCACCCATTCATTTCGTTTTTGGAAAATGGGGAAGTAGATTACTAGTTAATCATGCTGTCCTCTGTTGATGGGTGTCTGCACATTTCAACACTTTTCACACCAACTTGAGACACAACTGTTGGTTAGTGACGGGTTGATAGTGATATATCGATACTTCCGATACTAGCTGTTTATGTTCTGTCATCAAATCTCAAATCAACAAATGTATACTTTTGATACTTCAGTGATTTAAGGTAATGTTTGTCTGAAATTTTTTTCTGTTGAAAGGACAAATGATCGTAAACAAAGCCATGTGTGAAATGTATAGTACTTCTTAATAATTTCCATCCATTTTCTATGCCACTTATCCTCATGAGGGCCACTGGTCGCCAGCCAATCACAGGGCACATATATAGGCAAACAACCATTCACACTCACATTCATACCTATGGACAATTTGGAGTCACCAATTAACCTAGCATGTTTTTGGAATGTGGGAAAAAGGCGGAGCCCCCGGAGGAAACACACGCACGCACGGTTCTTCATAATTGATGTATTTATTTTGACGATTTTATTATTTTACTTATTGTCATGTTCAATATTTAGAATATTTTGTGATTTTGTACAGTGTTTTTTTCTTGTTGTATACTTAATTTAAGAATTTAATCATTCATTTATTTACATTAATAATTGATCTATACATGTCTCGTGTTCTTTGTGTTATGATACACTACCAAATTTAGCTGAATTTGTACAACGTATTGGTATCACATCGGTATTGCCAGTTTTACTCAGTATTGGATCGGAAACGAAATCAGTGGTATCGCAAATCACTACCGTTGGTACTTGATCGACCTAAGCCATTGGAGTTAAGAGTTTATTTATATCGCCCTTAATCACAAAAGAGGGCTTTCAAAGGGCTTTACAGGCTGGCAACAATCAATGACACCCCCTGATATGAACCCCCATCTGGGCAAGAAAAAACTCAAAACCCCATTTTGGGGCAAAAAGAAACAAGGCTTTTCTGCTGTTTGGTTTTTTTTTGTATGTCCTATCAACACTGCAAAAGCCATCAACCTATATTCCTTATGCTTTCAGATCTTTCTAGATGCAAACACCATCCGTCTGGGCAACATTCCACTTGGCAATGCAGAGGACCCATTAGAAGGGGCGGCAGCCGGTACCACTTACACCAAACAGACGGGGGTGTATGAACTGTGTGCCTGCGCGAATGGCAAGCTGTACCTATCCCCGGCTGAGAAAGGCTCAACCTGCCGAACGACTAGTAACTTTTGCCTCTGGAGCTGAAAATGGATGATAAACAAAGAGCCAGAACCAATGGACAATTGGTGAGAAGCTAATGCTAGCCAACAGACTGAATCAATGTGGATCATCACTGGGCAGAATTGCTATCAGAGGCCAGCAGACCAGATCATCATGGACTGTAGCATGGCAAGCAAATTCATGTTCTTTAACCAGTCAAATCAAATGGATAAAAGCTTGGCAGGATGTTCATAGCACCAGTCATGGAATGTGGGTTTTTGTGTTCAACTAGTTTCCAGTTACGAGAACAGAAACAACAGGGATGAGTGCATGGAGAAACTCAACCAAAAGCTCCATCACACATTAAAGGGATTGGTCAGTACCAGCTGCTAAGCAACCAGATGGATGAATTTCATACACAGTAAGTTAGTGTCACATTAAGGACATTTACATTGTGACAACTGTTATGTTTTCCCAAGTTTAGCATAAGGGATCATTTGACAAAAGCAAATATTGAAAGTGAGGTTGGGTGTTCGCTCAATGACCAAAAAAAATGGAGATGACCACAACCTCACTAGCAGGGACTCGGACAAGAACCATGGCTTAACCTCAGCTGAGTAACCCCCTCTTGGATTCATCTAGTGGGAAGCTGGGGGTAGTTACTGGACCAATCTATACCGGAAAGGCCTTCCCTCTATTTCCACCCAAATGATGTAAGACACCTCTTGGATCAGTCACATAACTGTACCACAACTTATTACCAATTGTTCTTCAATCATGCATTCAATATGTTTTCTCTGTACATTGTTTGATTTTGTCAACTAAATTGTACTTGTTGACAATTTACATCCAATTATGTTACCTGGAAAAAAACATTTAACATTTCTTCCTTACATTTTTCCCATTTTTTTTTCTTTTACATCTGTCCGATGGATGCTTTGTACAGATGGAATTAACCAGATACAGAGCTGTGCTGTTGGGCCAATCGCCACTTTCTGACAGTTTGCTTTGTTCTGGATTTATATAGGACTGTAGACAGTGGTAGCAATTGTAATTTGGTTCTCTGATGGAGGCTAAAGCAAAAAAAAAAAAACTGTCTTCACATTACTAGTTTAACACTATTGCACACATTTGGTCCATTGTTTTTAATAATTTTATCATTCAGCCAACAGTTGAAAGGTGAAAAAATGTGCAGTTCCACTCCAAATATTGCCACTCCCATTATAAAATACATAAATAAACCAATTGTCAACATTCTCAACTGTTGGCCAATTTCAGTAGTGATCATAATATTGTTTTTTTTGTGTTTGTTTTGTTGGTATAATGCAAACTAAAAAAAATTTGCAAGTAAAGATAATAATTTTGAAAGGAACAGTATACAGTCAAGTTTTTTCGGTTAAATATTCATGATTTCCCTATGTCATTTTCTGGCATTTTATTGCGTGTTGCGTGTCTTTGGTCTGTGTCTGCTTGAGTTCAATGAACCTAAAACATACCAGAATTCAACCATACCGTGACCATGTCTTCAGTCTGCTGGTTGAGATTTCTTTTGCACACCAGTATTCAGCTGACAGCATCATAAGCTGATTGGAGAGGCACCTATGTAAATCATCTTTAAATGTACTGTAATTCATTAGTGACAAACACTGTCTAACGATTTACAACCAGTCATCCAAGACAAAACCTGTGACACATCATGTGTCATTTTGCTTTGGTCTGGAACAGAGAACCGAATTACAAGCCTCCTTGTCGCATCCATTGGTACTTTTTATTGATTTCAATTGCAGTTGTACTTCATATTAAGCAGTATCCCATTTAACATAACACCAACCACATATTTTTATATTACTCTTTTGGTCATCTGATATTCAGTTAATACAAAGGTCAGTAAGACAAAGGTCTTGGGATGTTTTCCAACCTACTCTGTTACACTAGTTCTACCACTTACTTACTTACCATGAATCCTAATTCTTCATTTAACATGATATTTGGGACAATTCGATACTCAGAACATTGTGTGGAAAGTTTAGGCAATATTCTCTTCTGTTCCTTTATTGTACTGTTAGAAGAATTGGGCCAGTCATCCTTTGGGATAAACTTGAACAGCCAGCAGGCCCTCAGGTACAACATCAGCTTCTCAAATGTTCTCCAGGATCAATTGACTAAAAATCCCACAATGTTTTACT
This sequence comes from Doryrhamphus excisus, assembly GCF_030265055.1. Lineage (NCBI taxonomy): Eukaryota > Metazoa > Chordata > Actinopteri > Syngnathiformes > Syngnathidae > Doryrhamphus > Doryrhamphus excisus. Next base: position 8,303,561 of record NC_080466.1, on the reverse strand, counting down.
TTTTCAAATGACTAGGTGTCCCAATACATTTGTCCATATAGATATTTGGTAAACATGCCTCATCCCTGCCCAACATTTCAAAAACTGTGGAAACTATAAGGGTCACAATGTTTTGGTATGGTTGACATTGTGCTGATAGAGAACATGTATGACTGGCCTCTGACTTGAATACAATGAGTAATGAGTGTGTCACCCACTGGGTTGAATGAGTTTGTACCCAATAGGACAAAGACCATGAGGCTGACTGGCCAACTGACTCTGTTTTTTTAATAAAATTGTGATACACAGGTGCCTTTGCTGCTGTTGGTAAAAGCACATCACAGTCTGGACATCAACACTACCCTCAGTGGGCGATCTGCAAGTGTCTCTGGACAAACTATTTATCAACCTACCTACCGATCCTTTTTTTTTCCTTGCCTTTTCCCTACACCTTTTCCTTTTCTCCTGGGTTTGTTGTCTCAGTATATCCAACTAAAAAAAAAGAACTATACAATTCTGGTTATAAGTTGAATTTTCTGACTTGCTCTCGTCATGATTTTACTCTTGATAATAAAAAGCACAAATGATGCCATGTATATAATGATGCCAATACAATACAAAATAAATAAAGATATGGTTTTTAAAGCGAGTCTCAGAAATTCTCAGTTTTTCCATAGGAGTTATAGTCAAAATTTGCATTTATTGTGTGACTACCCTGGTGCTATATCTCTGCATGCATTTTTAGTGGTAAAATTTGTTTCTACAAACCTTGGATGTATGAACTATATTGCTTTATTCAGATTTATTGCAACTACATTATATTCTTGAGTCCAAATTATTGACACTCTAAAAAAAAAGAGCGGTACATTAATGTATGAAAGAGAGGACACAGAAAAGTGTTGATTTGATGGATTTTTCGATGGCTATGATTGGCTCAGAGGTTGTCCTGTTGTCCTAAAGACTGAGATACAACTATGAAATTCATCTGATGCTTCTGCTGTCTATGGTCTTATCCTTTACTTTGGATGAGAAAGTGGTACATCCTGGACTGGACACATCCACACAGTAATTCACGGGGTACATAGAAACAACCAACTATTCACCCACACATTCACACCTGAGTACAATTTGCAGGGGTCTCCAGATCGACTGCAAGACAGGCTAGAAAAGCGTGTGACAACAATCTATGTTTTGCTAGCAATGGCCTGTAACATGTAATGTCCCTCTGATGTACTCGTTCCTGATCCTATCCATCCTGGTCACCCCCAATGAGAACCTCAGCATCCTCATCTTTACTACCTCCAGTTCTGCTTCCTGTCCGTTTCTCAGTGGCACTGTCTCTAGACCCATGTTCCTGAAATGATCAATAAGCTTGCTTTGTGCCGGCACACATTGTTATTTTGCATGACCCCAAATTCAAACTGCACTGATGTCTTTTCATTAAATATTAAATATTTGAGTTGAAAAATTGCAATTGCTGCAATTCTGCTTGTCATTCCAGTTCCCTTCAAAGTCTAGCTTAAGTTTTAATGACAAGATCAGACAATTTAAATATTGTGGCAGCAGGAGAACAGGCACGACCTCATGAGGTGTATTAATGGCAATTTTTTTTTTTCAAATATACGATAAGAAATTATCACAATAATCATTTTTATTTCATGGAAGTAATAGATGGATATCCAATTTATCAAGTCAAAAGATACTCATGGGAGTCATCCACTCTTCTCTCACTGATTCTTTCCGACATTCAACTTAATTCCAATAAAACGGTCGACCACGTAACATCATTGGGATAACTAATTTAGTATTCCCTGTGTCATCAAACTTGCATATTCATTATAAAAACCAGTCGACACCGTGTTCGCCCCATATCTCGCAACAGGGGTTGCAGAAGAGATTGTGATGCGAACACCCACATCTTCTCCTTTTATCATTTTTCTCTGCAGGAGGTCGTATAAAAGACAAAGTGGGGATTTTCTTTAAGCAAATGGCCCTCGGGAGGCCTGTTATAGTGGGAGTCAATCCCTCTGTCAGGGGTATCAAAGTAGCGCAGAAATAAAGGTGATACTAAAACAGTCTGCTCTTATTTAATTACTCACTTTACACAGGATTTATGGTCATGTTCATGTTTTTTAATGCAAGTATAATTTGCTCGGGTGCTTGTAACTCACTTATTGAAATTTAGTACCAATTACCTTCACGTGTGGAGGTGGATAGGTCATGAATTGAAGGTATATGTAGAAGTGGCATCTGTTTGGCTTGTTTCTCAACGGCTTTTTGTGCATTTGGTTAATTAACTTCTGGTTTTAATAACATCGAGAATGTGAAAGAGTAGGAACAACTACTTCTAAAAAATGGATAATAAAATCACTTTAGATGTTTTAGTGAGAGCATAGTGGTTATGTGGTTAGAGCGTCGCAAAAGCTAAGAGGTTCATTACAACACAATATGAGTGTTATGTTTTTATTGTGTTATTGTTGTGAATATTGCTCTTCCATGGCTTTGTTTTAATGAGTGTGTTTGCCGGAAAGTGTCCTTGACATGATGTTACAGCCAAGATGGTGGCGGTTGAGGAAAGTCAGCGGCAGACGACAACGGTATGACAAAAACATCATCAAGTGAATACTTTCAATTTTCTTTATTGCTTTTTTCAAACATTCTTTGTTATCACGCACCCTTTAACAATCAAATCAGTGAAATAGTGAAAAAGTTCTGATAAAACTGCATGTGCTTTCTTTGCATCCAGTCCTTCTTGTATTGTCGCCACTTTGCTCTTTTACTTGGTGATCTGATTATTAGCATTTTTTTAAATATCTGCCATTCTCCTCATGAATATAACTCGTTTCTTGAATGTTTGTAAAACAAACTAAGTATGTGACCTGCTTGTAGGTTGTCCTTTATACTTAACTGTGAGGATAGTATGACAGGATTAATAAGATCAATTTGAAAAGTGGCAAATGACCTACTAGGAACAGTTAACCTATCCCCTTCTATCAAATTTTTTTCTAAAATAATTGAAGTTTTCAAAAGGGTGACAGAAGGGAGTAAAAGTCCTTCATTTAGTTCCTGATCCTGATTTTATGAGGAGTACAAATTGGAAAGAGAGACATGGCTCTTGGGCCCATGAGGAAATTAAATACTGAATTCAGCGAGGAGACTCAATCACATCGCTCTTTTGTAAAATAACTTGAGAATTGAAAGCCATGCTCCTTGGAAGGCAACAGTATTGCTCTTGTAGTTTTTTAGGGGGGTTAAAGAGGACTGCACAAAGGCCAAGTCACACAAATAGAAAGAAAATGTTGCTTTTTAACAGATATGAGCTGGATCATTGAGGCAACCTGTAACTTCTTGAAATCCTATTTTATTCATGGATATTATTTGCTGAGGTTAAACAGAGTCTTAATCCTGTCTGGGTGCATGGTATCTCAACTTTTCATTACTTGCTTTTTTATTTCAGAGTTGGCAACAACAAGATTACACTTATCCAACCTGTCACACGTGCATTTAATAATGGACAATTAAGTGTCTCAAATTAACCCAACATGCATGTTTTTGGATTGTGTAAAGAAAAAAGGGTACCTGGAGATAACTACACAAGCTTAAGGACCACATTTGTTATGGGCCTGTGAACGACACATTTTACAATAAGTAATACTAAAAACTAATGAGTCTGACAGACCACTTACACAAATACAGTACACATGTAGTTCATTCATTCATTTTCTATACCGCTTATCCTCACGAGGGTCGCGGGCATGCTGGAGCCTATCCCAGCTGTATTCGGGACACCCACTGGAATGGTGGCCAGCGAATCACAGGGCACATATAGACAAACAACCATTCACACTCACATTCATACCTATGGACAATTTGGAGTCGCCAATTAACCTGGCATGTTTTTGGAATGTGGGGGAAAAAAGGAAAAAAAACGTGTGGAGGAAACCGGAGTACCTGGGGAAACCCCGAAAACAGACATACCCGAGCAGGGAATTAAACCTGGGTCTCCTAGCTGTGTGGCCTGCGCTGTAACCACTCTCTACCATGCAGCTACATACAGTTGAATAATGATAAATATAGCAACTTCTCATCAATCAATGTTAATTTCAGACATAAAAACATGTCCTGATTTAAGGCACACCTATTTCTGGTTAACCACGCCCACTTCCGGTTCATGCCACACCTGTTTTTGAGAAAATTAACCTTCTTCTGGTTTATGCCCTGCGCATTCCGAGTACAGATACAGATAGTGTTGAACTCGCTCATCCCTACGCCACATAAGCATTAATCATGGGCTTCACCATATGGTGTCCATGTTTCAACCAATTCCCCTGACAGGAAGGGTGCCTTACTCAGGAAAGAGGAGACACACATGCAGGTTAGCCCACGCACACACTTGGACACATGCAGTCACATGAAGCGAAGTGAGCAAGACCAGAATCTCGCCCCAAACATAATACCAACTTTATGTCACACTAACTGTACCACTCCCTATATTATTTATATGTTGTATAACTGAACCACAAAATACGGTCTATTTGTGAATATCTTTCATAATACTAAAAGTATTTATTCGCCACAGTGAACAATAAATCACATATCACACTTTGCAGACCTCAAATTTTGTACTTCTGCTGAACTTCATGCCTCGACAAGATGCGACACAAATGAGGTGGACAAGAAGACTAATTAGCACATTAGTACTCAGGTTGACGACTGGCATGCTCCCCTCCAATTAAAGATAACTGGCAAAGGCTCAGCAAAAAATTAATCTGCCATGTCTGCATAAAAACCTTTCATAATGGTGCTAGCCTAATCACTGGAAAGATTAAGTGTTGTTTCACAAGTTTTTATTTGTGGTTCATAAAAATAAAATACAGTTAAACCGAAAAATGTAATTCATACCAATAAAATAGCCCAATAAATATCATATTTTAATGGTCTTAGTTTAAAAATCAAATAAAGCACAAGGGAAACATTAAAATAATATTAAACAAAAATCAGGATTCTGAAGTCAAATGCGGCCCTGACTTAGACCAACAAGAAATACAGTTTAAAAAAAAATTGCCAGTAACATAGCATGCTCCGGGTGGCACGGCGGTCGAGTGGTTATCGCGCAGGCCTCAGAGCTAGGGGACCAGGGTTCAATTCCACCCTCGGCCATCTCTGTGTGGAGTTTGCATGTTCTCCCCGTGCATGCGTGGGTTTTCTCCGGGTACTCCGGTTTCCTCCCACATTCCAAAAACATGCTAGGTTAATTGGCCACTCCAAATTGTCCATAGGTGTGAATGTGAGTGTGAATGTCGCCCGAAAAAGCCGTAGAAAATGAATGAATGAATGAATAGCATGATCCAGATCCCCCCTTATTGAAAAACTTTGGTTTCTTCCAAAACAGGTTTTGCAGTTATACCAAGAAAAAACTTCCCAGGCACACATGGTCATTGGAGGCGATGGAAACCCATGACTGGTAACCAAAGAAAAATATTTTTGTGAAAATATTTGACTTTTTGCATAATTGGATAAATAAATAATGTTATCCGACTGGTGGACACTATGCTAACGACCAAATGCCAGGTCTGTTAATACAAGCATGAACCAATTCTAACAATAGTAGAACACGGGAAGTCGCACCACATCACACACTATGACATATGTAAAGGTTAGAAGTATTGTCCCCAAACTGACTATAGTGCAAGCATTATGAAAGCCACACACCTTCACACCAACAGCAGCAGCATATTCTCATACCAGACTGGTTCCCCAGGTTGTGTTCTCCATTTGCATGTGCTCTATGCTAAGCTGAAAATTGCATTTGTTGATGTTCTAGGATTAGCTTATTTAGGATTTTCTGGAAAGCAGTTGGATTTCTCAACGGTGAGGATTTGGACTGTGGGGGTTGTGAGTGTGTGTATGTACGTTTTTGTGTGAGTGTGAATGCACAGATATGCCTGATCAGGGGGAAAGTAGCTTCAATTTTTGAGAGGAGTGCAGAGTTATATATATTCATGTACTGTATATATTCTTTATGTCTTATGGACTTCATCTGTGTGTGGGAGGTGGATGTGGTGGCTCAAAATAGGCCTGGGAATATTCTCATTCATTCAGGTCATTGTATTCTCAGGGCATTGATTGCAACTGGACTGTTCAGGTTGTCTTACAAGACGTTTTGCCTCACTTTCGAGCAGCTCAAAGACAAGGCAAAATAAACACCAGTCAGACTAGATAGGACTAGACTTGATAGGACCTATGCTCAAAGACTATGGGGTCACGCACTAGTCAGACTAGATAGGACTGGTGTGTGTCTCACCTAGTCTCGGACTTGGAGGTGCTCATTCTCATCACAGTCACTTCACATTCAGTAAGAGTTGAAGGTCACGGCTCGATGAAGCCAGCAGCACCACCAAACCGGAAACCGTCAACGCCTTTGCTGCACCTGGAAATTCTGTCCATAAATGTAATGGCAAAGGGCAGCCCTGGCAGACTCTCACCCTCACCAAAAAACTGGTATGTATTATAAACAATGTCTTGTCATCAATGCTGACAAACAGCCGGAATTAGGTGGTCTGGTACCCCATATTCCTTGCGTACTCCACACAGAATTCCTCAAGGAACATGGCCAAATGCCTTCTCCAGGTCCACAAAACATGTGTAGACTTGTGGGCAAACTCCCATAGTTCATAGTGATTGACTCCTGACTACCGTGTTCTTATGATACAGCTTTTCTCTACACCAGAACTCTTGACACATCTATTAAGCAAGTTTTGTTCGGTACTTATGAAGCAAGTAATTCACGACACTCATGTGTATGCCACTTTCACTCAGTCAAAAATTAGTAGCTTTAGATCGTGAGTGTGCCATTCCACTCGTCATAAGGCCGTCATATGTTTCACTCGTTCGTGCAGCCCACTCACTTCAATTGCAAGTTGTGTGTATGGGCTTCCTACGACACCTACAACTAGCGTGACCGGGAGAACCAGAGTGTACAGCGGGAGAAGCTGGCCGTGCAAGGGGCATTAATGTCAAATACGCTACGCCGCTACGCGTTCACGGAGGTGGGGAGAACCACTGTGTACATCGTCCGCTGCAGGAGGAGCCACTGCAGTGGTCGGCAAATACACTCAATGTAATTTGCATTATTTTCTTCCTACAGGTTTCACGCCCTGCTGTGACATATATGCCCCTTCTTGTGGTTATGCATTTTCTATGTCTCCGCCCTGTTGTTTGGGCCCCGTACTGCTCTCTCTGTTTGTCTCTCTTCAGGGTCTGATTCCCCTGAGGTAGGCGGAGCTACTGGACGAGCACAGCTGCTATCAATCTCACCTGTACGTAACCACCTCAGCTGATGCAGGAAAGCGTGGGATTATTCTTCTGTATGAACACGACAGACACCAACCCTCGTCTCACGACACACTTTCCCTGCTTCGGTCTGGATGTGGCCTTTTCGTTGTGTTTTCTTCTTCTCATCCAGTAGCCCACCTGACTCTCTTTTAGTTCCTTTTTTTACTTTTTTGCCCCACTTGTTGCTGTGCTTTCAGACTGTTTTGTTTGAACCTTCATTTCTATTACCGTAATTTCCGGACTATAGAGCGCACCTGATTATAAGCCTCACCCACTACATTTTTAGAGGAAAACCGATTTTGTACATACACAAGCCGCACCTGTATGTATATAAGCCGCATGTGCCCACATTAAAACATGTAAACATATTTACAAAGAAAGATGGTACACACAGAGAGTTTTCAAAGTTTTTAATAATATAACAATAATAATAGCTTTTTTCGTCTTTTACATTGCTCCAGTTCTTTCCGCTGCCGTTTCCAGCGTCTCACCATCGATTCGTTTATGCCAAGTTTACGTGCAGCAGCTCTGTTTCCTTCTTTATCGGACACCTCGATTTCTTTTAGCTTGAAAGCTGCGTCATATTCCTTTCTTTTTGCATTTTCCATGATGAGGGTATGTTCGCGCTAATTTAATTTATGCACAAGACAAGAAGCTGCAGTCTTCCTCGATGCATATATTCCACCAGTCTTAATCTTACCTTTTCTACTCGAGACAGGTTTTGCCTGCTGTTGGTGGGTTTGAAAATTTGTGCGGACCACGTGCATGTCTCTTGCGTTTTTCTCCATTTTTGCACATAGCCAACAAATAGGAGAACAAATTCCCCCTTGAAGTATTTTCAAGTCATCAGACTAACATCCAAGTCACATCTCGAGTCATTGATGTTATTGTTAAGTCGAGTTAAAATTAATAAAATTTGTTACTGGAGTCTGACTCAAGCCCAAGCCTCGTGACTCAAGTCCAGACTGCTGGTGTTTGCTTCCTTATACGGTCCACAATCAAGTGAAAGGGATATTTTTTAAAGCATGCATCAATTTTATGTTTACAAAACAGTCTTCTATTACTCACAACATACCTTTTTTATGCCTTTATCCCTGGATGTGTTGTTTTTCCTTGACCCATCAGGGCCTTCATGGCTAACTTAATTTACTAGCTAAGCTTTAGTGTCTCATTAGTTTTGCTCACCTTAAGTACCTTTGTGTCGCTCTTTTTCTGTCAGGTCTTCTGTGCAGCATCATCAGTTTTGCTCATCACTCTCTTTCTGGCTCAGTGCTTTGGATCCACCTCCTCAGGTTTGTACCAAGTTCCTCTTGTCTCTCAGTGTTTATTTAGGACATTTCTCCAAATGTTGCTTTGTGGGGATTGTATCCTCAAGGTCAATACACCCGCACATTTTAGTCTATATTACTTCCCAATGAGTATTGACTTTCCCTTGACAAGTTTCTGCATTTGGACAGAAAGCTGGACTTTCATAAATTACTCTTGACCTTTAGACCTGCAACGACAGACAATGAATCTTTATTGATTTTCAGTATATCCCATTGTGGTAATAACTTGCAGCAACATCACAAGTGCCCAGCAGAATGTTTGATTTTTATCTTGGAGCTATTCTAACTGTTTCATGTAGTTGGTGGAAAGTGGAGAAAGAATTAAGGTAAGTGCATCCAAAACCAAGTCAAGTGGAATATGGTAGAACATTTGTAGTCTGTGTAGACGTCTGTCAAGGCTTAAACCTGTAGTACGTACTACTTGTCAAATCAATCAATGAATGAACAGCTATTGTAAGACCAGAAACTTAACAGTTAAAGGTAGGCAACATTGCTTTGGGCCATTAAAAAATAGCTTGCTTGCATGAGGTATAACATATAAATAATATACATTTTCCTGTTAATCATTTAAAAGTTGCAGCCAAAGTACTTTTGTTTGTAACCAGCAGCAACCCAAGATGTTGATTAGAAAGTTGTTTCACCATTTTCCACTTTTTAATTCATGTTTTAAAAATAAATTAAAAATAAATTGTTGGACTGGATGGGAGCAAAATGAGAATTATTGCATTAAAAAGTCATATACACACTTTAAACATGAATACATTAATTAAACACCTTAATTTGATCGTGTTCGACCATTTAAAGATGGGATTAACACACATAGATTGTGTGAGTGGCAATCAGATCAAACAGTAATCCCTCTTTTATCGCAATTAATTGGTTGGATTCTTTATTTATAAATTGAATATCTTTTACTTAGAGCATAGAAAGACTGTTCATGACCTTCTATATAAGTTATTAGAGCCGTCTAGACATGAACTAACAGCACTAGAGTAACCTTTACACTCATGTTACCCAATATAATACATATAATATCGGATAATAAGCCATTTAAGACATAAATATGACTTGCGAATGTTGCTATTAATGTGTTCCGCAGGGGAGAGTGAGTGAGTGGTGGAGAAAAAGTGACGCCAGTAGTTCAGAGTTGAGCAGCAACAGTAGCCCATGGTTTTATTAGGGATTTTTATTAGGTATCATTGTACATTGTACTACATTATGTCAACATCTTTGAATTCCTTATGAAAACCGTGATAGTATGAAGCCGTGAAATTTGAACTGCAAAGTGTCAAGGGATGACTATACACACTTTGATCTATTAGTCATTGGAGCAGCCTTTTTACTTACACTATATGCCAGTCTCCATGGAGGATCATGATACCGCTATTAAGAACATTAAATTTACAGAAAAAGAAGAAGGCGGAGGGAGGGAAGGGCGCTTCAGTGTTTCCAACTTGATTGCAAAATGAGTAAATTTTCATTTGTTGTGTGATGAATTAATTTATCAGCGACTTACAATAAATAACATAAATACATGTTGTTTTAGTTCACAGTGGTTAATTTCTCTCTTTATTCACAGTCAGTGTACAAAAGTGTACACAAATGTTGGCATCCACTTGAGAAAGCTTATCTTGAAACATGTTTAACTGATTTTAACATAATAGGCCGCGCTCCATGTACCTGTGCTTAGACACGGAGCATTCCCCCTGGGGGCTGCATCTCTCCTCCCCACCCAGATGATGGGCTACATCAAGTAAACTTCCCCAAAGTTATTTTGTATTGTACATTCATCTGCTTTCTTTTGTTTCAAGAGAGTGAAACAAAGGCGTGCACCCTGTATATCCCCTCTGCATTCAGCATTGATCTTTGTTTGAGGAAGAGCTTTAAGAAATACCTGCAGGCAGGAATGAAAAGAAACACCAAGAGAGTCTTATGTAACAGGCTCAGGTGGTATCCAAGCAAATTAAAAGGGAGGAAGTGGCTATTGTAAAGCTGACAGTTGTGTTGCACAAACTAGCAGATAATGCGTCAACAGGATGCTTTAGATTGGACACGGGAGAGTAATTGTAGCCAGCAGGTACAGCACCGTGAATTGTGTAAAACCTGCTTGCACTACTTTAACTCTTTGAGTGCCAAAGATGCACAATTGTGACAAGCAACAGTGCTGAATTTAACAAGACGTACATACAAATATGGAGTTGTTATTACTGATGTAGTCACTACTTTATACCAGGAGATGGCGGACATCTGGAACTTCAGACTGAGCAACATTGTTTGTTGTTACTATGTAAGGTTTAGGAGTTTGATGAGTGAATCGGACATTTTGATGAGTCTGTTGGGTGTTATGGAGACAGGGACCTTGTAATTTCTGATGGTGTCATAATATGCAAATTAGATTTGTGAATTTACTGCCAAACTTTGGGTCAGACTGATGATTTTTCCCGTTTACACTATGCTTCTATCGCTAACCATTTTGTTTGAAATAATACTATCTTAGGTTCTCTGTCATATGGCTATCGTAACTGAGGATTTTGTTGAAAAAACTCATTTGATGAGGTGTTCAAGCGCACTGCGTAACTTTGCATGTTAGACTAGGCTTTCAGACGATCAGTTTTTTTTTTTTTTTTTATTGATGACTTTTGCAACATAACCCAACATGAAACAGAAGTTTCAAATTTTACATTTTAGGTTGTTTAATTGATTTGATATAGTTTCCGATGGGAACTTTTTGTTGTTGTTGTACAATTTGGTTTTAGATGGGCCCTTTGGAGCAGATTAATTACGAAAACTGAGGTTACACTATATGCAAAGCTTTCGCTAGTATTTTTAGTAGTTATTGTTCCATTACATTCTTAAATTATTTGTAAGACAAACTTCAATCAAGCCTTCCTAGCTGGGCACCAGCAAAGTAAAAAATAATTCTGATCTTATTTGTCCTTCTGACTCATCAATATACAGGGACCATTAAACTGGGAGAAAAGAGAAGTGTTTTTGAAGTGTGTCAGCTGCTGTCTTTTCTCCCATAGCCATCGCTGAGCGGAAAACAAAGAGACTGTCAGTCACTAAAGTCCTTAATTCAGCAGTTTGAAAGTGCGCCATTACACTGTGTGAGTGAGTGAAAGAACAACAGGAGGCTGTATATCTAGTGTGTATATTTGCATGCTATTCCATGCCTGTGTCTCCCTTTGGCATGGCCTCCAGCCCGAGAAGTGATGACTGTGCTTGCACACCTACTGTCTTGCAACAACTTATTGACTATGGTAAGTGTACACACATGCAGATGGGGAATGTATGGTGCAAATAGATGAGGTTCAATTTATATGCAGTATTTTGATTGTGGGTGTTTGTAAGTGTGTGACAAGCTTCGAATATGCAGCCTTCACGTGCCCTCAACTGATGTTTAATTCACTTTATTGATGGATGACACGGTGTGTGCATGTATGTTTCTGTCACTCTTGTCCGTCAACCAAAAAGACAGTCAATGCAACAGAAATGAAAAGTCATGCAATAAATGCTTTTGGATTGAATGAAATTGGCTAACATGAAATTGCTTATACTGTTTGAGCCCAATGGAAATTCAGCCACTCTGCATTCATTTGTATGCATTAGTTTGATGGTGAATGTGCTTATGCAAAACACAGGGTATATACAGTACACGCCTGATCGAAATTTTAAGCCAAGCTGAGAAAGTGTTGCTTCAAAATACAAAAAGAAGAAATAGGAGTGAAACTAAAAACATATATATTGAGTAAGCTATTTATTGCAAACAACCATGAAACTGAAATAGGCTGTTCATCAGTCAATCAAAAGTAAGTTTATGACCACTGTGGACTGCAGCATTGTCCTGTTGACCCAGTCATTACCACACAGATGATGGCATTCAGTCATAAGGGATGCCCCATGCAACATCACCATGTAGCCACTGCCGTTATACGCCCCTGCACAACCTGAAGCTCCATTGTACCATTGAAGGATAAAGCATGCACATAATAAAACTTTCTTCCACCTATCAATGTCCAAATTCCAGGCAATTTTGTGGCATTGATGGAGACAAGGCTTTTGAAGACGTTTTTTTGTTCTTAAACCCCTTGTCTTGCAGTGGACTGCAGTCAACACCAGTACCAACCTTCAATTTGCTCACAGGAACATGACTGCCAACGGGATCCTCCGGTTCAGGCACTGTGGCATTTTTTTGATGATTACATAATAGACAGGTGACCGAACTGGGGGGCAATGACTGTCAATTCAGGTTTCCGGTTCAGAGCATGCTAACAGGCATGTTTTGTAATGAAAACACATTACGAACACAGTGAGTTTATAAATAGCACAACACCACTGCGTCACCAAAGCGTACATAAACATTTATACGTAAAAATAAAATTTTGTATTGGGTGTATGATGCATGATGGCTGAATAAACAAGCGATGTTAGCAGCAGTCGGTCCATATCTTTATTAATACCACTATATTCAATGTTCCAAAGGATACAATTTTAGGCTAAAAACTGTGGAAAACTAGCTGTAAATGTACGATGCAACGCAATCAGTTTGCTGATACTGTTTAACCTCTCATTTGTGTGGCTTACAAAAAATCAGATGGGTAAAATAGTTGCCATGTTGGGTAAAAAAAATTAAAAATGATCTTCAACACACAATCATGTGGCCCACAACCTTAAGTAGGCTTTGAGTTTTGGCCCCGTGTATGATTAGGCTTGACACCATCTAACTTCAGGTTATTTAGTCTTTTAAATTTTTAACTAAAGCCAAAGAAAAGGTAGATTGAATCATTTAATGTTGGATTAAATGACAGCACACAACAAAGCAAATAAAATCCACCCTGAAATGTACATCAACTAGACACATAATTTTTGTACAATGCAACTCTGTGAGTGATAGGCGACAACAAGGAGTAACAACATATAAAATAGTGATGAACACTGTATTACGCAGCCAGTCAATTCATTAACAGTTTGCAGGTTACCTAATGTTGCAGCAGAGGTAAGAAAGCTAAATGCTGCTTGCTCACCCCATTTTATGCCCCCTTAAGCAAGAGCATAATGGAAAATAAAATTACAAATTAGCGGTTCTCTACAAGATGCAGATCGGCAATTGTATAGAGACAGTCCCAAGGCTTGTTTTGTTTGACGTTAAGAATAAAGAAAGCTATATTGTGAAGTATGCATGGCTGCTTGTTTGGACCCACACATATGGAAAATATGACAGAGTAGAAGTTGGACTACCTGGACTTCTCAGGTTTTGGACAGGTGTGAGACAACAGTGTGCACATGTGATGGTGCTCATGGAGGTTCGGGAATGCTCAGGACACTATATCCCACCCATCAGTTTTCTATGCCGCTTATCCTCATTAGGATAAGCAGGGGTATGTTGGTGCCTATTCTTGCTGTCTTTGGTATACCCTGGACTGGTCGCCAGCCAATCACAAGGCACATATAGACAAACAACCATTCACACTCACATTCATACCTATGGACAATTTGGAGTCACTAATTAACCTAACATGTTTTTGGAATGTGGGAGGAAACCGGAGTACCTGGAGAAAACCCACTCAAACTTCACACAGAGATGCCCAAGCAAAGAATCAAACCCAGGTCTTCTCGATCCCATGACTTTGAGGCCAACATGCTAACCACTTGTCCACCATGCTACTCAAAGGTTTTGTTGAATTCTGAGGTTTATTCGAGATTTGAGTTTCTTCATAATATGGTTTTCAAATTAAGCTTTTGCCAGAATTTCATGATTGCTGTTTTTGCACAATATTGTACATAAGATAAGATAAGATATGCTTTTATTCGTCCCTCAGTGGGGAAATTTGCATTGCACAGCAGCAGGAGTACAGAATCAGTTAAGCAGTACAAAATACACAATATAGAAAAATAAACAATATAAACAACCCAAGTATTAACAAAATCTACAGTTTTTCCCAGAGTTATATACAATACAGTATGTAGATAATATGAAACGAGATGAGATATATGACCAGTCTATACACTGAGATCTTGCTAGTGAGTTAATATGTGGCATTATGGAAATACTTCACATAGAACTTAGTATATTGCATTTAGAGCCCTTAATATTGCACATGGAGGTTGATCAGATATTGCACAGTGAATGGGGTCTGGAGTAACTATACTGACTATAAAAGCAAGTATTATACAGATGTACATCGTGAAAGTGTGTACATAAAAAAGTGTTATATTTTTATATATATTTACCCTTTGGCACATTGAATCTTGTGGTATCAATAAAGATTTGGATGGATAACTCCCAGCATTGCTAGTTCATTCAGCCATCACACACTTAGTTTATGCAATAATACGGTATTCTGTATGGCACATATAAATGGGAATGTTACAAAACAATAAGTTGGCAAAGAAATCAAGTAAGAAACATTTCAAAATGTTGCAAAAGGTCTTCATGAGAGGTGGAAAGAATTAATGAATTAATAACAGGACACCGCTGTATAACTTTTAACAGCAATTGCTACTGCTCTCCTAATATAACTGTCTTTCGATGAAGACCACGTGTTCTGTTTCCCCAGTGGTTACAGTGTAATGCTGACAGGCTGACAATCTATTTGATTGGGTGGGCTAGCTGTCAGTCTAAGAAACACTTGGCCACCTCAGGCCTAATGTGGCCTCACACCTGCTAGACAAGTTGATTTTTAATAGGCTCCTCTCCCCCCCGTGCATCAGTTTTCTTTTCTTTGTCAGGGCACACATGGCTGTGGATGACATGTTCCACTTTTACCCTCAGATCATTGTATGAAATTAACAAGAAGCAACTTGTCTTACTTGCTACCGATGTCTTTTCCTCCTGACACGTCTTAGATCACCACTGCAATGATATCCCCATTAAATATGTCACTTACCTGTATCATTGTGACCCAGTAATAGGGACACTTTATATAACCAAAAGTTTAGCAGAATATTTCATCATCAGCAATGCTTTTACATGATCTAAATATAAATAACTGCAAATATTAACAATCATGTCACTACTCTTGCTCCTCATTAAAATAAACACTTGGTTCCAACAATTCTCTCAAAACATCCTGGGTCTGTTTTTTCAAGCCAAAACTACTTGGTAATTGCCTTATTGCTTTGATGCACGTTTAGATTTTCTTTCAGCCTGAAAATACATTCACAAATTGGATTTGAGTGGGTGTTTAATATCAAACGAAATCCTTTTCAGATAGTTTTTTACTTAAAGAAGTAGTGACTGCCTCTGTATTTTTTTCCCATTTATTCCACACCTGTGTCACTTGTTCCTAATAAAGATGGCTGATCCTGACTGTCAAGCAGTTCTTGTTCTCTGTCATGTTCGCACCTTAAACCTTTGAGGAACAACTGTGCACATAAGGCCTATAATTATTCATACATTAGCGATACCACATATTTTTGTTCCGATACGATGGGAGTTACATGAGTTACAATACCGATGTGATACCAATTGTGAAAGATTGTTATTCATGGGATTCAATACTTGATATTCTTTGATCTACCAGTGTGCTACTTTTCCCTGTTCGCTTCTTACCCTAATATGTGTATCGGTGAAAAAAATAACACCTAATGTGTTTGTAAAATATTAAAAAGTAGTGTATTTCAAAACATACCATAAAGATATAAGAAATGTATGTATTTATTTATAACTCTTAAGTGTTTTGGGGTTCAGTATAGTCAAGCTACTGCTGTATACAACAGAAAAAAACAGGACAAAATCAAATAATGTGAAATAAAATGATTTATTAAAACAATTGAAATCATTTAGGCCTTCATAAGCATGAAAAGTAATTCACAATTCACACGTGACGCAGTTTATGATCGGTCATCATTTCAACAAACTGAGACTGACTGACTGAGGAGTGTGCCTCTGCCTCTTACACAAACACAACAAAATATACAAAAAAATTTTGTCCCCCCCACCCCCGGTATCGGAGTTATCCATATGATATTTCGGTACCTCACCACTTTATCTGCAGCTATAGACCCTTGTAGCTAAGGTGTTTGTAGCCTTGGGGTTTGTGACTTGCTTATTAAAACAAAAGCAATCAAACACTTAATATAGAGACCAATGGCATCTATTTGACATTGCACCCCTTATGTGTGTCATTCAATAAATGGTCAACAATAAATGAATTAGTCTCACCCTATGTGTTTTAAAATTCAACTTTTTTATTAATATGGCCGTGAAGCCGTCATGATCATTTAGTTGAACAATTAGAAACAAATGCTAAGCTGGAATGTGTAATTAACAAGTTTGGTAGAGCCATTCATCAACCTGACCTTGATTTTAAAGCGATTTTATGGCATAATGCTAAAGCGTCCTTCTGAACATTTTTTTTTCTTCTGTTCAGTTTAGAGTTCCAATTTCAAAGGCTTTAAGCGTTCTTATGAACTGAATGAATCTGCTGGCAGAGAAATCCCATACCCCATTACACAAACCAATCCTTCACATTATGATTGAAGGAAACTTTGTCTTGCTAAGTAATGCCATGTATTTTTCACATCTACGGGCAGTGGCCGTACGGTGAACAAGTGGTTAGAATGTTGTCAGGAAAGAGCTGGGGTTCAATCTCTTTTTGACATCTCTGTGTGGAATTTGCATGTTCTCATCGTGAGTGTAATGACCACATTATGCGTTACCGATGTTGGAGAAAACGCTCAAATGCTAAAGCTACTTAAACATTAAAACAAACCGTTTTCGCTGGAAGCACGAAATACAAAAGAAATACAGTTTGAATAGGTGCAGATTCTGGAAGATCTACTCTATAGGAGTCCACAACTCAATAGAAAGGTAAAAAAAAATGAGAATATTAGGTCCCTTATAACCACAACAGTATTATGAACGTTATAGTAAGTTGCAGCAGAACAACACTGTCCTTTTTTTGTTTCTAAATTATTAAAAGTAAATTATAGTCTTTTTGATCCTGAGAGAATGACAACCGCAGAATGTCTGCGATTGTTGTTGTTCCTGGCTATGTCATGAATTTGTTTTTAGCATGAAGACTCGTCAAGGAAATGACTAAGTAAAATTTCACTGGCAATGGAAACATAAGTGGAACATCAAATTTTAAGAGGTCGTTAATTGACAAGCAGACAACATTTACACAGCCATGCTTCTATCCTGTTTACATAAACATGCATTTGCATTATTAACACATCAATTTAAACTCAAACCCTCCCACTCGGCACATGCTAGATATTTACTTACCAGCTAACCAATGAAAGTGGTCAGAAACCGGTAAGAAATGCTGTCAGTAACCCTCAGAGGTATCAGAGCATTCCCAATGGAGCGTGCAACTATAGCGCCGAGAGGCTGTGAGCCTTTACCTATGGACGAGAAAGCGATGTGATTGGATACCTGGTAAGTGCTTTTATAAGATGGCATGATAAAAATGCCACAATCGCATCATTTGTTTTATAAACCCATAAAGAAACTAAAGAAAATGTGGAAAAACACAGACTTGGAGTGGGAGGCCAACTGATGCCTTGACATTTTTGGTAGTATTCTACTGCATACTGTTTGAGTTCACCAAATTCCACTGTATCCATTCTGTAAACACATAACAAACCACACTGTATTTCCTCATTCCGTCTTGAAAAACGTTTTTTTTATTATGTATAAAGCGCTTAAAATTTTTGCCTCATAACCACAATCCATTAGGTTACTATTTTACTGCCTGCTTTTAACTCTTATTTGCTCTACGGTATCAGCTATAAGCAGCGGTGCACACATTTACTGGTGGAAATCAACATGTACCTTATACACTTTGGCTGGGCAGAACAGTATGGATATGAATCTAGCACAAATACAGCTTATATGAAATTTGAAATACAGCAAATATAGTAGTAATACTCACAATTCTAGGTTATTAGTCTACCTTCTACTAACACATTTCAAGTCTGATGTTTGCAAGAAGAAAAGAGTTGACCTACAGGACTGGCATCCTCCATAAAACGCATTAAAAGCTCTATTTATGTACCACAAAATTTGACTAAATGTTTCATATAAAAATACATACCATATAGAGATGGATCAGCACAGAAATAATTTATTTTGAAATAGTTGTATCAGCTGGGATAGACTCCAGCATACCCCCACAACTCTAGTGAGGACAAACAAGCATAGAAAATGGATGGATAGTTTTATCAGATCCGTTTTGTTCACTGAAGCATTTTGTTTTTTCTCCTCTGATGCTATCGTACGTGAAGGGGGAAAAAAAACATTTTGGTGTAAAACAGAACTGAATTGGAATTCAGTGACTGAGCCAAAATACAAAAAGAGGGGGGTCACATAGATTAAGATAGAGTGGGGGGAATTGGTGGCTTTATATCTGAGTTTATGTTGCCACCTTATGGCCATTGCAGGCAAACCAAGATTTTCCAGACAACGATGGTGGCTCCTATGTTGAAATGAGGACAGGAGATAATGGGCTCAGAACTTTCATCACCTAAATCACTCGGGGAGACAGGCTAGCTGAGAATAGCTGGGAGAGATTAAACAAGCACAGAAACAACCTTACTAAATTCTTAAACCAGTTTATGTATTACAAGTCTTTGGGGGCTGGTTGTAATATAGAAACATTTTTAACCATTTCACTACTAATATGATGGTTAGAACAGGAATCCCAGCTACCATCATTATCTCTCATAGAAACAAACTAAGATTCTTTAGGACTATGAGCGTTATAGGAGATTACATTATAGCGTATCCCCAGTGATTAGATTTTCGGTCAGTTTCGTGACCATCGTTGTCCATCTGGACTTTGTAAAATCTAATAATCGAATGTACTCTGTGATGGTGATTCAAACTCAAACATTTGTGTAACTTTTTGTTCTACACTTCAAAGTCTTGGGATGACAAAAGCAATAGCTGACCCATCCCTGATAAGCCACACATTTGGTCCCTGGGTGTAAATCCTTTGGGAAATGATTGTGCATGCCTCTCAGAGTGTACACAAATATTTCATCATTGAAAAAGCTGTTTTTGTGACTTAAGTCCATGCAAACACTCTGGTCCATTTTGTGTGTTAGTTTGGAGGAAACTGTTGAATTGTACGCCATCCTTGTGTAATGGTTCAGTTTGACATTGGTTCGAAAACTGGTTAGTGTCTTAAAGTTATGATTTTCTGTTCTTGATTTCCTCAACTTTGTGTCTCTGCTGCATGTTTTAGATGTTATCTGTGCTCCAAAGACATCCATCAGAGATAATCGCAAAACCAAGAGAGAATCACTTTTTCTTTTGCTTGATTCTGATAGAAGAGAGAGGAGGGTTGAATAGGGACAGTCTTTTGTGAGCATTTGATTCAGATATGTGAAATTTGCATGAGGTTAATTCAGGCTCTGCTTTTCATACTTCAATCCAGCTGCAACTTTTCCAACCTATTGTCTAACTCCTATGGAAAGTGCACAGAATAAGTCCCATTATTAATTCTTAGAGCAAGGAAGATGCTTTATATGCTTCACATCAAAACGCAGATCCACTGCTGTTGATGCGATTTTCCCCAAAGCCGAAAAAATGTTCCATCAAGGCTCAGCTCAAAAAGTGGGATCATTTCTGCAAGTGGAGCATCTTATTGCTTAACGGCTAAAATATAATCCTGCATTCTTTTCATATTCACGACTAACTAGATTAACTTTCTCTTATACAGTGTATAATCACAATTCAGCACTTCCATCTGTTGTGAAGATCATCTTCCATTATCATTAATTAGTGGGGAGTGCTGTGAGGCATATTTAGGGCTTAAATTGTGGCAGTTGACGAGACATGAGGACTCTCGACCTGAATCTAATGTTCTATTTACAGTCAATTTCATTGCAAATGTTGATCCGAAATTTAATTAGATCATGATGGTAATATCATAAAAGCCAGGATTGATTATATCATGTTCAATAGCCTTTAAAAGAAATTAAATGAATGAAATCCTGTATTTATTTTCCTTTTTTGTGCGTTCTAACGAGAGAAAACTAGTTAGTATGAGCTAGCTAACAATGCACTTCATTGAGACCTGCCTATTTCTGCGACAAAAAAAAAATAACAACATTTTATCATTCAGTGTACTGTACAGCATACCTGTAGACCAGCTACCAGCATGACCAACATGCTGATCATGCTGGTAGCTGGTCTATGCTTTGATCACGGCCGTGCTTTTTTGCACCTGGTTGCCAGTATCAACAAATATAGCTTTTGTTCTTTTATATCTTCTGTAAATGTCTGTATATGCCACCACTGTTGTGCAACCTCATTACTGTATCTCTGAATTTGGGATTGATGGATTGGATGGTTGATGGCTGCATCAGACATGGAACAGGAGATTCACCACTTATTTTTCTGTGCCGTTCACACAAAAGCCTGTAGACCTGAACATTATGTTTGTGTTTGTAAATTGAGAAAGTGATGCATGATGCAACTAACCGCAATATGATTTATCACACACTAATACATATGCTGTATGCAGAAACAGTAATCCCTTGTTTATCGTAGTTAATTCGTTCCAAACCCAACCGTATTAAGGGAATTTATAAATCTAATATTTTCATAGTTCATAGAAAACCTCTTCATGACCTTGTAAACACATTTTTTAACATTATTAAAGCCTCTAGACATGAACTAACACCCTGAGAGTCACCTTTACGCTTGTATTACCCAATAAAGCAGACATTAAAAGAGTAAATAAGCCATTTAAGACATACAGAACAACTTCAAGGCTCGTGTGTATGACTATAAATTCCCATTAGGGAACATTTTTCCTTTTATGAGATAGTTCAAACCTGCAATAGAGGTCTGTTGTTCGGACAACCCAGGTCTCTATTTTTGTGGCGCAGCGCAAAGTGCAGTGGCAATTGGCTGCGCCGAGATGGGAGTGGTAGCGCACCAGGGGGAGGTATCCACAATTTTGTGACAAAACCTTGTGCCTGGTCTCGTCTTGTGCAGGCAAAGCGCCCCCATCGCACAGTGCACACAGTCAGGCAGGAGTGTCAGGCACATTACAATGCAACAAACAATCACAGCAAACACTATTTAATGTAACCATCTGAACCAGCATGAACATTTTTGTATTAATTGTCCCATCACATCTGATGTCAGATCAAAGATATCACGCATGATGGGAACTCAACCTGACGGCAGCTGAAGGTAATGAGTTCACATTTCTCAGCCACGGCATCCGATACGGAGTATATATTCGGCTTCTCTCATCTCATGAATCTCATTGAAGAGTAAGAAAAAAAAGAGGCAAGACGCTTGTTGAATAAAGTCAGTCAATGTCTTCGGGATTTACCTGTGATTGTGTCAGGTTCCCATACGTGGTAGAGAGATTCAGAACAAGGCTGTGTCATCAGTAGGTAAATGTGCGAACGGTGTCAAAGCGCTTTGAGTGCCTTGGAGGTGGAAAAGTGATATACATGTGAAATTTACAACCACAAAGTGACGAGGGACGACTGTATTATATTTATTTTGGTTCACATGTACACAGCCAAGCGACAGCGGTGACCTTGAAGGGTGGAAGAGTCTCTGTATTAAATTAGTCATCCCAAACATCAAAACTTGCTTTTTGTCCTTTTATCCTCACTTGAACATTAAACACCAATTTGCCTCTGACGCTGCCAACATGTCCATCTATAGTATGGATGAAAAACAAAGTGGTGTTCCTCTGCATGTGAGCATATTTTCTCTATATATTGTATTTGCCACCTGCTGTGATAATTATTCATACCTTCATTCTGCTCTGTGTCTCTTGTGGATAGTGAACTGACAAAAAAGATTCTGAATATATAACTGTATCACAGGTGGGGATTGGCCAAAATGTAATTTCTCTCTGAAAATGCTATCATAATATTCAAGGCTCGCAATCTAGCAAAGCACAAAAAAACATTCCTCAAATTCTTCTTCACTTCTTCACCCTGTGTCAAACTACTCCCTTCCAAGTGTACCACATTGTGTATCCCCAGACTCATTTAAAGGTGCTAATTACCCTACCCAATCAATTATGGATTGCTGTTTCCCTCCATAAAGAATATCTCTGAAATAATGTGCCTCTGGTCTCTCTTGGAGGGGGTCTTTATTGAGATAAATGCTCCCGTGCTAAGTCCTCACACAGACCATCACATTCACAACACAGGGCTCCTTTCCAACATTGGCCATGGACCATGTTCAACTCCGGTTTGCAAATGTCACCTTGATGGAGGCTATCTTAGGACTGTGATATTTGATCAACATAATTACACAGTAAGGACACCGAGGGGCATTTGAGGGTGTGAATAAAGGAAGTTGTGAACTTTAGTGTAAAATAGTCAATTCTATATATTAACTCATGCAGGAGTGCTATTTTACACTATTTTACAACCAACACTCTTTTATATGTTGTTTGTTGATTGAAGTTGTTTTGTTTTTTTAACTGTACTTCAATTTGAGTTGTGTTGAACAACCAAATGAGGACTGTTTCTCATATTGCAATCACATCAGTCAAAATCAAGCCTGTTTTTGTAAAGCAAAGATATTTGGTTCAGCCAAATAGAGCTGAATCTCATTCGGCAAGTTTATTTTTTGAACACAAGGTAAGGTCCTTTACAGAAAAGAAGGGTTAAATAATTTCATAAAATCATTCCATAAAACATACAATTAAAACGTATTGAAGATAATACTTGATTCAACCAATCACACTATAAAATTAATCAAAGACTGTGAATCTGTAACTGATGCTTGGTGAGTTTTGTTTTCACAATGAAAATGTCCTGCACTAATTGTTTTGGTCTGTGTCAAAATAATATAAACATTTGACATGTTATTGTGTTGACTTTATTTTTGCTTTACAGCATGCTTGGGGATATGATGTGCTATTTTCCACATTAGAAAATACAGCAAGAATGACCCTTCCATATAATTGCCATATTTATTTTAGAATATAAGTTTGCTTGAAAAAAAAAATTGCCAAATCGAAACCTGTGTATCTAGATTCAAATCAAATCATCTATCACAGAGATTTACATCCCTAGTTAGAATGTGCTTTTACTGCCATCAAGTGCCTACTAGTAAGTTGGGTTTCGTTATTGTGCATGATACTAAAACGAGTGAAACATACAGCATATAATGCAGGTTACAATGGTGTAGTCCATTGGCAATGAGCAAATGCCAAAGGTGACAGGTATGGTGGTTGGGGAGGAGGCTCTAAATGGCGTAAAGGAAGAATGAAGTAAAGCTAAGTCTCATGGGGCCTCCTGATAGGCATCTACTATCCAATGTGTGTATGTGCATGCCTCCACATGCGCACGCTTGACCAGTCTCCCGAGTCCTGCAGTCTTTACTAATTGTCTGAAGTAGATGTGGTCTGGCTGTGGAAAAACAATTAAGAGACTAAGATGGATTAGAAAAGATTAGTTTTGCTTGGGTGTTTTATAATTCAATTTTTATTGTATTGATTGTCTTCTACGTTGTCCATTTATCATTTGGTTATTGGTGCCAGACAGGCCCCATACCTGCTGCTGTAACATTGCCTTGTAAAATTCTCAATACAACAAAACAAATCTCAAGGCTTTGCTTCGTGACACAATTCTGGAGGCCAATATAAATATTCTCCAAAGTGAGTGCACCACTTAAAAGAAATAATATAATATAATAATTCAGTTATGCATGCAAGTGTGTAGCAGTTTGTCAAAAATTGTGGAGGAATTTTTTTGGAACCCTATCATTGGTGTACCAAGGGGTAAAGGGTCACACTCAACTCAATGCAGTTTCTTAATTGGTTGATTGGCATTAAAAAAAGAGCGTGTTTTAAAAGCATTTGTTTCAAAAATGTGATTTCTTAGTCTTATGTGTAATTTATGGACTGGTTATACACTATATGCGACCACTGATGAGGAATCTATTAAAAGAGGTCTGAAAATACTGTGCAACCTTCAAAATCAACCACAATCTGTCCCATGACCTCCACTTTGTTCGAAATAATTTCTTTCAAATGACCAGAATTAATCAGTCCCAGGGTCAAAATGTTCACATGTTAAAACTAGGGCTGTAAGTTGATTAAAATATTTATTAAACTATGTTGTCCATAGTTAACTTGTGATTGATCATATTAAATTGCATTTAATAAGTGTGATAACTTAAGTGTAGTAAGTTTTTAATTCACCTATCAAAATGATACTGAATAATATGTTGGCTTATGTACATTTTTGTTTATTATATTATATATGACTTACAAGAAATAGTGCTCCAGAACAGTCAGTCGTTTACAGAACTACGACTGTGCAGTCAGTTATAGCTAATACTTCACTTCCAAATACTCTTACAGAGGCGATATTTACTGAAGCCTTGAGAGATGTCACACATGAGGAGGGTTTGACATCCAAATCTTGGTGCAACTATTGGGGGACTTTTTTTTTCTTAAAATATTAAACTATATAGATCCGTTATTCAACACCCTTTCCTCTAATCTCTAACTGTCCGCTCTGGTCACTTCCAGTTCTGGTCAACTAAGCATGATCTAAAACAACATCACCAAACGAATAATGGAAGGAATAGACTATAAAACATACATAAGCACTTGGGCAACCCACAGAAGAGAGATACTTGACAAGAAAACAAAGGAGTGATGCATTATGAAGTTGTTTGGATATGAGATATGATGGTAATAATGATGCTGTTGTCCCTTTTCTTTTATTTACAGCTCTTAGACTCCATTCAGCCTGCAGCTTTGCATACCCAAGAAAGAATAAGGTGTGAATATGAATGTGATGGTGTTAAATTTATTGTGGTGTTGGCACTACTGTGAGCCACATTTCATGTGTGCGTGAGGTGCGTGCTTGTAAGGTTCACAAAAACACACAGGTAAAAGTTAAATAGAGTTGTCCAGCACCTGCAGTGGTATGATCACACACAATGTATAGTGTACAACAGGATGGTGTTTTATGAGGATTTAGGTCATTTTGGGGTTTGAACATAATTCCCATGACATATTTACTTCTGTCTGTCTGAAAAATGAAATACCCTGCCAATGAAGCCCCAGTGTGAGTAGAGCTTTGGTAAAGGTGCCATGAAATTTATCATGATTATAAAGGTAATGATGGCTTCCAATCTCTAGGAGAGTCAGACATGGAAGACTAAGGTAAGTTAAAAGTCATGAAGTTGCACAAATTAGCTATGGGCTCGTGACTTGCCAAGTTGTTAACAAGATGCTTTTTTTCTTAGAGATTAGCAGTCTGCATAGTTTATTGTTTTGTACAATTGAGGCTCATAAATATTATTCAGTAAGAATGTCACAATACCTTGCAAGATTATTATATTTCTTGTTTAGAGAAAATCTGTCTCGCAAGAGCAAAGCATCAATCTATTTTAGAGGCTGATTTTCCTCATTTGTATGTATGCTGGAGCCTATCCCGGCTGACTTTGGGCGAGAAGCGGGGTTGTTTGTCTATATGTGCCCTGTGATTGGCTGGCAACCAGCCCAAGGGTGTACCCCGCCTCTCGCCGCAGACAGCTGGGATAGGCTCCAGCATGCCCGCGACCCTTGTGAGGATAAGCGGTAGAAAATGAATGAATGAATGAATGAATGAAAGGATCTGGTGTCCCAACTAAAGAGTGTTTTGTTAGATACATGCCATCTCTTGACTGATTGTATTTATTTTAATATTTTGCGATACGAGCTGATTGAATTTGTACATTTGTGGCTAGATTCCTTGAACCAATGAACAAAAGTGAAAGCGGTATGCTCAGCTATACATTACTCCTCCAGGAGCTGTCTTATATTGTCAGTTCACTTGCTCACACAGTAGCAGGCCTTGTAGCTTCTATATTAACCACAGCTCCTGTGGTTCACAGTGTGAGGCCCATCCGTGTAGTTTATGGTCTGCAGTTTGGAAAAGCCAGCTTTTGTTTTGAAGGTCACAAAGAGGTTGAGATATGGGATCGGCGTAAATAGTGGTCATTCTACTGTATGTACAAACACATAGTTGTATATAGCGAACAGTAAATGCTCATTTATCACGGTGTGTTGGTTCCATACCAGACTGTGATAGATGAATTTCCGTGAAGTAGGATTCCTTCTTTAGCGATCAAATATTTCTATAGTTTGTAAATATGGTTTTTAATAGTATTTTTGTCTTGCATCAGTCACTGATGCAACAACTCAGTGGCATGACCATTTTTTTCCCAGAAATGTATTTTTGTCTTATTCTGTGAAGTCATCATAACACAGGCGTGCTACCAAGAATAAAAGTATTTTATTAATTTTCAATTGGCAGTACACAGACAATGGTAACAATAGCCTGTATTATATTTCATCTGTACACTTCATTAACAATGTTCCATTCCATTTTCCTTCACATATCCCCCAAACTGGAGTCCATGGATGCCTTGGCTGCGTCTAGAACTTCTGTCCATGAAAATTCTGAACAGAATCAATGTCAACCACTGGGCAAAGCTTGGGGCTAAGCTAGGTAAAAGGACATCTGACCAGAAGCGCTCATCACAGTTGTGTATCATTCTTCCTGGTACATTAAACTTAACATTAAATTTTTCCAATAGTTTTTTGGAAATATTAAAGATAAGGAACCAACAGTTCTAAATGCTTATAATAAATGTGATAAATTAACATTTTAATGTTACTTGTACCTTCATTGAAGATGTGACTGTTCCCAAAGACACATTTTGGCAGCGAGATCAACACCTTCCTTTTCAACACCACCTTCCTGTTTGTTATTTCTTGAATTAAAAAGTCTTTCTCACTTTTTTTTGCAGAATGCTGGCACTTTCACCTTTGTCTCAGTTTTTGTGGTAATGAAAAAAGTTACATTTAACTTTTAACTTTTAAAAAGCTCATGAAACGAAGCGTGTCAAGTTACAAACCCTTCCATGTCAGATGGAACCCCTCCTTAGGCTTGGGTCCATTAGCTTTCACACACTTCACATACAATATGTCTGTCATGTCGCTGTCACTCCAATAGTGGTCCTAATAATTGCCTGCAAAGAATGGTATCATGAATGAAGGTACCTCGATTGGCATGAACATTATATAGAAATAGCATCTTGCCACTCTCCTTACGACATGATTAAGGGACATGCACATTTTTTCTCTCCATAGCATTTTAGTTTGATTTCCAAGTTTTGATTGAATCCTTATCTCATCCAGTTGTGCAATTACATTTTTAATGGGAAACGGGAATGGCAAATTGAGTTGAAAATTGTACCCTACATTAAAAAGTGACTCTCCCCCATTGGTGTGAAGGATAAAGTCACATTTACCTCCTCACGTGCTTCCCCATTCCGCGTTTGTCATGTTCGTGCCACCTGCTGAGAGACTCATTTTATTTTGACACAGTTGTTTATTTTCCCACAGTCCATTGTCATTCCCGACAGCAAAGTGACATACTGAAATGAAAGCATCCCCTTTCAATGCCTGACTGATTTATCATTTAGTTTTTGTTTTTTCTGTCTTGAAGAAAAGTTTCTCAAGTTTCAAGAGTAGCTGACATATTTTAACACTCTACATTACTTATTTGAGGACTAGTGATGGATTTGCAGGCCTCACGTTTACCCAACATCACCCCGCAGTGATACAGCAGTATGAGGATGGTAGGTCTGAATAGCTCAAGAAGGAGACAAACTGGAAAACAATAGACTTTAAGTTCCAGGCTGAACAAGACAACAACATGAAATGAAGTGTTTTTGTCATGTAATCTTCAAGGCTTTCTACCGGAGCGCAATCTCGTGTGTGTGCACCCCTGTGGAAGCCTGTATCCACACAGCATGGGCACACTCATTTGTACACACTCCCCCTTCCAGGTGAAATATGTAAACCAGGGATGTCCAACACACAGACCATTTGTGCATCATATTTTTATGGGCCTGTGAACGCCACATGTTAGAAACAAAATTGAAAACTAGGAAAATTAAACAAAAAAAACTAAGTAACTAAGAAAAAACGGAAAATGTCAAAATCTCAGATTTAAGCCCCACCCATATATCAACACAAAAACCTCACAATTTCTATCGGACTTCGAAGAGTTTGCAGCTGTGGAGTGGGTGGATTAACCATTTCCCAGCATGCTCTGTTGGAGTTAAAATTACAATTTTATTACAGTTTTATGCCTCCATGTTTTTATGCCTCTTGAATGTGTTATTTTGTACAGAATTTCATTCGCATCACTTTCCATAAGATTCTGTGTTTAACAGTAAATTCTGTTTTTATCGGCCAATTCCGTCTGCGATTCCTTTAAGGTGGAACTCATAGGGCCCTCGGACTAAGTAAATCCCATATGTGCAGTGATGAGCTCTCTCTTTTTATCTGTTTTTATATCTTTCGAACACACAGAAAAGAGAAAGACAAGTATCACATAAGGATTGTGGATGATGGGCAAGATTCCAAAAACAGTGCGGTTTTCCTTTAAACACTGTAAACGCTAACAGGGCTGTTTTTTTTTCATCACATCATGTTTCCATTTTTGTAACCAGTTTTGCTTCAATAAAGACATTGTTGATTTTTATTTTCAACTGATTCTGTGTACAGTGTCCTTGGGTTTCTTGAAAGGCATTTTCAAATAAAATGCATTATTATTATTATTCCCAATACGCCCAATGCATCTGTCTTTGTAATGCCACGCCATGTTATATTTATATTGGAGTCACCACTAAAGGCCCAGGTAACAAATGTGCCACCTGCCACTGTGCGTGTGTGTACGGGAGAGAGAGAGAGAGATGAATAAAAAATAATAATAATACAGCTAGGGTGGTAGTACCCCTGTGAGCCTTTTATATTCACTGCAATGTGGAACAGCATTCATTTATCTTGTGAGAAAAAAACTTCCAAAACACAAAGGTA
This sequence comes from Doryrhamphus excisus, assembly GCF_030265055.1. Lineage (NCBI taxonomy): Eukaryota > Metazoa > Chordata > Actinopteri > Syngnathiformes > Syngnathidae > Doryrhamphus > Doryrhamphus excisus. Next base: position 8,274,091 of record NC_080466.1, on the reverse strand, counting down.
CATACATACTATATAGTACATATGAACACACAGAAATAGAAACCAGCTGAGTGAGTGTCCTCCCCTGGGACGGCACCTCTAATTAGCTCAATTTAAATCAATGGGTTAAACTGTTTTTATGATGTGTGTGTGTGTGTGTAGTGTGTTTTTTGTGTCAAAATGCAAAGCTCATAAAGTAATGATTTAAAGCCCTTGCATGAACCAAATGAGCAGCAATGTTCTATCAAGGTAAAACAAAAATGTGCTTTTGCCTAAGTAAAACAGGCATGTAAAGGATTCCTAAATGTATCAGTTTGATATTTTCATGCTGACTTCATTCCAGTTAAATCGATTCATCAAGGAGCTTTTTGTATCTTTTTGTAAGTCTAGATGATGAAATTGAAATTTTGTGACATTTAACCTTAAGCAACTTGCAATGATTTAGTTATATCAAAAAATAACAACACAAGTCTATGCAACACAAATGTATACGTATGTACATTTTTTTAACCTCATGCGTCCTGTGAGTCTAAAAGTATGCTGCTGTCTCACAAAAGAGTACTTTTCTAAAATGCCCTTGAGTCTGGGCTGTGGGGAAAAACTGTACATCAACAAAACGGAACCATATGAAAGATAACACTTTGATTGCTGGAGCCATGATTCCATTTGACTTTTGACCTCAGCTATCTTCACCTTCTTGCGTATGGGAGGGGATTAATAATGAGCAGATGAAAAATTGTAGCAAGATAATCCTTCAAAGTTTTAAAAAGATTTCTTCAAAATATGTGCACTTTCTGCTCAGTAAAGGCTTTCAACTCCATCAAAATAACATACTGTATCCTCGGGAGAGAATGCGTTCCCAGAAAGCACTTGGGCATTACTTACTTTTAAACTAGGTTATTTTTTCCACGCAAAACATATGTCTTTTAGAAAAATATTTCATATTCGGACACTGTGTGTGAATGGCCAATCACAGAGCGCAAAGAGGGAATACATAATGAACATTTTCTTTAAACACAAATATGGATAATGATGAAATGTACTAATTTCATACTTGTATCCAGCAAAAATGCATTATCAGTATCAGGCTTCTACCTAGTACTAGTAGTACTACTACCGGTCAAGTTTTGAGTTTTGCCATAGCACCACAGCAACTTCCAATAGTAGGATCACTGCGACAGAATCACCTATTGGTAAAAATAACTGCAACCGAATGAAGTTTAGTGTCTACAGGTTTTTTTAATACCAAGTCTCCCCGTTTTCATGCTTGAGGAAAGAAAAGCTGTGACATCGCTGAGCAAAGATGAAAACATCACAATCCTACCACCAGACAAGGAGGGGGGGTGCGCACAGTAATTCTTAACACAACTGACTACCATGACAACGTCTCAATGATGCCAACACATATGAAAGACAACCAGTGGGTACGAGAATAATATCAGAGAGCACCTGAAAACGTTACAGATGTGAGAAACGATTGGCTGATATCTAAAACACATCCAAAACTCAATGGACAATAGGTGGACCTGGTTTTATGTTGTTAATACATTTCATACTAACAAAGGCACTCCCATAAATCAATTAAAAACTTAATTTTGCTCCATGAACATTCAACTCCCTGGAAAAGTAGTTACATCATAGAGAGGAAAAACACGCACTACGATTAATCACTGGACTGTCGTGACTAGTATTACCGATGTTAAATAATTTGCTCCTCTGAAGTCGTCAGTAATTATCAATTAATATTAGCACTGTGATCTGACTGAGAAGGAACGGTTGCTTTGGCTGGAAGAATGGAATCAACGCTTCTCCTGCCTCTTCCCCCCAATCGGGAGGTCGGGAATTGTTCTCTCTTTGTTCGTTTAGGTGTAATTTAGGTATTAGATTCATTCATTCATTCATTCATTTTCTACCGCTTATCCTCACCAGGGTCGCGGGGGTGCTGGAGCCTATCCCAGCTGTCTTGGGGCGAGAGGCGGGGTACACCCTGGACTGGTCGCCAGCCAATCACAGGGCACATATAGACAAACAACCATTCACACTCACATTCATACCTATGGACAATTTGGAGTCACCAATTAACCTAGCATGTTTTTGGAATGTGGGAGGAAACCGGAGTACCCGGAGAAAACCCACGCATGCACGGGGAGAACATGCAAACTCCACACAGAGATGGCCGAGGGTGGGGTATTAGATTAATCTCACACTAAAAGTCAACTTATACAACAGCCGAGGAACAAAAGTCATTTGTAACCACAGAACCACTTGTGTATCTGAACAGTTTTCAGGTACAGGTCTCTGAGGTTTTGCCCACACTGAGACAGCTTCCTCCTGATTATTTATAAGTGGGACAGACACGATACTTTGAATTAAGGGATGAATAGTTTGTGTGTGTGCCTGTAAAATATTTTAAAGAGTGCACTGTAAAAAGTTGAAACAAAATCAAGCATAATGAAGCAAACATAAATAATACGCTCTTAGCTATTCTCGCCTTCATCATAAGCACAAACTCTCTCAACATTTCCTTCTGTCATCCATCATGCAGCACAACATCTTTCCTCCCTTGCATCAATAAGTCAAGAATGTGCTTTTCGGCCTTGACACCTCCCTCGAATGTTGACAGGAGAGGTGTGCTGGCGTGTGTACTTTTGAAATATTGAAGATGCACAGCAGATGTTAACCAGTGCTCTCTGGGAGTGTGTGTGTGTGTGTGTGTGTGTGTGTGCTTAAGACTGATTATTTGAATGGATACTTTGAATATTTTAGATCCGTTCACAACAGGTCTGAAAGTTAATGATGTTAGAAAGCATGTATGAAAGAAGGATAATGATGGTAATGATGATGGTATGCGTATCATATGGTCGTCACATCAATTATTCCATGTGTTCTCATTTCTTTTTTGCACCTTCACAAAAAGTTGGACTGAATAATAGATTTGGCTTATTTCAAAATGACGATTAATTAAAAAGTTCCCAGTGAGTTACTTATTATTATCTCTGGTTTTCAACTCTTTATCCAACTTTCTGCATAATAAGAAATGAATAATCCTCCTAAGTCACAGAATGATTAAGTCAAAAGTAATTCACATTCAGGTTGTGATTAGGGTTTTGTATTGATAAGCACAATCCACACCTTAAATGTGGCTCATCAACTACAATATGTTGTTAATGAAGGTCATTTTAAAATGAGCATATGTTCAACATTGTTATGTAAGAGCGCACAGAGTTTTATGTAAATCTCCAGGATGAGGTGGATTACGGGTGCTTACATTTCTAATTCAGGGACATTTCAAGGAAAAAAAATAGTATGATCATCTTATTTGTTAATGAAAAGTTGCAAATTTAATTCATTTATTCATTCATTTTCTACCGCTTTTCCTCACGAGGGAGCCTATCCCAGCTGTCTTCGGGCAAATTTAATCAATTTTTCATGAGGTTGTTCAAATCTGCTGACAATATGTTTGCACTTCAACCGCAATCTCTCAATTGCCGTCAGTTGAATTGCCTACACTCGCTCCACTAGTGGTCATAACAAAAATTATCGCAAGGAATACACTTCTTCATACATAGTTTATTTTCGAGAAGTGATTTTATAAATTGGGCTGCACGGTGGACCAGTGGTTAGTGTGAGGAGACTCAGGTTCAATTCCCCTCTCGGGCATCTCTGTGTGAAGTTTGCATATTCTCCCTGTGCATGTGTGGGTTTTCTCCATGCTAGGTTAATTGGTGACTCCAAATTGTCCATAGGTATGAATGTGAGTGTGAATGGTTGTTTGTCTATATGTGCCCTGTGATTGGCTGGCGACCAGTCCGGGGTGTACCCCGCCTCTTGTCCGCAGACATCTGGGATAGGCTCCAGCACGCCCACGACCTTCGTGAGGATAAGCGGTATAGAAAATGGATGAATGGATTTTATAAATGATTTTTTTCAATTATATTCATCACAAGTAACCATTCAGCGCAAAATGAGAATAACTAAGTTCCACAAAATGTGCACTAAAAATGTGACCATGACGTTAACAAGGTCAGGACCTAAATAAATTAATATTACAAATCATCTGAGTCATCTTAATTAGGAACGACTTTATCGTCAAATGAACAAACATGATTTTCTATTATCAAGTCATTTTGGGGCCCAGATGCTTTATCTCCTCCAACCTTGAGTGCAGATAACAAAACCAATTCCTCGGAACAGCCATTTCTACCAGGTAGTGCAGAGATTAAAGAACACACATAGTTAGAAATTGGACATAGATTTTGATTTTGATTTTTTTTTTCAAGATCATGAGCAAATGGGAAACGACTATAGGTCCAATATTAAAGTATAAGTCTGAGAAATAAGAACATAACAGTTCAAGTTAGGCTTTCCGAGGCAACTAGGCAAAATATTATTTTTGTGTGAATTTAAATAAGGATCTGAAAACAGCACAGGTGGCAAGAGAACAGAGGAAAACTAGTCCAGATATGTGGGAAGAACAAAGCGAGGCAAACCAATTAGGGACAAAGCAGCATAAGGAGAGGCTGGGAATGGTAGGAAATGAGGAAGGGTACGTGTGTATGTAAGGACATATTGGTATCCCTTTTAAAATCCTCTGCAAAGGCAGACTGGTCTTTAATTCTCAAGATGAATTACCATTGGCCCACACAGATTCACCCAAAACACCTTGTTTGGATCTCAACTTCTGCTGAACGTATTCACAGACACTCTTAACTCCAAACATCATCATAAAAAAAGCAGGTTGTTACAAAAAAAAACGCTGGATGTCTGTGAGTAGGCAAAAAAACAAAAACAAAACAACAACAACAACAAAAAAAACAACAATAGATTAATTCAAGCAAAATTCTATACAAAGAGCAATGGCTAAAAAGGACAGTGGTAAGTTTTGTGGGTTTGGTACCCCCAAAAGGGGGGAATATATTATAAAATGACAACTCTTTTGCACATTGCATATGACTTTTCTTTTTGGTAAACTCTAGGTGAACTTAAGAGGGCTACGTCACTTGGGGTGGCCAACGTGACCTGATTGTTAAACAAGATGTTTTCGGGTGTGTTTGGAGTCCAAGATGTTCTGCCAAAATACTTAGATCCAGTCAGGAGGCATGACCAGATAGGGACTGAATTCTGGAAATCCACGTCATTGCTGTTGTTCATGAGGTCTATATAAGTGCTGTATTAAATAAACAAGAGGACCCTTTCCTACAACTGCAGAGGTGTTCGTGTTGCATTATTTGACAACATAAGCAACCCATGGCACTGGAGCCACTTGTGGCTTTTCAGCCTCCTTGTTGCGGCTCCCAAGCCGAGCACTGTGACTTTTTTTTTAAATTTGCTTTTTCCAACCGCTAGTCCATGAATGCATCTACATTGCGTTCTGAGAGACATTACATTTTCTTTCAAAAAAAGCACTTGTTTTTTCGAAAAAGTTTTTTTCCAACTGCAGAGTGATTTAGGGTTGAGCAGAGCAAACATGCTTTTAAGAAGTGGATTAAGTCTCCAAACTGAACTATAACAAAAAACATCAACAGTAGCCTAAATTGATGACATTTATCCAGTGTAAGCATATTGAATCATCTATGAGTGATGTAAACGATATTGAGCAGACACACTGATGAGCTTTTAATGTTAAAGGGCGTGGGCTATGTTTTCATTTCATTTTACACACAAACTCAAAAAAGCTAAAATACTTCTTAGTTTTACTGCATTTATTGTTCTGCGTTTGAAAATCTGCTGTCCTTGGCGAAGGAGTCTGACAACCAGTCAGTATCAGGTGATATGTCAAGTGAGTATGTTGGCCATGCAAGTGTTGGGACGTTTTCAGCTCTCAGGAATTGTGTACAGATCCTTGCAGTACGGAATTTGTATTGATAATGAGAAGAACAGGATGAAGGAACTACAGACATGTGGGATGGAGATGCATACACGATACATTGTTGGAATTGTACTGGTCGTAACCGGTAGCACCCAGTTGGATCTGCTCATGTGCAGATATCATGCAGTAGCATTACAACATTACCATGCAGTACTTTTCAACACAATAGTTACTTCCAGAAGTTTTCTGAAAGAAGTGTGATAATAAATGGAAGACTCTCTTCAAGAAGACTTACCTACCTTACAGGTAGGTAGGTTTCATTTCCTGATCAATATGAAAGTGTTTCTGGGTACATGTTAGATGGCAGAGGTTTAAGAAAAAAAAAAACTCAGACCATATTTACTTGATGCATTAGTGAGCTATCAGTCCTTTGCAGTGAGAATGATGTCGCCAGCAATTTTTTTTCTCCTTTCTGAGTAGAAGTTTCTTTTTTTTATGTTACATTTTAGTCTATGCGCATTGTTTTAACTGCCAGCTGTCGAAATGTCAGGAGAGTTCGCCTCCACTGAGATGTTTAGTGTGCATTGTGAGAATCTCAGTCAAAAACATTGCCTGAAAAACAATTCATGAATTATTCAGCATTGAATGGCAATGATCGTTGTCACTAAATATAAAAAGTTAAACCATAAAAGTGAAACTTTTGGAAATAGGTTTTATTTCTGTCTCTAAAATGTATACTTATTCATGTCATAGGTGTATCATCATACCTCACAGTTTTGGCATATCAAGATGCTGATGATTATTGCAAAGTATACCTTTGTCTTATATATCTTTGATTTCAGCTCATGAAAAATGGGAGGAAAAACAAAAGTGTTATGTTTATGTTTTTGTTGAGTTTAGGTTGCATGCTGGAAATAAGGCTAGCACATTTGCCTTAGTTGTTGTGTGTTTAGATTGGGCTCAAGACCTGCATGATCTGCGTGCCTGGGTTTCCTCCAGGTACTCCATGTTTATTCCATATTAGGTTCATTGGTGGGTGACTCCAAATTGTCCATAGGTATGAATGTGAGTGTGAATGGTTGTTTGTGTGTGTGTCTATATGTTCCCTGTGATTGGCTGGCGACCAGTCAAGGCGCCTCAAGACAGCTGGGATAGGCTCCAACATACCTGCAACCCTAGTCAGGATAACGGTACAGAAAATGAATGAATGAACATGTTACAAATAAACTAAACCATTATATACATCAATTTTTTTTTTTATCTCAAACACATATCCCCATATCCATTGGGGATCCATAACATGCTATTACCCACTGTATTCACTGGAGGTCACTGTTAGCTGTCGCCCAGCTTCACATCAAGTACCTGGATATGCAATTCCAAACGTTGTGCAGTAGATGTCGCTGGAGTCCAGTTTAATTTCTCTGCTAGAGAATCGATGAGTCACTCTCAATGCTAACTTTTGATATATAGTATTATGTAACAACAATAGACGGGGGCACACACAAATCATTTGCCACCAATGGAAGCAACACACAACAAATGTTGTCACATACAAGCAAAACCTTAACAAAACATTTCACTCTCTCCAGCAGTGACCTTCACAGAGAGAGAGAGCGAGAGAGAGGACACAACGCTGCTGAGGATGATGGGAATACACAAACAATAAAGTATCAGAGTGACAGTACCAGGAATGTGTCTCTTCTTGGACTATGTGAAAAAGACTTGCAGAGCCAGGAATGATCTTCTGCAACATTATTTTTTAGAAATCACTTTTGTAGAGCATGATGTTGATCGGGGTAATAAAAAAAAACAAAATAAGTGATTGCAACATACATGCAAACTATGGATGTGTTATATCTTTATTATAGAATAATTAATTATACGTACCTATGACAGGATTCAGGAAGTAGTCTGTTTATACCACAGATCTTTTTCTTTCCTCTATACTTGTCTCGATGAAATTTACACTAAGTTACATTTTACAGCTAAATTTTCAGTCAGCTAAGGATGATGTCAAGAGATGCTGCCAAGAGATGAGCAGCAGAGTGGAGTCGTTCTGATCCTCCATTTCCTCATCCCTACATCCCAGCTTCCCCCCTCCCTCCTTCCTGTGTTCCCTCACGTGGATGCATCAGCAGTAGCATGAGGGGGAGCACACAAAAAAACAGAGGTTCATCTCCACAGTACTGGGGCAGCCACGCTGCAGTGCCTCTCCTTTTGTTTTCTCATTAGGTTTTTTTCTATGTTAATTTGCCCTCGTTTGATTGATTCATCAGTATCGCCATATGGTGCTCACCCTGAGATAGTAGCAATGGTGTCCTCCTTTTACAATACATTGTCACATGCATTTGTGGAGAACATGCATAATATAGTAATCCCTCGTTTATTAAGGTTAACTGGTTCTGGAACCCAACTGTGATAAGTAAATTTCCACAAAGTGTACTTCCTTATTTGTAAATCATATATTTTCATAGGTAGAGCATAGACCACCTGGTTAAAACCTTCTGAGTGCGTTTTTAACATTACCAGAGCTCTCTAGACATGAAATAACCCCCCTTTAGTCACCTTTATACACATAGTATCAAATAAAGTAGACGTTGTCAGAGAAAATAAGCCATTTATGACAAAAGTAAGACTTGTGTGGTGCTACAAATGTGTCAGTGGTGACAGGTAGTGTTGTTCCAGCAATCTAAATTTGTGTGTGTCACCAAACATTACAGTGGCATTACTGAAAAAATAGGGCTGCACGGTGTTCGAGTGGTTCGCCGCAAGCCACACAGCCAGGAGACACAGACCTGATCTCTGTGTGGAATTTACATGTTCTCCTCGTGCATGCGAGGGTTTTCTCCGGGTACTCCGGTTTCCTCCCATATTCCAAAAACATGCTAGGTTAATTGGTGACTCCAAATTGTCCATAGGTATGAATGTGAGTGTGAATGGTTGTTTGTCTATATGTGCCCTGTGATTGGCTGGTGACCAGTCCAGGGTGTACCCTGCCTCTCGCCCAAGACAGCTGGATAAGGTAACGTGAGGATAAGCGGCATAGAAAATGAATGGATGGATGGGGTTTGAATCAGGTGTCATTTTCCTGTTGTTCAGATGAGCTGAAAGGAAAATTGAAAGTTTAAATTAAATTTGGGCTGTAAGGGAGAATATACACTACTTTTCAACCTTCACATTTGGGATTTGTCAAAATCCTTAGGACATAGATATAATAATCCTTTGCTGACATTCCTTCAGGCTTGAGAGGATCACAGACAGTATGTTATTGAATCTTTACTCAGTCTCCCGTTCACTCAGCATTACTGTACATCCTCCCCGTAGCTTAAAATAGACCCTGGACCCCCTCTGGGAACACCAGCAAAGCTGTGCTGTAATAGTGTTTGTGTGCATATGCACGTGTGTGTCTATGTGTGCGTAATTTGAAACCATCACACATACAAGGTCATTTGTGAACTGTTTATGCAAAATCTGCTTTAAGGTCTGGTTTAAAAAGTAAATCTTAGAGCTAATTTTATGGCTTGGAGTATGCTTTTGGAGTTTAGTTGGTACCCAACCAATTCTGCCCCGCCTATTGATCAGTAATAGGGAGAAAACGTTGAGATGGTGTTTTTTTTTTTTTTAAATAGCTACTACATTCCAACTAGTAGGGCTGTCTTTGACTCAGGATTTTCATAGTCAAATCTAATTTGATTTTGTTCATAGTTCACTATTATTCAGAACTATTTTCAGTGCTAATGGTGATCCCTACAAATAAACACATCTCAGTGGCCTTTTTTTCCACCTCAAAGAAACCACTTAGATAAACAACTAAACATGCTTGTTGTGCAACAACAGCACCTTTAATTTCCAATATTTAGTGACAAGGAAAGCAAGACAAACAATTATTGTAAAAGCGTTTTGGCCCTGAAATAATTTGCATTATTTTCTATGGACAAAATTGCATTGTGTGCACAATAAGAATGGTTGAGTAAAAAAAAACATTACTATGTGACTAATTGATGCCAAAGGTTTTGTCCTGAAATTACATAATTGTGAGTGCTGCACGGGCGTTCAATTATTTTAGTTTTCACATGGTTAAAATCAAAACACTGACTAGTTGTTCTTATTTGCAGGGAATCCATAAAGAGTGAGGAATGGGACTGACAGGGACAGAAGTCAGTATGACTGCCTGCCAGCTGTTTGAGGAGAAAAGATCCTCACATTGAACAGAGGGCAACAGATGGCTTGTCAGCAAAGTCATGTCCTGCTAACACACACAAACACACACACACATACCTAGAAATATCAAAGAGCTGTAGATTACAATCAAGTAATCGTGGATATTTTTAAAACTATCAATATCTCATGCAGTGTCGTGTGTGTGTGTTGATGACATTGTGTCCTTTTTAATGTAAAAGACATTAAATGTGACAACCACAACCAATGTCATCACAATACACACCCTGTAATGTCCTCATGAAGATTGAGCTTTACCAACACACACCTGCATGCAGAAAGCTGTGAGGTGCAGCAAAACCACTGTTCCACGAATGTGCTGAGAAAATAACAGTATAACAGGTGCATTGTGTGTCCCTCACAAATAATAACGGTGAGGTCAGCACTGAGTTCAAAACGGTCGCCCACGGCCAATGCTGTATGAAAGCATTATGCAACAAACAACTTCACACCTACTCCAAATACTGCCTCCTATGCAACATGTATACTGCCTAACCCCAAGTTCTTAAATACATAACCGGCTGTTTTGCTGAGTTTACAGAAACAGATTTGCATTTGCATTGTCGGTCTAATTTTAAATGTCCCGTGTTTAATTTTACCACGTGTCTATGCCCCGAGATTTACAGAAGCCTCTTCAACATCCGTTGCAGACTAGGCCACTTTGTTTTGCTCTGATCAACCAATCAGAAGATGGAAAATGCTGACAACTCCATTGCTAATAAGAGTTTACATGACATCCACACAGTCAAATTGGTATTGATATGGCAAGACACAGATGCTGAAATCTGATTCATAATATAATAATAATAATAATCGGTTATATTTTTATAGTGCTTTTAAAGACACCGAAAGCGCTTCACAATGACGTGAACCCATTATTCATTCACTCATTGGTGGTGGTAATCTACATCTGTAATTACAGCTGCCCTGGGGTAGTCTGATAAAAAAAAAAAAAGTGGCTACCAATTCGGCCCACCACTAAACATTCATCCACTAGTGTGGACAGCACTGGAGGGCGTGTGGGTGAAGTGTCTTGCCCAGAGGGAGGGAGGATCAAACTGCCACCCTTCTGGTTTTTTGGTTGACCTGCTCTACCTCCCGAACCACTGCCGCTCTAAGTCTGATTCATACACTGGAAACGCTGAAAACAAGAGACATGATACAAAATTTATATAACACACTGTTGAGAATAAATTAATACAATTTAATGAAACAAATGCTCCATACTCAGTCAGTTCTTCTGATAGTGTTGAGGCCCCAAAATATAAACATCTATTGTTCAAACAATGTAACATTCCTGTACACTGTGTCCCCAGAACAGAACAATCATTAGTTTATAATCTTATGAGAATGAATCTTTTGGAGTACTGCGGAATCTGAACTTTATTGCTGCAACAATGGCCTCATTCATCAACTGTGCATAAATAGGCCATCTCTAAAAGAGGCACAGGTCTTCTTTACTGCTGGGAAATCATTAGTCAATTTAAATATATAGGTCATGCAAGTGCAACTGTGCATAATCGTACTGTACATACAGGGCAAAAATAATAATACTACACACGGGTGCTCTGTAATCATGAATATTATGTAAAAGTACAAATTCCAAAAGACCACTGACCAGAAAATAAGAAAAATAAACTTAAAACGGTATAAATGTGATGCACACAGAAAATCCTTTAAAACAGTTCACCAGTGCAGCCATTAAATATACAATTCATGTATTGTTTTTAAATATAAATTGAGAAAATCATTTTATCAAGACCGGATGCCGTTGAAAAATATACAATACAGTTTATGTATTTTTTTATTGTAAATTGAGAAAAAAGCAAGGTGGAAACATGTTGTGGTTCAGACTTTAACATTCAGCGTTCATGTAATTCTAATGATGAATATAATGATAAATTCACAAAAATCATAACTCTAACGTCCATATTCCTGCCCAGTAACCATTTCAGCCGTCCATTGTTCTCTTCAATCGTCCTCAGGCAGCCGGTGACATCATTCCCCTTTCACCCACTTCTCTAAAGGCTGCAGTGCGAGGTAACCTCCGGTCAAAGCGAGATGCATTCATGATTTTTCCCACACCTCCGAAATTCAAGTATCACGCTGTGGCTCACTTGACTTCTGGTCAGAATTGTCGACCTGCAGAGCCCATTTATACAAAATATTTAAAGTGTCGATTACAAAGAATTGAAAGTGATCGTATTGTTTTACTAGTAACGAAAATGAAAGTCATTGAATAACATCATTGCTGGCAGTCGCAATATGTCCGCCAGCACCTGAAGCTAACATGAGCGCTTTTCTTATAGTGGTTGGCTTGTTCATTTAACAAGGGATCCCATCAACAGAAGTCAGTTGCGATTCAGCTTTTATGATTTATGTTTGTCGTAGATTTTATTTGATAAAACTGTCGCTTTGCTTCTGTGTTTATTCTCTTCTTCTCTTTTTTTCTTTTTAAGCTTCGCAAAAATGACGACGTGGCAATAACAGCAAAGGCACGACGAATATATATGTGTATTTTGTATGAACTAATTTTGCTTCATGTATTTATGATAACACCGCTCATCCTCCCTGCTTCGTATACTGGGTGGGAAGGTTACTATCGGTCAAATCTCCCCTCCTCCTTCATTCGCAGCTCTGAGGTTACTATCGGTTAAAGCGTTCAGCCTCCGCTTTTTCCCCGAGTTCCAGCTTGCCAGTGCCCTCATGTAATTATAACTGTGTGCACAGTATGTCTTTATACCACAACTAGTCTGTAGTTACAGGACCGCACATTTTAATGGAAGTCATTCAAGGGGAACTGAAACGTGGATTTACTGCAACGTTAAGATGTGTTAAGCAGCTCTGTAGGTTAACAAACTTCCAAGAAAATTTTAAATTTACATAATAACAAATAATTTGTTATCAACTAAAACATCACCATCTAATTGTTGAATTTTCTTGTGTGTGTAATAAACTACATTATACAGTTCAGAGGTACGTGTCACAAGTGAGTAAAAACCTCCCATTTCAGCATTCTCATTTATTATATATATGATATAAGAGGCAGAGGCCTTAATTTATCTAATAATGTACTGTGGTCATCATGCAAGAGGAGGGAAATATCATTGTTGAGTTTCAGACCCGAAATAGATCACTAAGTGAGCGTGATGGTGTAAAACGACATGAAACAGACTTCAGTAAAATGACTTCAGAATTTTCGTGGACTGTGTACTTTCTGGGCTAAAGGTGTCTTTATTAAATGGTGTGCTTGCATGACTTCCTCCAAAGAGCATGACTGGTGTTTGCCACAGAACACATGAGAACAGCGGTTTTAACACCACAACTCAAACAAGTTTACACGCCAGGACTTCAAGAAGGGTAAAGGTCTTGTTGTATGCAGAAGTAGATCATCTGAAGGTTGATGGCATCAACTTCATGGGTTCACATAAGCAAGGTTGTGGCGGAGATGAACACATGACTTCGGTCGTGTTTTTTTTCTTGTGTAATGTTAATGTCGTCTGTCTGAGTTGTCATCCCTTGCTTGAACATTTGCTAACTCTGTGTTGTGCTGTACAAAAATAAACCAATGTTTTTTTGCCGCGACAGTCCAAACAGCTTTACGTCAAATAATCCCATTACAATAGCTTTAGCGTATATCTCACACTGTCTCACCGCCATGTTGAAGCACTGCTCTTAGTCGGTCAGTGGAGTAACTTGGCGTGGAGTTTGCTGCAGGATGACTGTGACTGAACTTGAAATGTCTGAACTTCCACAAAATGTTTGTTGGTCTGTTTTCACTCAATTGTCATGCAGCATATTCACTCTTCGAAAAACTATAATTGTTTTACCTTGTATCTAAATTATAAAAGAAAACAAATGAATGTAATTGTTTGTCCTGATTTTTTGTTTGTTTTAATTGACCTGCAGGAAAATTTCCATTGCTTCATGTATAAGAAATAGTTACATTCATTGATAGAATGGCCATTTCATATTACAGTATATGATCAGGAAAAACTCAATTTCAGACACCCTGAATGATAAAAACAATAAGTGAGTGACATTTAATCCAGTCATTTTAAGTGGCTGTTCTCCATGCTGATAACTAGACCAGAGGTCACCAACACAGTGCTCAAGGGCACCAGGTAGTTCCCCCATGACCAAATGAGATGCCCACAAGTCTTTTCATTTATGTTTTCAGTTAACAATGTGGATATACCGACATTTTGTAAAACAAGCATATTCCGTTCGGTCTGAAAATAAATGTAAAAAAAAATGAGTAGCTCTTAGCCATTTTAAGCAAAGACGAAACTTTTGAAGAAAGAAGTCGAGAGCTGTTAAACACTGCCTGAAGGCTGCCATATTCCATATTCCATGTTAAGTAAGACTGCAGATGGGTTAACATGTAAACTGTTGAGGTGAATGGTTTTGACATATACAAGGCAGTCACAATGGTCATAGTTGTATTAATGGGTGAGTCTCCTGAAAGGGGTACCACGGAGGATGCCATCACTTCGAGTTACATGAGATTGTGATTTGAAGCTAGAACCATATAATACTACAAACACATGGAATAAACAGGAGAAACAGCATTAAATACTTTGCCTTTGCTCTTTGATAGGCAAAAGCAAAAAAAGCAAAAGGATCTCATTTTTTCATTCATTCAACGTTTCAACATATTTCCACTGCATTTCAGTCCAGCTTCAGCTACCAAACGGCTGCCATGTTCTTTGCACATTTCAATTTCCATAACTTCTCAAATCATTTCAATTTAGCTTCAGCTTTTCAGCATTTACACGCAATGTCTACTGACGTTGCATCATCTAGTTTGTCATGTCATGCTATGGCAGCTAAAGAAAAGCTTTGATGTTATTGCGCTATACCTATTTGAAGTTGCCATGTATCAAGCATAGCCAATCTGTGACACATGTAGCACAACCATGTACATAGTATATAGATTATACTTATATTATTATATTATTATTGTTGTATTATTATTGTGTGCGTTTTATGCCTGCATTAATGATAACATAGTACAAACAGTGAATTACGTAGATATGGGAACAAACTGTTTAAAATTGAGCAGATACAACTACAGCTACATTCTCATAGAAGTCATGTCCCTCTTTGAAGAAAGATGCACATTTCTGTGGGGGACTGTGTTTGTTTGGATTTTGAAACCAAAACCCTTAGGCCACCATAAGATTGACTTTATTTACAAAGCAGTCATCAGTAATACTTGAATATTTCATTGTTCTACGAGACAGTTGTGGTTGTTATTTTCAAAAGAGTTTGACAAATGTTGCTGAATTTTATTGTAACGTTAAAACGAATTAGTTTTTGTTGTCAAAGTATTATTTTGTGAAGTCGTAGTTGAGAGAAAAGAGAATGCAATTAAATTTTCTAACCTACTTAACCCCTACATGTCTACTGTACCACAAATCAAGCACGACGGCGCCAGTGAGGTGACGCTGGCCCTTTAAGAGATGTTTTGACTGCGCACGTGCGCTCCTTATACGGGATAGAAGCAGCCAGTGGTGACCGATAGTTACCTCTCCAGCTTGCTTCTGCGCGGCACCAAGCAAGGTATAAAACCCTACTGGGGGTGAAAATGTGTTTGCTTTGACTCAGACACACAACTACAGAACACCGCTCCGGAGTAGGAGGTGGTACCGTTTTTTCTTCACTTTTATTTCTCCGGAAGAGTCATTTCTATTAATGACAAAGGAAAAACGGACAGGATATTCAACAGTATTCAGAACAGAGGGCGGTGAGTTGGAAATTTTGTGTGATTAAAGGGGATTTGCTTATATGTCACAGTTAATTAATTTGTTTTTCCACGTCTGTTATATATTTTCTATATAATTGTTTCTGGGAAATTTGGTCAACCTTTGTTTCCCAGTGTTGTCATAAATTATATTTAATGCATTTTTAGAAGACTGGCATCATGAATCGGCATGTTACATCACATTTTGCTTTTTGAAGGATGAGTGACATTAATGTTAAAATCTGTAACGCTTTCTTTGTCACTAGTCATTGAAGTGTATTGTGTCTGGTGACAATATCCTCGCTTGCCGTCTGTTCTATTGAGTGGATTATTGTCCAGGTTAAGCTAATGAAATAGTGGATATTTCCGGTATGCGCCTTCAAAATAAACCAAACGTTGTCTTCGACTTAATATGTATTTAGAAAGGCGTGAGTAGTAGGGCGAAAACCTCGCTGTGTGTAGTTTTTTAAAACGATTTTTCTAAGCACTGTTATATATTGGTCGTTTGTATTGCTCTTTATAGGTAGATACATTGGAAGCTGAAAGGCGTTTCCTTTGTCATACATAAATGAATGCAGCGCTTGACGCATTTGGGGGTTCTTGCAGGGATGCTGAATGTCTGATTATTACCTCAGTTCAAAGCAAAAAAAATGTGATCAGAGCACCAATTACTTAAACGACTTAATCACACAGAAACAATTGTCTTGTCTGCCAGTGTGCTGCGTTCTCTTTGCAATGCTAAATTTGAAGCACTGCGGCTCTAGTGTTGTTTTGTATTGCTCCGTTGAAAACTGTGTCAGCGTAATGCGATGTTTTGTTTTTCTACCTGGTATTATTTTTAAACGATTAGACGAAACGCATCTATATTGTAGCACGTTTTTATTTGGCTGATGATTTGAACAAACTGTTGTACGGAATTGCTTGAATGAATGAAGTCATTAGAATAAATGTGACATAACAATTGAACTGGAATGGATGGTAAACAAGTCTAAAATTGGACATATTTGGGTTTGTCACCACAAGGGGCGCTCTAGCTCTGCACCATTCTTGTTCAATAGACTCCTTAAATGTAAACAATGTCTATCAGCACCTGTTTTGTGTTTGCAAAAATGACACGACAACCCCTCAATGTCGAAGTCCGGCAAGCGAGTCTACATTTACAAGCACTGTCCGTACTTAATTTGCACAATAATGGTAGTAGCGTCTAGATCCAGGAGGAAACATAAAGTCATGTTCATGATGTCATGATCACCACATGAAGGCTCTTCATTACATTGTATATTGGGTGCAAAATAATGGGAGATAAAGTCAACATGCATGTACAGGCCACAATATTAGTTACAAATGTACAAATATACCTCAAGATATTATAACACAATTACCTGTGCATTTGATTATTAGTATTTTTTATGAATAGGCAGAGGTCAAAGTGGGATTTTTACAAAATTGAATATTGTTACATAATTCAATTTAAAAGACTTGGATGCACCAGTTTAAAGTACATATAGCAAGATGAGGTATATTATTGAAGCACACTGTTTGCAGGCATGAGATGATGCAGATGTGGCTAATGGAGTCTGCATGTGCAAAAAACCCCAAATGGTTATTTTGATGCGTGATTGAAATAAGTACTTTTTTTCTTGATGCAGTCATTTTATCTGCTTTTTATTTGCTCGTAATTGTAATGCAAATTGTGTTTTTCTGTTTAATGTTCATAACAGAATCAAGGTGGTTAAATAACTGCCCGTAAATGGAATGACTCACAGGGAAAAGAGAAAACAGTTGGCATACAGTCTATGTCCACATAGGTCATTGTGTTGTTTGGTCATCCTGATGTTCCTGTTGCTTTTTATTGCAACATTTTGTACCTTCCAGTGGATTTCCCTAGTATTGCTTTCATGGAACGATGGAGAAAATGGGTATGATGTTTAGCCGTGGTGAAAATGTTTGTCAGTCTACTTTGCTGTAAGGCAGAAAACAATTACACAGCTATAAAATATCAATCATGCCAGATATAATATGAATTAGATTGCAAAGTTTTAAGAAGTTTCTGTCACAGAAGATGTTCTGTAATAACATGTAATCTGTAACAAAACCAGAATAGTGATTGGATTATCCTTCAAGTAAATAATCAACAAGTTATTTTTCTCTCCCATGTTTGCTTTTGCCCTTGACATGGTCTTGGTGTCATCGCACTCTGTGTCCCATCCAATCAGCTTTATCTCAGGGAGTGGGGTGACAAAGGGAGCTGCATTTGTATAAACCTTCATTATGAAATAATTATCCCCAAGAAATGTGCTTTTATATGCCTCAAATACAGGTAGGTTGGACATTCCCAGGGAAAGACGTTTTAGGTGTATTAATCAAATAAACCTGCTGATGAAACCATCCTGTTTCGAAGTTAGATGAGTGATGGTTTCACATTTACATCATTATGGGAATACTTTACATTTTTAGCTATTAACAAGGTAAAAGAATGTGACACTAACGGGTTGCAGACTGCTTTGGCACGATGTGCAGGCTGTACTTTTACTCTTGTCTCCCCCTTTGTTGAACTGTCATTTGACCTTTGGACACTGAACTTGAGAAAGATATTGAAATTTGCGGTGGTTGATTGCTTTCCTCACTCATTCACTGTCTGGCCATCACAACTGTAAGGCTGTAGTATAAAGTATAGAATTTGATAGGTGAATCTGTTGTTTTCTCTTTTAACAAGTGTTTTCCTAAGGTAGGTGTTTTCTTTCCCCATTTTGACTCACTTCTGATTTCTTGAGGTACTTGATAGTATCCAATCTGGTCCTGTGTAATGACGGGAGCTTCAACTGCTGTCTCTGCTTGTTTTTGTGCATTTGCAGTGAGGAGCTGAAGCGTGCTCAGTGAGCTCGGAAAGACAGCGTCATGGCGGTCTCCACTCAACTGGGCTTACTGCTTTGGAAGAACTTCACTTACCGAAGAAGACAGACTGTAAGTGGGAGTAACGTGGTCGGCAGTGTGTTTGTTTAGATTTTACACACTTAACAATACATATGCTGTAATCCTCAACTGTCTCAGTTGACCACTAGGTCTAATGGTGCTTTTGTTTGAGTGAATTATTGTGGATATTATTGTCTATAGTAATATATTTATTTGATTTTCACCACCTGCTATACTTTAGAATATAATTTTCATGATATTCGATGATATTTTCTTACCATGCAACACACAAACGATATGAGTAGCATTTCAGATGATATTATTGTGAGTCATTCAGCAATGTGATGACACAGTTTGTCTCCATTATCCAGTTAACATCTTGAGCAGCCTGTTGTCCACTTACTCAAAGTTATCTCAATCAAATTCAGCTCTCGGCCCAAGCAACAGAGCCACCCTCTTGTTTAAACAAGAGATCTGTTTTGCATACAATGAAGTCCTTTATCCCTCCATCAAGAAGGAACCTTTCCCCAAAGTGACGGCACAATTGCTGCTTCATTTTCAGCCCAGTTGAGTCCAACAAAGAGGTACAGTGTGCTGCCATAGCGAATGTCTTTATTCTCCCCCCACCAACGCGTTTGGTGCATGTCTGCCATGCTGGTTCAGACTTAGAAAAGCCATATGGAACAGATGGGCAGAAGTCTATTCTGAACCCTGCAGACTTCTCTCGTTGTCTCCCCCTATTAACCCATATACTGTACTACTCAGTCTCATGCGAGGATTACTCCTGACAGACCCCCTCTGCGAGCACACATACACTTGTTTTGATGTCTAAAGCACTTAAGATGACCCAAGTTGAACCAAAAAAAAGCCCCAACAAAACAATCGGCACAAAGCGCTACTGTGAATTTCTTGTCTCATCCCTACTTTTTGGTTTCTTTTCTTAGATTCAGCTGCTGATTGAAATAATCTGGCCTCTATTCATCTTCTTCATCCTCATCTCGGTTCGGATGCACTATCCACCCTACGAGCAGCATGAATGTAAGATGACATACAGTACTGCAAAAAATGGAAAATAGATATTAGTAAAAATTGTAAAGCACTGAATGCACTAACTAATGCAAGTTGTAATTTTTATGTCATTTGTATGTAATTTGTACTGTTCATGTTTCAAGTTTTCTGTGTAAAAGGTAAAGTTTAGAAAAAGTTTGCTTAGTTTTTGGGTACAGCAACATGTGAGTCACCGTTTGCATGCTATCTCAGAGGGATCTTTTGGATTTGTCAATATTTGCTTGGACCACTGGGACACATGGTGGGATTTACAGGGAAATCCAATCATCATCTTGCATCATTTACAGCTTTGTCTTCATCCCAACTCAATAGAATTACAGCTTTTTGAATTGTATTTGCTTTTTTATGTACTACTATTTTATGGTGATCAAACTTTTAACAAGTATTTAACCCATGGGATCCAAGTTACATCAATGGACATGAGCATTGGACACACACATGAGAAAGTATCATTGAAGAAAAAGTTTATTTCCAATCCAAGAAGTAGTTCAGCAACTTGCCCTTGCCTCGGTCGTCAGTAGCTCAGTAAACTGCAGCAGTAGCAATAAAGTCGGCTGATAAGTGGCCATTAAATCGTAAAGTCAAGACCATGTATGTAAGATAACGCACAACATAACAATCTGAATTTTGTATACATTTCCAGTTCATTAGAAATATTTCATCATTTTGCTTTTCAATGTTCAGTATTGTTTTCAAGGACAAAAGACACAAAGGTCTTTTTACTACTATTGAAAAGGCTGAGAGGATTAATTGCATCCAGTGCAAAAAATCTCTTTAAGGGTTTAGGTTTTCCTCCTCACTGAGTATGTGTGCATGATTAAATGATTTAGCAGTATCTTATCTCAGTATCAGTATCTTTTAAACTGGACTTATGCATTTCTTCCTTGTCTTGATGGTGAAACTAATACCTACAAAAATTATAATGGCGCTTTTATGCTATACTTCTCAGGCCATTTCCCAAACAAGGCCATGCCTTCAGCCGGAACTCTGCCCTGGGTACAAGGAATTATCTGTAACGCCAACAACCCCTGCTTCCGGAACCCAACCCCTGGCGAGACTCCTGGGGTAGTGGGCAACTTTAATGATTCGATGTGAGTGATGAATATGACCTTCTTTCACATTCACAGTAGCTCAATCTTTGTTTTTTTTGTGTAATTATCTGAAATAGCTATTCTATTTGATTGATATTTTCAGCAAGGCATTCATTTAACAATATGTTTATTACTGTGTTTTGTAGTTTGCAGTGGTGTACAACTGCATACTGAAAGTTGTGTGGTCTCACTGGGATTGCGTGTGTGCTATGTTATGTTTTCAGACTCTCCCGACTGTTTATTGATGCTAAGAAGATCCTGTTGTACACCCAGAATGACAGGAGTTATGAGGGTTACCGTGGACTGCTGAGGGCCCTTCACAAGATGCAAAAGAACACTGCCCGTAAGAACACCTTTATTTGTTTTGCATTATGCCTACATTTTAAATATCCACATTTCTGTTGAATTCACTGTTCTACCCATGTACCAGTCAACACAAAAAGAAAGCTTATTTTTTCAGATATTCAATCCCTTTTTGAAAACAAACATGTTGGATTCTTACTTGCTTGATGTATTCCATTTAGTTCCATAAAAGGCACACTTAGATGTTAAATTATTGCTAAGCAATCGATTTGAAACGAGTTGTAAAGGTCAGCAGCTTATACAAGCAAGTCTCCAGCGTACTAAGCGTGTTTCTTATCGCTGTCTGACAGCCAGGCGGGCCCCTGTCTCCCAGAAGTCACTGGGTGTTGCATTTCCTTTCCTGTCTTATTGTGTGCCAGAAGAGGTGCAAGACAGCCATCATGCATATATACCACCCTGAAAATGATTGTGTAATCGCTACACAAATCTGCAAATTGTCTGAACTGGAATGTTGCCACTTCCTGGCTCAGAGGGCACACGTTGGGGCTTAGTTGACACACACTATTCAAGCATTTT
Organism: Doryrhamphus excisus; assembly: GCF_030265055.1. Lineage (NCBI taxonomy): Eukaryota > Metazoa > Chordata > Actinopteri > Syngnathiformes > Syngnathidae > Doryrhamphus > Doryrhamphus excisus. The sequence goes on along the minus strand of NC_080466.1, from coordinate 8,252,385 downwards.
GAATTTTTGGGCAACATTTTCGAAGAGAGTGAGAAAAAGATCCATTGCCATGACCTTGGCTGCAGAGAAAGGTTGTGTTTCTAAAATAACATCTTGTTGATGGGCAGACTTGGTGTCCACAGTTTCAAATGTAGCAATGAGTACTCTTTTGACTCTGCAGACATGTAAACCAATTGAATACTTTGCTGAAAGAAAGGAGAAAAGGTATTCAGAACCCATTGTAGGTATGTAGGAATCATACGATGAGGCAACATAATTGTCTTCAATAAATCACACTACAAATCCAATGTAAACCAAAAGAGGCTAGTTAATTAAAAAAAAAACATAATACACCTCCAATACACATATGATCAATTAGTTCCCATTAATAAATTACTGTACTGTACCAAGCTTATTTGTACATGAGACCCTGATGCGGAACATAGTCCACAGTCCATCAGCTGTTATGCAACTAAACATAGCAAGAAAGGTTCTTGCTGTATTTTGCAAACCCATCTGTTCTTTTTGTCCAGAGGTACAGGACATTATTATGCAACCGCCTCGTAAGGCAGCACAGACCCTCAAAAAGGCAATAATTGTATATTATCTGCAGTAGAAAATCTTATTTAGTTAGAAAGAATTGCCTGTGCCTTCGAAACAAGATTTGCCTGTGCCTTTTGTTTATTGTGTTTATATTGTATTTTCCTGTCCATGTTAACACTGTTAATGGTGTTAACAGTGTACCTTAGATATGACCTAATCTATAGACATTCTAACTGGAAGCCTTACATCGTATGTGCTTTTAATCACAATCAATTACTAAATGCACAGTGTGCAGTGATCTTTCACCAGAATGAAGGAATGCATTCATCTGGGAAATAGGAGATGTTTTAATGCTGGAAAATGCACACGCAGCTCTACTGCAGAATGACGCGATCGGAATTAGAGCATAGATCACAGAGATAAGAGGGGGAAGCATTCACATGTCTGCTAACAATTGAGCAGCTGATGGGATTTATATAGAAAATAAATGCAGAGTGGGTATGGCCATATTTTGCACATAACCGCAAGGCCTTCAAGGCTTCACAGTCTTTGCCGACCTTCAAGGCAGTGCAAAGTTTGAGCTGTCTCATTTCCAGAACAGGCCTCTTTTAGCTTCTGGCAGGAGCACAACTCGTTAGGTTGAGTTCAAGCATAAACTAGTGGAATTGATGTCAGGGTTGTGTAGCAACCCACTGTTTGCTCCACTTTTTGTGCTTGTTTGTTGGCTTGTAAAATTGGGAGTCTGTGGTTCACAATAATGGCAGCCTGTTTATGGACCAGTTTGGGTTGTGATGAGACTGGTTGCTAAAGTTTGAGAACTTTTGAACAAAAAAAGGCACTGGCAAAAAAAAGGCAATTCAATCGGCAAGCTTGAATTGGACTCAGGAAAAACTCTGATCCTGATAACAAAAGAATTTCAACCACTTAGTCAGTAAATGAGGGCACACTTACACAGATTAGATAAAAGAAAGACCTGGAATGGACACATATAGCTTGGCTGACTGCATAACTCCTATTTTAATGAGGTTGTAGCATCTATTCTGTTGTGTCCTCAAGGGTCTTTGTAGGCTGTGTACCAATGGGGCCCTTTCTTTCCTTCTGGGACACTGATTAGACCTTATTAGTTCTCCGTGGAGATTCACCTTAGGAGGGTTGAGGTCACTCACAGACACAAGTGCACGATGTAACATCCACACTGTGCTCATGCAACCATAGAACCACGCTGTTCTCAGTCACTTCCTCCCTCAGGATGTTCACTGCGTCTGCATCAAACTTGTTTTGTGTGTGTGCATCAGACAGGAAGAAACCATTTAGCTGCATGTAGAGCAAAGTGGAACGGCCTCAAGTAACCTTAACCGAGGTGGAGAAGTTCAGTGTGTGCAATCATGGAAGTGAGTCAGGTTAAGAGAAGTTGTTAGACATTCTTGGTATTCAGAGGGGGCACAGAAAGTCCTCTGGAGGTGCTAAACAGACCGTTAGTAGTGTAGCCATAGTCCCCTATTTCTTGAATTACTGGGTAAATACGGAACATGGGGACATCAGAATGCTTTCATGACTGCAATGCTCAGTTGGAGACATTCTTGCTTTCCTGTAATTTGTATCGCATCCCCTTTGTATTAAAAGTAGTCAGCTTACTATACGTTGTTCTTGTCTTTTGCCTCTAGGTTTCAAGCTGAAGGACTTTTTGAAAGATAACGAAACCCTCTCCCACTTCTTGCATCACAACGCATCACTTCCTCATCACGCGCTGAAGCAGATAGTAGAGGCTGACGTCAATCTGGAAAAGGTAGAATATCACACTTGGCATTTCCAAATGTTAGAGCTCAACACAAAACAATGGCAATTTGTTGTTTAAAATGTGCTTGACTTGAATAGAAAAATACAGTATTGTACAGCCCTTTCCACATCGGAGACCATAAACCCTTGTACTCAGTGCTCATGCACAAATCCAGTGACCTTGACTCGATGGAGTCTGTTAAGCCCTTAATACCAGAAAAAAATAATTCTGGGTGGGTTTAGATGGGTGCAGACACTGTGAGCACAAATTATCTCCTCTGTCCCTTATTCTGCTTAAATAAACTACAATTCCCAAATGGATCAAATATATGCTTAATAATGTTCCATTCTTGTATTGGGAAATCTTCACACACATGCACACTCACCTCCTCTCCCATTCGTGTCATCTTAATTTCTCGAGCCAACCAGCTTACATCCACGTCAACAACAGCTGCCAGTAAGTCACATCATAGGACAGAGCGTGAGTCATGTGACTGCTCCCCTTGCTGCCGCCCCCACCCCTCATCCCTCCTCACGTGCAGACACAGTGCTGCGATGTGACTCCGCTCCACCCACTGCTCTTACCCAGACGTCTATTGATCAGTGACGATGCACGTGCATTAACCTGGCAAGGTCATTATTCAAGGAGAGGAGTTGGTAGCCATTTTGGTAATTGGTTTGCAGCAAACTGTATGTTGAACATATCTTTGATGTATTGTTATGATTACAACTATTTCTCTTTGCTAAGCCCATACAACATGCCTGTTTATATTAATGCATAGTGCTTGTGTTTACAGTACATATAATGATAAAAATGCTGGCATTACACAGGTTGGTCAAGAGGACTTAGAGGACAAATGTCTCTTAGGTTTGAAGCACACACATACATAAAAATGCACATCACGTCTGATAAATGGTAGCGTCCTGTGTCCTTTAAGAGCTCCCATTAGGAAGTAGAGATGTAATTACCTCCACTGGACTGGACACAGTTGTTTCTCGTTTTAAAATACAGCATTTGCTCTTATTCACATGCATTAAGTTTTTCCTTTGTCGGTTCCATAACATGTCCACAAAATGGTATTTGTGTCTTTGTGATAATCAGTCCTTGTTTTGGGACTTTTGAGACATGTCAAACAGTGAACCACGTTTATGTAGTGAAATGTGCTATGTGTATCTTTGCCATAGCAAGTGTTGCTCCTTCCTAGTACGATACTAGATGCACTTGGTGGATGATATCAATATCGGCTCAGGACGCCTCCACCTTTTATGTGAAACAAAATAATCACTGTCTGTTTCTCCCTTTCTGTGTCCAGGTGCTGACTAAAGGTTTTGGCTTTCATCTCAGAGACTTATGTAACACAACACCCCTGGAGGAGTTTGTCCATATTGCTGATGGCAATGTATCTCGCCTGACGCAAGAAATCATCTGCAAATCCTCCAGGGACTGGCTGAACAAGGCCCAGAGCCACTTCCTGTCAAACTTGGACTTTTTCAAGCCCATTCGGGTAAGTGTGTTTATCAAGCAAATCTGTTATGCAACAGTATCACTTTCTGGACATAATTTTTCATGTCAGTAATTAAGATTTGGGTTCTCATAGTATTGTTTTGCTACTTAACTCCCATAAGAGTTGTCGAGTTAAACTTAAAGGAATTTTCTTTTTGTGTTAATTTGCCCATCATCCACAATCTCTATGTGAGACATGAACAAACATGTATTTCTATTTTCTAAATTCTAAATATAAAAACATTCTAAATATAAAAACAGGTACAAGTAAAAATAGGCAGCTAATTAATGCAGGTAATGGGACACGTTCGTGTAGACGTAACCATTTAACCTTTAAGCTGCAATGTAAGAGTGTATACTTACTCTTATGTGTTTTGTTTTTTTTACAGAAGGATGTAAAGTCTGATCCCAAAGTAGTTCAGGAAGTCTCAGCTGCAACTGACTATCTTCTGGAGAGCCTCGGAGAACTGGCTGTGGAGGTACATAAAGTACACGTGCTTACGTGAATGCATGCACCCAAAGCAGTGAGTGGAGACACGAACAAGACACACAGCCAGACACACAAAATATCAGGGATTAGCAAGTTGTGACCACCACCTCATGCTTGCACACACTCACACATGGCAAAAAACCCTTTAACAAAAATGCCTCATTTAGACTCCTATATATCTGTATAGGGAAATGTTTATTTCATTGAGGCAAGCGATATTTTACATGACCAAAAAGTGTCTGTGTACTGTTAGTGATCCTGTTCATGCTTTTCAGCATTCATTTACCCAATGTTTATAAACTAAATCTCCAGTCAGCATTTTTGGACACTCATTAACATAAAACACTTGTTAAATATTGGACAGTTCACTGTTTTTATAAAGACCCCCCCCCCCCAACACATACTACACACACTGGCCAGTGTTCTACTATGCTGACAAAGCATTAGGATACAGCTGTGTGTGTTATTTCCTGTCTAATCAGCAGTAAGAACAACAAACTATATTTTTCTTCTCACCCTACTGTTGTAGCATTCAGCATTTTTATCATTGTCAATCCACATGGGACAGCTCATGAGATTTTTCAACACGGACGGGAACAGATCATTGGGAGAAAACAATGTAATATATAAGGCACACTTACATGTGACGCTGTAAAAAAACTTTTTGTTTTCTGCTTGACCAGGGCTTGTTTAGACTAACAATGAAATGGAATTACTTCTGCGAGGCGTATAAGACCCAAAAAAATATCAGGAAAATGCTGGCCATTCATTCCAGTTGAAATAATTGGATATTATGACATTGGGTCAACAAGACGAGACAAGATTTTAACAATATTATTAGAGAAAAGTACGATTGAAAAATTGAAAATGTATTGCTATCTGCCAATTTAATTTCTACTACATTACACTATTTCCACCTTTACCCATGAGACAGACACTGACAAAAGGACTCACTCCATTCATGCCATTGTTCTATGGAACAAATGCGGTAAGGTGTTGAAACCAATGCACAGGGTGAACCTTCATATCTGTTTGGAAGTGAGAAACAAGGAAAAAACAAATATAATGTCGGCACCCATCACTTATGGGCATGTGATGGTGACGAGGCGGTGACGTCATCATTTTCATTAGGTAGCAGTTTGCTTGTCTCCACAGAAACCACACAGCAACGTTGACAGATTTTCCTACTTTGGAAACCATGATGACATTTCATGGCACAATGCCGTCGCCGTGTGGATGTAAGGCTGAAACAATAAAATACAGAAAATGAAAATATTCATTGTAGACAGAGGAAATCTATGTAAACATTAACTGGTGAATGTGAAAGGCAAAAGGTTAAAAAAAATGGTGAAGCTTCGAATTTGTCCACATTTTTTGTTTCAATGAGTCAGTGTTGACTGAAAGAGCATCTTTGTTCCGTAATCACTGAGCATGCTCTTGGAAACAGATGTTGGCTGATTAAGACATTTTATTGCGTTGGCTTGCTTAGCAGATGTGAGGCTGGCATATTGAGCATTTCCCGTATGTAACCCCTGTTTTATTTTAACTACCAAGAATTTCCATTGCATCCAAAGCCAAAAAGGTATAAAAAACACCCACAATATTTACAAAATGTCTTTTCGCCAAGCCATGTCACATATCTCTGGTGTAGCCTATCTGGTATGTAAACATGGCTTCGATATCTTGGTTTCCTCACTGAAGCATTCTCAAAATATGTACTTTATCAACCATCATATTTTTGTGCTCACTGTAAGTGAAATAACACTGACTATGAAAGCAAGGCCTTCACAATGATGTAGTATTATGTTAGTTATAATTACAGATAAAGATCGTTCATACAGGTAGGTCTTCTTCTGTAGCTGGTTGATAAAGTGAACTTTAGTAACCTGAGTCAGGCTCTTCTAAGAGGAGGTTACTGTGGGACATAACAGGCTGCCGATGCTGAGTGTATGTGTGCTTGTGACCCATGCCGACATGGTCATTGTTTCTCTGAGAATGACTGTCTAAATGAGTGTATTTGGATACCATTCCACAGTTTGGCCCAGTAGTCAGACACATAACAAAAGAGAAGAAAAAACACAAGAATAAATGCCAGCACTGGACACAATAATGGTCTCCAGTCATTGCTGTTTTTGCTTGTGTAGCACAGTACTGTATGTAACACTCTCACTGAACTGCATCCACACAAGACAACCGCCTACACACAAACACAGATACTCATCCAGTTCGACATAGCTCACAAACATTGCACGCAATATTTTTCCCAGTCCTAAAAAACAATGTGATGGTTTGATACAGCTGAAGCCTGAGATAACAAAAACTCCAACAGGAACAACCTCTTTCAATCATATTTGTAACATTCATGGTGGATATGTTGTTGAGAAACACACTAAAGGCAGACTGTGAACTGAAAACCAGCTACTAAGTGAAGTGGTGCTGAGGACAAAGAAAACTGAACCATGCATGTCAGAATAGTGTTTATGTACAACAGCATGTGCGTGTGTGCGTGCTCAGTAGCATTTGTCAGTTTAATAGCAGAGTACTTGTGGAGCCTGAGGAGGTTTGCCTATTAGAAGAGTGACCGAGAGTAACCTCGCTTTTTTCCCCGCTCTGTCTTCTCACTCCCTCTTGTTTATTTCCACCGTCTACTCCCATCACTATCAAACACTAGTTTATCTCACCTGATGAATGACATTTGTTTTCCTCCCTTGGATATTTGCTCATATTTTTGGTTTCCATCTTTAACCTGGACGTTTTTTTTCAACCATTTCCTCATGGGAGTGTGTGCTTTCACCATAAACTCAAGTAACCTCCTCTAATTCGCACTTGCGGGAACAAAAGCTTCAAACCTCTTACTTAACTCTTGTTCTTTGTTACACAAAAAGCATTCACCACTACCCCTGCCCACCTCCTCATTCCTTTGGTATCACGAGTTGGTGACAGTGCATTTAATGAGCACGGAATAACCACAGTGGAGACACACACCATTTAACATGAGATATAGCATGTAAGTGTCACACTAACCTGTATGCATGTTATCTATCGGAGCTCTGCAGAAACACACAGACATACTACAGAACTGATAAGACTGGAGATTTTGTGTCTACACCCTGCAGCGTTCACCCCCCTCCCCCCCCAAGCCTTGTCTGAAATCCCATTCATCGTGGAACTTGACCATCTGTTGAAACCTACAGGCTTTCTAAAACACTCATACTCGATAGTGTGAACATGCAGTTCGGTCTATCATATTGTGATGTAATATGTTTCTGTAACTGGAACTGGCCACCATGAACATTGCATTCCGTTGTTGGGAATCTTTGCCTTGAAGATATTTTATGTTCAAATATTTGCTCTGTGCCTGGTAGGTGACTTGGCAATGTTAAACATTTTTACTGACTATAGTTTATCATTATTCATCCTCTTAGTGTTTGACTTGCTCTATTTTATGATCAAATATTTACACCGCAGCCTTTTCTTACCAGTGAAGAGCAGAATGTTTTTTGACTGTTGGTGCACATGTAAGAGTGTTTGCTGTCTATTTGTATTCCTTAGCTCGTTAACATTCATGCAATATATAAAATATATTAAAAAAGTATTTGTGCATATGACCAATGCAGCAACAGGGTTTAGGTCAGTGCTGTCACATTCCTCCACACCAAACTCTTTCAAACTGGCCTTTTTAGACCTTGCTTTTCGACCTTGCCTCTCATCCAGCACAACAGCGTTTTGGGTGCTTTGAAACAGTATTTTTTGAAAACGACTTACAGAGTGGGATGCAACTATGTGCTAATATGGGACAACGTGGACACATATTTTTTTCAACCTGCCAAAAAACGTCTCTGGAGCGATAGACTTGCAATGTTATGGTTGTTGGTACTCTATTTTAGACTCATGTCTTCTGTGTTTTCTCCCTTTAGCTTGCCAGCATGAAGAGTTGGAAAGATATGCGAAAGGAGATCCTGTATCTCACTGCCAATCCCACAGGCTCTCCGAATCAGATGTACCAGGCGGTGTCACGTATTGTCTGTGGCCATCCCGAGGGAGGCGGCCTCAAAATCAAGTCTCTCAATTGGTATGAGGATAATAACTACAAGGCGCTGTTTGGAAACCACGGCAACGACAGCGACAGTGAACCCCTTTCCGCATATGATAACACATCCAGTAAGTGTCCGATCAGAACTATTAAAATGCCAATCAAGTGGACATTAAATGTAAAAAAAATTTGGAATATCTCTTGCCTTTTCTGTCAAGCTCCTTATTGTAACAACATGATGCGAAACCTGGAGTCAAGCCCCATTTCCAGGATGATCTGGAGAGCTCTGAAGCCTCTGCTCATGGGAAAGATCCTCTACACCCCAGATACTCCAGCGACACAGAGGATAATTCATGAGGTAAAGTGTCTATAGCCCTGCTGGAAATCCTTTAACACTGAATTTTGAATGATGTGTGTGATTGTTTGCTCCAGGTGAACAAGACTTTCCAGGAGCTGGGTCTTTTGAGAGACCTCGGAGGAATGTGGGATGAGATGAAGCCCAAAGTATGGAACTTCATGGAGAACAGTGAGGAGATGGACTTAGTCAGGGTGAGTGGGCTGCACGGGTAGAACAGACATAGAGATACTTATTTTACTAAGGATCTTTGATATAGTAATCTGTACATCTCTGTGGTATTTGTGCAATCAGGTACTTACCAAAGCAGTAATTTCAGTAAAAAAAATCCCTTCAGGCCTCACGATTTATCCTGCTTTGCTATGGACTCACACTTTATACATCCACAGCTGCCCTCGATTGAGTTTGTTTATTCTCAGGCTAATGAGAAGACTTGACATGGTGGGAAAGATGGTCCGGCAACAATAATAGTCTGGGTTAACACAAGTGAAGCATAACTCTGACAATAGGTCGGATATCTGAAACCACTGATAATTTTTAAATAAGAGATGAACACTCAATGTATTTTCTAAAAAAAATACTTCTTACAAACATACAGTATGATTAAAGTACACAGAGTTTCACATATCATGGTTACTCTTGGTCAGCTTTCACATTGTCAGCACTGTCTCCTAGTGCTCATTGTTTGAATTACACTTGATAAGAGAAGTTATGTTGCTGCTTGGGCTGATGAAGTCAACACACAAATGCACAAATGTGCACAAAAATGTTCTTCATTCCATGTTTGCATTCAATACACCCAAAAAACGTTATTAAATGCATGTGTCTGTGTTTATAATTTTAGTGGCTTTAGTGGCTTAACCTTCTCTTTTCATTTCAACTGACGATAATGTAGCATAAGTTATCTGTGTTGCACTGTAGTGTTTGCTGGTTGCCTATATAGTCCTGTGGAACTATATGATGAACCTGAAGAGCCTTGGAGGGAGTGCTCACAAAATGTAGAGACATTATGAAAGAGGTCACAAACTAGTGTAGAATAGTACATTAGCCGCAAATTTAAAAAAAAGACAACTAAGCCTTAAGTACAGTAGATTTGTTTTGCTCATTTTATTTACAACACTGAGCTTTTTCTGTGTTTTAAAGCATATCTATTTAATTTTTTCTGCAGACACTGCTCCAAAATAACGCAAGCGCCACTTTCATGAACACTCAACTCAGCGGTACTGAGTGGCGTGTATCCGACATATCACGCTTCCTTTCCAAGTCCTCGGCAGACAAAAAAGCTGAAAAATCAGTGTACACCTGGAGGGATGTCTTCAATGAAACTGACCAGGCCATCCAGACCATCACCCGCTTCATGGAGGTTAGTAAACCCAGCAAATTTTATGAAATAAAAATAAAAACCACCTTAGTCATTGTTTGTATGCTCTCTGAACTGCAGATCATGAAATTGATTAATGACCATGCCGAGTAGGTCACTGTGTTCTTCTCTGTGCTCACTGGGTCATCACACCAGCCAGGGCCAAGCCTCAGATAAAGATCTACCACATACGTTCTTGCCAAACATTAGTCAATCTTCATGCCCTGCTGAAAGGGCCTTGTTGTTGTATTTTTGTGTCAAGGAATCACATTCTTGGGAGGTTCTGAAGTTCAGTGTAAATGTGAACTTCTTCTCCGTCGTAATGCTCAGATGAGTGGTATATATGACCACGAGGATTAGCTTTTCTTTGAGTTGAATTGATGATACCAAGAGGACAGATGAATTACTTTTGTCTCAGAATCACTCATGATAAAAAACTGTGCAGTTGGTCGCATTGATTATGTACCCATGTCAAGACAAACTAAACACAGGACATGTCTCACTAGTCTCACTGTAAACAACACACTGACCTACTGACCTACTAGGTGGGATTTAACTCTTAAGGAGCTCACAAGGAATACTTGTTGTCATTTCTCACAAGATCTATGTCAAGCAATTATAAATAGGTCTGTCATCCATTTAGCACTGGGGAGTGCCCATTCTGCCATTTCATATTGTGTTGAACTCATTGGCCTCTCAAACGCATGGTGCGGCTGAGCCTAAATCAGTCTATACAGGAAAGACTCTGCTAAACATTTTGCTCATATTCTATATATAAAAAGGGTGTATGGGTTGTTATTTGTTGAAGGATTATTTACTTTTCAGTAACCATGACAATACTTCTTCTGCCACTCAGTGTGTGAACCTGGATAAACTGGAGCCAGTCGCCAATGAGGAGCGCTTAGTCAACAAATCTATGGGTCTGCTTGACAATCAGAAGTTTTGGGCAGGCATTGTGTTTTCCGACATAGCCCATAGCAACAGCTCTGACCTGCCCCCCAATGTCAACTACAAAATCCGCATGGATATTGATAATGTTGAGAGGACCAACAAGATCAAGGATGGGTATGAGAAAGAAAACTAATCAATTTTGAATTACTATTCCAGCAATATTATTGAGCTAATAGATTTTATATATGTTTGCAGCTACTGGGACCCTGGCCCCAGAGCAGACCCCTTTGAGGACTTACGGTACATCTGGGGAGGATTCTCCTACTTGCAGGATGTCATTGAACAGGGAATCATCCGAGCTGTGACAGGCAGCAAGGAAAAGACTGGTGTCTACATTCAACAAATGCCCTACCCCTGCTATGTGGATGACATGTAAGATCACACAATGTCAAAGAAGAAGAAAGAAAACGAGTACAAATGATTCAAAAGACTGAGTACGATTTACCTCCTGCTTCATTTCATAGTTTCTTGAGGGTGATGAGTCGTTCCATGCCCTTGTTTATGACCTTGGCGTGGATGTACTCCGTGGCTATCATCATCAAGGGAGTGGTCTACGAGAAGGAGGCCCGCCTCAAGGAGACCATGAGGATCATGGGACTTAACAATGGCACCCTGTGGCTTAGCTGGTTCATCAGCAGTTTGATTCCATTGCTGATCAGCGCTGGCTTATTGGTAATGTTGTTAAAGGTGGGTGTTCGTCTATTTAGACACGTCGCTGTAAATTAATGATGCCTTTGTTATTAAGTATTTGTCTCTCTGTTTCTCTCAGATCGGAAACCTACTACCTTACAGCGATTCAGGCGTGGTTTTTCTTTTCCTGAGCTCCTTTGGGGTGGTAACCATCATGCAGTGCTTCCTCATTAGCACATTGTTCTCTCGTGCCAACCTGGCAGCAGCCTGTGGTGGAATCATATATTTCACCCTTTACCTGCCCTACGTGCTGTGTGTTGCCTGGCAAGACTATGTGGGATATGGAGCAAAGATTGTTGTGGTGCGTCGATGGAATTTAATACTCTACAAACATCCAGTATGTAAAATAATGTTCCCTGTGCATTAAATGTATTTTCTTCACCGTCCTCTTCTCAGAGCTTACTGTCTCCGGTTGCATTTGGATTTGGCTGTGAATACTTATCCCTGTTTGAGGAGCAAGGCGTGGGAATCCAGTGGTCCAACTTGCTGGCAAGCCCTCTGGAGGAGGATAGCTACAACCTGAGCACATCCATCTGTCTCATGCTATTTGATGCTATGCTCTATGGAATAATGACATGGTATATCGAGGCTGTGTTCCCTGGTGAGTCTGCACATTACTCTTGTATTGTGGTGAATCAGAAACAGTAGATCAGAAACAAACAGGTCTCAGTGTACTAAAAGAGAATGTAATTCTTTTGATTACAGGCCAGTATGGAATCCCCAGACCTTGGTATTTCCCTTTCACAAAGACATATTGGTGTGGTGAAAAAGAGAACAAGAACCTCTCAACTCCTTTGTCCAAGAAAGGCAACGCCGATGGTACAAATGTTGCTTTTTTGCTCGGTTAAGAAGGTTTTCAAGACATAAAACCACAAGAGACACTAAGATGCTATTGTTGTTTTTGAATCGTATATCCAGCTGTGTGCATCGAGGAGGAGCCAAGCCACATTGATCCAGGTGTTTACATTGAGAACCTGGTGAAGGTCTATAGCCATGGAAACAAACTGGCAGTGGATGGACTCTCCCTTAGATTCTACGAGGGGCAAATCACCTCCTTCCTTGGCCACAATGGAGCTGGCAAGACCACAACGATGTAAGACAACACACACGTCCTGTTTAACAGAGGTCTGAGTTGATGACTTACTGACTTGTCCATGCTTCGTTTCCAACAGGTCAATCCTGACAGGGTTGTTCCCACCCACTTCAGGGACGGCCTACATCCTAGGAAAAGACATTCGCTCGGAACTTAGCACCATCAGGCAGAATCTGGGTGTTTGTCCCCAACACAATGTACTTTTCAGCATGTGAGTATAAAGTTTTTGATGATCTTTTCAGCCAAGTATTTCATATTACTGGAAAATTCACTAACATCTTGGCACTGATTTGTGGTCTGCTCGAAAATGAATTTAGGCTGACAGTGGAGGAGCACATCTGGTTCTATGCCCGTCTGAAAGGACTGCCTGAGGAGATGGTGAAAGCCGAGATGGAACAAATTGTTAACGATGTGGGATTGCCTCATAAGCGACAATCACGCACCAGCACACTTTCCGGTCAGCTCTCTTAATTCCCATTTGGAAACTAAATGTGATTGCGTAATATTTGTGTTTCAAATGAGCACTTATCCTTGTTGATGTACTAAAAAAGTTTCTCTTCCCATTATTGTCAATTCAGGTGGGATGCAGCGGAAATTGTCAGTGGCTTTGGCTTTTGTTGGAGGCTCAAAGGTGGTAATCTTGGATGAACCCACAGCTGGTGTTGACCCCTATGCACGCAGAGGAATTTGGGACCTGCTACTTAAATACAGACAAGGTACAGGAAACAGGAACAAAAAAACAGATGAAGGGCTATGAAAACATGATTTTCTGATGTTAGAACTCGAACTGTACAGTCGTAGTCATGTTTTACATGTTTCAGTAGAAGACTATCAAAGTTGACAATAATAACAATAATAATGTCAATCTGTCAGGCCGCACCATCATCCTGTCTACCCATCACATGGATGAGGCAGACATCCTTGGTGACCGCATTGCCATCATCTCCCATGGCAAGCTGTGCTGTGTCGGCTCCTCACTCTTCCTAAAGACCCAACTGGGCTCAGGCTACTATCTGACCCTGGTCAAGAGAGACTACGACTTGACACTTCAGTCTTGCAGGAATTCTGCTAGCACTGTTTCCTATAGCAAGAAAGCCGAGAAGGTAGGCGGGAGCATGTGTTCATTACTTTACCTGCTATGTTCCGTTACCTGCATAACTCGGTATATGCTTTCACACAGGAGGATAGTGTGTCTGAGAGCAGTTCCGATGCAGGCCTTGGCAGTGAACCAGACAGTGAAACCACCACAATTGGTAACATAAAATGTCTTTTTTCCAATAAAGTGTTAGATTTACGTAACGCCTCTTTTTGACCACACTTCCCTCCAGATGTTTCCCTCATCTCCAACGTGATTTTCAAGCATGTGTCAGAGGCTCGCCTGGTGGAAGACCTTGGGCATGAACTCACTTATATCCTGCCATACCAGTCAGCCAAAGACGGAGCCTTTGTGGAGCTCTTCCATGAGCTCGATGACCGTCTCACTGATTTGGGGATATCAAGCTATGGAATATCTGACACCACCCTTGAAGAGGTATAAAGATCTCACGACGCAAACACTTTGTGTTGATATTTAATTTACTGTATGTTTTCTCCTTTAGATTTTCTTGAAAGTTGCTGAGGACAGTGGAGTTGATTCTGTGGAACTTTCAGGTGAGACTTGGTGGAATATTAGAAACCTTTGTTCAACCCCTGTTATATACATGTATAAAATGTGTAAAATACCAAACATTGTAAACTTAAAATCATCAGTCCAATGTTTGTGTTTATTTGCAGACGGAGTAGTGCCAACGCGGACTCGTCGGCATCATGCCTTTGGAGACCATCAAAGCTGCTTGAAGCCCTTCACAGAGGATGACTTTGATTTCAATGATTCTGAAGGTAACAGATAAGGAACTGCTCTACCCAGCATGCATTGCATAGACTTCTTGTTGTCATTCAAAAATACACAACATTTTAGTCCGACTGCCTCTAGTTTCCTCATTGCTCATTTGTGCTCTGCTGTGACATTCCAGAATCTCGTGAGACTGACTGGCTCAGTGGAACAGATGGTAAAGGTTCATACCAGGTCAAAGGCTGGAGTCTGAAGCGACAGCAGTTTGTAGCACTACTCTGGAAAAGATTCCTCTATGCTCGGCGTTCCAGGAAAGGCTTTTTTGCACAGGTATGCTGATGCTTTTTATAAACATATACTTGATGTGGGCAAAAGATGACCTAGCCATTAGACCTTCAGGAACTAGAAATGGAAGTAAATGTGGACTCGGTCAACCCACTGGTCGACTTTTTATGGACCTTTATGCCATTGGGCACAGACCACCACTGTTTCACCAATCTGGATGCATAGAATTGTCCAAATATGGTCTCAAAATGAAGAATTAAGAATAGACAAATCAGTATTTGATTGTTATTTCACTAAGAATATTACAGTAAATGGGCACGGTAGGCGAGTGGTTAGCAAGCAGGCTTCCCAGCTAGGAGACCCGAGTTCAATTCCACCCTCAGCAATCTCTGTGTGGAGATTGCATGTTCTCCCCGTGGGTTTTCTCCGGGTACTCCGGTTTCCTCCCACATTCCAAAAACATGTTAGCGACCCTCGTGAGGATAAGCGGTAGAAAATGAATAAATGAATGAGCTTAAGTTTGAGTTTTTTAGTTTTTTAATAATCAGCATGTGTGTTTTTTTGTTCATCCAGATTGTCCTCCCAGCTGTATTTGTGTGCATCGCCCTGGTGTTCAGCCTAATTGTCCCTCCATTTGGAAAGTACCCTAGTCTGGCCCTAGATACCAGCATGTATGGGGAGCAGTTTACCTTCATCAGGTTTGTTTGGGATCAGTAATCCTTGATAAAGTAGCCATATAGCTTCACAGAACAGCTACATTCAACTGAATTACCTGATTAGACACAAACACTAAATAAACAATAATATTGTGCTTCTTGACAGTAATGACATGCCCGAGGACCCTCATACCAATAAACTGCTTGGAGCTCTGACAGACAAACCAGGATATGGAACACGCTGTATGGAAGGAGGACCCTTGACGTGAGTATATTTCTTAACTTATAGATGAAATGTATTCAGCAGCACAGTGCAGCTCTAAAGGAAACCAGAGTTGCATTACACAGTCTGACCTGTAGTCATTTCATTTTCTTCCGTATATTACAGGAACACTCCATGTGCAGCAGTGGAGGATGAGTGGTCAGTTCCACAAGTACCTCAAAGTGTGACAGACATGTTTGAGAAAGGCAACTGGTCCATGGAGAATCCATCTCCTCTATGCGAGTGCAGCTGTGAAGGACGCAAAAGGATGCTGCCTGAATGTCCAGCTGGTGCAGGGGGTCTTCCACCTCCACAGGTTAGTGAAGCCAGATCATTTATACACAAATGTAACTGTTTAAATGAAGTATAAATGATCTGTTTTGTCTGCTTTTATGTCCAGATTAAGCTCAGCGATAAAGACACGCTTCAGAATTTGACTGGTAGAAACGTGTCAGATTATCTGGTGAAGACCTACGCTCAGATTATTGGAAAAAGGTAGCGCTGATTACATATTTTATTTATTTCGAGAGAGTGGCCGTAATTACACTAACTTTTTTGTCTCTCTTGTCACAGCCTAAAGAACAAGATTTGGGTCAATGAGTTCAGGTACAAAATCTGACATTTAATTCGTCTTTGAGTTCAAGACTGTATCGATGCATCCACTCTGTGTCTGGTTTTCTAATCATTAACAATATCTCTGTACAGATATGGTGGCTTCTCACTTGGCGCCAGAAGCTCTCAGCTTCCAGCCCACAGAGACCAGGTCGATGATGCAATTGCTCAACTGCGCAGACGATTCCGTCTCGAAAGGGTAAGAAATTTAAAATGTAAAAATTAATAGCTTCAATATCTTAAATAGCTGTTGAAGCTGTTATAGCCCCAAATGGTTATATTTTTGGTGTTTTCAGTTTGTGTCCCGTCTAATAGTATATGTACGTATGTTTACTATACCTGTTGCCTTTGCTGCTAAAAGAGGCATGGCTGACCTGTCTGATTCGTCTTCCCTTCAGGGAACTGCAGCAGATCGTTTCTTCCATAGTCTCTCCAACTTTATTCAAGGATTGGATACCAAAAATAATGTCAAGGTCAGTGCTTTTTCACACATGTTGCATATAAAAATATATGAGATGGTCGTGTATTGGTAACAAAACAGCAACAAACCCACATCCGTCAACAGATCTGGTTCAACAACAAAGGCTGGCATAGTATTGGCTCTTTTCTAAATGTGATGAACAATGGAATTCTTCGAGCAAGTCTACCAGCTGGCAATGATCCCACCAAGTTTGGTATCACTGCGTATAATCATCCTCTCAATCTCACCAAGGAACAGTTGTCACAAGTTGCGCTGTAAGTGTTAATCACTTTTGTTGGTAAATTCAAATTGAGATGGAAATTGAGAAGGAAAACTAATTGATGACTTCCTTTCACTCTTTAAATTTTTTTTTTCAGAATGACAACATCAGTGGATGTGTTGGTGTCCATCTGCGTGATCTTCGCCATGTCCTTTGTGCCTGCCAGCTTTGTTGTTTTCCTCATCCAGGAGAGGGTAAACAAGGCCAAGCACATGCAGTTTATCAGTGGAGTGCAACCTTTCCTCTACTGGCTGGCCAACTTTGTCTGGGACATGGTACGACCTAGCATTGGAATTTAATTGGCTACACTGAAATGGCACACACGTTCCCTCTATTATTTTCATTTGAAAATGAACAAATGACACAAAATTATTTATTACAGTTCATAATGTAAAATCTTAATTGTCATAAACTTGGATTTTTCCATCATCTTCCTCTAATAAATTTAGTTTTGATGTTAATTTGCCTGGTGCCTATGTACACCATTACTATAATATTCAGAATAGTTAAGCCATGGTTACATCTTACTCATTGTTATTTTTTTCTCCTTCCTTACAGTGTAACTACATTGTCCCTGCCACGCTGGTTATTATTATCTTCATTTGCTTCCAACAAGAGGCTTATGTCTCCTCTACCAACCTGCCTGTTCTGGCCCTGCTGCTGCTGCTTTATGGGTAATTTGGAATGTGCATGCTTATGAAATTGAAATTTCTTTAGAGAATAATACAATTTTTAAAGCTGGACTCCGATCTTGCTCATTGTTCAATGTTGTATTTTCAGATGGTCCATCACCCCTCTGATGTACCCAGCCTCATTCTTCTTTAAGATCCCCAGCACAGCCTACGTGGTTCTAACCAGTGTCAACATACTGATCGGAATCAACGGCAGCGTGTCCACGTTTGTACTGGAGCTGTTTGGAGGCAATGTAAATAACAACTCCATTGTTGTTGGTTTTCTAACTTATTATCGGAGTATTGAGTGTAAATGCTTCAATACTGTTAGGACATTGGTGGTATCAACGACATCCTGAAGAACGTGTTCCTCATCTTCCCTCACTTCTGTCTTGGGAGAGGCCTGATCGACATGGTGAAGAACCAAGCAATGGCTGATGCTTTGGAAAGATTTGGTAAGCAAAGTAAAGTGGCAAGAATAGGAAACTGATTCATACTGCTTTTAATACGTGCTGGGTTTTTAACAAGCTGGATTTTGTGTGTTTTCAGGGGAAAACCGTTTCCGTTCTCCTTTGGCTTGGGACATGGTGGGAAAGAACCTGTTTGCAATGGCCATTGAGGGAGTCATCTTCTTCTGCATCACCGTCCTCATTCAGTATCGCTTCTGCATCAAGGCCAGGTTAGTGCATAACAATGTCATTATCCTAGTGCCTCCCTTCTGAGTATGAGTTTGATTTTACTGACTGTGTCCTCAACCTTCATGAATTGCATTTGCACTTTTTCAGGTCATCCTCCAGTCACCTGAAGCCAATCAGAGAAGAGGATGAAGATGTTGCCAGAGAACGACAGAGAATCCTCAGTGGAGGAGGACAAGCCGACATCTTAGAGCTTAGGCAGCTCACTAAGATTTATAAGCGGAAACAGAAGCCAGCTGTGGACCGACTGTGTGTTGGCATCCCCCCAGGCGAGGTAGGAAATATACAACCCTACTCTTTTAATATACCATACTTAACTCTACAGACCAGGCGTACGATCGACGTTGGGTCATCTTTATTATTCCGATTACGGATAAACTCAACTCAGTGTTTAGATGCCTATCTATATCTACAGTATAACAAAACATAGATAAAAGACAGCTGTTTGATGGCTCTGCCATTATTTTGAGCCTGCTATCGACCATATCCATGTCCCCCTATATAGTGAAATGTTAAAAGCTATATGGTAATAATAACTTATATACGTATATAATAATAGGTTTCTTTATCTTTCAGTGCTTTGGTTTGTTGGGAGTCAATGGAGCAGGGAAAACCAGTACTTTTAAAATGCTGACAGGAGACTCAGTGGTCACAAGTGGAGAGGCCTACCTGGCAGGAAAGAGGTAAAACACTCAAAAGACATATTTTATAATAAAATGGCATATGATGATGATTTCTGCAATGGAATTAGAACATTAAAACTGTTTGTCTCATGCCAGTGTAACAACAGAAATCGATGAGGTACATCAGAACATGGGATACTGTCCTCAGTTTGATGCCATCAATGACCTGCTGACGGGACGGGAACACCTTGAGTTCTATGCCATTCTGAGAGGTGTGCCTGAGAAGGAAGTGTGTGAGGTCAGTCGAACACACACACAAACTCGCTAAACACTAGTTAAGCAGATTTCCCCCATCAAAAAGCATGAGGATGGCTGTGTGCAGAGAGGACAGTCGAGTTTGCGCATGTTGTTTTGGTGTAGCCTGTTGATTACCACCTTGTGATCCTTACATCATCCAGGTAGACTATAAAATATGGTCATTATCCTTAATGAGAGTCGCAAGAGTCAAGCTTTTGAGATGACAAATGTGGTCAATATTGAGCACACTGTGTATTATTTCTAACCAGATTTGCTTTTCTTTAGTCAGTATTAGTTTATTATTAATCTTGAGATTATTAGGATATTAAGATTAATCAAAAATACATGTTTAATTAATTTTTAACAAAATGCTGTAACCTGGAATGCTGTACTGTCTCAACATATAATGGTGTGTCCATAGCAGCACAGACCACCAGCAGGTTGCTATAGTTGCTTATTGAATTCCCATCCAAGTAATTTGAGTTATAGCTGAAAATCCAATTGAAAGTGTTTTCAGTTCTGCAGCAACACTAAACATAGTATTCTTGTCTCCACTAGGTGGCAGAGTGGGGCATCCGTAAGTTGGGCTTAGTCAAGTATGTGGACAAGGCAGCAGGCAGCTACAGTGGAGGCAACATGAGAAAACTATCCACCGCCATCGCGCTCATAGGAGGACCGCCCGTGGTGTTCCTGGTCAGTAGGGAATGACCACACAAACACATAAATCTTCCTCGATGAAGTGTATTTACAAATGTTTTTGTTTACATTTAACAGGATGAACCTACAACAGGCATGGACCCTAAAGCACGGCGCGCCCTGTGGAACGCCATACTGAGCATCATCAAAGAGGGACGATCTGTCGTCCTGACATCCCACAGGTTAGATGTGATGTGATACTTGAAGATACAGTAATAATCATGCACAAACACGCACAAACTGAGCTTGGTGATTTTTTTTTAAAGCATGGAAGAGTGTGAAGCACTTTGCACCAGGATGGCCATCATGGTCAATGGCAGGTTCCGCTGTCTTGGGAGTGTGCAGCACCTGAAAAACAGGTAGGAATCACAGCTCGTCTTGGGGCGGAGTGAATTATATAGGATTGTTGCACCAATGCTGATGTCACATTTTATGTGCATTAATCATTATATTTTACTCTTCAGGTTTGGGGATGGCTACACCATCATCCTCAGGGTGGCTGGACCGGATCCAGACCTTCGGCCGGTGATGGAGTTTATCGAGCAAGAACTTCCCGGCAGCAACCTGAAGGAGAAACATCGCAACATGCTGCAGTACCAGCTGCCCTCATCCCTCACCTCCCTTGCACGCATCTTCTCCCTGCTGTCCACCAACAAGGAGGCACTCAGGATAGAGGACTACTCTGTCTCTCAGACAACTTTAGACCAAGTAAGCCGTTGTCTTGTTTTTATTTTATTTTTTTAAATTGTTTTACATTTTCAGTTAATTTGGAGCTGATCATACTGCACATAGAAATATATGTTATCATGTCCTTTTTTATCTCTACAGTAAAAATGGGAATATTCCAGACATAGTTGTAAATGGTGATTAATCATGATGAATTAATTAGAAAACTGATTAGTTGAATTAATCAATGTGAATCATTGGACAGCCCTGCTCTCACTCTCTCTGCACACACATACACTGTTGAAATTCAAAGTCTTATTTTTAATTTTTTAAATTTTAATATGTATTTTAAAAATAATTATATAATTATCATAGTTAACTTTATTAAGGCAAAGACATAATTATGTTTCCTTCTCTTTGTCCGATCAAGGTGTTTGTAAATTTCGCCAAGGACCAAAGTGATGAGGACCATTTGAAAGACGTCCACTTAGGCAAACGGGACGCTGTGGTTGTGGACATTTCCCAGCTAAACTCTTTCCTAATGGACAACAAGACCAGGGAGAGCTGTGTCTGATTCCACTGCGCCACTTTCACCCCGTGGGTATCTAATGCATCCTCGTCATGGTGTCATCCCTCCGCAGATAATCTGTACCACTAAAATCTGAAGTGGGAGACAGGACGAGGTTCACATTTTTTTCCTCATTTGTAGTCTTTTTTTGTGTTGTTAATCCTCACTGGGCCTGCTGTTCAACGCACAGCCTCTGAAGACATGATGAGGCAGAGACTGCAGGTATCGTGAAAGACACTGAACTCAATGCAAATCAATGCAAGAAATTCTATATATTTAAAGACGAGAGGATACTTGAGTGAGGGTTGGAGACCGGTGCTTCTCCTTCACTGTACTGGGACACTTCAAGTGGGATTGTCGAGTTGCGTTTGACTGGAAAAGTAGCCATGCTACTCACTTAGAGGACGTCTAGTTTTGAAACCCATTCCGAAAAGTTGCGATCATTCACTGCCAACTGCAAAAGGACGGACTTAAATCCTTATCCAGGATCTAATCCCTTCATTACCAGGAATAGTTTTTGTAACACAGGTTGTGACTCAGAACATTTACAGTCTGACTCATTTCAAGGGTGGAACACCAAACACTTTTAGCAGTTAAGATTTTTTTTAATACGGCAAGTCGTAACTCTGTTGTATTTTTTTTAACATTGTCTCTTTATTAGTTGTTCCTCCTTGACGTGGTTCATCACAGTGCCTACGTGAATGGAGGAGTGGGGGTAAATATGAGCACTCCATTAACCACAACAACAAAATAGACTGCCAAGGAATGTTTAAGACTAAAGCATCAAAGCACAGAAACAAAAAAAATCTTGTAACGATGGTCTCTACATGATGTGCAGTCTGCTATAATGGATTCTTCTTACTCGTCCCCATCACCTTTAAATGGATGAACGGAACGGTGCGGAACTATGTCATGGTGAAGACGATTACTGCATGCTCTCTTCTGCCTTGTGGTTTCCCAGCCCTATTCTGTGTGTGGTCAAGCATGCAGACTTTGAAAGGACTTGACTGCTGTGTTGTTGTTGGATTCGCACACCATGTACATGTGGGCTTTAAATCCAAATGGAGAAGGTGTGATTAGTGGGATGCAGGAAAGAAGGTAGCATTCATACATGCTAGATGATGAAAATGTAACACAATTGGAACTCTCTTGAGTTGGACGTATATGTTTCTGTATAGTAGCAGTCTTGTGACGTCAGCGGTGGAATTTACAAACTGTGCCAATTTAAAGTTAAATGTGTCAACCAGCAGAATAATGATGAGGTAACTGTAAAATGAAAATCGTTCTTTCGTTTCACTTGCTTTTTTCCCCTTTCCTTAAACCAGTCAGTCAAAGCAATTGTCAAATTACACAATATGTGAAACAGTGACAGGTTGCCAAACGCCCAACTGTGCTGCCATCACCCGCAATTACTGATTAGACGCATTCAGGGACCACTGCAGTTGAGTTAAGTCTTTTGACCAAATGAATACATATCCAGGATTCAAATTGAAGAGGCTTTTATTATTGTTTCTGTGTTTAAAATAAAAAAAAATGTCATAGAAAGGATTTCTAACAGCTCTGGAATTGCTAGAAAGCTTTTGTGCTTCATTTCAACATGTTGACTAAAAAAAAAAAGCTTGAAACATGGAAAAAGAAAAATACTGCACTGGAGCACCAAAATATTTGTCTGATGGGTAAACTTGGTAGGAATGAGTGGTTGAACCAGAAAACCAAGTCAAGCAATTTGACTCGAGCTAAGGCAGTAATGTGGTTATTTTCTCCTGTTGTGCTCAATATTATTATTCGTTTACATTTCTTTCAAGTATTAAACAGCTGTTTGAGTCTGTTACCTGTTATGTATAGTAAATATTCAAATAAAGTTGATACGTTTTGAAAAAAATATTGCCTTTGTTGACTTTTTGTGTGTGTCCAGCACACATCCATAATATTAAGTATTATTTTGTGGCAACTATCCATATAATCGTGGATCATTTACACAGAAAATATGGGTAAAAGTTATTTGGAGGTAATATGTGCAAGATCCTAAAAGTGGCACTGTTTTTGTTAGTTAACTATATTCTGCAGCAATCCATTTCATGGCTAAACCTTTTCTTCAATGGCAAAAGCAATGTTAAAGCAGAGTTTGAATCAAATAATACATTTGAAATGATCACAGTATCTGTCGGTGCTCTGTTGTTATTGTATTTTTTACTGCTGCCAGTAGAGGGTGCTGTATACTCATATTGAAGACATATGCAGCTTCATCTTGTCATTTTGTGTTTACATGCCGGTGCAAGCAATTATGAACTCACAGCAGACGGTAGCTGACCAATTATAGAGCAACAACAGTTCTTATTGGGTAAAGGAAGAACCTGCCCATTGTGTTCTGCGTCCTGATTGGCTGTTGACGATTGTCGATCTCCTTCGTGTCGTCGCTAGCAAACGCTTTGAGCTGCTTGCTAACCGCCAATAAACAATAGGAGTTAAACCAACTAAAAACATGAAATCCAAACAGCTGAAAACATTTCTCTCAGACAGAACATCATCGAGAACCAGTGATATAGTGTGAGTATAAATGGTTGTTTGTGTCATTCGATTGTCTGACGATCGGTCCAGAATGCACTTGTCCTTCATCCGTAATGAAGACAAGCGGTAAGATGGATCGATGCATAAATATTCTTAATATCAGAACTTGAAATGTCACAAATTCACGAAACGTTATGGGGTGTACGAGAGCGATTTGTCAGTCCTCAATTGTCTGTCAATGTAATCACTAGTACTACCACAAGAGGGTGTTGTTGACCAGTCGTGAATCCAAAGATTTTTCATTGATCATTTTTCAAGGTGAGACCATACTCACTTTGCTTTGAGATAGAATGAAGTTGATAGGTGAATTGTCTAGATGGCCAATGGGGAGGACAATGATCCCTCAATGATTTATTGTTTGGAAAAAAAACTATGTGGGTGGCCAGAAGCCAATCAAGACTGTAACCTATGACATTGCTAGTATGAATGATAGTAAATTTAATATGAAAGTGGATGTGTACCAGGCATTAATGGAAGCGCACATTAAATACTTGTACCAACCTTGGTGTTCCCAGCGCCAGCAACCAGAACTAGAAACAGAAACACCGCAGTGTTTCCTCAAACTATGGTGTGGGCCAGCCTGTGTTGAGTTCAGGTTATGTGGGATATGTGAGCGCTGCTTTCAGCAGGGACCATCCTGAGAGACTCTGAATTGATAAAAATCTCACTCTGATTCTATCTTGTGTCCGTAAACCTTTGTTATTAGGTGGAAGGTGTCATGTTAGCTGACAGGAAGGCATGGTTTGTTGTTCATAAACTGGCCTAATTGTGTGAGTGAGTGTGTGTGTGTGTTGTTTATGGTTATGCAGCACACCCATTGACATTGCCTTTTTTATTGGGGACATTTTGGCTGGTTCACATAACAGAATGTGACACAACAGAATGCAAGGATGAGGTTTTGTCTGCCTTGTGATGTGTGCTGAGGACCTTAAAAAATTGATGGACTTCCCAGTTTTATGTTAGTATGCTGTTCCCTGTTAATTTGGAGTGTAATTCGGCCATGTTGGAGCCTATCCCAGTACACCCTGGACTGTCCCATACACAGTATAGAAAAAGATAAATACAGATTCTGCACTGCTCCATGATGATGTTGTAGTGTAGAGTTTTGGAGTTGTTTGAATCATCGAGTCGTTCCATTAATGCCTGCTGCTAATCGGTTAAGTTATGCTTGAAGTCACTTTAGAAATTAAAGTCAGGCGTGTCTGTAACAATGTAACAACATATATGCACGAATTGCATGAGTAAAATTTGTGTCAGATGAGCCCAAAAAGGAAGGTAAAGGCAACAGAATAAAATGTAGAACAAAACAGGAATTTTTCTATAGTAACTGTCAAACAGGAACCAAAATGATAGAAGCACAGGAAAAAAAAAAATGAAATTTCAATATGACGCATTTTCCTTTAATCTTAATGGACTGCCATAGTTACACATGTAAACATGTAAAAATCCAGAGTTAAATATGTGTTTTTGTTACATAAAACAAGTTATTCACATGGCCAGTTTGAACATTGTAAAGGTAATTATTACTTTATTGAAATGTAGTTACAACATTATAGTAGTGCCAAATTTGGTTAATTTCTCATTCAAGAAAGGAGTATTTATTAGGTCAAATACTACATGCTCAACATCCATTTTAAAAGTAAGCAATATGGTAATACCACTACTGCAGAGTGCAGTGCAACAGTGCAACAGTGCAACAGTGCAACAGTGCAACTGTGCAACTGTGCAACTGTGCAACTGTGTAACAGTGCAACTGTGCAACTGTGCATGCCTTAAGTGTGACAGCGAAAATATACTCTGTGGTATGTCATTGGACTCCAGTGCCCACACAAAACTGAGGCAATGCTCATCATCTCAGGCTATAGTGTGAGGTAGGGAGGAGTAGACCTATATCGGCACATATATGTTGAGCTAAGTTCTGAGACCTTTATGAAGATCATCCAAGAAAAAGAAATTGCACAGTAAGAGCATCATGCAATAAAATACTTGTATAATAAGGCACAGTTAAGTGCATTTTCCCTGCTCACCAATAAGATTAGATGTATGTTTCATTTTCAAATACCATATTTTCCAGACTTTAAGTCATACTGTTTTTAAAGTTTGCATGACTTTGCAACTATACATATATATACAGGTATATGGTATAATTTAACAAGGGCTGCTTTTAGTTAAATTGCTGTGGTGGTTGTGTTTTGGCAACAGCTCAGGCCACAATAATTCATTGAGTAGCGTTTTTATGCATTTAGGCACACACATTTTTTGTTACAGAATACTTTCTAATACGCTTCTGCCATGGAGACATGTGCGATTTTGAGTCGTTTTAATTAATTTGGCTTATAGTCAGAGCGACTTACAGTGTGGAAAATACTGTACATAAAGACTATAATTAGATGGATGTGATATTATACTGTCGTGTCTTCAGGATTATGATTCCTTCACCTTTTCTTCATAAGTACCGCTGCCCTTGTATGCTGCGACGTAGCCGCTAGTGTCTGGGATGTCCTCACGTCCAATTTTTCCTTTCCCTTTTCCCGAATCATCAAATCGCTCCTTGTGTGTTCCTGTGTACTTGGTCGTGTCGGTCAATCTGTCCACAGCCGCTACCTTTGCTGCTCTCTAACCAAACATACAAAATCATGTATACTGAAACAAGGAATGTTGCTAATGTTGCCTTCATAAACATAATATTGTCACTTTTAATGATAGCACCTTTTTTGTGGTTTGCTGTGGTGCACTGCTGCACTACATCATACTGTATGAGGATTGTTCAGCTGTATAAAGGATGCAGGAATGCAGTCTTATTAATGACAATGTACTCACAGTGATTCCAGCATTGGCAGGCTCCTTGCCAACAATGAGACCATAAATTAGCTGCAGCGCCTCCTCTTTGCTATTGCCTTTAAACCGCTTGGGGGCCAGCTCGGTCAGGGCCAAGTTGAATTGCTCAAATGTGATCACACGAGCGGATTTGGACCTGCAGAAACAATACAATGTTGCTTGCATGGTGTTCAAAGGGAAATATTTCATAAGTAAAAGTTAGTATCATATTATTATAATCAAGTGTAATTAATAAAGATACATTTGCAGTAATTAATAAGTGGTAATAACCTACAAGAATAAAAAGAAGCTTGGCGCTGTTAATTTGGAAGGTGAGTCACCTCCCATAAAGACTTAAAGCTACTACATGCTGTACTCCAGTAGCGATACCGAGAATGAAGAATTTAGGGGATTCAGTGATCAGGATTGAGATCGGGAGCTTGGTGAATTTGCTTACTGGTAACTTGTTTGTTGGACCCGCTGGTTTGTTATGTTCACCCTCTCAGGTATGTTATTTTTGCTATTGTGCTAATTGATAATGAATCACGAAAGAGAGAGTACCGTACGCCTATTCAGCCTAGTCCATCTACTTTCTGTCCCACATGAGGACACCTCATGAGGGTGAGCTGAAGCCTATCCCAGCTAGCTGACTTTGGAGGCGGGATAAAGTACCTTGCCCGTCAATCACAGGGCACATATAGACAAACACATATGGGCATTGTTTACCCATAGAAAACCCACATGTAAATTCAACACAGATATGTTCAATTGTAAATGTAAATAACTAAAAAAAATATGCTGAATATTATTTGCTTTGCAAAATGTTGGCCCAATACGACCTCATTTGACCTGTGACCGTTCAACCTTACTGTGTGCTGCACTTAGATTATTACTTGACTTTGCTGAAGACTATGTCAACATCTGTGGTGGTGACGTTCTTGCCGTCGATGACATTACAGTCCTTGCAGAGCTTTGCAAAGTTCTTGCCGTTCATCTCCTTCCCTGTCGCTTTGGAGTCTCCATGAATGGCAAATTTCTGAAAGGATGTCTCCACCTCTGCTGCAGACACAGAGCCCTCGGCCATGCTGAGAACACACACAGTGTTGATCATCAGCATACAGTATAATTACTCTTATTTTTGTGGTGTTATGAGTTGCCGTTTGCGCAGATTTGCAGGAAAACAACTTGATATATCAAGACTTGATTGATTTTAATCAGCCCAAGTGTACATTTTTATTTTTTGTCAAGAATGCAGACACACACTTTCACGTCCATCACTGCTGTGTTAGTGTTACTCAAGCTCCGCGCAGGCCAGTTTAATTCACTTAACTCTATTGACAAATGGCCGCTCTGTTGCTCACTCTGCAAAGGCTGAGCAAACAAGGTCATTTATTTTTTCTTTTCTCCCATGCTCACTTTCTATTTGAAGAATATAGCCAGCTATCAGGTGTTTGTGGTTATGCAGCATGTATATAAAAAGCATGTATATAAAAATCAGCTTTGAATTAGTTTTCATCCATGAAACTCTTGCACGGTGCTTATCATTATTAGCATGATCAATACTGTTGACTACTTCAACCTACTTCCGAGTTCTTTATTCTTTGAATAACAGCAATCTACTTTCATCAAACGAGGTATAAGTAATTCACATCAGTTGCAACTGGTAAATAAGTAGCATCCGGCTGAGACTATTTCCTGTTGGTCCTGAGAAGATGTAACAGTATGTTGCTGGAAAGAGGACATAATGTGTACCTGTTGCTGTAGGCTGCAGGATTCTTGTCGCTGGAAAAATTCAGGAAGTCACTGATTCGTTTGTCGCTTCTCAGCCTCCTTTTTTTGCCTACCCGCTTCCTCTCCTCCTCTCTGCCACTCCCAGGCTTTCTACAGTGACGACACAGATGCAGATGCAAGGATAAGCAGGAGGAGAAGGAGGAGAGAGGAGGAGGGAGAGAGTACCAGCCAGCGCCATCAATGACATCATGGCCATTCTGCTACCCCTCTGTGTGTTTTAGTCTTATAATAACTGCTTTGAGTATAATATTATTATAGTACAGTGTCACTAATTATTATAATTCAATTGTGCTAACCATTATGCCAAGCAGTCTTTGTGTCAGCTGTTATATTTGTGTCCAGTCTGCTCATGTTATAGTTTCTGCTTCAACAACAGAGGTCCTCTTGTTTGGATGCAATGAGAGCTACCCTTGAAGGGACAAAAAGCACTGACAATAGAACTGGCAAATAAATCACACAGTTTATAAAGGCACAGCTGAGCACTCTCTCATTTACAACAGATGAATAAGGTAACCCATAATATTGGACTTTGTGGGGTTGTTTTGCAGGCACAATAACATTAAAATAAAATCTTAATAAATAATTATAATTGCCATTAGGCTCCAGCACCCCCCACGACCCTCGTGAGGAAAAAAGCGGTAGAAAATGAATGAATGAATGAATAATTGCCATTGTTATTTTATAATGTAAGAACGATGTCTACATGAACAAACATTAACCATTTAATCGTGTCATTTGTACACTGCATCCAATCATATTGAATCATTGTGTTTTTCAAATATATACATTTAAAATAGTATCATAAACTGTATATCTAGTTTTCACTCAAATTGTCTATCACAAAGATCCCAACAGACCTTTTTTTTTTACAAATACAAAAAATACTCTTCTACTATAGGAGTATTTATATCTACTATATTCTACTACAGGAGTATTTGTGTCAATAAAGAACATTGTCTGATCCTGCAAACTCTCACCTTGGACTATTTGTCCACATTAACAATTATTGCTGTGGGTACCCACATCCTGACACCATGTGTTCTGTTCCAAGGGTAAACAGAGTTGTTTTGAAAACACGCACCATCATGAAACCCACTGCTCAGTCACACAGAAAGGCGAATGTTAAAGGACTGTGTGTTCTGTAAATGGACAGTAACTTCAGTGATATAATATAGTCATGGTATAACGAGGAGTTGTGTCTAAAACTTGTGTGTGCATTAGTGAAAGGCCAGACTTTTGAAAATTCTTCCTACAAGTCAACACTTATTGTAATGCACTACCTTTTGGTCTTAAATGTTAGACGTTGCTGCTGAGTGCAAAGCTTGTCATGCACAAGTTTCCTGTGGTGGAACAGAACCGGGTAAGGTTTATTTGACCAACCTAATCTTACATCACAAAAATCAACAATTGTATTTTCACAAAACAAGGAGGGCAAAAAAACAAATTTATTACAAACAACTAACCAAGCAACAAATCTGAAACATTTGCAAAGCATGAGAAAATCCCACAGGACAACAAAAAGTCAAATGACCATTGACTATGAGTATTGTTCTCTCAGTAATATCACTTGAACAAGTTTATTCTAACATTCCATACTACAAAATAAGTAACAAAAGTATGAATGAGATACTAAATACTATGGTATAATTTTTATTATTATGTTGGTAATGGGCAGCACGGCGGTCGAGTGGTTAGCGTGCATACCTCACAGCTAGGAGACCAGGGTTCAATTCCACCCTCTGCCATCTCTGTGTGGAGTTTGCATGTTCTCCTCGTGCATGCGTGGGTTTTCTCCGGGTACTCCGGTTTCCTCCCACATTCCAAAAACATGCTAGGTTATACTAGGTCACATTCATAGGTATGAATGTGAGTGTGAATGGTTGTTTGTCTATATGTGCCCTGTGATTGGCTGGCGACCAGTCCAGGGTGTACCCCGCCTCTCGCCCCAAGACAGCTGGGATAGGCTCCAGTACCCCCCGTTTCCCTTGTGAGGAAAAAGCGGTAGAAAATGAATGAATGAATGTTGGTAATGGTATTAGTTGTATCGGGACACCACTACTAATGATAGTATTAGACTTAGTTTTAGTAATATATGCAGTATCATATGTTTTTTTTATGCACTTTTCATTCATTTTCCATGCCGCCCAGTCCTCACGGGGGTCACTTCTATCCCAGCTGGCTTTGGGCGAGAGGCGGGGTACACCGCGGACTGGTCCCGAGCCAATCCAACAGATAAACAAACCTTTCACAATCACATTCATATCTATGGACAATTTAGAGTCGCCATTTAACCTAACATGCATATGTTTAGAAAGCTGATGTACCCGAGGAGAACATACAAACTCTACGCAGAGAGGTCCAAAGGAGATTCAAACCCAGATCTTACAGATCTGTGTGTGATCATAATGCTAACCACTTGTGCATCGTGCACCTTGTATCTTGTATCTACACCTGGGCTAGTGTGCTGTGCAACATTTCCCTGTTACTCCATCATAAAAACTGTTAATACTGTATTAAGAACTGTCTTTTAAAGATGTTTTTTCCACTGTCTGGGTGAAAGCCTCTTGTGTTTGTGTGTGTGTGTGTGTTTGACTGAAACTGGTACAGATAGCAGACTCTGCTTCTTTAACTCATTGTCTGCTTGTAGTGTACACAAAACCTCCCCTTCTGAATATCAGCAAAAAACAACAGTGTGCCAGCATGCTGGATCAGAAGATCACAAGTTTGGAAAGTATTGACTTGCTCCCAGGAAACTGTGAAACTACATCTTTTTCAAGCATTTTCAGTTAGACTAGAATCATGGCTGAGTCCGGTTTCCCTTTACCACCAGAAACCATGTGCCCTCTGTGTGTGGATTCACTGCGAGACCCAGTCACCATCCCATGTGGAGACACATACTGCCTGGAGTGCATCAAGATCTACTGGGACCAGTTTGACCACATGGGAGTGTACAGTTGCCCACAGTGCCGTGCCACCTTCACCCCGCGGCCCGTGCTGAGGCGCGACATTCCGGACGTTTACCACGAACCCAGACGTCAGCTTCCGGAACTTACGCCTTTCCCTTACATGCATCGGGAGTCTTTTTGTGATTTCTGTGTCGGTCGCCGCAACAAGGCAGTCAAATCATGCCTCATGTGTCTTGCCTACTACTGTGAGACGCATGTCAAGCCGCATTACGAGTCGTCCACTTTTAAGAGACACAAGCTGGTGGATGAAACCGGGCATCTGGACAGGAAGATCTGTCCCCAACATGAGAAAGGACTGGAGCTGTTTTGCCGTTCGGACCAGATGTGCATATGTGTGTTGTGTACTGTTAGAGAGCACCGCAGCCATAACATCACCTCGGCAGAGGAGGAGCGCATTGAGAAACAGGTGAGATTCTTGGGGGCATTTATACTGAGAGTATGAAAGGCTCTAGCAAAGTCTACATTTCATATAGGGACAGGTTTTTGGCCGGTTTATATGTCATTAGATGCAGCAGAAGCGATTGATCAGTTACATCATTCACGCCAATCTGCAGCAAATATTTACTTTATTGGTAAGTTTACAGTTTACAGTCATGACAAGCTGCATCATGGTTTGCATTGGTTGGTCTTGATGTCATTATGGGACCAGTGATGGGTCAAATCAGTCACATCACAACAAGCTGAAGCACATTTTTTCCATCACACTGTAATTGAAGAATTATTAGTATTTAGTAAAAAGGTATTCTGTGGGTAAGCCATGGAAAAACACACCATGAGTACCAAAAGTGGAATATTTTTAAGCAGTGTTTATTAAAGCCTGAGGCTGTAAAAATACACAGTCTAGTCATTGTTAAAATTCAGTGGGCTAAGAAAAGTCTTATATTTTCATTTTTTCCTTTACATTTATTAGTTTAATTCACACCTACCATCCTCTCGCCAAAACCTAAATATGGTAGATCCGAACTGTCTTTCTGAAATTTATGAAGGTCTTTTCTCCCATCAGAAAGTGCTGGTGGTGACACAGTCGGAGGTCCAGCACATAATTCAGGAGAGGATGAAGGAGCTGCAAGAGCTGAAACATAACGTAGATGTTCTCAAAGTAAGACCACTCCTTGACACATACAAAGTCAAACTACAGAAATATAACTTGTGTACTCATCCTGACAATGTGACCTTATCTGCCAGAGCTGTGCCCAGCGGGCCCAAGCTGAGAGTGATAAAACATTTCATGAGATGCTACAGGCAGTGGAGCGCTGGAAGGCTGAAATCCATCAGATGATAACAGCCAATATGCAAGCGGCTATGTCTCAAGCGGATGGCTATGTGGAACGTCTGGAGCAGGAGATACTTGAACTGCAGCGAAGAGATGCAGAGCTCAGGCAGATCCTGGAAACGGAAGACAACATTCACTTTCTGCAGGTTTTCCATTGTTATTTATCTGCCTTTCATGTCCCCTCTGACAGTCCACCATCGGTTCCCAGTCATCTGGGCTCTCTGCATCCCTCTGCTGAGCTGATTTTTTTTTTTTTTTCAAATTATTTCAATTTAAATTTTAACAAGAGTATGTATTTTACGCCATTTTTTCTGCTTTTGAAATCTGATACAGATACTGTATATGTCTGGCTAGTAGTTACATCGCCATGTTAATTCCCCCAAACTGGGGTAATGCAACACGTTTGCATTGCTCATGTTTTCCAGATTCACATGCGTACTAATATGGAATAGTCCATTGCATAAAAGGGATGGGGGCACTTAAAACAATCATGACAATCATTGCGCATTTTAATGTAGTTTTAAGCACATGTATTGATGCTAACATGGTAATATGCACTTTAAATTGAAGAGAAAAAAAATCAATAACCAGTTTTTATGAGAGTTTGGCGCCTCTGGAATTCTTAGGCACCAATTAATTGCCTGTGTCTGCCTAATGGTACATCCGTACATCTGCCGTGTATGTTGTTGTGGGGTAGCTAACTGTTTTTAGTTAGTGACCACTGACCAGTTGATCTGGCAGTGTGGTTAGCAAGCCAATTAGCATGTTGCCACAGCACAGCGTGACATGGTAAGGTGTGCTGCGGGAAATTACCTAATTTCGTGTAATTTGTCAGAAAATTAATGTGTCTTTGTTAATCTATCTGTGCCTGTGAAGTATAGCGACAGTTAGAGCTATTAAATTGTCCTCCGCTAGATGGCAGAAGGTACACAATTAACTCCTGTATGTACCTGTTGCCATTCATACAACATTTTTATTTGGTGATGTGCTGTGAGATTGTTGTAATGTAAAATACGTATGTGCCTTAGCTCAACAAAAGTTGGGAACTACTGATTAAAGGCATCAATAGATTGATGCTGTTCTGTGCGTAAATATTAATCTAGTGTACGCCTGTATGTTGTTGAATAGAATTTTCCAACCCTGTGTGTTGCTCCGGAAGCCATGGTGCCCAAAGTGCTCATCAACCCTCAGTTCTCCTTCAGTGAAATGAGCAAAACAGCTTTGGAAATGAAGGAACACCTGGATGACATCTGTAAAAAGGAACTGAGTAAAATCTCCAAGACAGGTTTGCCCAGATCATTTACAAAAAAACATGACTTACCATACCAAGTATCGCAAAGTCAAGTAAGTAATAACATATGTAACATTTACAGTCAGCGAAACACCTGTGTACATCCTTTTGCCAAGAAATGGGGACAAAAGGCTGAAACGTAAGTGACCTGTACCAACTTTGAAGCAAATTAAATGATCAACTCAATGTAAAAAAATATGTTTCACACCAACAGTTCCAAGCAGAGTGGATTTTCAGGAGCCAAAAATGAGAGCAGACTTTTTAAGATGTGAGTATTTTGCAGTTAATGTACAATCTTAGTTGGAATATCGTAGTACATATTACGGGATGTTTCCAATAGTGTATATAATGTGTTCACAACAGTGTATCAAATGTCTCCCTTTTCAGACTCTTCTAAGATGTCCTTCGATCCAAACACAGCCTATAAAGAGCTGGTTCTATCAGATGGAAACCAAAGGGTCACCAGGAAGAAAACAGTCCAGTTTTATCCCGATCATCCTGACCGATTTGATGGTTTCTCCCAGGTGTTGTGCAAAGAGCCACTGACTGGTTTTCGATTTTATTGGGAGGCTGAGTGGAGCGGTGAGTTCTCAGTCGGTGTGGCTTATAAAAGCATCAGTCGCAAGGGGAAGAACTCGCACAGTCTGCTAGGCTACAACAGCAAGTCATGGAGTCTGCTCTGCTCAGACTCGGGTTATTCCGCCTGGCACAACAAAACCGACCGGGACCTTCCCAATGCTTCCAGGGCGTCACGGATTGGTGTGTACCTGGACTATGCTGGCAACACTGTAGCGTTTTACGCTGTCTCAGAGACTATGGAGCTCATCCATAGATTTAAGGCTCACTTTAGTGAGCCTTTATATGCAGGATTTGGTGTGGGTTCTTCAGTTACTCTTTGTCAGCTCAAGCAAAGTCCTGCACCTTACTAAGTCAAGCAGTCACTCACAATTATGATAGAAACATACCTTTATAACTAAAATGTAATCATTTTAATACTACACTCAGGGCTTAAAGTATTCCTGCACTATACCGGATCTCCGGCATTTCAATATGACCAACGAAAGAAAAAAATAATCTCAGACAAACACAAACTCATTGTAGCCATGTGGTAGGGCTCTAAATGCAGCTATTGCCAATCCTACGATTGTGCTGCGTTCATGACAACTCGGGGAAAGGTGTATGTTTTTGTGTGCTGTGCTCCAAGAAGCTAGTGTATGGTACGGGGGTAGAGCCGAACCCGAATACGGTATTCGGAACGGCACGAATAATGACTTTTTGTTACGAATAATTAATTCGAACAAATACTTTTAAAATGTTTGTATTCGGGAACAATTAAAACATCAGAAAGCTGCGTTTCTCCGTGAGACCGCAGTGCATGCCCGGATCAGCCAATGAGTGACCGGTGTTCAGTCGGGGTGTTCAGCGGCTGCCTGTCCCTCACAAGTCGCTGCGGCGGAGGAGGAGGCGAGTGAACTTAGATGCATCCGTATTTTGCTTTGTAAACATACTATCTTTCACCTCAACTGGGTTTCATATGCTGTTTTCAACTATGAGTAATAGCGGAGTTTTACCGCGAGACGATCCGTTGGGCTGCATTTATTTGCTATTTACTTGTGGGCATTCTCCTGTTGCCTCTGTTAGCGTTAGCTAGCTAACGTTAAGGCTGTTGACAGTAACGTTCACAGTGGCTTTAACTGGTTAAGAAAGTAATGCTTGGGAACTTGTGTTGAATTGTATGCACTTCTGGGTGGTATTTGGTACGTTTAAGTTAGTTTGTGATTCCATATATATTGGGGGCGGGGGGGGGGGGGGCAGTTCAGGCTCAGGGTTTTTTTACTTTAAGCCCTGTACACTACAGTACAATAGCATCCATGTATCATATATCATTGCTAACACCACATCACTTGCTTTAGTTGGCTAATATTACACATTTCATGTTGTTGTTGTATGCATTTTTTAACAATACTACTGCTTAAACTTTGTTTAATATTCAATATCTAACAACTCTGTGCTTGTTGCAAAAAGCATGCAATTCCACTCCAATATTGTAGGAAAAGCATAGGCAAATATTTGTTGCTTATGATAACTTTTAATCAGGTGGATTTTTTTAAAGCAGAAATTGAACTGATTAAAGGAGTGGAAGTTTGAAATACATTTATTTTCATTACATCATAGTGCTGTACACAACTTATTAAAAAAGCAAATAGCAATGATGTGCTTTCTACTGCCCTCTGCTGGATGAGATGGTCTTTGTCGGCCAAGACAATTCATCATTACAATAACACAATAGATATAAAGACAGATGCATGCAAATGCGTTTCACCTTTTCATTGGATGACAACCATACTTGTTCATTTGCAAAGTCTTGATCTATGGAGGACACTCCGCCCCTATTCACCAGTCATGAACCTCACCTACTAATACCTTCCTTTCTGCACTATCTACCTACATGTTAGAAAAAAAAACATTGGCTGAAGTAGAACAATTAATTGATATTCGCCTGATTGTCCTGTTCAGGTGTGTCTTGAGTGTGGTATCTTGTAACATTCAAGCTTTTTTGAAACATAACTTTTATCCTTTTGTTTATTTTCAGTGCCACACTAAGCAAGAGTAAGAAACAATTAGCTGTAAGCATGAAATTGTTTGTACTCAAAAATCAAACGTTTTCCAGTTTCAAAAGAGAGCACAATTTAAATTGGAGAGTGTTCGTTCCATACTTTTTAGTTTATAAACCACCTCACAGGGAAGTTTCATCTTGGGAGTGCTTCTTTCTATCTTGGTCACCTTGAAAAGCTCGTAGGGAGGAATTAAGACCTCCCTCTCAGACTCTCCGAGCTTAGAGTAGAGGGAGATATCTGCCCCAAAGCATGTGGTCACCTCAAAGCACGTTTTGTTTCCGTATTTTTCAGCTTTCAGGTACTGACCCATTGCGCCAGACGTGAAAGAACCAAAGCGGATTATTGTGTTGGCTTTTTGATGGAAGAAAGCATTCGCTCTACGGAAGATGGTCAGGCATTTTTCTGCTGCAGTCCGACGTAACCTCAGCTTTTCAATGGCATCCGTCAGAAAGAAGTGTAGAGTGTGATATCTGAATGTGGTCTTGTACTCGGACCTCTGGCTTCGCACTTCAGTATTGAAATCTAAGTAGACTGGAGGTTTGTCAAGGGAGTAAATATAAATGGCCATGATTTGTTCTTTCCCCAGTGCATTGGAGCGTCTTCTGGACATCTTACGGCCCCATATCTTCCTGTAGTAATCCTCAGCTTCAGCCCAGGCCAGTCTAAGGTTTTTGTCTTGATGCCTCTCCTGCAGTAGATAGTCCTTCCGCACTTTGCACTCCATCTTGTCTCTGCAGCCCTCGTACATGTCGTCAACAGCATCCTCAGCCATGTCAAGTAAGAACCCGCCGCCTGAAGCCTGCAAAACCGCACAGAAGCAGATTCAGAAACTCTTAGAGGAAACTACCTTAGGTTGGCATCACCTGCGTGCACTGGGTCGCCGTGTAAGACCACACCTGCAAGCCTGGCTTTCAGTTACTAATAATGTGTGATACACTCGAAAGAAATGCCTTCTGAGTTACAGAAAAAAACATTTGTTGATTCTAGCTGGTTTATTCCTTCTAATTCCCACCATTTCCAACTTTGAAAACTCCCTGAATTTCTACAGCACCTGTGTCATTCCTAAAGAGGCTCCATAAACCACGATAGCCACCGCCCACACTGACATCAATGTTGCCATTGTTAACCTGTCAACACAACATTACAACATTAAAACACAAACAAAACCAAAGATCATTGCATATTATGACTGACTCACCTCAGTCGACGTGCTGCTGTGGATATTTGTTTTTATAATTTAAAGATCTGAGTCAATGATTTTGTATGTGTTATTATTGCAAGGAGAGAGTACAAAATGACAACAAGCGGTTTGGCAGTCTATGTAGCTCCTGAATAGGAACAAAAAGAAAAGGTGCTTCCTTTGATACAGTGCATATGTTGCACAACATTGCATAGCAACAGCTACCTATTAGAATAAATGTATACTTTTGTGGTAATATTTTGAGAAAAAGTCAAGATAAGACATGTACTTCCTTTCTCAGAAAAGAGAAGTTCCAGCAAATGTGCAAATGTCTTTTTCACATTTCCATTTACCAGTACTGCATCAACAATGCACCACAGGTTCTAACAAACAATTCTGTTTTTCTATTTGTCACACTTGATTCACGCAAGTTAATAAAGTGTTTATTTACACCAGAATTTCCCAGAAAAAACACTAAGTGATCTCTAGTGATGTGTCCATTTGTAGTAGTGATGGCAATGATGCCCAAAGCAATGTATAGCATTTACATAAATGTCAAAAGAATGACTAATGACCAAAACATACTATCAAACAAGTGCAGACAAGGGATGAAGACAATTTAGATTAATTATGTATCTGTAGTTAAGACATCTAATTAATCTTTATAAATTTCACCTTCATATTTTAATAGACTCACACATTTGCATTGAGACAAGTTCCTTGTTTTTCTGACAGTGTACTTCTTGTGGCGGCTATTGTGTCATCAAGGTCAAGACGACTGAATTAGGTCTGCTTTTTATTTGAAATAGACATAGGGCACTATGCCTTACAAATGCTCAAAACACAGCAGGAACAGTTCAACATCCCTAGTTCTTTTCTTCTACAGATTTGTATCCTAAAACCTAGCTCTTAACACAGCATGCAGTGGTGAGAGACATCTGTCACATTTATGTAATTACGTTTTGGTTTTACCTTCAAGCCGGGCATATTTCCCCCTGTTAATTCTCATGAAAAGTTTAAAACTAAAAACCAAGCATCAGAAAAGTGGGATTTCTTGCCTTCTTTAGGTCCTGCCGGGATCCCTGTTTGGTGGGTTTTGTCCACCTCCCGGACCAGAAGTGTCATTTAAGCAACTCAAAGAAAGGCGAAAAAGTGACCACCTGAAAAATGGGGGGGGGGGAGCGTCAGAAAAGTGGGATTTCTTGTGTTCTTTAGGCCTCCCGTTAATTTCTACAGCCCTAACAAGCTGTCATTCCTACAGACTCCATTAGACATAATGGCTACCACCCACAGCCATCAGGACATCCACAAGTACCCTTTCAGCACATCAGTTACATTAAAACAGAAAATGTTATTATTGACTCACCTCTGTTAAAGTACCCACCCCATGTTCTTGCTTGACTTGTGTTGAATGCGAGTGGGAGCTTGTCTCACCTGCTGAAGTTGTTTTCACGATACGCATTTGCATTATTAAATGTTCCACGAATTGCAAAGATCATACAAATGTTTTTATTTGCTGCAGATTAAGTTTACAATTCAGATCTCCCCTGGGTGATTTAGTGCTTTGTAGTTTATAGACAACATTACACCACTGTTCATCAGTTTGTACATCCGTGATAGTGAAAACCTCATATGGAGGAATCAGCACTTGTCCCGCTTGGTCTTTAGCAGAGTAGAATGTCACATCAGCACCAAAGCAGCTGTGGATCTCAAAGCAGGAAACTTTGCCATTGGACTCAAACGTCCGCTTGTCTGTGGCTGCCCAAACAAAAGCACCAAAACGCATGTTTGTGTTCACCACATTGACGTCATAGTGTTCAGATGTACGATGATAGCTGGTTTTGCAGGATGTGAGACGCAGCAGCTGGACGGCTTCGGTCAAGAAGAAGTAGAAGTAATGGAACTGAAATTCAGGCGTGCTGTATTTTGGTTTGCCTTCTTTGACTGCTCTACTGAAATCATGTTGGACCAAAGGCACGCTGGTGTACAAGTATAAAGCGATGGCATGTTCCTGCTTCATGTCCTTATGCACAGGCATTCTTGCGTGTTTTTCAGCAAAAGCCCAAGCGGAACCAAAACGCTTGTTATTGCCACGCTCAAATACTCCAAGTCGGTCACTCACAGCAGCCATCTCCGACCGACAGCCTTCATACATGTCATCAATGGACTCCGTCTCCATGTGCAGAGGTAAAATTTGAGGCCTCTGTAATGACAAAAAAGTTATCAACAGTGGAGCTATTATTATATACAGTATATGTCGACTGTACACTAGTACTGCTGTTTAGTTGGTACAGTATGTACAACAGACAATGTACTGACCTGGACAGGCTCCGGAGGCCACCAAAGGATTACAAATGGGTCACGATACAAGGCGAACATTGCCGCTAGAATCAACAGAAAGGTTGCCCAGTTTGTCAGTGATCTTGATATCTTCATGGTCTTTCCAACTTCACATCTGGATACAAAAATCAACATGCACTATAGTTGTATGCAAGTAAATCATTATCACATTGTAGCTACAAGTCAATCACATGTTTGCGGAATTGTCCAGGCAATTTGATGTTTTGTTTTGGTGGCGGTGGCCTCAGATCATTTGTCAGATCCCTCCTATACCCCTTCTCCCCTCCCCTACCTTTTATCCCCTTATTGCATCATCCAGATGTATAACTCCTTACAAGGTCTTGATGTGGAATCATCATCTCACCATCTTTGATGGAAAATCCTTTAATGGCCAGCCTGAAGGAGGAAACATCACCAGAATGTAGAGATGTGAGGGTACTTTTAGCCTGATAAAGCTTTGAGGCTTTTCTTTCAAGTTGTGCTGTAACTTTATTTATAAAGCACTTTTCATACATTAAAAAATGGAACCCAAAAGTGTTTAACCCTAACTATGTGGCTACTAGACCACCGTGCAGCCACAAAGATCTTTTAAGACAATTTTACGTAATAGCCAGGTCAAAGAGTTGGGTCTTAAAAACCTGAAGATTTCTTGTAGCCCTGAGGTCCCTCCCTGTGTGTGTGTGTCCTGACTTTTGGGATGATGAGACCAGTGCCAGAGGACTTCAGGGTCCGCAAAGGCTCATATTATAATAGAAGGCCCAAGACCATTACAGCCATTATAACAAATTTAAAATTAATCCCAAAGCACACAGGAAGCCAATGTCATGATTTTAAAACTGGTGTAATTTGGACCCAACTCCGTCAGGACACTAAATTTAATAGTATTTGTAAGGATGAAATATTCTTTTTAGGAAGACTAGAAAACAAAACATAACAATAATCTATAAGACTAATGATAAATGCATGCATAATCATCTCTGTGTTGCCCTTAGAGAGAGTAGGACGGACTATATTTTTGAACAATGATAAAATACACAATTTGTTGGAATTGTGGAATAAAACTCATCTTAGAATCAAAGAAAAATCCCAGGTTTTTAATGGTCCACGCCTGTAATTTTGATATGTCTCAAGACCGATTATCATACCTTCAGTTTTGTCCTGCTTAAGCTGTTCTCTGCCATCCAGGATTGAGTTTCTAAAATGCAGATAAACAGAGTGGCTGTTGGACATCAGGAAACATGGGAATGTATTGTGTATCATCAGAAAAGTAGTGAAAATTCTTAAAAAATGTATGACGTTACCAAAGGCAAAGGCCAAGTATTCATTCATTTTGTATGGTTTATCCTCACAAGGGACACGGGGGTGCTGGAGCCTATCCCAGCTGTCATTGGGTGAGAGGCGGGGTCCACCCTGGACTGGTCGCCAGCCAATCACAGGGCACATATAGACAAACAACCATTCACACTCACATTCATACCTATGGACAATTTGGAGTCACCAATCAACCTAGCATGTTTTTGGAATGTGGGAGGAAACCGGAGTACCCACTCCACACTCCAC
The DNA here is from genome assembly GCF_030265055.1 of Doryrhamphus excisus. Lineage (NCBI taxonomy): Eukaryota > Metazoa > Chordata > Actinopteri > Syngnathiformes > Syngnathidae > Doryrhamphus > Doryrhamphus excisus. The sequence goes on along the minus strand of NC_080466.1, from coordinate 8,210,605 downwards.
ACTCCACACAGAGATGCACAAGGGTGGAATCAAACTCGGGTCTCATAGCTGTGAGGCCTGCACGCTAAATCACTCTTTGTGTCATGATCTGCACTCGTTTTGGTCTGCTGCCCCCTGTTGTCTCTGTTCTGTCCTGCAGCGGACTCCTGCCTTGCTCTCCTGGTCTGCACAGCTGTTGCCCATCAGCCATTAGGCCTTCTTATACCGCGCCACTTCCATTGTTCCTCTGTCAGATCGTTTGCCTTGCATGCTTCATTTTTGCTCCTGACCTTTTGTCTCTCTGCCTTGTACTTGTATTTTTGTTGCCTACTGTCTGTCAGTGGTTGAGCAACTTTGTAAATCCTTATTTTGTTGTACTCTTTTTTTTTTTTCCTCCTCTGTGCCTGCCCTTTTTTTTTATAATTAAATACTTTATTTAGACATTTGCCTTGGTCTCTGCTCTGGGGTCCTCAATACCTGGCACAAGTGCCACCCACTTGCTGCTGGGCAGAACAAAAACATTGACATACACCAGTCATGCTCACTATACCATTTGTTTTGCCAAACACAAAAGCACAATAACAAGCACAAACACAAACACAAACACGCCAAATGATTATAACATGCTTGATTTTTTTTTTTATTTTGCAATTGAATAAATGCTTTCTATTAAAAAAAAATACATCCACGGTATCACTTAATATGCTCAGTGTAAGGAAGCTGGAGTCCATCCCAACTTGACTATTTGAGAGCCAGTGTGCAGTACACAGTGGACATATCACTTTTCATTTACATCTACTCATCATTGAACATATTACACACATGTTTTGTTAAGATCCAGAAAACAGTCCCACAAAGAGAGAACATACCAATTTCACACACAATGGTCTGAGTCAACACATATGCAATCCATAGCATACAGGTTAAAACTGCATGAATGTATGTAGACCCCTATGTCATACAAAGTGGGTTTTAAAGCCTTACCGTTTGTCTGTGAAATATCCTGAGAAACATGTGCAGATATTTGGAGGCGCACTGTTTGATGGCAAGGAAGTCCCACCGAACAGGATTGACCTGAACAGCAACACACCTTATACAGAAGAAAATAACTTTGATCACACCCTACACATTTGAAATGGTTTTACCGAACAACGTGCTCTTTGCATTCCAACAGTAGCAGCCAAAAATGAACATATTCCATTTGACTGTATTTAGACGACCTTTACCCATTGTCTTGCTGTGTGGATTGTTTTACAACAAGAGCTAAAGAGTGCGGAAAACAGGCTGTATGACTTCATCACTACTGTGCAGAGTGTGGCAACACTTGCAGATCCGGTTTGGTAGCCCGCTTGATTAAGGTGTTGAGTGGCATGTGGGGAAACAATCTTAAAGAAAGAGACCAGGAAGGAGTTGATTTTCTCCGATTTGAAGACAAACTTTACCATAGTGATGCTTTCACTGAGGTAAGCTCTTGAAGTATTTTGGATTCTTTATCTAATTTGAAGACATGTTTTCAGAGCATGATCACCATCATGTTTGTGCTGTATGTGGGGCACGTGTATACAACTGGTCTCTGTTTTGGAGCACGAGTTGCTCATGCAGACAAAGTAACATTGAAATGTTCAACTCTTTGTTGCATATATACAGCATCTATTGTTATTTTTCAGCTATTCTTATGTCTCATGTCTCAATGAACAAGGAAAAACACATGCACAGTTACTTTGTTTTCTGAACTATAAGCTGCATCAGTCAAAACGTGTCATGAAGAGGAAAATAAAAACATACAGTATATAAGTCACAATGGACCATAAGTTGCTTTTAGTAGTATTTATGAACTATGAACTATTGTCTGAGTGTTAATTTTATAGGAGTGTTGTGGCGCTGGCAATATTCATTCATTCATTCATTTTCTGCCGCTTATCCTCACGAGGGTCGCGGGGGTGCTGGAGCCTATCCCAGCCTGGACTAGTCGCCAGCCAATCACAGGGCACATATAGACAAACAACCATTCACACTCACATTCATACCTATGGACAATTTGGAGTCGCCAATTAACCTAGCATGTTTTTGGAATGTGGGAGGAAACCGGAGTACCCGGAGAAAACCCACACATGCACGGGGAGAACATGCAAACTCCACACAGAGATCGCTGACGGTGGAATTTAACCTGCGTGCTAACCACTCCACCGCCGTGCAGACGCCGGCAACATAAGTACCTCAAAATCTGGTCATCGTTTTACGCTCAATGAGCTCGAGTGAGATACGTTGATGACTGAGGTAGTGGATGATTTCCAAGGTGTGCTGTTTCCTGTATGATTGGGTGAAATTGTGTGACCTCCATCGTGCTCAACTATAGAGGTTCAGCTATAAATTAGTTGTAATCAAGGGCATTGTGCCAAAACAGTATTTTTTGTGGTTGTAAAGTGTCCTGATTTGATTTACTCTTCTCTTCCAGATGGATTTTGCAAAGCAACCCAACATGCGCCTGTTGATGTTATCTGTTATCATAGATCTCCTTTGTGTCAGCCAATGCATTGCTGGAAAGGTATTTGTACTGCATGCATCAGGGATAATATTGCCATCTGGTGGTTTAAATGCTGACACACTGCTTTTTTTGTTGAGAATTTGTTGCAGGTTGCCGCCAGGGGCGACATTTGCAGAACCGATCCAATTGTATTGATTGACATGGCAATAAGAAAGAAATGGGCTTCCCTGAAAAACTTCAGTAAAGTTTGGAGTGATGCAGAAGAAAAAGCTAGAAAGCCAGCGCACATGTACATGGAGAAGCAGCATGCAGTTGCCATATACACGTATACAAGCTCTTTACTGCAGTATTCCACTGGGAAACTGCAGAGTGTCATAACAGTTGGACGCCATCAAAGCAGGAATGAAACAGTTTATATCAACACATTTCTTTATTCCTCCCTGAGTGATGCCGTTCAAGTTCTGAAACATAGTCAGGTAACATGTCTTAGTACCTACTACAGAACACAAAGACTTTTACATTTAAACATATCTAACCAACAAATCCGATTTGGCTCTTTTATGTTATTTTTTGACAATAGTAGTCTTGAAAGTTGCCTTACATGTTTTGAGATTAATACATGTTTCGGTGCCGACATATCCCATTACTCTGTAATGGATCAAATTCACCAGGTATTGATACCACCCTATGAGGTCTTCAAAGTGTCTCGTGTCCACCCAGTTATCACTAAGGGTTGTAACATCACCTACAAACTGGAGAGCAACCTTAACTGTGTGTATGATATAGAAGGCAACAGGCTGCATCCGATATCTGCATCACCTGTGGAAGTATTGTGGTGTCTTGTCATCATCACTTTTATGATCATCATTTGTCTTGTCGTCATCATTGTAAAAGTATATCGAAAGAAAACTAATCTTCAAAGTGTTTATTTACATCAAAGTGCAAGCTATCATGGTGAAGTTGTCATGAAAACACCATTATTCAACATTAAATAAAGTACATTTTTGCATACTTTGTTATCATTGTTAATTCTATTTTTACTATGGTACCCATTATGTCATTGTATGGTCATCAACTCGTACTTCAGTACGAGGTACAGTATTGAAAAAAAAAACAAAAAAAAAACCTTAAACTGTATTATGGAAAGCAGGAAGTGAACAAATGTAACAGTTACTGATTGTAAAAGTACCAAATGGAGGGGTAGGATAAGCTTTTTTTTTAATAAGCTTTGTTTCTTCCTACTCCTTTTGGACATGTGGAACTGTGAACTGATTATATGATGCATTCAATTGTAATCTGATGCATGTTCAAATGAAATAAAACCATTACCATTACCAATTCTATATTTGTTTAATTGTTATCACGATTTGTATTACTAGATAGTATCATACAATGACTTGGTCATTTTGTGTAGCAATACCCCAGGGCCGGGTGGTAGGTTGTCTTCGGGCAAGAGGCGGGGTACACCCTGGACTGGTCGCCAGCCAATCACAGGGCACATATAGACAAACAACCATTTACACTCACATTCATACCTATGGACAATTTGGAGTCTCCAATTAACCTAGCATGTTTTTGGAATATGGGAGGAAACCGGAGTACCCGGAGAAAACCCACACATGCGTGGGGGCGGAAACATGCAAACTCCATGCCGTCTTCATAATTATGACCCTGAAATACATAGAAATGTATGAATTATTTTGAATGTGTCTGCACTGGGAGATGGAGAAAAAGACATCAATGGAACGTTACCTTCAAGGATGTCTAACAACAAGACATGCAAGGGTGTGGGCGAGGGCGTCTGTTCTTTAACGCTGTCATTCAAGCAACCTATAAGAGGGCAAACTCAGACTCTCTAGCACACACAATCAAACACACACACAGTCCGGCGGCTTGTCGATAACCCAGGGAACACACAGCACTATCTACCTGTGTGGAAACTTTGGAATTCACTCTCGGGAGACTAAAGCAGTGCCAACTGCTGAATAAAACTGCACTTTTGTCAAAGAGAAGAACATATAAGCATAAGGTGAGGGTGTTATCTACCTGTGATCACAGAGTTGTTTGCATTGTCTGTTTCTGTTCATTTTGTGACAATATAATGTGAATGTTTGAATTGTTTTCTTCCTGCTTGGTTACACCTGCTTCACTGCCTGGAAACCTTTTTCTGACCAGTCATCACAGGTAGTATGGGGATCATATATCATAGATTAATGGTTAACAATGCATGGACAGAGGTTTTTACACTGAATTTTCATTTTGATCTCAGTCCTCCAGTCGTCCTTATCATCATCATGAGCACCCGTTGCTCTGTCCTGCTGCTGTTGGTGGTGGTCCTCGCTCTCACAGGCCTCACACAAAGTTTCCAAGCACTGTTTGTGTTTGATGGGAACTCCTCTACTCACCGTGACATTACCCAAAGAGCAGTTCTCCGAAAAACGGCCGAGGTCTGCCGAGACATTGCTGCTGCAGATGGACGAGACTTCACTCTGACTGTAAGATACGTTTAAACACATTTATGCCGATTACAATGAGATTATGGGCTCTAATTTCGTGGCGGATCCTGGCGCAGTAGTAATTTGGTCCAGCGCAGCCAATTTGGTAGACTGGACTGTGGCGAGATGGGCGTGGTGGCGCACCAAGAAGGGTCCACATTTTCAGCTTGGCGCAGTGACAATTTTGTGACACAACAGAAAAGCACACTAGCTACGACCTGGTCTATTCGGGGCGCAGGAGAAGCGCAGCCTGCCTAATGGTAAATTGCCTGACAGGCGCACCTCACAGGCAAATTTTTCAGCGTGTCATGAACATGTCAGCGGAAAAAAACAGCATGTATTTTTTTTTTCTTAATAGTCCCATCACATCTGAGACATCATAGACAAACTCAACCTGACGGCAGTTTAAAGTATCATGCCAATCGAGGCCAACTCTACACTGGTGCATGCGTGGGGGGGTGGAGGCGTAGGTGTGCGGCGCTGCGCCGGACTGCGCTGCTCATGATATTTGCAAAGTGCACTGGCCACACCCTGTTGGCGTGCCGTAAGCGTGGCGCATGGGAGGCTACGAAATTAGAGCCCTCTGTGTCTAATATATGCATATTAAATAGTCTTGTTTGGAATGTATGGCAAACAGATATTTTTCAGCTGTATCTTCTTGGTCACATCAAAATTGCTCAAATCATAATTGCAACAAAATATTTGCAAATGATCATGCTCAATTTCACTTTGACACTCTCAAAGAGGTGGACAAATTCATTCAAACGCCTTTGGAGACGGTTTATGCTAGAAAAATGAATATTAACTTGACAGGCAACATCAATGGAGGACACTCCTGCTGTCAGCATGCCTATTGAACGCTCCCTCAACACACGTGTGATGAAACAGCACTTTTTGGAGTAGCCTTTTATTGTGGCCAGCCTCAGGCACACCTGTACAATATTCATGTTAATAAGCATTTTATGCCACAGCATGTCTGTTCGCATATCATCACAAATATCTTTTTTTTTTTTGTTTTCAGATTGACGACAGTCTAACAGCTGAGCGAGTACAGGATGCATGTTCGTCAGAAAATTCCACCTCACTCCTGTCAAGTCTCTTGTTCCATAGTTCCATTGCCAAAATGTACTTCAGTAATGCCAACGTGGATTTAGTGTCGGTGTTGAGTGACAAACACCATTTTGATGGCGAGGCCTTTCAGAATGGACGAGACTTGATCACTCAAGGTACACAACCTCTTCATTTTGAGCTGCACGAGCTTGGCTTGTATGCATGTTCTCCCTGTGCATGCGTGGGTTTTCTCCGGGTACTCCGGTTTCCTCCACATTCCAAAAACATCTATATTGGGTTATTTGGTAAATTGTCCATAGGTATGAATGTGAGTGTGAATGGTTGTTTGTCTATATGTGCCCTATGGACTGTCAAGCAGTCCAGGGTGTACTCCTCCTCTTACACAAAGTCAGCTGGGATAGACTCCAGCACACCTAGAAAATCCACATAGAAAATGGATGGATGGACAACATAAACGCCACAGAAGAAATAGAAAATAGCAAAATCTGTGTTTCTAATATATAGTGGTCAAGTTCACATTGAGTTGACTGTGTTTTTTTTTTTTTTAGACATTTCCACCCTAACTCTCTCATTATTTTATTATGCTGATAAGGTGTATCTGCTGTAAAAGCCAGTGTCAAACTGGAAAACTTTGTCGCAGGGCGCTGGACTCTTGGACGAGTATGTCATACTCTGCAGGTGAGTTTGAAAAGAAACTAACTGGTTTAGTTTCGGAGGTTCCATACATGTGATAATGATGGTTTGCACTCCTATAGGACTTCTACAGCCACAGTAACTGGGTGGAGTTGGGGAACACGGCTCCTTACAGCGTTTTGATCACACCTGACCAACCTTTTGAGAATCTTGCAGGTAAGCTATTGTACATAAGTGTGCCCTTTCAACGGCTGTGCCTGTCATCATTTGCACTGATTTGAAATGCCTCAGCGAAATCGAACAAAAAGTACATTGTCATCTTGTCTTTCACTAGCGAGGTGTCAAGCATAGTTTTGTTTTCAAACCGGCCTATATACAATGAGTCCTCTGTAGGGGCAACAAAATGTCAGCAAGAGCTTGGGTGTGTCACAAAAGACAAAATCATCAAACATCAATCAAACATTTTTTTCAAAAGCAAATTAAATATCTGAATTCAAGATCAAAATTTTATTTCTTTTGTTTCAATGTTACTGTACACTTTTTGTCCAAGACCAATTTATCTTCAGTAATATTTCTGAAAGCTGAAATGAATCATTTTTTTAAATATATAAACAAGGACATCTAAAAATCTAAACTAAAATAACATTTTTTAATGAAAACAAACAAAACTGCACATATTTACCGGATTTTAACCGGATTTCTCAAATTTCAGTATACTGTAGATGTTACTGAATAGAAGCAAATTCGCCGGAGATAAAAATGTCTGATAACAACCAAGTTGTCCCTTGTCAAAAATAAGATTTCAATTAGATTTTCAACATTTCTAATTATTGGATAGTGTGAGCACATAAAATCATGTTACAATTATTATTATAATATGATTATGTACAATTAAGTGGATTATGTATTAACACACTTTAGCTCACTGGCATAGAAGTATGTGTATCTACAGGTATGGCAATGTTGTTATTAGCTATCCAGTTTCTGTGTATATACTGTAAATGCTTAAGCTGTTTTACTTCTTTTGTATTGAGTTCTTTCACCGCCGATGACATTCACATTTAAAATATTTTCATGCATGACAATGTGAGATATGCAGAATTTAATATTCATATGTAATTTATCCTTCTGATTAGGAGCTGTAGTCCGCTCATTTTAATAAACAACTGGACACAAAATATTGATGCTGAATACTGTTGTGTTATAAGGACAATATTACTGACAAATACAATTACAGTGTAGGTAGTACAGTTTTAGGCAGGCATTAAAAAAATTGTTGATATGATTTTTCTGACATTCGCCCAAATTTGTTTGCAGGTATAAACATTTCAACATGCAGGAACTGTACAGGACAAAGCTGCGATGACAACATTTTGCCTGATGTGCTGCAACAGGGGCTTCTGACGTCTGGCTACTTCAGCCTCTTAGATCCAGAAAAACCAGAAGGTAACAGAGACGTACTGTCACTTTTGTGTTGTATAATTAATTCTATGTATAATTAGCATAGCACAGCAACAACAAAGGACTATAGTCTCAGAAAAAATGATTAGTTGGGTGGTTGATGCAAGAAACCAACATTTCCATATTCCTATATCAGGTTTTAAAAATGCTTGGGATAAGACCATTTAGCTGCTCGACGTTGAGTCTGGGCTACAGCAAGTATTCAGTCTGAAATTTTAACCAAGTGACTCGTCATTAAACGGGAGGTCATCACTCATCATTACAGTCTGACTCCCATTGTCATGAATAACACCATTAACCATCTCACAGCAACATAACAAACAGATGGATGGATGGATAGATAGATAGATGTGAATGAAATGTCGTTGCCTGGCTCCCGTATAATAAATAATAAATAATAAATAATAAATAATAAATAATAAATAATAAATAATAAATAATAAATAATAAATAATAAATAATAAATAATAAATAATAAATAATAAATAATAAATAATAAATAATAAATAATAAATAGATGACATCAAATATGAACAATGTACGGCGTAAACAGTAATTTGTACAAATAATTTAAATAATTTAGAATAAATAATAATAATTTAAAGTTGCCGGCACGGCGGTCTAGTGGTTAGCGCGCAGACGTCACAGCTAGGAGACCAGGGTTCAATTCCCACCCTCGGCCATCTCTGTGTGGAGTTTGCATGTTCTCCCCGTGCATGCGTGGGTTTTCTCCGGGTACTCCGGTTTCCTCCCACATTCCAAAAACATGCTAGGCTAATTGGCCACTCCAAATTGTCCATAGGTATGAATGTGAGTGTGAATGGTTGTTTGTCTATATGTGCCCTGTGATTGGCTGGCGACCAGTCCAGGGTGTACCCCGCCTCTCGCCCGAAGACAGCTGGGATTGGCTCCAGCACCCCCCGCGACCCTCGTGAGGAAAAAGCGGTAGAAAATGAATGAATGAATTTAAAGTTGTTATTATTTATTTATTTTTATTATTTTTTCTATTATTATTTTATTATTATTATTATTATTTTACAGGTAGATAAACATACACTGGGGGTCAACTACTCCTACTTTGGCAGCTTTTTGACAAAACAAGTGATGCAAAGCATGCTGGGAAACTGGAATCACTACCAAGTAGTACAGCCCAGCCCAACTCGCGGATGCAGGAGGCAAAAACCAGTTTTCAGTGTAAAGGTACACTCCTGTGGTAGTACACAATTTTGTTTTGTCTTTGTACTCTCAGGTAAATGCAGTCATGGAGGTCAGTTTGACCAAACTAGTAAACAGAACCCTATCGGAGGCATCAATAAGGATGACATTGGATCCAGCCATGGATCGCTTCATCACCAAGCAGCTGATTTGGCCGTGAATGCAACTATGGAGCTCCTTGAGGACATTAGAATAGCTGTAGGAGATAAGAACTTCCTACGGTATGAGACAATTACACCTTGGACTGATCAAGATCAAGACTTACAACGTTAATGTCTCTGTTTGAATTCCTGCAGGCTGATGGGCCTATCCCAGTCATCTGCACTATGTTTTGTCATCGACACCACCGGCAGTATGAGCGATGACATAGCCGAAGCAAAAAGAGTTTCCTTTGACATCATCGACAGCAAGAGGGGGACTGAGGGGGAGCCTTCAGCCTACATACTGGTGCCTTTCAATGATCCAGGTATACTTCTAGACATCCGGTGTCAAGTTATCGTCTAAATGACACCAAAATAGTTGAGCATTGTTCTCATGTGCAGGGTTTGGACCTCTGCTGATGACAACTGATGCAGACACATTCAAAGAAAGCGTCAATAAGCTGACCGCCAGCGGAGGTGGTGACATTCCAGAGCTGTGCTTGTCTGGACTGCAGGTGTTTACACTCACAAAGAACCATTTCATTTTTTTGACATGGTTTAAAACAGGGGTGCTCACACTTTTTCAGCATGCGAGCTACTTTTAAAATGACCGAGTCAAAATGATCTACCCACTACAAAAATGCAAAACATCTATTTATTTTCAAATGTATTGAGGATTATTTGTATGTACAATGTATGTTGATGTACCTTACATAACAAAATGAGCCAATATTGCAAAACACACATAATTAACTATTAACATTTTTTGTAATTACCTGAGTTTACTTTGATGACTTGCACTGAATTGAACCAGCCAGGGATGCATAGTCCGGACAGTAGCTGCTGATAGCCAGCCTCAAGCACACTTCCAAATGTTTATCAGTCATGGATAATATCCGTATCATAATATCCGTATAATATTCCATATCCGTATGGAAGTGATATGTTTTTTGCCTTTTTACTTGGTCCAGCTCCTTCACTCATTTTAGTGACCATAAACTTTAGCGAGGGCTTAAAATCTCGCAATTCGCCGACTAGCTTAGCACTTTGCATCGTTGTTTACGCATGAGCGGTGACCTAAAGGTCAAAATTCAGTTGTCATCTGACTGGTTGTCCTATATGTCAATCAAGTAACAGGGATGGATGATAGGCTGACATCGTAAGTTCTGCTGCACTTAGAGACGTCGTTTGATTTGATTGGTCACCCGAAGGGCAACATTCAGTTGTCATCTGAATGGATGCCCTGTATATCAATCAAGTGACGGCATTGATGCTGGGATGATATTTTTTTAATGTCACGCCGCGATCGACCAGCGATCGACCAGTACCACCTCCGCGATCGACCGGTAGCTCACGATCGACTTAATGAGCACCCCTGGTTTAAAACAAGTCAGATCAGAATAGTTGTTCATGAAAACACAGATATACATTCTCATCCAGGTGATTCATAATTACATTTTTATTTTGTTCATTTGACTGACAGCTTGCCCTTACCGCGGCTCCTCCCTCCTCTGAGATATTTGTCTTCACCGATGCTCCTGCAAAAGATGCTGACTTGAAAAGCACCATTACTGCCCTTATAGAAAGCACCAAGTCTGTGGTGAGTCATTACCTTTACCCCTGATGTTTGGGCTGGATATCTGTGTATTTATATACATATATTTATATATATCATGTATTGGTGGTCTTAGTTTTATGTATGCCAGGTTTGTCATAAATAACATTTTAATAATGGTGACCAATTTATTTAATGAATCCCCACAGAGTCACATAGTGTTTGATGCTGTTTCATAAATGTAACCTTACCTGAACAGTAGTGTAATTCTAACAACATGTATCAGTGAAGTGCAGTCAGGTTCATGGCTGGTCAGATACTGATTCATTTATACTTCTGAGTTCAATTTATATACTTTTTAATTGACTGAAAAACGTCTGTGTCCTTATCTTTTGTCTCTATGTAAAGTACAAGCATCCTTCTGCTTCTCCAGGATATCGGTGTAAAAGACTGATCACTTCCTGGTGTTTGGTTATATAATCCGCCATCATGGAAGGCTAATTCATTCATTCAGCTGAGCATTAAAATATCTTGTATGTATTTAACTTTCTGCTAGCTAGAGCTGCTGCTGTCAAAATTTTTGACAGCAAAATTTTCCTCTATGGAAGAACCCAAGTGATGTCCCGTATGACATTTCTATGTATTTTATTGCCATCCCATTAACATCCTGACTCTACTCTACATTGGCAATGGTAATGGTAATGGTAATGGTTTTATTTCATTTGAACATGCATCAGATTACAATTGAATGCATCACATAATCAGTTCATAGTTCCACATGTCCAAAAGGAGTAGGAAGAAACTTATTAAATCCTACCCCTCCATCTGGTACTTTTACAATCAGTAACTGTTACATTTGTTCACTTCCTGCTTTCCTAATATAGTTTTTAAAATAAAAGTTTTTAAATCGTCTTGATTTTCAGGTGACTTTCATGCTGACGGACGTCCTGGCGAGTCGGCGCAGAAGAGCACTGAACCAAGCAGATGCTCAGCTATACCGTGACCTTGCTCGGGCATCTGGAGGTCAGGCCATTGAGGTCAGCAAGTCAGATCTCTCTATGGCTACGAGTGTTATAGAGGATTCCACAGCCAGTGCCGTGGTAAGAGAAGAATCCAAGATGGGAATCCATCAATACTCAGGATGATTACAAATAATGTACGCTCCTGTCTCTTTCAGGTGACGGTTTTTCAAGTCGTGAGGAATCCTGGAAAACCTGATAATTTTACATTTACAATTGATGGTTCGGTACAAAATATGACCGTTTACGTCACAGGAACTCCATCGCTGACCTTTAATCTCACTAGCCCCACAGGTACGTATATGGCAAGTCCTTTAACAAATCATCAGCTGTAGAAGCACTGACAACCCTTTCTTTCTCTGTAGGTCTATCTCAGAGCTCCAGTGAGTCTAGCGGGCCTTTGGCATCTTTGAGCTTGGCAGGTAATTTACGACGACTAAGCCTCAACGACGATAAGGAGACAGGACTGTGGGAAATCAAAGTAGACTCCAATGACCCCTACTCAGTAAAGGTTATAGGTCAGTAACAGTAATGGTAAGGTGATAAGTAAATTGTGTTATAAATATACTCACCATTGTAAATATTTCTTTTACCAATCCTGACATCAGGTCAAAGTTCAGTGAACTTTATCTACAACCTTGTGGAAGCTTATGAAGGAGTTCCTTCAGAATATTTTCTGAAGGAAAGTCGACCTCTATCAGGTCAAATATATTCAGTTTCATTATTGCACTCTTTGTTCTAATGTTTTAGAAATTGTAAAAATGACATTTGTTATTTCTTATGCCAATTTTCAGGTGGTAATGCCAGCCTCTTGGTCACCGTGACAGGAAGTGACACTGTAAACGTTCCAGAGATCGTATTGTATGACAGCTCAGGACCGACAGAGGTCAATGGGACAACGCAGGCATGTCAAATATTCCTAAAAAAAAGTTGGACGTTGTAATCTGTAGCATGCTGACAAAAATATCGGAAGACATTGACCCCCAACTGATGAAAAAAATAATTATGCATTTCTTGACAAGACATAGAAAAATTTGCGTATTGACGCAAATACAGTATACGTATATAGTATATTAATATTGTGCAATTTTGGTGCCAAATTTTAAGATAATAGTAATCAATGAAGCAGTGTCATCAAACAAAGAAACAACAGAAATGATATCTTTGTTATCCTTCGATCACAAATATCAGATATATATCTGATATCCTTTGACAATATTGTCCTTTAATCCTCAGTCATTAGGAGGTGGTAACGTCCTGGTGACATTCAGTGAGATTCCAGCAGGTGACTTTGTGGTTCGAATGAGAGGAGAAGACAGCAGCTCATCATCAAGGTCAACTCCAGGCAGCTTCCAGAGGCAGGCCTCCACTCAAATCAAGACGTCCAGCATCTCTGTGACTGTGAGCTCAAGTACCATCTATCCATTTTCTATAGCGCTTATTCTGTTCAGATAATTTGAGGTGACACATATACTGTAGACCAGGGGTCTCAAAGTCAATTTACCTGGGGGCCACTGGAGCTAGGGTCTGGGCGAGGCTGGGCCGCATCAGGTTTTCCACAAAAAAAACAAAAAAAAAACGCATTTATTAAAAACGGAAAAATGAATAAACTTTGCTTTGGTTCCGATTTTCTACAAGAAAAGCTCTGATAAAACCTTCCACTGTTCTCAAATATCTTAATTTTTATTTTTCTACACAAAATAAGATGAAAAATAAATAAACAAATCAAGAATAAAGAAAATCAATCAATCAGTAATAAATAAATACATATAATAATAATAATAATAAAACGGCAAATAATAAAAACTTAAGAAACCACATATAGTTGGTGGGTAGACAATTTTTTTTTTCAGATTAAAATTAACAAAGCATTATTAGAGCCCTGTAGACATGACAAAACACGACTATTATACTGTTTTTATTTACAACATACAGGGTTTTGTGACACATGCTAACTCGCAAACTAGAGAGCTAGCGACCTAAACAGTAGCCTCCAAGTTATTTCCTTTAAACTTAAAAAGCCAAAAACTTACCACTTCCACACGGATAGGGAGGATAACTATTAACAGTTATTTAACCTTTAACATGAACATTAATCAAACATAATAATTTTTTCTGGGTACATGATACCATACAGCATCCATATCAAACTTGCGTGGGCCGCACTAACATTAAACTTTCATATCAAGGCGGGGGCCTCAAACTAGTGTCCTGCGGGCCACATTTGGCCCATGGGCCGCGTGTTTGAGACCCCTGCTGTAGACAGTTGACCATTTACAGTCACAGTCACATCACTGAATGGGAACTGCGTACCACTACACTACAAGTGACAGCTCTCAACCAAATAACAGCAATTATTCACAAGACTCGCCTTGCATTGCTACAATTTGTTTGAACTCTTCCAGGCCCAAGCCAACGGCACCAACATAGAACCAGGCTCTACTGTCTCCATCCCTTTCACGGTCGCCGCAACAACTGGCGGAGTCGTCAATGAAACATCAACTGGGACATTCACAGTGCGCGCCACCAACGATCGCAGCTTTGACTCCGCATCACCCAGCTCTGTCACCATAGAAGAAGGCAATGGTGGGAAAGCCAACGGCACGGTGACTCTGACCGTTCCTGACAGTGCGACATCAGGAACAGACGTAACACTTACAATCGAGGCTGAGGATGCAGCTGCCACCGATAATAACTATGTTGTCCTGAGGTTTTCAGTTGCTGCTAAGGTAAGAGTCTGATAGTGTTTGGGTGCATTTTCCCCATTTAAAGGCATATCTTATCTTATCTTATATCATTCAGTTCTACAAACTGGATAAATATAAATTCATTCATTCATTTTCTACCACTTTTTCCTCACGAGGGTCGCAGGGGTGCTGGAGCCTATCCCAGCTGTCTTCGGGCGAGAGGCGGGGTACACCCTGGACTGGTCGCCAGCCAATCACAGGGCACATATAGACAAACAACCATTCACACTCACATTCATACCTATGGACAATTTGGAGTCGCCAATTAGCCTAGCATGTTTTTTGGAATGTGGGAGGAAACCGGAGTACCCGGAGAAAACCCACGCATGCACTCCACTCCACACAGAGATGGCCGAGGGTGGAATCGAACCCTGGTCCTCCTAGCTGTGAGGTCTGCACGCTAACCACTTGACCGCCGTGCCGCCTAAATATAAATTAGAATTAGAAAATTAGAAGCTGTTACAGTCCAGAGCAGTTAGAGTTGTGCTGGAAATTTTTTTTCCCCCAACTCTTCGATTGGAGTGCTAAATGCAACCAAGCCAGATCAATGAAGGTGTGAATGGAGGACCACCACATTGGTCCAGACATTTTTATAGATGAGGCACCTGATCACCATTGGAAAATGTGATGAAGAGAAAGGGAAAGAATGAAGTCAAACCGATTTTTGTACTCACTTAGTTAGTTGAAAATTATTTTCATACATGTTTATGATGTAGGGCGGCCCGGCGGTGGGGTGGTTAGCACGCAGACCTCACAGCTAGGAGACCAGGGTTCAATTCCACCCTCTGTGATTTCTGTGTGGAGTTTGCATGTTCTCCCCGTGCATGCGTGGGTTTTCTCCGGGTACTACGGTTTCCTCCCACATTCCAAAAACATGCTAGGTTAAATGGCAACTCCAAATTGTCCATAGGTATGAATGTGAGTGTGAATGGTTGTTTGTCTATATGTGCCCTGTGATTGGCTGGCGACCAGTCCGGGGTGTACCTCGCCTCTCGCCCGAAGACAGCTGGGATAGGCTCCAGCACCCCCTGCGACCCTCGTGAGGAAAAAGCGGTAGAAAATGAATGAATGAATGAATTTATGATGTATATACTGCATCACTCATGGCCTATTTTGTCTCCAGGTAACTGATGTCAACGCACCATTGTGCGAAGAGGTCAGTACATCCACCAACTGTTCTTCTTCTTCATCACTATGTGACTCCACCCAATGGGAGTTTGTGGCCAATGTGACTGACGGCGTCAATGGGACGGGCATTGAGAGCATCGCCATCCGTGAAGGGAACGGCACCCTCAACACAAGCACAGCGCTCGGATCAGGGGGCGAGAACATCACTGTGGTCTCTTACAGGGCCTCCTGCTGTGCATACAGAGTGCAGCTGTCTGCTGTGGACAACGTGGGGAATGTGGGCTTTTGTGTGGGCCAGGTGAGACAATCCACCACAGTTGCACCTGTTACTACAGCTAATGTAACCATGAACACTACGTCCACTGGAGGGCGCACTATGAGCATGTCATATAGTCTCTGGATTGCTGTTGCGGTACTACCACTTTGGAAATAAAAGGAATATGGGGGATTATACATATACATAGTAAAATTATAATTATTGATTATGGCACATGAATGCTGAGTTTTGATCAAGACTATTAGTGTTAATTTAACATAGTTATTAATATGGTTGCAGTTTTCAGTGGTTTAGAACCATATTTGTGTGAAATCAAGGGCTGATATAGTTTGAATTATGTACATCTTGGCGAGATGTGTTAAAATATATTAATAAAGATATATAAAATATATAACGGAGTGTAAATGTGATATATCAATTATGTGAAATTATAAGTGTTGCAACAGCGCCCATTACTGGTGAATGTTGGCATGTGCAGGTTGCCGTGGAAAGTGCTCAGGGCTGTCAGGAATGAGACACGGTCAGTCAGTCACGTTTTTTTCAGTCACGTAATGTTGACTGTGTGTTTATATCTTGTCTTTTACAATGTAATGTGCGATTGACATCATTCACACTCACATTCATATCCATCGGGACAATTTGGAGTCGATTTGGAAACTTTTGTTTTTCCACTTTATTTACATTTCCGGCTTCCTTGAGCTTTCCAGAGAATTCCTCGGTGTTGCATGAGGAGTTCCAAAGGAGTTCCACTTGCATCCTGCATCCATTTGCACCTCCTCACTTTTGAGAGTTGCTTCAATGACACTACAGTATAGAGTCAGTTTAGTTCACCATAGTGTTGGTTTCTTTTCTGGAACCAGAATGTCTCCATACTTATAATGGGTGTTGGCTTACAGTCAGTGCCGTACACAGCTCCAGCTTTGCTTACTCATGCTTAGCGCATTTTCAAAAGTTGATTACGTAATGGTAATGGTTTTATTTCATTTGAACATGCATCAGATTACAATTGAATGCATCACATAATCAGTTCACAGTTCCACATGTCCAAAAGGAGTAGGAAGAAGCTTATTAAATCCTACCCCTCAATCTGCTACTTTTACAATCAGTAACTGTTACATTTGTTCACTTCCTGCTTTCCTAATATAGTTTAATTTTTTTAACACGTACCGAAGTACATTACATTACCTATTAATAGTAACAGCTATTAATGAAAGGTGCATCACATAATCAGTTCACAGTTCCACGTGTCCAAAAGGAGTAGGAAGAAGCCAAGCTTATTAAATCCTACCCCTCAATCTGCTACTTTTACAATCAGTAACTGTTACATTTGTTCACTTCCTGCTTTCCTAATATAGTTTAATTATTTATTTTTTTATCACGTACCGAAGTACATTACATTACCTATTAATAGTAACAGCTATTAATGAAAGGAACACAGCGGGCACATCATTTGCAATCATCCACATGTCCAGTCTTTCCAAATAAGATTTAAAGTCTTCTTTTCTTTGTTTATGTCAAGTCAAGTTCATTTATATAGCCCCAAATCACAAAAGAGCCTCAAAGGGTTTAACAAGCAGGCAACAATAGATACAGTAGATACAGTAGATGATAGACAATAGACGACATCCCTGATATGATCCCCATTCAAGGATGTTCCCCAATCACTCAATTTTTTTGAGTGCAGCCATGACCTTGTTGATGACCTTGGATGAGCCTTGTTAGCCTCTTTTTTTAACAGCTACAAGTCTTGGTTTCTTGGATACATACAGTATATGAATGTACACACACACACACACGCTACATATATACATATACTGTATACACAATCACACACACACGTGAAACAATTTTTAACAATTTTGCGCATCATTGGAAAATGTCTAAGGGGCAACTGTCCAATGATTGAGTTGCTGTAAGCTGCCTGACCTGTAAGTCAAGTTGCACCTAAAAGGGTGGAGTTAGCCGCAAATATAAAACATAAAACATAAAAAATGCACTGACACCAACACAACATTCAACAATTTACATTCAGGAAGAGCAATCTATCATTTTTTTAAATGAAACATATAAAGATATACTGTACTTGTGTGATGCAACCTGAATGCACCACTCTTATCAAAACAGTAGTTCAGCATTGATGGCAGTTTGCTAGTTTTGATCCTGCTCATTAAGCATGAAGTGTCCATTACCTCACTGGAGTCTTCCCATGGTGTCACACTTCTAAAAGAGCCACGACCCCTTGTTAATGTCACCTGAAATACAAGAAATCATACAACCACTGAGACATTCCGAGTAGATATACAGTAGTCGGACTCACCTCGACCCACAATTTGGGTTCTGGAGTACTTCCTGGAGTCCATCAGGGGGGTGCTGGAGAGCACTCCACCTGACTCTGTCGTTCTACAGGGAGACTTCAACACCCATGTGGGCAATGACAGTGTGAGGGGTGTGATTGGGAGGAACGGCCTCCCTGATCTGAACCTGTACGATGTGATGTTACTGGACTTTTGTGCGAACCACAGTTTGGCCATAAGTAACACCATGTTCGAACATAGGCATGTCCATAATTACACTTGGCATCAGGACACCATAGGCTGCAGGTCTATGATCGACCTATGATCGACTTTGTAGTCCTATCATCGGACCTGCGTCCGCATGTTCTGGACTTACATGCCTGGTGATGAGTTGGATTAAATGGCGGAGGAGAATGATGGACAGACCTGGGAGACCCAAACGCAAAGGGCACGCAGCTTTGGCGGTTATCGAGGCAAAAACTCGGGTGTGGGAGGAATTCGGTGAGGCCATGGAGCACGACTTTCAGTCGGCCTCGAAGAGGTTCTGGCAAACCGTTCGGCGCCTCAGAAAAGGGAAGCAGTGCTGACCCGACCCCCCGAGTTGGGCCTGCTGACCCGACTGGCGATGTAGTCGTGGAAGGAATACTTTGATGCGCATCTCAATCCCACTGTTCCATATTTTATTTCCACAAATTCAGATGCTGATATGTTTTTGTGTTATTTATTGTCCCTTTATGTTGTATATTTTCATGTGAGATGTTCAGCTCACTTTATGGTCTATAATAACACCAAGAAATGTGTTTTTGTTCACCCTGTTAATGTCTACACAGCCATATGTGTATGTTTTTTTGACTGTATTTCCTCCTATTATCAAACAATGAGGAAGAAAAAGAAAATGGGTGGTGGCTCTAATTGAATGTTAATTAGTGAATAACGTCATCCTCAAATGAAATCTACATAAACACCTATTAGGGTGTGTGCAGGTTATTTTTATTGATGTCACGTTGCTCCTAGCTCCTAGTAGTTCATTCATATCCTCTAGCCCCACCATTGCCATCATGGCCATGACCACCGTGACTTTTATCCTCCTGCCACTGGCTGTGGTCTTCGCCCTCACAGGGTTTACTCAAAGCTTCAACCCACTGACTGGGACCTCCATTACACACCGCAACATCACCTTAAGGGCAATTGTCAGAAAGACGGCTGAAGTCTGTCGAGACATTGCAGCTGCAGATGGAATGGACTTCACTCTGACAGTAAGATGGGAAGCAATTGTGATTGTGTGTACAATGTTCTTCATTTAAGAAAATCTATTGTGATAAACACTGTACAAAATTTATTTTGGTATGTAAATTTACTATTTTTTAAACATTTAAATTAGAAAACAGATAAGAAGAAAGCGCAAGCATCCATCCATCCATTTTCTATGCCACTTATCCTCATGAGGGTTGCACGTCTTCAGGGAGAAATCACAAACAATCAAGTTTTTATAATAATTTCATTTAATTTACTATGTAGACTAAAGAGGCAAGCATCAGACGGAAGTGGTTGGAGTTCCAGATTCCAAGCAAAGAGAAAAATGCGGGATGGTTTTGTGATGGTTTTTGTGGTATTTACTTATTTAATTAAGTGAATGTCTGTGTAGCATTATTGAGTAGGCATACAGGGAGCATCTTACCTTCATGCATGTAAATTACATGCTCACTGATGTCTGGAGTCCACAACTCAACACTTTTTTCTGTTTTCAATCTGTCCTCAAAAATCAAAAGAGCAATTTTCAACATCTCTTATTTTGTCTTTAGATTGACGACAGTCTGACACTTGATCAAGTATTCCAGGCATGCACCTCTTCAGACTCCCAGATCTCCAGTTTCTTGTTTACTGCCTCCATTGTCACTCTTTACTTGAACAATGCGGCAGTGGATTTACGGTCTGCAGGAAGTCCTGAGGCCCATTTTGATAATGAGACCTTTCAGAATGGACGAAACCTGATCACACAAGGTACAACAGAAAACACATGACAAATTAACAATTGTTACTTCCACAGATCAAGCGAAATTTATGCAAATTATGTAGGACAGCGAGTCTCCCCTCATGTAATGCAAACACAAACTCTGTGGCAGTTTCTGCTGGGTGAGCAATGCAAACAAAAGTTCCATATCTGTTGTTATCAATCATGTATGTATAACATGAGTCAATATTATAGCAATACCTCATATGTATGTAAGGGACTACTAAGTATTGGAACAGGGACAAGACAAGACAGGGCAGTGATGAATGTTCTTTTTGAACTGGTGATGTGACCAGGTCAAATTATCTTGCTCTTGTTGTCATTAAAATGCTTATCATGTATTTTTGCTGATCCTTATTTTTGGAGAGTGCATCCACATACATTAACTGTCTTGCCATGTTATGCCGATAAGGTGTGTCTGCTGTAAGAGTCAGTGTGGGCCAGAGAAACTTCATCACAGCACGTGCTAGTCTTGGGCAGGCATTACACACTTTGCAGGTCAGTTTAAAGAGAAACCAGTTTTGTGGTTTTGGAGGTAAGATGCAACCAACAAACAATTTATGTTGTATGTAATATCATGTGTATTTATAGGACTTCTACAGCCATAGTAACTGGGTGGAGTTGGGGAACACGGCTCCTTACAACGCCCTTATCAGACCTGACCAACCTCTTGAGAATCTAGCAGGTAGGATGCTGTATAAGGTAGCCTTTCTGCATTGACATCAAAACTACCCTCATGTAGGCTTCATTTCAAATGTCTGAAGCGGTACTGTGAAATCTTTAAATCACTTCATTTACAGGATGTCAGTCGGTTATTGCTTTACTGTTCCAAAATCTTCTTTCATAGCTCGAGGATGAGTTAAAATTTCAAATTCACGATTTGAACTGTCAACATTTTGATCCTAAGTTAGTACTGCGGCTACTAGTTGATAGTGTTTTAGGATTTTTCTGACATTTACTTCATGTGTTTGCAGGTCCAGCTGTACCCACTTGTAGAAACTGTACAGGAGACAACTGTACTGACAACATTTTGCCTTCCGTGCAAGAGGGGAACCTTCTCACCTCTGGTTACTTCAGCCTCATCTCCTCAGAGAAGCCAGAAGGTAACTTCTGGGGAGATCGCTTATATGGTGTTTTTGTTTTATGATTAATCCTGAGCATAAATTGTGTTAGTAGTTACTTGGGCTGTAGTGGTAGATTCACAATCAGTTTGCCAGTCTTAGTTACAAATGAGGACATCAGAGCTCCTTTTTTTACTGATGTTTAAAATAATTGCATCTAACCACTAAACAGACTATACCATAAATAATGACTTTCATTATTTACGCATTAAATATAGACACAGGATAACAATATGAATATATCTCTTTGGCCTGCTCGTGGCTAAGGCTGTGGATTATTCTTCTATTTCTGTGTGCTATTTATTAGCAATGGTTTCTATTTGGTTCAGTCTTCTGGAATCGAACCAGGTATGGCGTTGCAAAATATATTCCTTAACTTGAGTAGATTGACGAAAAACCTCGGTTTTGTCCATCTGAGATTCCTCCACAAGGCTTTTGGTACTATGGACAGTTCTCTTTCTTCTAATCCATTATATTGGGGATAGTCAGTGGGTGATATCTTATACACAAAAGTCTTTAAATCAATGACTTTGATTGCGTAACATGTCAATCTCAAACCAACCTGAGAATGAATCCAAGTACTGTTGGTTGTGTAGTCAAATATGTCTCCTTCTAAAGTTGACCAGGGCAGGTCCGAAACAGGGTTCAAGTGACGCAGCTCCCTTTGTTGGTGTTGCTTGGAGGTGTTGTTGTCATTGTTGGTTAAATATAATATTTCTCGCTCTCCGTATTGTGGCCTCCACACCTGGGTGGCCTCATCTTCACTGTTTTCTGTTCTTTCATGACAATGTCATCCTCAATAAATCAGTTAATCTCTCCAACTATCACCTATGTGTTGTCCACTGAAAGTCAGCATCACCATGAATGTGGTATTCCGTGGTAGGACACTTACTTTATTTTTGTACTTTAAGGTAAATGCAGCCATGGAGGTTTTTTCGACAGAACAAGCACACAGGACCCAGTTGGGGGTATCAATAAGGACACCTTCAACTCCAGCCATGGCTCACTTCACCAAGAAGCTGCTGATTTGGCTGTGAGTGCTACTGTAGATCTTCTACAGGACATCAGAATATCTGTGGGAGACCAAGACTTCTTACGGTAAAACATCTTAATAGCTGTTTTTTGGTTCTCAGGTTAAAGTGACTCGACTATTGATTAGACATAAGACAATAAGACATACTAAAGACATAATAAGCATGGCTTGTCTCGCTTCAATTCCTGCAGGCTGATGGGCCTGACGTCCTCCTCAGTGCTTTGTTTTGTTATCGACACAACAGGCAGTATGTTTAATGAAATAGAAGAAGCAAAGAGAGTTTCCATCAGCATCATCGAAAGTCGGAGGGGAACTGAGAGGGAACCTCCGTTCTACATATTGGTTCCATTCAATGATCCAGGTACGCAGTGATGTTATAGAATTTTGGCTTGTTAAAATATCACAGTATAATACAATCATTATACAGAGTCGGGTATATAATTAGTTTGTGCAATCCCCATTTTGTAATCAATCCCTTGTGTAATATTTATGATGGGTTTATTTTGGCAGACTGACAGAATTTGCATAAAACAAAATTTGTGTATACATTTTTTTGTTTTGTTTATGAAATCGTAACTATACAGATTCAGGCTATTTGTTATTTATCATTATTTGTAACTCCATCTATTGCTGTTTGCAGAAGTTGGACCTCTGATACTGACGACAGACGCAGACATATTTATAGAAAATATCAATATGCTGACTGCCAGTGGTGGAGGTGACTTCCCAGAGTTCAGCTTGTCTGGATTGCAGGTATTTGCAGAACAATTAACCATTCTGATATTTTATTTCTAATATGGACATGACAGTGAACTATAAGCAAAACTCACTGTAGGATGCAATGACTAAAAACAGGGTTTCATGTACAAATATTAAATGTTATTCATTTAAGTCAGATCAAATTGAATTGCATGGATTTCAAACATTGTCTTTTTCTTCTTCTACAGCTTGCCCTCACTGCAGCTCCGCCCTATTCTGAGATATTTCTCTTCACTGACGCGACAGCGAAAGATGCAGATTTAAGAGGCACCATTATTGCCCTCATTGAGAGCACCAAGTCTGTGGTAAGTCTGTTTTTTTTTAAAGGTCATAAAGGTCAACCAATGAGTGTTGACTTCCCAAACTGCAAAATAGACCCTCTACATAATTGTTTCAGCATATAATTCAAATAAATATACCATATGACTGGCAACGGGGTGCAGCAAGCACGTGTACACCTGGTCATCTGCAGCATTTAATGGAACGTAGGTAGTGATGCTGGTATTTCCAAGGATTTTTTCAGCTTATCAAACAGCATCGGGTTGATGGAGGAAAGGCCAATGGGATGCCGCGTATCCTCTTTTGGATGGGCCGCTCCAGAGGAAGACGTTCACGCTGGGGTAGGGTGAGAGATCAGGCAGGAGGTTGGCACCACGGGTGAGGATATCAGAGGAGAAGGTTGATGAAACTGTTGTGGAGATCCACTGGGTGTTGTGACAGAGGGTGCTTTACCAGACAGTAATTTGTGCCCTGCACTAGCTAGAAAGGGCTGGCTACTCTCACATAGCTTGGCACTCGGGTTGACATCATTGACCGCGGGGTGTCAACATGTGTATCAATTGTATCATCTTGTGTTTGAATTGATATTTCTCGTTTTTAGGTGACGTTCCTGTTAACAGATGTCCTGAGTCGTAGGCGCAAAAGAGGTTTGGTACCCACCGGCCTGAGTGAAGGTGCTCAGGTCTACCGTGACCTTGCCCTGGTCTCTGGAGGTGTGTCCATTGAAGTCACAGAGCTGGATCTTCCGATGGCTACTATGGTTATAGAGGATTCCTTAGCCAGTGCTGTGGTAGGATGAGGAGCAAGAGGAAAACACAATATAATAAATAGACCTTGGGAAATAGATGAATAAAATGCCAGTGTCTCTTTCAGGTGACAGTTTTTCAAGCAGTGAGGAATCCTGGAATGCCTGATAATTTTACAGTTGCTCTTGATGACTCACTAAGAAACATAACTATATTCATCACTGGAGCGCCATCTCTCACCTTCAATCTCACCAGCTCCTCAGGTGTTATGGATGCTCTAAAAGACTACCATTTGCTACGAAAGCACTAAAATGTTTTTCTTGACCTCTCCTTGTTTCCCTTGCAGGTATATCTCAGAGCTCCGATGAGTTTAGCGGACCTCTGGCATCTCTGATCTCGACGGGTAATCTACGACGACTGCAACTCAACAATGATAATGCGACAGGACAGTGGCTAATCCAAGTAGATTCCAATGACTGCTACTCAGTAAAGGTCACAGGTCAGTAGCAGACTGGAAGTGAAAGTTGCAAGTAAATGATTTTAAAATGTGTTTTACCAATGGTGACATCAGGTCAAAGTTCAGTGAACTTCATCTACGAGCTTTTGCAAAACAGTGAAGGAGTTCATGGAGACTTCTTTCGTCAGGAAGGTCGCGCTCTTTCAGGTCAAATATTTCACTAATTCAGTTTTAAAAGCCGGTCGGTCATCCCACCTTGTCTAAAAATGACCTCTCTGTCGCTTGTGCAAACTTTAGGTGGTAATGTCAGCCTCTTGGTCACAGTGACAGGAAGTGATGTCATTGTCAATGAGATCACACTGTATGACACTTCATTGGGAACGGAGGTCAACGGGACACTGCAGGCATGTTGTACAATATTACTTTCTTAAATGCAGTAAATATTATCCATTATTTACGTGACAGGAGTTCATGACATGTACAAACCACTCACTCCATTATTTTGGAGTCTTTCTATTGATATTTATTCGGAAAGGTGACTTTATCAAATACAATTATGATTGCAATGCATGCACATGGGTATTTGTTTGTGTCAGGCAGACATGTGATAACCTTTGACAAACCTGGCCTTGTCCTTTACTCCACAGTCAATCGGAGATTCCATCTTCCTGGTGACATTCAATGACCTTCCAGCGGGTTCCTATGTGGTTCGATTGAGAGGAGAACAAAGCAGCTCAATGTTAAGGATGACTCCAGGCAGTTTCCAGAGGCAGGCTTCCACTCAAATCACAACCTCCAGCATCTCTGTGACTGTGAGCTCAAACACCATCAGTTATCAACTAAAAAAAATCATAATTTCAATAACCCTTATGTGTATTTCTGGTAACCAAACCAAATATATGAGTCTGTATCAATGTCCACTGTTACAGGCTCAACCCAACACCACCAACATAGAACCAGGCTCTACCGTTTCCATCCTTTTCACTGTTGCCACAACGATTGGTGGTGTTATCAATGAAACCGCAACAGAGACGTTTATGGTGCGTGCCAACAATGACCGCAGCTTTGACTCCACATCACCCAGCTCTGTCACCATAGAAGCAGGCAGCGGAGGGAAAGCCAACGGCACGGTGACTCTGACCGCTCCCGAAAGTGCAATATCGGGAACAGATGTGACACTTACGATTGAGGCAGAGGATGCAACTGGAACCGATTTCAACAATGTTGTCCTTAGATTTTCCGTTTTCAGGGTAAGAAAAAGCCCATCGGTGTGTTTTCATATTGGTCTTTAGTCTTTATTGATAAATAACTCGTCATACAGTGACCACATTTCTAAATTTCAGTCTTAAGTCATTTTTCCCAGCAACATTTCCATCTCATTTAAATACTGTATTACTCAGTCCTCCCCTTTCTGTCTCCAGGTGAATGATGTTAGTGCGCCGGTGTGCCAGGAGGCAAATACATCCAACAGCTGTCCTTCCAATACATCACTGTGTGACTCCTCCCAATGGGAGTTCATGGCCAACGTGACTGATGGTGTCAACGGGACGGGCATTGATATGATATCCGTTCTTGAAGGCAACGGCACCCTCAATACAAGCATGGTGGTCGGACCAGACGGCGAGAACATCACATTGGTCTTCTATATGGCTTCCTGCTGTGCCGAGAGTGTAGTGCTGTCTGCTGTGGACAACGAGGGAAACGTGGGCTTTTGTGTGGGCCAGGCCAGAATGTCGGTTAGTGCCGCCAATTCCTCAGAAAAGTATTACATGGTGGTTGTAAAAGTCTGAAAATAACATAGGATGGAACCAATGTTGTAATAGCAGTAAGGAGCAAATCAGCCAGCCAGCATTAAGATCTATGCCGATATTGTAGACTTGAGTATCGTCCCATACTGATATCAATCTAATCCACGATCACCACACATCATCAATACTTCTATTACTTATTTTGGAAGTGTGGAATGTTAGAAAAGGCTTGATCAAGTGGTATTACTCAAACCAATCGGCAATAGTAGGTATGCGAAAAAACTCACTTTGTTACGGTTTGCAGATGGTGTTTGTTGTTTGGTGAGACTCGGTGGTCTTGCGAGGATCCTCATACTGCTTTTTGCCGTTGGTGCATGGCAGGTTTTGCACTCGGGTTCGAGTCTTTAATGAAGTGTTTATATTGGAGAGCCCAGATGACTTGTTAGATGCTAATAACACACACATTTTTAAAGGGGACCTTTTATGCTCATTTTTCCATCCTTTGTATTGAGTCGTGGTCTCCTATAGAGCAGCTACACACAATAACCTGCACAAAAAAAGCCACGCTCCTCTGTGACATCACAAAAGAACTATTTTACAACGCCCTCTGAAGCCAAGTGTTTTGAGACATCCCAAAATTCTTTCAGAGCTCACTTCCAAATGCGCAAACCTCATTATCTGAAACTTTGGCATTGTTTAACCTGAGAATACAACATTCTAACTGCATTTATAGGTCAGAAAAGTGTAAAAAGCATAATAGATCCCGTTTAAAAGATGCTTAATGTTTACCATTCATTGGACAGACTCTAATTAATTGACGGTTATTGGTGTTTGGAGACCATGCAACCAGCAACAATAAGAGACAGTTAATTTAACTGAGACGTTACAGTAGTTTGCACAAGGATGAAAGAGACAGTGATATTTACATCTCATGTACTGCACATATTACTCATTCCTCTGCTTTCTTTTTCTAGGATATTGACCCTAACGCGCCAGTGTGCCAAGAAGTCAGCACATCCTCCACTTGTCCTTCTCTTTCATCATCATGTGACATCCAGTGGGAGTTTGTGGCCAACGTGACCGACGGCATCAATGGGACGGGCATTGAAAGCATCACCATCCTAGAAGGCAACGGCACCCTCACCACAAGCATGGTGATGACGCCAGGGGGTGAGAACCTGACCATGGTGTCCTACATGGCCTCCTGCTGTGCAGACAGAGTGGTGCTGTCTGCTGTGGACAACGAGGGAAACATAGGTCTCTGTGTGGGCCAGGCCAGAGAGCTCACCGCCACCACCACCGCCACCACCACTACTACCACACCTGAAAGCACCAATACGACAACAGATGGAGGGCAAACGCTCACCACATCATATTATCTCTTTGTTACTTCTGTGGCACTCTCACTTTGGAAAGCACATTAACCAGCTGTATAACAGAGGATGTTTTTAATCACATTTAACTCTTTATAATTTCATAATAATAGTAGTAAAGTTATTTTATATAATGTAATCACAGATGGGGTTGGAGTTATAATCTCAGCTTCTAAATTCTGCATATGACAAATGAAAGTATTTTATCTGCACTCTTCATGTTGATTTTTTATATGATTTATGTAATTTTATGTCATGATTTTCAAATGATTTTATGAAGTGATTTAACCCTTCTTTTCTGTAAAGCACTTTCAATGACCTTATGTTCAAATTGTGCCCCATAAACTTGCCTTTGTGTGGGACTCCATAAATGGGCGGTAAATACATTTTTTTGTTTTAATATGGTTTCTGTAGACGGACAAACATGACAAAAACATTCTTAACGTTTTCCAATGCTGTAAAAACGTGTAGAGTAAATATTAAATTTCAACATTTCTGTCAACGACGATTTGCGTCATAACCTGCGACACACGTTTCTAATCAGCAGGGCGGGATGCCAGGCAGGTGGCTGTTGTAAACAAACCGGCGACTGTGTGATGGGCCATGGATCCCAAAGGGAAAAAGAGAAAAATAACTGAGGAGAACAGACGATTTAACGTTTTTTTGGACCGAATAATTTGCATTCATTGCATTCATCTTACATGCCCGATGTTGAGAAGCTGACCAGTCATGTCCGAAAACAGAAGTCACATTAAACGGTAAGAACACAATTCTGTCATAGACACATATTTAGTAACAAAGTGGCTGTTTTTATGAAGTAATTTCAGATTTTCGTCACTATATATTTGGAATGACACTTGAGGGGATATTATTGTGTTTTGTTGCTCGGGTCCGTGTGTTACAGGCATTTGCTTTGGACAGCTATGCAGGGTTAACTTGCATGACCTTTGAACCAGGAAGTTCGTCCGGTGTGAAATGCCTCGGGGTTGGAATGTTAAAATGAAGTTGGTTGCAAGCAACAAGGAATATTTTCCTTCTCTGCTGAAGTCCGGTCGCCCTTAATACTGTTCGGAGCTAAATAACACGGAGAAATTAACACGAGGATAGCTACGTTGGTTGGGTAGATACTTTATTCATCTATCTACCTACCTACCTACCTAACAAAGTTATCACCAGCATCGCTACGTTGTTTGCGTATCAAAAGAGAAGAGGGCAACTGATGCGTTTTACCCTTGCACCGACTTGCTTGGCATTTGCACAGAAATATTAAATGATGTGTAATTATGTACTTTCCTTTTCAAAGGCTGCTGTTTATTGCACTCTGTTGCCCAGATAAGGGGTTCGTTATGCACGTTCCATTTTGTTGTTGTTTTTTCGAATCCTGAAAATAAAAATGACATCAAAAATCGGATTTCTTTTTTGCATTTCTTTAATTTCATCAAAGCAATGAAACATAATTATTAATATTGCAATGAAGTTAAACTTGAGGCTGCATCGAGTAGTCACGTGGTGCGTCATTCCCTACAGGATGCACTGCAGGGAAAATAAACATTTCATCAAGAAGGCTCATTATGTATTTGTAGCCAACGTAGTCAATTTGATAGTAGGCTAATGTAAGTATAAGTATTTTCATTTTTTGCGGCTCCAGACATATTTGTTTTTTGGTCCAATATGGCTCTTTCAACATTTTGGGTTGCCGACCCCTGCTCTATTCATATACTCAATTGACCACCCACTAGAAGGAAGGAGTTAATCAATTTATTTTGCAGCTTCTAGTTTGTGAGACAGGCCCTACTTGTCATCGGGATAAGTTTAAATTGCGAGTGAAATGCAAGAAAGATAATTCAGACGAAAATGCTTGGTCCGTCAATCAAATGATTTTATCCTTCAAATGCAGCCATAAAAATCATAACAGAGCAGGCTTACTCTAAAACACAAAAGTGACTTAAAGGCCAATTCACTTGTCAGTAAACATGGCATGTACATGTCAAAACAGTCACTTCACTAAAAGGAAAGGATGGTACAAACTATACAAACAATTCATTTGTCCTGCAGGAAAGTAGAAAACAGCATCATTTCACCACTAGCATGGGGAGCACTGAAACAGAATGACAATGATTCCTTCGTTGAAGCTGCCATCCGTATCACACAACATTACAGTGAACAGATTCAAT
Source organism: Doryrhamphus excisus (assembly GCF_030265055.1). Classification (NCBI taxonomy): domain Eukaryota; kingdom Metazoa; phylum Chordata; class Actinopteri; order Syngnathiformes; family Syngnathidae; genus Doryrhamphus; species Doryrhamphus excisus. The sequence continues at coordinate 8,180,405 of NC_080466.1, read as the reverse complement.
GCAAGAAATGTACTATATTAATCAATAACAACACTATTTACAATACTCTTTTAAACAGAGCAGAACATTTTACACAACTGCAAATGTTAGCTTTTTTTTATTGTAACAGCCTATGATAGATCAAATATATCCCTGACAAGAGACATGGTAAATACCAGAATTGTACACATGTATACTACAGTATATTAGATCTAACATAGATGGCCAATTAAAGGTTTCGAATGTTCATTCTCAAAAAGGCAAAGACAAAAGCTAGAGTTACTGATAACTAAACACAATTCTTATAACAAAAGCAAGTCAGAAACTGTTCAGAATATTAAACGGCTTTCATGGCAAGAAAGACCACAGAAGGCTCCAACATTGTAGTCACTACGTTGGGTTGGACCATTTTGGTCCAGGAAACCAAATAGGACATTCTTCCATTCACACGACCACATCTAAAGAGGGCCACGTGCACTTGGGATGCACTTTTTTCCAAGCAAAAGTAGTTTGCTTGAAAGCAGAAATAGTTTCCAGACATATAATAACAGTTAAGCCTACAGTTGCCAAAAAAAAGCCAAATTGTGTCATCAGTAGTAAACTGTGGACACCACTGCTCTAGATTATGCCAGATAGAAGCCAGAAAAATGCAATATATTGTTTTCTAAAAAATGATAGGGGTATGAAACATTTTCTTGTCATTTGCAGCCCAAAAATTTCCAATCAATAATTATCAATAATGCACATGAACTAGAATTTGCCCAGAAAGTAACTATAGGTCTGTCATGTGATGCAATAACCCATTTGAGTCTACTATCACTTCAAGTTAGAAGGATTTCCCACAAAAAGTAAAGCACAAATACCGGAAACAGAAAACAAACCATGTATACCGTATTCACCCAAATATAAGTCTTCCCTTACTGAACACATATCATTTATTTGGGGTCTAAAGATGTATATATGCAAACAAGCAGGTTGGCAATAAACCACTTCCACACACCTGTGAGCTGTAGAGATGCAGCTGTGACACAGGGACTCCCTCCAAAAAAATATGGAAAAATAATTTTCCAAAATCAGATACTGGGAAGTATTTGGGTCATACAGTAACAAAATAAACTTCATAGCCATTCTAGTTCTTGGTTCAGTAATCTGTTATTAACTTTTTGTATGTTATCCTACCAAACTTTCCTGCAGCCATGTGGTCCAGTTGTGTTAAATAAACGTGTATGCTGATATATTTTGAATTACAAGGTGAGAATGCAATTGTGGCATGCAGAGGCACAACGTTGAAAGTGTAGATCTATTATATTCCCTTGGCATGCTTACATCTCACTCAAAATGTCGGTAATATAAAATGAGTAGCATTGAGGCATTCACTTTTTCATTCAGTTGCATCATCAAAATGCAGTGAGGCAATCCATATTTCGACTGCATATACAAATATGCTTCTTGGAATATACATGAAGTAGGAACATTCCATGCAGCATATAGAAGCACTTTCAACCATTAAATACACCTGTTTGATCATTGAATTGTCGCTGTCCCAGTAAAAGGTACCTATAGTTATACAAAAAACAAAAACTTGAATATGACAATTTACTGACCACTGGGGTTTTATATGGCAACAAGCAAGATTTGCTGCCAAGCATGTTTTTCAAGCCTAACAAAGCACCAAAGCAGTGATCAATAAAAGGCAAAAAAAACAACAATACACAAATCAGCGTGTTTTACACAAGGTGTCCCCCCATCTGCTTTACACTATGGTACAGTGTATTAAAAAAACACCCAAAATGTCCTTTTTCCCTCCACAATGACAGAATGCATTTCAATCCCATTTACAGTACTTTGCCAACGTCTTAATGCACCACTCGGTTTGGTGTTTTAATGTATTTTTCCACACCAGTAAATAGTAGAACAGAGATTACATAAAAACTTGTTCATGGATGACGTAATCAGATGTTTTGAGATTTTTGGTGAGGATCTGAATAAAGGTGCAGATAGAAGAGTCACTATGGCGGAGACAGGCAGACCAACACCAGGAGTTGCTTTGAGTTGGAAATGTGACATAAAAATGGCAAAATTAATTAATTATTTTCATTAATTGATGATGTCCAAAATTGGTAATATGTCACAAGGGGTGCTGGAGCCTATCCCAGCTGTCTTTGGGCAAGAGGCGGGGTACACCTGGTGTACACTCTGGACTGGTCGCCAGCCAGTCACAGGGCACATATAGACAAACAACCATTCACACTCACATTCATACCTATGGACAATTTGGAGTCGCCAATTAACCTAGCATGTTTTTGGAATGTGGGAGGAAACTGGAGTACCCGGAGAAAACCCATGCATGTGCGGAGAGAACATGCAAACTCCACACAGAGATGGCCGATTGAACTCGAGTCTCCTAGCTGTGAGGTCTGCGCGCTAACCACTCATCCGCCAATTGGTAATACATTCTTCAGTAATTACAGATTGCTCTCAAATATGGTTGAAGTCGAAGAATGATTCCAAAATATTTTTCATTAATATCACCTTCCTATTTTAATTTATTTTTTCGATTTCTGGCAAAAATTGAAAAATATAGATTTAGTTTAAATCAATACGAGTATGTTCATGGTCATTTTAGAACTTCTGAAACAAACCTAATGGTGGTCTAAGACTTTTGCATAGCACTGTAAAACACCAGATATCCCAGCATCCATTATACTTACGTATATTTGTGATAATAATTACTTCGGTAAGCTCCTAATATTAACGCCTTCCCAAAGTTTAAGTATGGCACGCTGCCTATAAGACTGCATGTGCACGCGATGGCTTTACTACGCATAGGCAAATAGTTTCTGATTGTTGTAAACGTGAGTTTGCAGACTATGCTGTCATATAAAATGTGGCTGTTTGGCAACAATCAGGGGCGGAAGGTTCCAGTGACATCACTGCCAGGTAGAGGAGGGAAGACCTGAGGTGTGAACACTGATTGTACTGAACATGTCATCCAAAAGTCTGTCTATGAAAAGGCGATACACAGCTATTATTCGCAGCTTTTCTGTACTTGATCATATGTCAGGTCTGTGCGATACTACACTTTGTGTTGTGACTAAATACAACTAGCAATACACATCAGTACTTCATCTGTACACACACAATGGAAATTACCTTATGGCTCTGTGGTGCTAAGGCATCTTCTTCTTGGTTCAACTGCTTAAATATATCAACTAATTCCACCTGAGGACAACATAACACAAGAAAAGAACTTTGATTTAAGAAAAATAATAACAAGAAAGTGACGTGGCGTGGAAGTGAAGGGCAAAGAAATCAGGAAATGGGCCTAAGCATGGGGTGTCCAAAGTCTCTAAGTTATTCTTATTTGCTTAAAAAAAAAAAAAGCCGGTCTTCAAAAAGGCATCAGGGTCATCTTGTGTTCAGGAAAACACAGTATTTAACTAACCCCCCAAAAGAAAATGGATATCCTTGACCAATGGGAACAATTTTCAACCAAAAAATTGTGAAAAAGGGTTGCTCGAGTACTTTATCGTTCACATTGGCATCTGTGAGAATGTTGCATCCCTTCATGCAGAATACAGGGCTGTTCTTACATGCACCACAATAATGTGCCTCACCTGTGATAATCATATAAATTATTTGCTATTAATTATCACGCTGTATTGTAAATGTGTTTATGATTCCAACTACTTTTGTACATTGTCTTTAATTTAAAAAATGGCAAATTTTGCACACATTCAGGGTAGAAAGCTGCGTGCAAACTGAGCCTACACATCCGAGTGCACTTGATGGCGCATGCTTGTTTCTGTTTATCAGAAACATACACTTCGACTTTCTACGGCCTGTGTAATGTATTTAATATAAGTGTGACATCATTATTCTAATTGGACAATAAATTACAAATATTGTCATATGGGTGCTTGTCACTGCCGTACTTCCATAGAGAGGAAAATGTTTTTTTTACAGCAGCTGCAGAATCAAGTCAAATGCATCAAAGATATTTTACACTCTGCTGAATGAGTGAATTTGACTGTCAAGATGCAGGATTACAAAAACAGGTTGAACAGAAAGTATCAAAGCTTTTCCTGGGGAAGGAAGGGCGTATATATTTCATATACAGATACAAGGTAAGACCACAAATGTTTCAGTTTATAAAATCAAAAAATGGAATGTATTTTTGAGACAAAATGTTGCACAAAACTACGTTATTCTCTTCTTTTTCTTAATGAGCAACCTGTACTAACATATTGTAAAAAAAACTCCAAAGGAGTCAGTGCCTCACCAGCAATCAACCTCACTACACATCACTGTGAGCTCGGTAACTTTGTAACTTACTGTGATCAGTAGAGAAACATTCAGATCATAACACATTATGTCAATTTGAGCACTGTAAATAATAGGTATTACAAATAAGATTTTAGATAAGACTCGGAGGACTAGCAGTGCATTGTACTGGCCTAGAATAAAAAGTAGCGCATTAGCAGCTATGTATATGAGTGAGAATCATGACACAAAAATAGAGAAAATTGTTGAGTCTACGATGCAGCCTAGGATGCGACAATCTGTGGCTAGGAATGGCAAAAGACAGCATCAACATTTGGGTACCGATCTTTGGAGGTCAGATTTAACCCAATGGGAAGTGGGGGGGGGGATCCTAAGGTTCATCTAGTGTTCTCCCATTTCAACAAGATCAGAATTGGGTGAAGGCGATGTGGACGACTGGAGGTGATTTGAAGAAGGTAGTGGGCTTGGAGTAGATTCCTGCTGTGCACCACTCGGAGGCGGATCGGGTAGGGTTAGGGTTTCCGGGGCAGACTTTTTACGGGGCCGGTCCTTGGGAACGGAGAGGGAATCCGGTGCATCTGTGCACATAGGAGTGGATGGTGCGCTGGCGGGGCCGGTGAGGGCGCAGGAGGACAGGGGTGTCTCGCTGATGGAGATGGACGGAGGGAACATTCCAATCTTCTGGTTGGTGGCCTCCTGGATTGTCCGCTCAAATTCTCTCACCTCATCCATTGTCATGTCTGGGTGAAGAAATAAGACAATACTTATTTATACATAGATGCAAGTGCATAAAATGGAATAGAATAAACTCCATAATACAGTAAAGTAAATGAAAGTACATTCCAACCTTGGTTAGTGTGATTAGTTCATTTGAGAAAGGACACCTTTAACCGAAATTAATGGTAACCAAATCCATTTTTCCCAAAAGACATAATGTAAATTACAAGTGCATGAAATGGAATAGAATAAACTCCATAATACAGTAAAGTGAATGAAAGTACATTACAACCTTGGTTAGTGTATTCAATTCGCCTATACCTGAAACAGATGCTAAACAAACCCATATTTCCCATAAGACATAATGTAAATTTAATTAATCAGTTGCAGAAAGGCAATATTATTAACACAAAAGACATTTTTATAGTTTTGAAACTGCATATAAATGCATGTAACTGATGACTGACAATGTATAACTAAACATTTACCTCTACTTTTACCTTCATTGACGACATGATTCTTGACGTGACGTAGGGAATAGTTGTAAAAGTTATTGTTGTAAAACTATAAAACTGTGTTTTGTGTTAACATTTTGAGAGTCAACCACTGATGACATCACAGATGGGTGACATAACTGACTTCTGATCCCATTGCCATTTTGTTAACAAGCTAGCAAGCAGGCTAGCTAGCAAGGACATCTGTGATGAAAATACATTAAGACACTTGGACTCATGCAGTTTATTAATAACACGGCACACACCATATTGTATTTTAATTGGAAAAAGATACGCAACCAGAGACAACATTTTGGCAGATATTTTAGATGTTAATCGAAAAACACGCTAACCGGACGCGGACGCTAATCAAGGTTAATCATTTAAATCAGTAATATAATTTATGTTCATTCCCTCTTTTTCTCTTTTTGCAATTGCGACCATCAGAGGTTGAAAATGGGCCAGTTGAGGAACAAAACAAAAAAACACAAAAGAATGGGAAAAAAAGGTCACATACACTTGCTTCCTCATGGATGTCTATGTCATCCAGTGAAGACTGATTTGTTGTGGAATGCTCTTCCTGCTCATGGCAAACCTTAATGTTGGTTTGCTCATGCATTTTTCTCTCGTAATTCCGCACGTCATCCCAAGTCATATCTGGAAAAAGGAGGGAGGGAGGCAAATCTGGTAACTTCCAACTCAAATGGCACTCCAGTTGAAGGAGAGGTTGGGAAGGATAGGGAAAAGGTGGCAAGAAGATGCATTTTGTGGGGTAAGTAAAGCGCTTTAAATAGACGACGAGGGTTTTACATGGCAAGCGGGAAGGAAAAGCAAGGTTGAAGATTTTTGTGAAGGAAGTAAAAAAAAATTCAGGTGTTACGGAGATTTACAAAAAAACAGTCAAGGTGGAAAGGATATGGGCATTCTCCGGGCAAAATCAATCCATATTCTAATAGCAGCAGAGGAAAAGGTTGGGGCTGAGTGTTAGATGCTAGTAGAGTACAGTATAGATTGTTGCAATAACATGAAGGTCGTGACGTCCCTTGAATCCATGCAGTGTCCACACAGCAAAGTTTTAAGTGTTGAAAGTCAGAGGATCAATGCAGTCATGAAGGGATGGGACTGGTAGTTGGGTCACATGAAGGGGTGCAGTTCAGTTTCATGTACATGCACACTCCTCAATAGTGGTTTAAAAATCATAGCTCTGTAATACATCTCTACAAAATGAATATTTTGGAACTATACTGAATTATTTGGACATAAAGTAGTGGATGAAAAAATGCAATCGGTCCCCACTTGGCAGCAGTACAGACTTTCTCTAATGCCTTCCCTAAACTGTTCCCAAAGTTATACAATGTAGCCAGTAGGAGTAATGACCCACCAATCCATTCGTCCACCCAAGCAAAAGCCTGCCTGTGTCCAAGCAGCAACACATCCCGAATCACCTGCAAGAACAACAAAAACATATTTTATCTTACAATAATAGAAGATAAGCACACAATATTAATGTATATTTTTAAATAGAATCATGTAAAACAGGTGGCAGTAAATTACAACTTTAATTCATACATATCCATCCATCTTCTATACGGCTTATCCTCACGAGGGTGGCGGGTATGCTGGAGCCTATCCCAGCTGACACCCTGGACTGGTCGCCAGCCAATCACAGGGCACATATAGACTATTCACACCACATTTACATTCATACATATGGACAATTTAGAGTCACCAATTAACCTAGCATGTTTTTGGAATGTGGGAGGAAACCGGAGTATCCGGAGAAAACCCACGCATACACGGGGAGAACATGCAAACTCCACACAGAGATGCCCAAGCAAATAATTGAACCCAGGTCTTTCAGATCTCCTGACTGTGGGGCCTACATGCTAACCACTTGTGCCATCGTATGGCCCATTCCTACTTATCATTAATAATAATAAAAATTGTATCCCCAACCATGTAAAAGAATCTGTTCCAATGAAAGTGAGAGTGATAACTAAGCTTGCGTTGACTCAAGGAGTGATACTGTACCCACTTAATCAGCACCTTCTGCAGATTTTCATGCAGGTTTTCCTGCCTCCTCTACTTTCCCCTCCCCATAAAGTACCACAGTAGAGTACCACCGATCTAGCATATACAGTATTTGTGGTACTGATTACCTCTACCGAAGCAGATACATTTTCACCACCTTGTGTTTCTTTAATTGCAACACCACTTAACCATCCCATTCATCCATCTTCTATACCGCACCAGCATTCTTTGCCTGTGTGACCTCTGACCTTGTGTACAAACTGCTCCACACGCGTCTGCAGACCCCACACCTCAAACTTGACCGTGACCAGTTTGTACGAACACATTATGGGATGCTGCGTGTCCCTCCATCCTTCCTGAAGCACGCCTCGCGCTGTCTTCTCTGACTTGAAATACCGCAAGTCCTGCATTGGTGCATTAAGAACACACATAAAAAAAATATGGTTATCGTCTAAATTACATATTTTGCTTCTGCTACAATCAGGGTTCATATACACTCAATATTAAGTACTCTATAAAACTTGAAGCTGTAGCAAATGTAATATATTTGCATAATACATTTATACTCTCACACACATGATCACAGGCTCACCTCAGACTCTTTATAATAGCGATCAGGGATATCGTCATAGGCAATGTCAACAAAACACACCTCCCTCTCCTGGTCCTTCAGCTCGGAGTCAAAAATCTGGGAACAAAAACACTCAAGTCTTGATATGCAGTAAAAATAATACAACTCGAAATTCTTTTGGAGAAAGGGTCCGCCATAGAGCAATGTAATGCCATATAAAACCAATAGAGGGCACTATGTCCATGCCTTGAAATCATCACAAAGTCAAAGTGCTTTAAGGACTGTTTTATTCACTGATTGTCTATTGCAATAAAACTACTGATAAACTGAGTTTAACATAGAAATACTTCATCCACAACCACTGCACTTGCCGATAATGTGCTGTTAACATAATCACAAAGTACTGCATCACCATTATAATAAACCACACTGCTTGCTGTCTCTATAGAGTAGTGGTTGGAAAGAGCTGTGCACTTCTGTGTGTGTTAAGAAGAAGTAGCTATTTCAAAGACAGATACTTATTACACATGCAATTTCATCAAAAGGAATATCTCTTCAGACATACAGTAGTGCACATCTCACATTTCTGCAAATATTTTGTTTTATGTTTTCATGGAACAGCACTTAACAAACGACACGTTGATACAATGTGAAGTAGTCAGTATCCAGCTTGGATAACAGTGTAAATTTACTTCACTCAGTCCTGGCTGCTCAGTACAATATGACTACAATAAGTTGACCTATACATTACAATACCTGTAGACTGTATTACAAACAAGGAATCTCTTGGGGCTCCTCATCCCCAATCTCTAATGCAAAGTTATAATAATCAAGGCTCAAGATCTGAAATGACATCATCGATTATATCATCATATTTTAATCTTTCCATGAAATTAATCTTCTGGATCTCTCGAGTGAGAGATTATATTTACATTTTCATTTTTACAGGCATACGCATGCACGGATAGCCGGACCTAACTTTGGCTGGAATTCTGCAGCTTCACTTTCACGATTTTTCAAACATATATGAATAAATCGTGCTGTTTTATGGTTGAATACAGCCCATTATTAGTCATAACATATACATACTGAAGCAAATGTTACATATTTTTGCCTAAATGAAGTATTGTTGAGAATAAAACTGGCTAAATTAACTAATATACAAATACAAGGAATGAAGAATTAAAACTCATTATTATTAAAATTGTGAATGTAGTATTTTTATATTGGTCATCAGGTACAGTTGTCCAGTGAGACAAGTATCAGACTTGATCACCAGACAAAAGGCTTTTATTGCATCTCTGAAAAGGCACAATAATAATAATAATGATAACATAACTATGAAATAAAAACACCTAAGGATAGCATGCATATGTGTAAAGGAATGAAGGGCAGGGGGAGCAGAGATGGATAAAAACAGTAAAACCAAAAGACAACCGGTGGTGTAGGGGAGGGTTGGTATAATGTAAATATTACAAGTATTATAAGTAATTAGTAATTATGAAGATAAGAACATGTATGTTGGTAGAAACTATTTTAATATATATTGTATGGAAAATCCTAAACAAATGGCAACATTTCCATAAGGAAATAACTATCGAAAAAAGTGTGTTTTCATTTCTTGAACCCCCCCCCGCAAACACATCTGCTATTATGTCTGCTGTTATTCTTATTGCGGCTCATAAAATGTATTTTATTTAATATTTTTATGTCTGTCGCCACCTGTCACCTGTCGTTTTGAGTCTACAGTCCATTAAGTGTCTACTACTTTATTATTTACAACATATGAGGGTACATGGCAACTTATTTGTGTGTGTCTGTGTGTGTATCCTTGAGTTTGACTTTGACGAGAATGTGTGAAATTCTTTATGTACCGCTCAAGGCCCTCTTTTACACCCACTCACTTCCTGACCACATACATGTTTTTCCCCTTCACTTGAACTCTTCCTTCCCTCTTTAGTTCCTTCTTCCTCTCTCAAGGCTACAACGTGTGTACAGTTGCTTTTTACTTTAACACAATTATGTAAGGGATTATTATTAAGAAAACTTGTCGTAAACAGGGACACCTGAATTAGCTATAGTTTAATGTTTAAAATATATCTATTCAAATTGGGCCGCATGGTGGACGAGTGGTTAGCATGTAGGCCATACAGTCAGGAGGTCTTGAAGACCTGGGTTTTGCATCTCTGTGGAGTTTGCATGTTCTAGGTCCGTCTTGCAGGTCCGTGGGTTTTCTCTGAGTACTCGAGTTTCCTCCCACATTCCAAAAAAAATTAATCGGCGACTCTAAATTGTCCACAGGTATGAATATGAGTGTGAATCTATATGATTGGCTGGCTACCAGTCCAGGGTGTACCCCGCCTCTCCCCAGGGATAGGCCCCAGCTTGCCCCGACAACACTGATAAAGATAAGCGGTATAGAAAATGGATAGGTGCATATAAGCTTTAGCTTTGGCTTTAGCATCTGTAACAAACACAAAGTATCAAATCAAGTTAGTTTTTCTGTGGAAAAGGTTTGCCAGCAAACTTCTACAAAACCTAGCAGAGGGGTGGCGCTTGGGTCAATGAAGAACACATAAAACTGTCATGCATTGAGTCCAAGTGGTGTAGTGATCCACCAGATTCAAAATATCCAACCATTTTCTATGCCGCTTACCCTCACTAGGGTATGCTTGAGCCTATCCCAGTTGCCTTTTGTTAAGAGGCAGAGTACACCCGGCACTGATCAAGATTCAAAATATGTACTGAGAAAAAAAAATAAATGTGTAAGGACTTTTTGTTGCCAAACTCCAAGCTATTATTTCAGCTCCGTCCAGGCAGTGGTAGATGTACTGTTGATGACTAAGACATTTATGAAATGAAAATTGGAGTGAGTTACAGAAAAGTTTCTTTGGCAGACACTCAAATCCCCTGCAAATGGGTTATACCTCGCCTCTTCCGGATGTTTTTGCTTATGCCGTTTTTTTTTTTTTTTTTCAGATAATATATCTGCAATGTGATGTTCTTTTTTTTGCTTTCAAAAAAATGAAAGGATGTAGACGGCGAGCTAAAAGCAAAAGAGTGCACTTACATTATCATTGCAGCCTTTGTTGTCCTCGTATTTGGTCTCTATGTGAATGGAGAATTTGGGGAGGAAGGAACACTGTGAAAAGGGAACAAGGCATGCATATTTTAAACCTAATAAAAAACATTATTCTAAATAACCTAAATTACATTTGAACTGTTTTCATCAGCTGCAACATAAAAGTGGCTACGCTAACCATAACACTGAAGTCTAACTCATTAAGCACGTCGGAAACAAATAGTATAGTGCCAAAAGGGAGTCTTTTGACGATAACCTAAAGTCAGCATTAATGCATCTTCACCGACTCACACGTGTACGCTGAATTCCTCCTACACCCAGACAAATATCATTCTGTCACGATCACGCCATTGTCGTTTTCTTCCTTTTCCATCCCATAAGGATGAGTGCGACATTTGTCATCTTGCATGAATGACACACAGAAGCAAAAAAAGAAGGCAATATGTACTGCGACTTCAACGTTTCAATGGGGCTAATCACAGGTCACAGGCATGTCTATTGAAATGTGGAGGACTGTCGTTATTTAATTTGCTCCTTAAAAAATTGCATGGAGTCACTTGAATGCTTTAATTAGCTCAAATGCTAACATGCTAACAGTTGTCATGCTAGCACCTAGCAACATAGCGCTCTGCCCCAAAAGTGCCAAGGTTGCCCTAACACATCCATGCGTGTATTTGTATTTATACATGACTAAATAAGCTAAAATGCTAACCCATGCCATGCCCATTAACATCTCTGTATTATACCATGTGTGTATTTGCATTTAGACATGAAGTTAGCTAGTATTTGCATTTAGACATGAAGTTAGCTAAAATGCTAACATGCTAGCAATTAGCATGCTAGCACCTAGCAACATGGCATCAAGTAGTGAAAGTGCCAAGTCACTCCTGTAGAGTCTGTACATTATGTCATGAGTGGTTTTACAATTAGCCATGCAGTAATGACAAATGTTGATATGATAGGTGTTGATAATGTTGATAATGTACTGCAGTCATTTGTGATGACTGCAATCACTGTGCTTACTTTGAAAGATACAACTTTTAAAATGTACCAGATGCATGAGATGTATGGTATTCCACAGTTCAACAATAAGATACCTAATATTTAAATAATATAACATGATCATACAAAAAGGACAAAAATAATATACTTACAGTATATTCTATAGAACGGTGGATACACATCAGCCCACGTCCAGAAAAGCACAACAAAAAGCAGAAAATCAGACATTCTCAATTGTTATCACTTCAATTCAATTAGCAACATGTATGAATACACGTGTTGGTTGAACATATTACCATGTCACTAACAGTTTTTGGCAAACTGAGACCAAGTGATGAACACAAGCTGCATAAGCACGGGCAACAGTGTGATTGCTGAGTCACCATCGGACATGAATCTCGTTAAATGTCAGCTCAATGTGTTAGCTGGAGTGTTATATACAGCCTTTTTTCCCCAGCGAGGCATCAAATATCTTTACCATAATGTCACCTCAATAAATGAATGAATCTTAATACTGTGATGATGCTTAGGCCTGTGATGTATCATGTTAATGTATGTGTTGTCGTAAATATATGTTCCAGAGTTGGGGGAGCTGAAAGGGGTGGCAGACAGGAAGTGACATTGTTAGTGTGGACGTTGATGTCTTGATCGTGGCTGCAACCCACGCCAAAACTAATCTCAATCAAAAACTTGGAGATGAAAGACTTTGATCTCCACACAAACCAATGTCACTTCCTGTCCGCCACCCCTTGCAGCTTCCCCAACCAAATTTTAAGGCGTACATGAACACAAGACATCATGGACATAAGGGTCATTACGATACATGTATTTATTAATATTCTTAATACCTTTATGAAAGAAGTTGTGTTTCCATCCAATTGTTTGATTCAGGGGTGCCCAATGTGTGGTCCGGGGGCCATTTACGGCCCGCGGCTGTTTTTTTTAATTAGTCCTCGGCACATTCTAAAATACAATTAACGAAAACAACTGAACAAAAACAACAGCAAAAATGGAAAAAATAAGTAATTTTTAGAAGAAGAAAATATGAAATATGAGGAGAATAAAGTCATAATATTAAGGGGGAAAAAATTCAAAGTTGAAAAATGTAAGTTAAATTAAAAAAGGAAATTCAAAATAAAAAAAAACATAGCATAAGGAACAAAAAACAACAGATAAAACTTTTGGAAAATTTGCTTGATAAGATGCTATAACATTATAATAATAGCAAAATGTCACAAGATTATTCATATTATTCATATGATGATGAATAATAATATAGTATTCATTATTATTATGTCATAATGTTACAAGAAAATGTTTAGTAATGAACTTGGTTCTCCGAACTTCTCCAAACTTTTGACCACGACTGTACACTGTGAGCGCACACATCCGAAAACTGCAAATGACTCAACAAATCATAACAACATGCACGCATATGTCAGTCGACGGTCAAGGGGAGTTCCACTGGAGTACCGAGCATGCCTTGTGGGCACTATGAAAATAAAGTAATGTGCTTGTTGTTAGCGCTTAGTCATTAACCACATAAAATGGGAGCTCATTGTTGTTGCATGTTAAACTTAGCAGGTTCGTGATGTGCTTATGATATCCTTTTGTTCCTGTTTGTTGGCTAATACATCTGTTTACAGTGGAGGGATTAAGCTAGTTGTTGGCTATTGCTTGCAAATTGGAAGGGTGTCTAATGCTGTGCTTCTCACATAGTGGGGAGTGGTGTGTTAGTGCAGATCTGCCAAAATGTACAAATTGACTCGAGAATACACAATTTTCCTGGTTAGAGCATGAAGAAAAATAATTGAGAACCACTGGTCTAATGCAAACTGCATTGCTATTCACCATGCAGTGTCACAATGCCATCTAGTGGCCGTATTTGTAATAACAACCCAGTCAACCATATCGTTCCAATGTTTGATTGTAAAAGCAATCAAATTAACATTTTCCATAAGTTCCTGTCCCTCAAGTAAAAAGTCAAAGAAAGAGCCACAGTGATGGTTCAAGGATGCTCACCTGTGATGGTGTAAGGGTAATAGTTCCACGCCTTCTCTGTTACGTAGAAGATTTTCGGAACCACTGCTCGAGCCCAGCTAGGAAGTTTACTGTACGGACATATGGAGACAGGCAGATAGGGATGCTGGTCGTGCTGAAGCAATTTTAAAGACAGAATGTCTCCTTTTTATCAAAGCGGTCATTTTGTTCCTTTGGCTCACTGCACAGATTAGTGGAACTGAAAGCAGTACGTGAAAAGAATAATAAACAAAAATAAGCACTTTAACCACCATCACTTATGCTCGTGTCAGCTTCCGGTGGAGTTTGCTGTCTGGTTGAGACAGATCGAAGTGAATACTTGATGTGACCCAGCCGGTTACATTGAGTTTGAAACCCCTGCTACCTGCTAAGCATACAATAATGCAATACAATAATTAATGTTAGCTTTTTAAGAGAAGGTGAAGAATACCAAAATGGCCCCCACATTTTAATATTCTCTGTGCACGAACTCAATTGCACCTATTATATTATCATCTTAATAAATGATCCAGCTCTGCACCTTCTTTGACTGACAACAGTGCTCACTGCATCCTGACAATAGTGAATTACATATAGAAGAATAAAATGAATGAAAAGAATTATGCATATACTGCATATTGGGAATATTTCTCTCTCCCTTCTCTATGTAAGCAGCACACACTCCTACACCTCCATCTGTTGATTTCTCCCATTCCCCGCTTTACACTTCATCTCTGCCAGCCCTGTGTTGCCAACTCTGTGAGCAGGGTGGGAGGCTGCCCAGTTTTGCCACCATGCAAACCTGGCAAAAACAAAAATCATCACAAAAAAAAAACAAAAAAAAACCTGAAGCAAAAACAAACAAAGGTATCGCTTTATGCAGTCTTAAACGGAACCATCCATTTTGCACTCTTAGTAAAGGTTACTGGCTGGACATTCGTGGCAGGGATGTTGAGCTTAGATGGGATCAGACTAAATAATAAAGAACAACAACAAGCAGATGGAGAGGACTAAAAAGAAGGGGACATAACATGTTCCAGGTCCAGGCTGGCTTGCCAGCTGGTAATAGATGCTTTGACATTAAATAGAGTGGTCGAATTTTGGTGTACAATCTCATCTTTTGTTACAAGTGTGCCAGAAAGTATTTTGTGCCATTTATTGTTTCTAGGAAGTAGCCATGAGAATTCTTAAAGGTATGGCAGCTTTAGCCGTTTTAGCTATGAACTATTCTACCTCCACACAAGAAAATATATGACTGGAAACCCAACTTCTTTTTTTTTTTTTTCTTCCTGCAGGGCAGCACTTTGCTGACTCAGCATTATTAGTCCCCTCCAGCATGGTGTATGCTGACACAGGTGATTGTGCTTAAATGAGTTGCCCGCAGGTCTCTGTCTTTCTCTTTTCTCTCATCTTGCTATTGTTTTCTGCTTTCCTTCATCCTGCCATTCGCTGGTTTGATGCACATTAAACTTTATGGAGCATATTCACATTGCTAATATGTAGATGTTTACTGTTCACCTCTGCCAAAAACACTTCATGGAATTCCATGATAAAATAATACACATTATAATATATCTAAAGTGAAACTAGAATTTAACTAGAATGAATTAATGGAAATTAGGTCAGAAAGGTCGCTTTGATATATTTTGTGGCATTAAAGATGCCAAAACCAATCCATTGTACGTCAATATATACCAAGCTATCGGAATAAAACATCCACATCTTAGATTTGTGTTATAGGCATCTTAAAATTCATTCATTCATTTTCTACCGCTTTTCCTCACGAGGGTCGCGGGGGTGCTGGAGCCTATCCCAGCTGTCTTCGGGCGTGAGGCTGGGTACACCCTGGACTGGTCGCCAGCCAATCACAGGGCACATATAGACAAACAACCATTCACACTCACATTCATACCTATGGACAATTTGGAGTCGCCAATTAACCTAGCATGTTTTTGGAATGTGGGAGGAAACCGGAGTACCTGGAGAAAACCCACGCATGCACGAGGAGAACATGCAAACTCCACACAGAGATGCCAGAGGGTGGAATTGAACCCTGGTACCCTAGCTGTGAGGTCTGCACGCTAACCACTAGACCGCTGTGCCACCCCGCATCTTAAAATATGAAAGCTAAATATTAAAAATACAGCATAGCACTAGTGATTGCAACATAGTATTGCTGTGTTGCACACAACAGGTGGTATAAAAGACTGACCTGTTGAGGTAGACCCGTTTCTCTGTGAACTGTCCCTGGCCATGGGTGGGGTCTTCATAGGGTTCGTTCTGAACCACCTCCACACCTTCCCCTCGATCACTCTGCTCATGGCTATGTTTGCTGATCATGTACAGCTGCCCAATGCGGTACTGGAAGACACAAACGGAAATAGGATATAAACTTTAAAACATGTAATAGTGTGTTTGGTCTAAAACAGCTGGAATAGCAGGCATGTGTGTTTTTGTGTTTCATGGAAAAGAGCTGGCAGTCTGCCACACAGCAAAACAAACTGCTGGAGTTAAACTCATGGGCAGCCATGGACTTGCAGAACAACAGTAACCACAGCGAAGCGACTACAGCAACAACGTAATAGAATCTGGTCCAGGTCCTCTGCAGCACCAGAACACAAGTTGCTTAGTAGTGTTTTTTCAATGTAGCCCTCTGCAGCAAACATTCTTTAAGAGGGAGGGGGACTCACGTCCAAGTCCAAGTCCAGCACAGTGCCCTAAAACAGCAGGGGCTGGAGGCCTCGTGACGGAAATATTTCCATAACCGCTCTCTTTCTGACCTTTACCTGTCAAGCAGGGAAAAAACACACAATCCCCAAAAATACTTTTCAATATGTGTAAGCACCCTGCTGATGTTGCATGGTAATATAAAGCAAGGCTGTAATTTATTCACATATTCTGGTAAAACATCAATAAAACAAATATATTTGTTTTATATTAAATATCTTTAGGCCTACCAGGTCATCAGATGAGGTCAGACCCAAAACCAAACAGACACTTATGCCACCTTGTGATGGCAATTTGGACATTTGTTATTAACTCCATGATGTAAATACAATGTCCTATAATTTTGAGATGTCTCAAATATTCTGCTTTTAGGCTAGAGTGCAGTTCTACATCATCATCTTTAATAACACAGAATCTTTGATGCAGCTTTTTTTCGCTGGATCCCATTAGACTGATCAGATCTCACTGCGCTGTGCAGTCATTAGAGTGGAGTTGCAGTGACAGCTTATATTTTGGATCACCTTGGAGTTGCATTCAGGAGCGGCTGCTGTGTCAGGTGTCGTTAAAGCAAAGGTCTTGTTGGCTGTGTGGCTGATGTGATCCAAATCTGTTTGAACAGTTCCCAAACCTGACATCCGATGAAATGAAGTCAGGCAAGTGCAGCAGAGAAGCGAAGGGCGCAAGGTTATAAATTTCATCAGTCATCACCCTACAGAGCGTGTATTTCCTAAGGAATGACGAGCTTTCACAGTACATTGAATACTCCGGCTCTGAGAACACCATGTAACTCAACATATTAACTGAATTTGAGTAGTTTAGCGGAACTTACAAAGTCACCAAAGGTTGTAAAATAAAAACGTGGAGTTCAACCAAAATACAGGTTTATGATAGCACAGGTATATCCAACTTCCAGCACTATAAAAGCAACTTTGACAAAAGGAAAGGCGATGTGAGCTACAGTATTTGTGTTTTATGTGACTGGCAAGATTTAAATTGTACTTTATTTACAATGCAGAGCTCTTTTCAAACAGTGTGCTTGTTGTCTTTTGGAACTCAGAACGTACCGCATTGCTTTTTTATTTTACTGTGGTTAGTTAAATCTAAGTCTGTGGACCAAAGGCTAGGCGGATAACTGCCACCACAGAGAGACAGTAGAGCCAGGCAAAAATTGTAAACAAAGATGACAGAAAAATCAAACTACAATGAGATTCAAACATGAGCCATCACAATAGCTTAGACTGTGCCAAGCTGTTGTCAATTGAGTCCACATTTTAAGGACTATTTTTACTTCTCACTGTAATAAGGGAGAAATTATGTCCCTTGTCAACTCAATTCAGGACGCATAAGTGGATTAAAAATATACTCGCAATGTCTCATGTGACCATTTAGTTGCAGCCTGGAGCCCTGAGCTAATGGAATATTAGAAAATGCTTGATCAAGTGTAAGAATGAGAAAAAAACAACCCTTTACTTCTTGATGCATCTGATGTCATTTTATCGTAAATAGGCATAATTTAACAAGGCTCTGCGTCTTCATGAAGTGTTTAAACTAGTATGGAAACTCCTGCTTCAAATGCGTGATGAGGTTGGTCATATTAAACTTACTTGGTTCTGTACCACCAAAGGAATCCTGTGCATAACAAGAGAAATACTGCTGCGAGGCAGACTTAGAATGTATCAGAGTGCCAATATCCAGAATAAAAAGCCTGTCACTATTTTGCTCATTGATTAGAGAGTTTGTGGTGCCTCATAAGTCACTGCAAATCAAATTGCAATTCCCTAATGAAAGATTCAGAAGCACAAGAAAGAAATTAATATAAGAAGCGCTACAGTTAAAACAAACCCCAATTCAGTTTCAAAATGTAAAAACTTTCCATAGTTCATCATTTAAAAAAAGAAAGAAATAGAATATGCAATGAAAGTTGAATAATGTGGAGTGCAACTGCAGCTTTTTGATTGATGCATTCTAGATAACATACAAATACACCCGTTACAGGATGTGAGCAGTATAAGGATGACATTCATGTAATATGACTGTTATATGCAATTAGTTGCATGGCCAGTCAGTTAGTTAGCGTTATTGAGAATGCAGTTCTTATAAATCTGTTCCAGAAGCTCAGATCTCAACCCAAATTTCAATTGTTTCAGTGTTACCTCCATTTGATAAAAAATAAATATAAATCTGCTTGGAAATTGAGATTTCCTTCAAATTCTGCATACTCTCTGTCTGGCGGATCTGAGTTATGTGCTAAATCATTAAGGCGAACTTACTTCATGAATACACACTTGCAGCACGGCCAATTTTCATCATAATTTTTTTCACCTCTCCTCTACAGAAACAATCATTCACATGCGCTCCATTAATAAAGCGTCATCACTTACACGAAGCCGCCAAAGCAACGATGGTGTTTCTAAAAACGGCTGTGGGAAGAGTGACCCTGCCACCTGCGAGCGACTGTGACGAATGCAGATGCTCTCTCTTCACCTTATTCACGCCACATTAAAAAATCGAGCAACTGAAGGACACTGACACAGAGGACAAACTGAGGATGAGGATAGAGGGCATATTTGGTTGAAATAGAGCGGTAGAATAAAAATAGCACAGCATCACCCCAATTCCATGTCCATTTTATAAAGAGAACAGCAGCAGGTGTCATAATAAAAATTACATTTATGAAGGCCAAAGCGATTATTCTAACAATGTGCTTGGCCACAATCATGCTATGTTTCAATGCAAGATCAAACTGATTGAACATCATTTTCAGCCACAAATAAGGGCAATCACTTGAGAGAGTGATGTAGTAATGAAGTACTATTGGGGAGTTCTTATCGGGAATGTCCACAGAACAATCATTGTGGTACACAGTGCAGGCAGTACAAGGAGTTGAGTGCTGTCCTCGTCTTGATTTGATTTGACTGATTATGAACCACTCTTGATTTGTAATTGTCCATTAATCAATGGAGTCAGTTATTATCATTATACCAAATGCATAGATTTACAATGCATAAGACCTCCGGACAGCCTTCCCCATTTGCTAAAAAGCAACATAATGCAGTTATTGGGTCGAATGGCAAAACCAAATAGAGGAGAGGACAGCATGCGAGTGAGCAGGGTGAAGCATGGCAATTACATTTTTAGATATAACATATATAGCAGCATCTCTCAACTGGTGGGTCGGGACCCAAAAATGGGCTGCAGACCCATTCTGGGACAGTGAGTACAAAATTATATTCAGATATTTCATGCAGTTGTCTCATACCCTAAAGCCGATTTGTATTTTAAAACAATTATTAATAATAAAAAATAACTAAAAATGAATAATATGTTGAAAATATAGTAATCCCTTTTATAAACAATATATTTTTGTAGTTAGAGCATACAAAACCTCTTTAGGAAGTTCGAAATATAGTCTTTAACATAATTACATGAACATACTATATATAATAACATGAAATAACACCCATATAGTCACCTACTGTTCTAAATTGTTCAAGTCCTATCTGGAGGACAGAAAGTACTTCATTGGAATTGTTAACTGTGTCTCAGACCAAAGGGCTATGTCCTGTGGGGTTCCCCAGGGGTCAATCCTGAGGCCGCCATTGTTCAATCTTCTCGCTTTAGGCCAGCTAATACGCAGCTGCAATGTGTCCTACCACAACTATGTAGACCACACTCAGATAGCAGGTGAATGTGGTACTGCAAATATTAAACATCTAAATATTCAACATCTAAATGTAATAGATGAAATTCCTTAATGGTTTTAATTGATGGGTAGTTGGTGCCATGATTGTTATTAAAAGGTCCCAGTCTGATCAGACTTACTGAATTGACCAACAGCAGTCTTTCCCCCTGAAAAGCGTACTAGCATCTTCAGAATGAGTGGAGTCAGTTGGCCCCGACTCTATCCAAATAGTTCATGCTTCAGTACATTTTCAATCAACTCATTTCAATCTCAATTCATTTTGAGCAATATTTCTTAGTAATGCCAGTAGCTTTGCTTGCTCCAGCCTGGCAGAATGCACTGAAGTGCATTAAAGCCTTGTACACATCTTCAGTCATCAACAGAAAGCTGTTTCCTGAATCACACGTCTTAAGAGGGCTTACAAGTGTCAGTGAACCAGAAAAGCTGGTCGTCGTAGTTGGCTGAGAAACACACAAATAGCAGTTGGGTGTGTTAAGATAAGTATATCAATCAATATATGGTGTATCTGGCGCTCTAATGCTACAGCCCCATTACCTAAAAAGCCATCCAGACAGCCATCAAACAGGTTTGTAGACCACTATGTTAGGAGAGCTTGCTTCAGTGCTCCAATTGTTGCACTCAGTTCTTCTTAAAGAGACGCTGCACTTTTTTTTAATGGTGCCTATCATCAACAATCCTTTTTTGTACATTCTAAAACGATAAAAATAGACAAAAACATACACCCAACTTGGCAATTTTGTCGCTACATCTGGCAACATTCCAACCCCTGTCATATTAATGTGAACCATAGAATAAACACAGCATAATCTGTTATTCGCTGTTCAATTGTGCTAATTTTAAAATGTTCTCAATAGCCAATGTGTGATGGAATAAAATATTAGTTAGTTAAAATATTAGTTAGATAGATTAGTTAGATTAGATAAAATATGAGTTTTTATTTTGATGAAATGAACCCTGTCTATGCTTTTGACATTGTGGGGACAGTTTGGGGAAGCCCATTTTATGGCCAAGCACATAAAGGAAGGTTAATAAAGGTATGCTTGGATAAATGAAAGAATTACTTCAACCATTCAAAAAAATAATAAAATTCTCCCAACAAACACCCACCAAAACCCCTTTAAAATTAATTCCCATTCCGTATGCTTAAATCCATATACAATCATGTATCTGCATTCATCAAATATCTGAGGATATTTCTCCTTGACAAATGTGACAAAGACTTAAATGCCTTGCGTATGGGTGAGGGTATAATTAACCTACACTTACACAGCACAGCCAGCACACCTTCCCATTTGAATGTCAATGTGAAGCAATAACCACACTAACAGCTTTGCTAATCACCGCACTCCAGTTGTAGAGGGCCACACTGGTGCACTCTGGGATGGCAGCCCAACGGAGAGACCATTTTGCCCTTAAACTACGGCTGTCAGACTGAAACACATTGGGAGGGGGGGCGAAAAAGCCCCCCACCCACCACCACCACCACCACCACCAAAGCGCATGTGATTTTAATTGCTCACTTTTCATAAAGTAGAAGCAAAATAACAGCCATGACAGCAACAGTGTAAAAATAATACTTGGCTCACGCTTTGAATAAATGAGCTCAGTGTGCTTTCCTTGGTTACCGTGTGTGGGCGGCCTGTATGCGCATGGTGTGGTTTTAGTCACATGTTTAGAACCTTCAGAAGTGGGAGCCAACAGTGGTACTATTCCTTCATGAAAAGGAAGGAGACAAAGATTGAAACAAATAACCTAACCATGTTTTACCATCATGAACGCCAGTGCAGTTGATGCATGTAGAAGGGTAGTCACTACGCTTCAACTTGGGCCCTGTCCGTATGGGAACTTTTTATTTTTGGCGGCTTGAAGTCATGTCTACATTGTGCCGGATCCGTAAATATCTGTAAAAAATCACTGGAGTGATGACGGTACCACGTGACAAACCAAACTGTAGAAGAATAAAGTCTCAGCACATCACAGCAAAAACCTCAGTCTTTTGTCTGGACAGTTGATGAAGTGTAATTACTTCTGCAGGGAGAAAGTCCTGTCAGTCAGAGTAGTCCCATTTATCATTTGTAGATGACCATAATGATCCTACAAAGTATCTTTCAATTATTATTGACACTATGCAAACAGATTAGTTCAAATTAAACTACTATTTAAATTGCTTTAAATGTATAAGCAAAAATGAATAAAACGTTGAAATGTAAACTACAGGGATAGACTGTCTTGCTTAAGGCATTAGATGTGCATTAGAGGCTCTTGTGAGATGTGAATAATGCAAGCCTCCACTCAAGTAGGAGTTACAAAATAAAGCTATAAAACATTGACATTTGCATAAAAACCAGTCAGTTAATATGTTGAAATCACTTAACCTTTCATAGGGCACTCATTGAAAGACTTGCAAATGTTAACATCCCCTTCTAAGAGAAACGATGGCCTTGTCAGTGAGTCAGGACTCACGCGTCTTAAACACTAAAGGGCTATCCACGCAGATGGGTGGGGCTTATATTTGTAAATTATTTTAAGTCTGAAATTGACATGGATTGATCAGAAGTTCCTATTATTTTGTGTTCTGTGTAAGTGTGTGATTCCCAATATCAGGGAGAACATGCAAACTCCACACAGAGATGCCCGAATGGGAAATCGAACCCGGGTCTACTAGCTGTGTGGACTTCACCGTGCAGCCTCTGTAGAAAGTCATGGTGTATAATAAATGTTTATGCAATATTACATATATTAGTGGTGTGTACGAAGTCGAAAAGCCACACTCACAGTGGCCTCACCTTAGGTTGTCTTCCCCGCATTAATTTGATCAGGAAATCTGCAAATTCCTCCACCCTCGGCCATCTCTGTGTGGAGTTTGCATGTTCTCCCCGTGCATGCATGGGTTTTCTCCGGGTACTCCGGTTTCCTCCCACATTCCAAAAACATGTTAGATTGGCGACTCCAAATTGTCCATAGGTATGAATATGAGTGTGAATGGTTGTTTGTCTATATGTGCCCTGTGATTGGCTGGCGACCGAAGACAGCTGGGATAGGCTCCAGCAAGAGGTAGAAAATGAATGAATGAATGAATCTGCAAATTCCACAATTCTAACTGAAGAAAATGTTGAAAACAACTTCAGTCACACAGACAATAACATTTATTCAACACATATTAATATTTAGGGCGGCACGGCGGACTAGTGGTTAGCGCGCAGACCTCACAGCTAGGAGACCAGGGTTCAATTCCACCCTCGGCTATCTCTGTGTGGAGTTTGCATGTTCTCCCCGTGCATGCATGGGTTTTCTCCGAGTACTCCGGTTTCCTCCCACATTCCAAAAACATGCTAGGTTAATTGGTGACTCCAAAATTGTCCATAGGTCTGAATGTGAGTGTGAATGGTTGTTTGTCTATATGTGCCCTGTGATTGGCCGACGACCGAAGACAGCTGGGATAGGCTCCAGCACCTCCCGCGACCCTCGTGAGGAAAAGCGGTAGAAAATGAATGAATGAATGAATATTAATATTTACTTTATTATTAATATTTTTTTATCCAGCTCTGCCTCACCTGTCTTCCCCGACCAATCACTGGTTGCATCCCAAAATAACATCAGCTTCACTTCAATTATTTAACTCATCATGACCATTTTCAATAAAATCCATGTAAAATTGGACCGTTATAATAAAGGTTAGCTTACATACAGGACAGAGCTTTGTCATTAATCACACGTAAACGATCACATACAGAGATGGACCCCATCACTTTGCACTTTCATTACATATTCCTGCTCCTCCTGCTATGTACACATTTAATCAACCGGGCTGCCGTGCATGGAGCGTTGGGCTGCTCCCACTAGATAAGATTATTCTTAGGCCAGCGAGTCAATAGGGGGACGAGCTGTGTAATTAGTGAGAGGGGACATGACAGAAGGATTGAGTAGTAAGAAAGTGCAAACCAGCAAGCGATACCTTAAGTGAGAAATGTGATTTTAAAAACAGTCGTTGGTGTAAGCCTATCTAGACAAACTGAGCAACATCAACCAAGTGTACACTCCAAGTGTAGAAGATTGGTCATAACAGAGGTGATAAAACCCAGTTAGCTACTGATCCTGACATCAAGGTCGTAACAGCGTGTTGTGACTTGCACATAGCCCACACTAGCCCACACTGCTGCTGCATGTAGAGTTGTGTGAAAAGGTTCGGAACATACCATCACAGTGTGTGTAAAGGGGGTAACGCATTCAGCATGGCTACGAGTTTCCTCCATCTCTCTCTTCACACCTCTTCTATCATTTTCACAGTTGCACCTATCATTTCATTGACTGCATGCATTAAGGATTCACATTGTGCGCTTTCCAAGCAATTAATTCATGACCACGTTTACTGGAAAAGATGGATGTGCAAGACCTTCCTTCAGCAGAAACGTGAATAGAGTGTATAAATCGCAGCAACCTCCAGCTACGAGTACAGAGAGTTCAAATTGTGGTATGACAATGGAATAACTGTATTTCCAGTTGAAAGAACTGATAGGAGATGAAAACCCTCTGTCCTAATCAGCAGTTTCAACATGTTTTACATCAGGAGCATGTTGTTCAGCAGAAATGAACGCAACAAGCGGCAGCACATTTGTGAAGGTCAGAATCGATCCAAAATGTACATCAATCTGTCAACTGTTCCAGTAAGTAAATGGAAAGCCAGAAGCTCTCCAACTCTCCATTGAGATGATCACATTTTAATTGGAGTCGGACTGAAGGGGGGCAAACAAAGGCGACGCTGTGACAGGAAGTTGGCTCTGGCGGGGGCGCATAATTATGAACATGGAAATGGAAGTTAAGCAAAAAAATCTTTTATACATGACTTCCTGACAATCAATTTATGAAAAAAATAGATTTTAAGTTGCAAATAAATGCAGGGTAAAAGAGGAAATATATATGCATTTAAAGTTAAAATGTACTGCGGAGAATGCCTTTAAAGAAGGAAATGGGAGGATGACAGAACAAGGCAATTGTATGCAGGGGGAGGATGGATGAAAGAATGCAACGGCACGAATGGAAGAGAGAGACAAGAATGAAGAGATTAACTCTCCATTGAAGTGGTGCAGTCCTAACAAGCTTACAGCATTGTGCAAATTTGCACAAAAACACCCAAAATACAGAAATAACTTCCTTGTACAAGTCCACACTCATTCAATATGCATCCAATAATAAACGTATTGTTGCTAACCAAGACTGACTGGTATGTACATATTTCTTTTTTCTGTCTGCTGATGCAAGAATAAAATCGAAGATGCTGTTTATGAGCCAGACCGGGAATGAAAATCGACGTTATCACATTTACATTTCAATGTTTTTACAATGAAACCAGCATTATTCATACGATTTTGACTTGTGTATATCAATAAAATTTGGCTCAATCGATTAGCCTTGATTTAATTACAAACTCTGTGTCTGCATAGGCAATATTATAACATAGTAACAGCGATTGGACTCGTCTTGATGCACTTCTCAACTGCATCTCTCCAGGTCACTGGTGTGGGTGAGTGAAAGGAAGAAAAGCTCTTACTTGCTTGGGGAGCTCTTTTGCACCGTTAAATATCATGTTTCGCTGGGGTGGTGTCATTTTGGAAAATAGTCATGTAGGCATGTGTTCATTCACGATTTTCGGTGCGTAAACACTGGCTAATCATGTTGGTGAATGGCTTGGGTCTTATTGAGTAAACCTACCTCAAATAAAAAGGTCAGATTGAGTGAATGGAGCTTTGATGGGAATACCCACTGGGATTCTTTGTGCGTGTGGGTACTATTTATATCAAGACCAGGGGTGTCCAGAACAGACCAAGTCCCAAAGATCTACCACCTAGTAAAAATATATACTGTATATATTTACTAAAAAAATTAAAAAAATTGTATGTACTGTATGTATGACCCTTGTGAGGATAAGCAATCGAAAATGAATGAATGTATGAATGTACGTTATGCATATCAGAGGTGCACACACTTGTCAAAATGAGCTAACTCTTTCTATATAACATACATAAAATCTAACTGGTAAATATTGACATACTATTGTAAATATTACTGATTATTATTTCACATTGCGCCGTTCATGAACAGCAAGCAGTCTCGACCTCCTTGCACGTTCAGGTGCACTCGTAATTTTGACTTTTAGTCACTTTTTTCATATCTATTCAGGCACCCCTATGATAACTGGTGTACTCCTAGAAGCTAGGATGTTGATGAACGGCAGTGTTGAACAATTGTCTCCGGAATTACAGCTACTTTTTAAATCCACAGTGAGGTTCAGAGGGTAGTTTTGATTTATATATTTACCTCAAGGCAACAACAAAAAGAAATCAGTTTTGCTTCCGTTTGTTTTTCTATTACCAATCATGGCCAAAAGAAATTTGTTATTGTTTGGTCGTCATGAAAGTCCAAAATAACTTGCTGTGTGCATCAAAAATCACCCACACATAGCTTTGTGACTTTCACAACCTCCGGAAAATCTGTTAAGGCAACTGTTAATTGCAACTTCCAACGAGGAAAAAAATATGTAACATAATCTCCTGTTTTTAAACCTTATTAATCAACAGAATATGATTGGTCTCACTATACTGATGTACCAGTACTCATTGATCTCACTATATTGATGAACAGAGGCAGGGTTATTTTCCATAATTACATGGAGATGGCCTGAGAGTTCTATAATTTGCCAACTGACTACATTTTCCCCATTAAAAATAATGTAAATCCAATTAATATATAAATCAATCCGGTTGCTGTATCATGTTGGTGACGGAGGGTCACAGACCAACATGAGGGAAATTACTAATGTATACTCCTTACAGCCTTCACATGTGCATTAATACGCACACCAAGACTATCATAAGGAATTAACGGTGTTACCACGACAACCAAAACACAAGCATTATTCATAGAGATTGCTGTAGAGTCCAGGACACAAAATCAGGCAAGTGTGACGCTATTTGCAAAAGAAAAGTACAAGTACTGTGCCTCGGTTCTGATTTGATTATTATTAAAGATTTCTTTTATTAACAACTGCACAAGTAAACAAACACTTGCCATACTAGTAAAACCATTATGATACATTAGAAATGAGTTAAAAATAGAACAACAGAGTAAATTATTTTCTATTAATAGGCTGACTCATGTATAAATAGTCGAAGGCCTCAAGTGACGACTCAGTCTGATGTAAAAATATGATGAGAACAAAGCCAACTCCATTTTTCAGACCAAAGGATCTCTTTAAGCCTCTGTGATCGAATACAAAGCAGCGTTCTTTTTAGTGTCCCAACTATTGTTTTGCTCTAAGTTTCAGGGTCTGAATCACACTACTGGTTGTTTGTCTATATGTGCCCTGTGATTGGCTGGCGACCAGTCCAGGGTGTACCCCGCCTCTCGCCCAAAGACAGCTGGGATAGGCTCCAGCACACCCGCGACCCTAGTGAGGACAAGCGGCATAGAAAACATTTATTTCCTTTCCAAGAACAGATTTTTTTCATGAAACGTTAAAAAAACTAACCTCCTGGTTGGATTAGTGTAACGGATAAAAGAAGAAATCTTTACAAACACAAGTCTCTACTGGAACCATTTCACAAACAGACACCAGTATATCTTAAAGAGCTCTGAGAACCTTATCAACCAAGTAGAACACTGCGTTCTCAAAATTGACACTCACTTGCCACTCCTAGAATTTTGAAGTAGAATGGCAGGTAGAGCATTTACTTATCAGGCTCCTCTGTTATGCAGGGGGCGGTTTAAATGTAAACTCAAAACCTACTTTTTTTTTTCTAATGCATACAGTTAGAAATTACCTCTGAAACACTGATATGTATCAGAGACACTCCTACATGTTCCTTGAACTGACATAAAGACGCTCCTGTTTTTACATCTATCCCTCTACTCCATTTTTCTATCTCAACTTGGGCTGCAGCTATTGAATATTTTAGTTATAGAGTATTCTACTGAACATGTTGTTAATGAAAGAAGTATCAAAAATTAATTTTACTTGGTTAAAGAGCAATAATAAACAAATAATAAATTCACAAGAAAAAATAAAGCATTTCACTAAACAATAAACAGTTTAATTCAATAGATAATCAAACGTTTTATTCATTAAATTGACTTTGTGCATAGTGTATTTGGTGGTTATTTTTAGGGCCTTTAAATTAAATAGTATATTATATTAGAAAATTGGAATGGGGTAAGGGAAGAATGTCACAGCACCACTACGAACCTCATGAGGATAAGCGGAAGAAAATGAATGAATGAATGGGGGTAAATGGAAGAAAATACAATAATAAGAATTAAACTTAGCAAAATTCAACAAAAAACCACCACTTTTACTAAAGTTTCTGGGTATATGGTATATTCTCACCTTTTCCAACCTTTGAGCAACCAACAGTTTGAGACTCAGCTGGAAGTAACACTGCCTGGGAAACAGTGCCTAGTAAATCAGCTGCGGGTAAAAAGCCAAAGGATGGAAAACACAAGAGCAGTTGAAGCATAGAAATCTGTTCATTTGGCATGCTACCAACACAGGAGGAAATCCAAGTTGGCCCTTTCTTTCCTTTTAAACACTGCAGAGCATTCAGACAAGCGAAGAATAGACTGGATTTCCAGGAAACCCTAAAATGGAGATGGCTATGGTGATGGCTGAAGGTCAAAGTGGAAGAACAGTGACGGAAAACTGTGGAGGCAATCTCTGCTACTCATACACAAGTATGATATACATACCATGAACCTGTCAGCAGGGTTGCAGTATGTCAGGAATGTTGAGTAACAAGATAATATGGTGTGGCTGCTTTTAGTTATGACTGGATTCATTGTTGTTATTACGCAAGTTAAATTTGGGGTGAACTTAAGGATGTTTTTCACATTTGTCATCTGATTCTCTGGTTCAAGTAAGTTGCACAAAAATGATACAGGGTATTTTTTGCATTTGGTCCTGGTGCACTAGAACTTACACTGGCGTCAACATTAGCCGGGAAGTTGGATTCTCGTGCATTCACGATTCAGCATTCGCAAAATTGAACATATTTTTAGTCCACAAAATAATTTTTACACTTTTAAATTGAGTTTCACACGCTCAGCAGTTCTTCAACACGCTCCAAAAGTGAAACTTACAACAATCCGGCCTCAAAACGGCCAACAAGGTGAACATGAATTAATATATGATCCTAATATATGATGCTTGTTACTGGGATTCCCGTCAGGGACGCCCCATACTACTGTTAGCCATTTGAGAGTGAAGTGGAGGCGACCCCACAACAGACGAAAGAGTAGCTGTCTTACCAGCCCATGACTCTTATTGATTTGTTCCATCAAACGTCATCATCATTTATTCATGGTGGTTACCTACTGTATATATGTTATATATGTTATCATTTAGGATTCATGAGGGCTTAAACCTGGATTGTGCATTCATCAGAATCAGAAATGCCCTTCATTGTCATTTTACATACGTATAGTAGAATGAATTTGCAGATAGTAAAATGAATCATTGAGCTTCCGTTATTTGTGAACAATGGCAGTTGAAATCGAATTGAATAATTCCATAAGACACTTCTACTGTGTTCCAAATAAGACTTTTAAATTCCAGCATCAATACACTTCCATACTATTGTGGGACCTCTGAGACTTATTTGCAATTTTTGAAAAAAATATAATATGGGTCGAAGCAAGCCAGTGCATTATGTCAACGGTGGCTGTGACATTCACATGCAGGGCGGTCAAGTGATAGACCGGGCTGGCCCAAAGCAGTGTGACTAAAGTGCTAATGGGCTCTGTTAACTCACCGCTTGCAGGTAGATCAATAGAGCTTTCCTCAGTGTACATTTCAGTGACTCCCTGACTGGAGGCTTGTCTGTTAATGTATGGAAAGCCATGTATGTGTGTCTGTGTGTTTAGTATATGTGCGGAATTCTGTCTCCCAGGGCATGACGGAAAATAATGGAGAACCACAGATGTACGGAGTGCATATAGGCATACTTATTATATATTACAATATATGTATTTATTCTAACATTCTTGCAGAGCTTCTGGAAATGTCATTTTTTTTTCTTGGAGATTTTTTTCTTGGTGTATCTATGATTTTCAATATGAGTCTGATTCTAGTCAATATGGATTCATTAGTTGGCCTTCAGTTGACCATGTTTTTGTTCAGTTGTCATGTTTTCATTGAGATAGTGTTTTTTTTTAATTCAGCTCAATTGGGCCCTGCCATCACTATTACATGATTCATTTTGCAATGAATCAAAACCACAATTGTTTAAACTGCAAGTCAGATTGCATTAAAATGCTCTGCATTGGAAAAATATATATATTAAAATTATTGTGGGTTTTGCGTAATCGGTAGTTGAGTCCATGTAATTGTAGAATTCATTCATTCATTTTCTACCGCTTATCCTCACCAGGGTCTCGGGGGTGCTGGAGCCTATCCCAGCTGTCTTCGGGCAAGAGGCAGGGTCCACCCTGGACTGATGGCCAGACAATCACAAGGTACATATAGACAAACAACCATTCACACTCACATTCATACCTATGGACAATTTGGAGTGGCCAATTAACCTAGCATGTTTTTGGAATGTGGGAGGAAACCGGGGACCCCAGAGAAAACCCATGCATGCACGGGGAGAACTAATTGTATAATTATTAATTTAAAAGAAGAAGGAACAGTGGATATTAATAAACAACTCATATGATCTAAAGATATGACAGATTGTAGCCACAGGCTTCCATCTGTGGTCCCTTGGCATGCTTATGTTACAAATCAGTAGCGGTATGGAGAAATACTCTAACAACCAAGCAGGCTATGACTTACAGCAGCGCCATCACAAAAATATTAACACTGTGCAAAAGTGGCTAATAATTTAAAAATAGTGCATAGATGAATTGTGGCTCCATTGCACAAGGTCCCTTGGTTATATCATTATACTGCTTGTATGTTTGTTTTGCATAGTGGTTTGGCTTGAGCCCTTTATATTCCGGATGCCCTTCCTGACAAATACCGATGATGCTTACTAGTGTGGATTCGAACCCGGGGCGTCAGTCCTTGTAAATCAATTAAGTACATGGTTCAGCACTCAATGGCTGTAAGAAGCCTGTGATTATCATTCATTCATTCATTTTCTACCGCTTATCCTCACAAGGGTCACAGAGGTGCTGGAGCCTATCCCAACTGTCTTCGGGCGAGAGGTACACCCTGGACTGGAATATATGTGCAAAACTCTATGGCTATTTTCTTGCCCGTTCATTTAATTATATGCAGTAAGAGGCAAGTAACGGCCCACTCAGCTGGTCCTTTGCACTGGCAAGTTTTAAGCTTTAAGTAATTATACAGTATATTCTTCTATACAACTATAAGCATCGGTGCTCTACAACAAAGAATGCAAAACATCAGAACGTGATCATTTCTCACCCAGCAGAACAAGGCCATAAAATCTCAATGAGAGTTGCCGAGTCAGCAACATTATAAAACTGTCCCAAATATGTCATCTGAGCTGACGCCTACCATTTTCCGGTAAACCGCAAAGTCATAAAAGGACATACAGGTTAAATCTCTTATACACTAATATATAACCTAACAACCAAACAACACATTGGAGGTACCCACATCAACAAATATCAATGATTCACATCCTTCCAACCTTTCTTTGGGCAACAAAGCTGACTCATCAAGTTACTTCAAGGTAACAAGCTGCAGGCACATCTGTCTATTTCCCAAGGGGAAACAAAAAGGTGTTTCCATAATACGAGGAACCATTGATCCGAGGCCAAACACTTACTGTAACAACAATAGTAAAAGGAGGCTGAACAAACAGAGCATATGAACTGGAAAATGGTCACCTGCATGTGATAAATTGGCTTCTGAGTATGTTTTATTGTTCTCTGTTCAATCCAGATGAATCCTAAATTACTGTATTTTCCACACCATAAGGCTGTTCGCCATCTTTCATCCACCGCTCTCACGCTGCTTGCAACTTTACGTTGAACGCCGTGTTTACACCAATGTCCAGGGATTGGAGTTCTTTTTGATAATCCTCCCGGAATCCAAATTAATTTGCTTCACTTGGTTTTTCTCAGTAGCAGAGAAGATGCAATGTTGTTTGCAGCACACTGGTAGTATCAATCAATCATCATTCTACATTTTTACACAAGTGCATCGGTTTATAAGGCGCACTGTCACTGCCCTGCTGTCAAAATGAAAAAATATGTAAACGTCTAACATTAAATGAAAAAGTTCTCGTCAAAATAAATTAAAATTAAAAAACTAATGATGGCCCCAAACTTTTGCACAGTACTGTAACTCTACAATAAACAAGATGATGACAAAAGCAGCACTGACGGTTGCGTTCAAAATGTGAAGTGATGTAATTCACTCTCGTTGTATTGCAACAAACAATGGCCAAAATGCCATTTGTGTTTGGATTAAAACAAAAAGAGCCGTTTACCATAAACAGAGAGTGCAACCCTGCCTCTTATTTAGCGGACACTTAAGATAGTTTAGGTCAGTGACAGCATGAGTTTCTGTATATAGTGTTAGGGATAATTACTGTCACTGTTTAATTACTGTTCCTGATGTAGGGTATATTAATAATTGACCACATTCAAATCTCTGGGTTACATTAATTAAATGGTGAATTCCCATGACAGACTGCAGGACATTCAGACTTTCATTTTGTTGCTTGCTGCAGAGTTGCAGAGCTTGACCACGCACAAGTGAAATATAGCTGCATCTTTTAGTTGACTCAGAGCCAAAGCTCTTTAGACCTGCTGCCTAATGTTATTGCTGTGAACTTCCCAGCATTAATGCTTCTTACACAAATCTGACAAATCGAAGTAAAGATTTTGCTTGAGCGTGTTGCCCATGTCATTTTCCTCATCCATAAAAATAGTCAATTTCAGCACTCGTTTTACTCGTCTTCTTCTCAGCAGACTCAAATCATTTTCGTCTGTCCAGCTTTCTTCTTTGATTTGAGCGCTGCAAGTTTCCCCTCTGGTGTGATGAGGCATCCAGAGAAGGAAGAGGGGGAAGGTAAACAAACAGAGCAACGGGAGAAACGTGACTTGAGGCCCTAGCATGAGGTTCAGCCTTTTGGATCAGTTCCCACTTCCGCTTGCGTCATTCATTCTGCAAA
The DNA here is from genome assembly GCF_030265055.1 of Doryrhamphus excisus. Lineage (NCBI taxonomy): Eukaryota > Metazoa > Chordata > Actinopteri > Syngnathiformes > Syngnathidae > Doryrhamphus > Doryrhamphus excisus. The sequence continues at coordinate 8,146,654 of NC_080466.1, read as the reverse complement.
CACGTGACAACTGTGCTTTTCACACAAACCCGTGACTTACTTCAGGCTGAGAAACAAACCAAGTACAGGGACAGCTTTAAAGTGAATACCAATCCTGTATCTGACCACATGGATGGAATCCAAGCATGCAAGCCTCATATTTCCTCATCTTTGAGCTTTTATGTCATCAGTTTTACCCCACCAGAAAAAGGTAGGATGTTAACCAACAACTGACCAGAGTGTTTTTTATCAGCCCTACACACAGAACATGCGCTGTGTGCAGTGTCTGAAATCCATAGGGTGCAAGGGGGCGCATTCTTCTCAAGTGTCTTCATTTTAGGTTGAACACTGTAAATATTTCAAGTTGTATTTTTTAAAAAGGGTTTGTCTTATTTCTAGTCAGCCGGTCTAAGTTGAGTGTTCATAAATTCACATTCATAAACATAATATTATATTATATGTAATCTAGTTTTAATCAAATGATTTTTCAGTGGAACACTCAATTACTAAAATATTAAACAGTTGCATCCCCAAACAAATTAGATAATGGTGTAAACCAATGCCAACATGGGGCATTTTACCACAACATTCTTAATTTAGCCACATTTTCTCTAAAAAACGGAGCGGGGGTTGTGCCTTGGGTGCAATTCAATAACACGTTACCTACATGGTTAGCTTAGAGTTAGAGTTAGGTACATCCTTTATTGATCTAGAAGGAAGTTCTGGTATCAAGTAGCAGCAAATACAAAGTACAGAAACCAAGAGAGGGAGAGACGTGGGATGAAAGTGATACACATACACACACACACACACAGGCACAGACAAAGGAATGTCTATAAAAAAGAAGTGTGTGTGGGAGGTGATCAGATGGCTGTTACCACCAAACCAACAATATATTTTTGGTTAAAAAAAAAAAGCAGCAAACTGCATGGAGAAAAAAAATGTATATGTGCAAACATTGATCGATGATTTACTTAAGTGACGCCACATGGGGCTGAAAACTAAAACTAACACTCTACATCACCAAGAATACATTGTTATAGATAAAACATTTCTGCATGTGTGCCATGTAATGTGGAAGATATATTTCTTAAAATAAATGATCAATGTAAAATGTAAGCGACGTGCAATGAAAATACAGCAACAATGGTAATGGTAATGGTTTTATTTCATTTAAACATGCATCAGATTACAATTGAGTGCATCACATAATCAGTTCACAAGGAAAAGAAAAGAAAATAAAGTAATTACCGGTAGACGTGAAAGGAGGAATTTCAAAGAATCCCTATGGTACAGGTTTATTTAATTAAAATAGTTGAAGAAGCGGCTCCATTTCACATCTGCCCCGTTTACTTTGTACACACATATATGATTCAAGCCCATCTTTGAAATGAACAGAACAGGATCAAGATCAGAAATATTTTGTTTCCTTCCCCCAGCGCTTATACTGAATATCGCTATATATATGTTGTTATGGAAACACGTACAAAACTAAATCATAAAGAGTGAATGCTGAATGATGTCATCTTTTCATGGTAAAAACCCAAAATACCATCTGTTTAACATCACAAGACTTTGAAATTCAAAATTACCCAACGCTTTTACCCGAATTACCCTTTGTATTGAGTTGTGGACTCCTGTAGAGCAGCTACACATGATAACCCGCACAGAAAGCTTTCCGGATCTTCCAGATTCTGCACCTATTCCAGCTGTGTTTCCTTGGTTTTCCAAAGCAGTCTGTTTACATTTATATATTTATATATTTATATATTTATATATTTATATATTTATATATTTATATATTTATATATTTATATATTTATATATTTATATATTTATATATTTATATATTTATATATTTATATATTTATATATTTATATATTTATATATTTATATATTTATATATTTATTCCTCCCACATTCCAAAAAACATGCTAGGTTAATTGGTGACTCCAAATTGTCCATAGGTATGAATGTGAGTGTGAATGGTTGTTTGTCTATATGTGCCCTGTGATTGGCTGGCAACCAGTCCAGGGTGTACCCCGCTTCTCGCCCGAAAACATCTGGAATAGGCTCAAGCACCCCCCACGACCCTCGTGAGGATTAGGGGTAGAAAATGAATGGAAATAATTTTTCATTCATATTTTTTCACATTTTCACATACCTAGTGAGGAAAAAGCGGTAGAAAATGAATGAATTAATTTATATATTTATGCTAATTTGCTCTTATTATGAATGCTATATTGGATAGTATTAGTGTAAAGCCATTTAAAGTCGCATTGGTTTTGGGATAGGTTCCAGCATACCCGTGACCGTCATGAAGATAAGCGGCATAGAAAACGGTTGGATAGACACACACAATAGCAATCAATCATTGCATCTCACCATTCCTAAGTAAGGTGGCGAATGTTTCCTGAACAATAGCAAGAATCCACCTCTGATTTGCACACAGAAACACACATTCTGCCAGCACACACTAAGAATGACAGCATCCACCTGTGAAGTTATTAGAATAAGACAGCAGGTGAAGGTGGTGTTCTATCACATAAAATCTTTTGTGCAGACAGAACAGAGGGAATTGAAAATAAGTATATTTTTCAGGCTTACGAAACACAGCTGCCCACTGCTAACTGAAAAAAAGTGTGAGCCCACTGGGGAGCCGAGACAGACTGGCTCCATCTGATACTAGTGGCGCATCACTGTACAAGTACCCTCAAAGGGATGTCACAGAAGCGTTTTGATGTGATGAATTGTACTATGGTGAAAAAAAAAATGAAAAGCAACGAATAATATGTGCCTGTCCGCATACTTTTATTATGCAATGACTATTTATTCAGCAGGATGGAGGAGGTAGCTGAAGTCAAAGGTGAACTAAATGAATGTTGAGTAGTGGTTTTAAACCTTATTTACACATGCTGGCCAAGGCAGAAAGGGTCAAAGTTCATATCACTGGGCGCATGTTCCCTGTCAGGGCTTTGTTACATTGTGCTCATTTCTCTGCTAAATTCCTTTGTGCATAATCCATCAACCGACAATCCACTGATTAATAATAAGGCCATCCAACAAAAACAGCACTAATTTGGTCTCATGCAGGAATTTCTGCATGATTCAAATGTGACAGTTATTACCACTGGTTGGTCAATTAAAAATCCTAATACGAAGGCATACTTCTTTCAGAATGATTTTAACTTATATATTTTTTCAGTCAAATGCATACACATCCCACCCTCGGCCATCTTTGTGTGGAGTTTGCATGTTTACCCGTGCATGCGTGGGTTTTCTCCGAGTACTCCGGTTTCCTCATTCCAAAAACATGCTAGGTTAATTGGTGACTCCAAATTGTCCATAGGTATGAATGTGAGTGTGAATGGTTGTTTGTCTATATGTGCCCTGTGATTGGCTGGCGACCAGTCCAGGGTGTACCCCTGGAAAATGAAAATGAATGCGGTAGAAAATGAATGAATGCATACACATCATGAGAGGTCAAACCATGCAAGGGAATGTTGAGTGAATGTAAACACTCGTCTATTTACATGAATGTGTCGAAGACACATGGCCTGCATCACTTCTGATTGGTGTAAAAGCTAGAAGGAAGGTAAGACTCCATCAACCACTTAATCATTTGACAGTTATCCTAGGGAGGGTCTTACACTATAATCACTATAGTGCAATAATCCACTCTATATCGGATAATATGGAGGACGGATGGCGGTGGTTACCACAGAAACAGGAGTTGATAATGAAGTGTGTCGGCATATAGCTATCTATAGCTTGTATAATGTGTGTGTGTGTGTGTGTGTGTGTGCATGTGCATTTTAGAATGGAGCATTACACCTGTGTGTGGGCGACAAGCGTATAGCCACAGGACAGCACATTGGCTCCAGAGTGAAAGCATCCTCACTTGCCCAGCTCAAAACGGGTTAATCTATTAATGTATATAAAATAGTATATAAAAATAGCTGAACTGGAATTACTTTGGTCTTTTTTGGTCTTGAAAAAGAGGGGCTGTCTTAATTCCCCGTCATGTCATAAATACCACTTTGTAGATGTCATATGTAGGGGTGTCACAAGATGTTGTGACAATATGCGCACGATATGGCACGCGTCATGCTGTGCTATTAATAAAATGTGTGAGTCCATCTGTATTTTTTCATTAGAAAACCTCCTTCCTTGTTAGCATCCTATTAGCTAGCGAACAAAATGCCAACCATCTATGATGTCATCAGCGCTTGAGTCAATTTTTTAACACAAATTAGCTCTTATAGGAAAAAGTGATTTGGTTGGCGTCCATTTTAGAATTAATTCATGATGCTAACTAAGGTTCCACTGAATTTGCAAGTGTTGATTAATCATGATTGATTAATCTGTAAACTGTGATTAATCCGATTACAAATTGTAGTCATTTGACAGCCCTACTTATTATACTTATTTCCTACTTATTTCCTCTGTGATTGCCAGTGGCCGTGAGGTATCGCAATTCGCCAGTATCATCATTTGAGAAGTAGTGTCTAAGGAGATTGCCGACAATAAGCTGGAGGGAAAAACTAAGCTAAAAGTCAGGAATTTATTGAGGGAAGTCATGCAACATAAGATGGGTTACAAAGGTTGTGTACTTTGTGTATTCAGTAAACAGTGTAAACAGTGTATTCGAAAAACTGAAGACACCAAAGGCAAATAACAAACTGGAAGGAAGAGTGTAGTGACATAACAATTTTTAGAAGCAAAGAGAGCAGCCGAGAACGCAGAGGAAGATGGAAACTTTGGTGGTCAACCATTGCATCACGTCACAGTGTGTAATAAGGAAGCTGCGTCCAACCCCTGCTTCAGAATAAATATAATGAGGCAGTAGGAGCATGATAACCAAAAAAGTCATGACCTAAGAGATTAATAAAAGCAAATTTAAAAGGTAACACTTGGGACAAGATATAACCTCAGGTGAGACAAACACATTTGTAGAGAAAAGATGCCCATCAATGCGTTATTGGACCTATCTCAGATGACTGAGTGTCTGACAGGGTTATTCAACATCCTTTAATATTAGTATTTTTGGACCACTTGACAACAAACTAACAGTAAATAGTAAGCAGTGAATAGTGTACAGGGCTTTGGGACTTTCACAACCAACCAGGTAAGTGCTTCTTAAACTATTTCCATGCATTCATTACTTGATGCACAACAAAGAAAAACAGATGAAGGCACTTGTCGATACTTTTGTCGAGTGCAACAAATGAACAACTGTAATGTCAAGTACCATTAACAGGCTGTTTCAGAAAACACCATTAAAGCCCCTCATCAGCTTCAAGCCTTGTGCACGTCAGTGTGACACACTTGATATAAATAGGCCAGTTTCCAAATGTAATGAAAATTTAAATACATGCCTCCGCCAAGGCACTCCTTTTGACGTATTCCTGTGAATATTCTCAGTCATCCAGGTCACTGTATTCTTGGGGTATTGAGATGATCGCAACTGGGCTCTTCAGGTTGTTTTTTTAGAAGAGTCCCACCGGTGTCCCACCCACTGATAAAGCTTGCACAGATGAGAGGCAAAATGTCATCAAAGGCAACCCGAACAGTCCAGTTGCTATCGATTCAATCCCTTTGACAGCATTAATCTGTTCAGTGGCATTAAAATACGAGTTCAAATCAGTTGGTTGTTCAATCCCATGAAAAATACATCCATCTTCTTCTCCGCTTATCGCGGGGGCAGCAGCTTAAGCAGTGCAGCCCAGACTTCCCTCCCCCTGGCTACTTCATCCAGCTTCTCCTGGTGGTCCTGAGGCATTCCCAGATCAGTTGAGACATAGTCTCGCCAACGTGTCCCCGGTGATCCCCAAGGCCTCCCATCGGTTGGATGTGCCCTGACCACCTTCCCAAGGAGGCACCCGGGAGGCATCCTGACCAGATGTCATCTGGCTCCTCTCAATGGCGATGACAGTGCTTCTCACCTTATCTCTAAGGGCAAACCCAACCACCCAACAGAGATTTTTTTGGCTGCTTGAGCTTGTCCTTTGACCTTGAGGGTAGGATTTAGCATTTTGGCCTAGCTTCCTCTTCACCACAACACATAACTGCATATGCCGCACCAATCTGCCTGTCGATCTCACGTTCCAGCCGTCTCCCACTCATGAACAAGACGCTGCGGTACTTAAATGACCTGAACATGGCACTCCACTGTTTTCCGGCCACAAACCGTGGACTTGTGCTGAATCTCATCCCATCCACTTCACTGCAAACCGATCCAGTGAGAGTTGAAGGTCACAGCCCGATGCAGCAGATAGGTCCACATAAACACAAATAGCACAGACCCAATCCTGTGGCCACCAAACCAGAAAGAACCCCTCAACATCCTGACTGTGCCTACAAATTCCATCTATAAAAGAAATGAACAGAATCTGTGACAAAGGGCAGTCTTTGGGGAGTCCAACCCTTACTGGAAACAAGTCAGATTTATTGCCGACAAAGTCTGACGGCCTGAATTGGGTGGCCAGGTACCCCATATTCCCAGAGTACTCCCCACAAAATTCCCTGAGAAACACAGTCGAATGCCTTCTTCAAGTCCAAAAAGCACATGTAGACTGGTTGGCACATACTCCCTTAAACACTCAAGGATCCATATTAAAAAGTTCCATATTAAGAATCAAGCAAACAGTCAATCAAGCAAATATGGTAAAATGCCCCTCCCTAACCACCATCTGAACAGTAATGTTAGCATGGATGCTAGTTCTTACACAAACTAATAGTTTGCTGTCATGCTGTTCTACAAATATTTCATACCACTAAACCAAAAAGTAGGGGTTCTCGCGTAACCATGGCAATGGAAAAGACACAGTGCTCGTCATTAAAAACCAGTGTGCCATTCAAAACAATTTGGACCGCAATGAAAAAAAAAAACATTCCCCTATTCTACCATTGGAGGGGTGAATACTGCTTTGCAGATTTGGGTGTGTAAACATGCATATGACTGCAAAGTGACAGAAGAGCACACTTCCACTGAAAAGTGCAGGTGTATAAAAGGGGTGACACACAGAACGTGCCTTTTAGCTAAGTACACCTGCAGCGTGCACAGAAGATGTGTAAAGCTCTCATGAAGTGCTCATGTTATGAAACAACTGCAGTGCACGTAGGAACACCAACACATAAGCTTGTGCACACGAAGGAAATGAGAACGGGTGGATAATGGGCCATCACAACCCGTGATGGTTTCCTCTAGAGGAGTAAATGGCAGTAAATGGGATGTTGATTGAATCACAGCATTGTCTTGTATACCAGATGGCAAAAAGGCCTTGCACCTCACCATGACACCAAGGAAACAAACACACCCGATTTCCTCAACAAACCCTGGAGTGGATGTGAGGAGTTTGACCATAGAGGTACGGAGCGGAACTAGTATTAATATTGGAAAAAAACAATTTGCTCATAATTGTGCATTCTTATTGATGTCATGAAAGGCAGTTAGTAAACTGATTGCACTAGTCACAGGGCTGCAGCTATATAATATTTTAGTAATCCAGCATTTACTGAAAATTCAAAATGACAATTTGTTTCATTTTTAGGTAATTTATAGTTATTTTTTTTTAATTCACATTTTACATAGAAACAAACAAGATGAAATAAACCCTATATGAAGTCATGTCACCGTTGTTCTGTATTTTCCGGATTATCAGTCACACTTTTTTTCATAGGTTGGCTGTTCCTGCGACTTATACTCCAGAGTAACCCATAAATGAACAAACTGTTTATGTGACATAAACACTGGACACCTTTTCTGTTCATGTTTATTTTTTGTGTCGCTGAATAAGCATTGTGTTAGCATATCTTACACTTATTCAGCCTGTTCTCTATTCTTTTGTTGTTAGAACTTGCCTTTCAAGATGATGTAATGTCTGTTTTGGACAAGTAGTTTGTAAAATAAATTACCTGCAAAAAATGCGACTTATACTCCAGTGCGACTTATGTATGTTTTTTTCGACCTAATTGTGCATGTTTGGCCTTGTGCGACTTATAGTCCAGAAAATACGGTAATTAACCAATTACACATTCAACAGTCATACTTAAGAGGAAGCCAGCCCTCCACACGGCTAATATTATGTTATTAAGGTACATGAACGTTTATCTCATTGATTTGCTCTATGTTAAATCTACCTTGGCTCCAGTTTTCCACTCCACTCTGGGTGTCTTCTAAGATCAGAGGTGCGCGATTGTGGTATGTTAGTACCGCATTATAACACTGTTGTTTATGCTCCCACATTGTTCACATTTACTGTCTGTTGGTTGTTGTTGTTGTTTTCCTTTTCTTTCGTCTCCTTGTTGTTTTCCCTCACCACTTTAATATTCCCGTTCCTTCAGTAAACAACCGCTTCTTCTTCTGTCTGGGTGAAGTATGTTGATGACGTAGGTGTGTTACAATTCTTCGAAGCAAAAAAAAATCTTTTTTTTTTTTTTAATCAAGGTACTCAAATTACTTGAGAAATCATTTCACTCCTACTAGTTCCCGTAATTAACCTGAATATTAATTACTCCTCTTACCAAGACACTTTGGACAATTTTATGCTTCCAACTTTTCTGTTCCATCAGGAGTTTGTCCCAGTGCATTAATCACACAGATCTACTTGGTGTATTTGTAAGAGTCTCATCATACATGTTTCAGATGAACTAGAACATACATGGTGAGTCAGCAGTTACTAAGGGTGTAACATAAAACAAGTATTATGACTCATGGTTGCCAATATGATTCAAGGGCGATGATTCATTAAGAGCATTACTTTGCAAAACGATTAATCCATCCTTTTTTTATGCCGCTTATCCTCACTAAGGTCGCAGGTATGCTGGTATCCCAGCTGACTTCGTGTAAGAGGTGGGGTACACCCTGGACTGGTTGCCAGCCAATTACAGGGCACGTATAGACAAACAACCATTCACACTCACATTCATACCTATGGACAATTTGGAATAAATACCTGGATACTGGACAGGGGGCAGTGAAGTTTCCTAGATTCCCGTTTTTGTAAGGGAATCGGGTCTAAATTAATTATGGATAGAAACAAACAAGTAAACAATAACTGGCAAATACATTCACATTTTATTTGAATAAGTGCAGCCAACACTTTAGGTTGAGTTAACAAGAGATTAACCTTCTCTGCTCTCATTTTCAATAGTCAATACATTTTCAGTGTTGTACGAAATCCAATGTGCACACTCCACACTCTTATAGAAAGTCTTCCAAGAAGAATGGATGCTTAGTTGCCAAGGGATAGAAACAATGTTTTCTGCTAGAGGCAGTTATTGTACACTACATATATATTTTTGCCAATATGTTCTTCCATATCCCCGATCGGTGGGTTTTCTCTGGGTACTCCAGTTTCCTCCTACTACATTCCAAAACCATGCTAGGTTAACTGGCAACTCCAAGGTATGAATGTGAGTGTGAATGGTTGTTTGTCTATTTGTGCCCTGTGATTGGCTGGCGACCAAAGACAGCTGGGATAGGCTCCAGCCCGCCCGCGACCCTCGTGAGGATAAGCGGTGGAAAATGGATGGATGGATGTTCTTCCACAGAAGTCATCAAGCTGTCTGACTAAGTGATGAGCCTTTTGACTCTGAACTAAAGCTGTAATTCGCCACTTTAAAACACAACTTTAAATGACACTACTGGTTTTGATTAATACATACCCCACATACCCCCAGAGACAATCTCTTTGCCCAAAAGCAAAGCAGTTTAATTTGTCAGAAAAAAAGCTTTACTATCCTTGCTCATTTGTTGTCATATTTGTTCCCCTTCTGGATACATGAAATTAAACGTCTGTCGTTATGAATTAAGAGTCTTGTCATCACGTGTTTTTGTTTGTTAGTTAAAAACAGACACACATTATTATTATTCTTTTCCATGGGGAAAAAAGCCACTGCTGACACATGGCTGATAAAGAATAGCCCTAAAATATGCCTGTGGAGAATGTGAAATCTAATCTCAAGTCTTAGTTTCATCCATTTAGGATTGCGTTAAGCCACTGAAGACGCTGTGTGAGTGTTGCATGGAATGGTTCAAATGGTCAAGTCATGCTTGAGGGTTGACACAATGTGCGAACATGAGTGCATCTATGAATGAATGTGACAGATAATACCTCACAGGCAAAAATGGCACTTGTAATCTTGTTATAGTGCCACCGTCAGGATCAGGTGTTGATTGCACGTTGATGTGCCAGCTGCCTGAAGACAAATGCTTTTCCGTGTGTGTTTTCAGGTCAACAACACAAGCCCTGCCCATATATTATATGTGTATGTGATTTTTTTTTGCAAATATTCGAAAGCATTCATTTTATCTAATCAGTGGTCAAACCTGGTCTGAGCCAGCAGCTGGTTGTCCTTGCATCCATCCATCTGAGCACTCAGTCACCCAGCCCAGCCTCTTCTCCTTTTAAGAATCATTCACCCAGAAGTTCATCTCCTCACCCCAGCCTGCCAAATATGCTCTAAGCAAGCTTCATTTACAAAATGACCTTCCATTGAACATATAGGTTATTATTTACTTAAAATCAGTGAAATAATGTCTGTAGCTTTTTGGGAAATACATTTAAAAAATCCAACAGGCCCTGAAAGTCTGTATCAACAACTGCATTGAACTGGCATACATATTACAGGGTTTTTGTAGGTCCATGGTTAGTGCTGCTGGAAGCAAATGCTGACTAAGGGAAGTCAGGTTTGCATGACGCTAGCATTTTTTGGGTGAGCTTGCAAAGGAGCATGTCAGCTTAAGACACAGAGGTGAATGTCAAATCCTCTGCAGCAGAGATAAACACAGTGGTAGACGGACTGACAAGTTACATCCATCTACAATAGGCTCCATGATGCATCACCTCTTCATTCTTTCCAGGAACAGTTGGGTGTGGCAGCAGTTGCCGGATTTTCTTCACTAGACTGAGCAAAGTTCCTCAAGGAATTGGGTATGATTAGCTCACAGTAGGAGTGTCACGAGACATCCAACTCACGAGAGATTGGGTCTACAAAGAAAGAGACGGGATGAGATTTTAACATTCATTTTAAGAAAAGTACAAATATGACTGGTCTGAAAACAATGCCTGCTTTCAGACCAAATAAACTACTAATATGGTGTTGTATTACAACAGATACCGTCATAGTGTTGCTTGCTGTTTAACCTGAAATGCTCCCACACTTTCCACATTTTCTGTCTGTTTTGTTTTAAATGTTGTTTTCCTTCTTTTTTTGTCGCCTTCTTTTCTATCCCATCTTTAATCTTCCCGCTCCTTCAACTAAACAGCCACTTCTTCTCCGTGGGTGACGTCAGATTGTTACGATTCCTCAAGGCAGAAATCAAATTGTTGGGCAATTGAGATATTATTAATTAATTATTATTTATTAATTCATTAATTTTCTACCACGTATCCTCACGAGGGTCACAGGGATGCTGGAACCTATCCCAGCTGTCTTCGGGCGAGAGGCGGGGTACACCCTGGACTGGTCGCCAGCCAATCACAGAACACATATAGACAAACAACCATTCACACTCACATTCATACCTATGGACAATTTGGAGTCACCAATTAACCTAGCATGCAAAAAAACCCCACAAACGCACGGGGAGAACATGCTCCACACAGAGATGTCAAAGGGTGGAATCAAACTCAGGTCTCCTAGCTATATGGCCTGCATGCTGACCACTTCACCACCGTTCAGCCTTTCATTACGATTATGAAATAAATTAGTAACTACTTATTTTGGGGGCCCCCTGGCAGTCAGGGGACTTTGGAGTTGTCCTGACTTTTCCCCTATATACGGCACCCTTGGCCAATAGGCACTCATCATAAATAAATTGAAAAATGTATAATGAATTAATGTGATTGGTATCAGGGGATCTCACTCAGGTATTGGAATCGGCGGCATAAAACATCCCTAACAGCATTTATTGTTGTATGATTATAATATACTGTATAAATAAACATAAATATTATATGAATAGGTCCTGTAGTACATTGCCTTGGTGTGTCTTATAAGGAATGCAGACGGCCAGACAGGTTGACTCATCCAGTCTGCTGGCACAGCTAAATTGTTTCTGTGGTATTTCCAACATATGCAACTTAGATATACAAATACAGCACAAGCAAGCCTGTCCAACATCTGCAGTTGTGATGACGTGCAATGACGCAACAGTGTCACACAGCTGACAGAAACCTCTTTCCGCAAGACAAAACTGACTAAGGCATGACCTTGTGTGACAACAATGAAGTATGAAAATACACTGGGGTAGTTCAAAGAACCATTTCCTTTCACTTCCAGTATTAGCACAACTCCTCCCTTGTCTATATGTATATCCACTACCACATTACCCTTAGTGTGAAGTCAGTCAGTCTCTCTCACTTTGTTTTCCCTCTGTGCATCTCAAACTAAAGCTTCCTCCAGGTTCGGACAGGCAGGAAACTAAAGAGGATCTATTATGCTTTTCCACTCTTCAGATAATGAGGTTTGTGCATTTGGAAGTGAGCCCTGAAAGAGTTTTTGGATGGCTCTGCATGCTCGGTTTTACTTCTAACATCAATGCAATCCAGACTTCCTTTTATGGGCTGCAGTTTGCCAGCACTCAGTAAACACAGAGCTACGTATCCGGAAGTCCTCTGGAGCATTTCGGAATGTGACCAATCACAGTGAAGTTGGTGTACCTAGAGTAGTGCCAGGGGTGTAAATTAAACATATCATTTGGGTCGGAAGCAGGAAGTCCATGGAAACACTGCAGAAAGAGGTGCAGAATCGGGAATATCTATATCTATATCTATGCGGGTTATCATATGTAGCTGCTCTACAGGAGTCCATCACTCAATACAAAGCACCAAAAATGAGCATTCTTTAAGCTAAATGCATATGAATTACGAATGGAAGTTCTAAATGAACATTTAAAGTTACTTTTACCACCACTGAAGACTACTGTTCCCTAAGACACGATGTGTTTCTTGAATTCAACAATGTTCTTTATTAAAATAATGGCCCTTGCAACTTTCTTTGGCTCAATTTTACGTTACAGTATTGTGGTGAGAAACACTATTGAAAAAAAAAAAAACTTATGTCAGAACGGCTGCCACACCTTTGGGTACAGTCGTCAAAAATAATGTCTTCAATGGAGATAAAATTAACATTCAATGTTCATTTATCCCTTTCATATTCATTTCTAAGTGTTAAACTATAATTGTAAAACTATATAAACTACTTTTGCATTAACATTTTTGGCTTTCTGGATCAGATTAATTGGATTTATATTGTTCTAATGGGAAACATTTATTTTGGGACAGATTAAGGATGGCCAACAAGGTTCCACTGTAGTAGAATTGAAGTTATAGTGTAATAGTATAGTCATAGTAGAGAAGGCCATGCTGGCCGTGACCTCCGGTCACTGTGTTCACACAAGCGTCTCAGTCAGCCGTAGTACGACTTGTCAGTTCCATTAGAGAAAACACACGCTTCATCTACTACACCTTATTGTAGGAAACATCAGTACCCCCGCCCCCAATCCCTGCTGTCAAGGTTCTGCTTGCTCCAGATGGTGTCCACAAACAGGGGAAGAGCACCCACGCCTCACAATGACACAAAGGTGTGGAACAATAAGCAGAAACCACATGGTGGCAATTGAGGGGAATTAAAAAGGTGTTGTCATATATGTGTAGTGTGCATGCCAGGACAGAAGAGCAATTGTCCACAGCTTCTAATTTTAGCCTTGAGTCGTGAGACCTGATAAAAAAAATAATGTGAACACACACACACTCAATGAGGGGCGTCTGTCACTCACTGTGAAGCTGCACATGGTGTGTGTATGCGTGGAGCTTGCATGGACGATTATTGCAGATGTCACACTGATTAAAAGCATTGTAGTGATGCTGTGTGAAGCGTAAGCAGATACATAGTAAGTCATATTGCAGGAAGGGTCACTTTGCAATATAAGTTCATGAGAGAGACACGTCTGTAGCGGGAACACACACATACATATACTACCTTAAGTTAGCTACGAAATTTAATAATGACAAAATGATCAGAAACTCACCTCCTCCACAGTGAGAGGCATACATATCCTGTACTCTTTCAGCAACATCTTCTCTCTGTTGTGTGCTGATAAATGTATCTCAGCCCTCACACGCTCCGTCTGCACCGGGATGTGCGTTAAAAAAATATATATTTAAAAAAAATAAAACTCCTCCGCTTCGTGTCAGCGCATGTGGGAGGACGGTTTCCAAGTAAGGTCTGACTCGCTAAGTTCGCTCATCCGAACCAGCGGGGGAAATCCGGCAGCGGGACGTAACAGAAGCAAACAAGCAGGGTTCGGGATTTGTCCCCACTTATGACGCTCCAGAGTCAGGAGTTAACAAGCTAGACGAAAGTACATTCGGAAGTAGGTATGATTAGCACTCCAAAATAAGAGTTTAGTTCACTGCGGTTGCACTGCCACTAGCGCGTGTGCCCCTCTCCGATCACAGTGCTAAATCACTATACAGTAATTGCCCACTTGGATCCCATGCTGGCATTTAGAGACCCCTCCACCCGTGGTTTAAGGATTAAATAAAGTTTCTTTGGCATAAAGACACAATGAAACATGTTTTTCTTTTGGAAGCTCGTCTATAGGTAAGTGTTCTTTGTTGAAATCAATAAACAGTGACAACTGCTGATAAACAATGGAATGTAAACAAAAGTATAATATGCATTTTAATAATAAACCACCCTTTCATCACATCTGCATCACAAGGATATAGAATGTAATACAATGAAATACAAGACTGCGCGTTTTCGTGTATAATTATTTTGAAATTTGGACCGGTTGTTCAATGCCACTAGTACTTGACGACACAGACCGTTGCTAGAAATGCTTAAACGCTGACTTTTAAACTACGCCTATTCCTGTGTAGTCTTTATCTTTTTAATTTTCAACTTTTGTCTCGACAGATACAAATGTGTCTATTACAAATATGTCACAAATGCTAAATTTAGTAAACACGGCTTGAGTGAAAACACTTTAGGTTAAATATGACTACAGTATGTTAAACATACGTCACTCGACGTCCATCACTAAGGTCTTGTTGAAGCCTAAGCCACTCCAAAATGGAACAAGAATGTATGCAGAAGTGTGCAGTCATCTATATACTTTGCATTTTGTCAGCTGATGTAAATGTGCTGACGTCACGGTCACTGAAACACTGTGCAGTTTCCTACATTTTTCTCTTGGAATCAAATCACTTGTATTGTTGTGCAAGTACTTATCAAAATCACACAACAGGTCCAACAAATCTTACAGAAAGCAAGCTCCTGATTTAAGTGTTCTTTCAGCAAAGATACAGGATATTGTAATAAGTAATAATATTGTAGTAAGGGATGTACCCATTTTTGTGATATTATGTTCCATTAGAGGTGTTTACATTAATAGTGCTTTATTGACATAGAAAACAAAAAATGCCAAATTGATTTATTGTGAGTAGTCGAGGTGCAAAGATTCCTCATGCTTACAGTAAATGTATGTGCTTTTCATAGTTCCATGTGTTTAAGTAAAAAAGCAACACATTCCGGACTGTACCCATACAGTTATATACAGTTATATAGCAGACAAAACAGAAAATCAATTACAGAGGCAGTAGTCAAATGTTTTTATCCAGGCTTATCTGGCAATATTTATTTTTATTTTGTGTTCATATTATCTTAAGCTTGAGGGCATAGGTTAGTAAAGACCTGTGCGTAACCCAACAATTTGAGTAAGGCCTGTGTGTGATTAAAAAGCAGATTACAGACTGATGTCATCACAACTGCTATGCTGTGCCAAGAAAATTGACAGTTTGTCAGCTGTGAAAAAAAGTGTAGACACACCAACCTGTTCCCCTTCAGAGAAACAGAACAACATGTACAATAATTATAAGAAAAAACGTCTGATGTTAATATTTATGTTTTCTGAAACGGTCAAAGAGTACATTTGGAATACAGGAAGTGAAGAAATGTATTGCAATTGATATGAAACAGATGGGGGGATAGGATTATATAAGTGAATAATATTAAACTGTAAATAGTATTAATAGATTGTATGGTGTATGCATATACAAAATACATTTGAAAATTATAAAATATTCCCCACTTTGTCAAAGGTCAGATGTTTGTGATGTCACTCAAGTATTTGTTCATTCATTAGCCCTTACTCCATTTTCCTATGGCTCCTAATAATGCAATTTGTGTTTACTTTTTTAATCCTTTGATGTTTATGTTGGGAATTAAAATGCCTGTAGCTCAATTCGGGGGTTTTTCTGCTGATCCGTACAACTTTTTAATTAAGACCGGTGCAGCCCTTCTGAGGGTGAAATGAAAAGGACATCTACTGGTTAACAGTAGACATTGCAAGCTTACTCCAGTCATGCTGGACAAGGCCTATTAATTCATAGAGTTGTAGTATAGTGTAGTGTTTAATAATCAGCGCGTTTCATAACCAAGAGTCGGTTATAATTCTACAAATAGTAATATTAATTTAATTTATAAAATTCGAATGTATGACATTTAGTCATATATTGTACAATAAACATAAAAACTGCCAAAACTGTGTAAGGGGGATAAAAGGACAAACGTAGTGATTAGTATGAATAACTATGTATTTTTGACTAAATCCTGAAAATCCAAAATTCATAACAAGTTGATTCATCGGGCTGTATACAGTATGTTACATCAGGCGCGCTAACAGAACCAACAGTATTCTTTTCGCGTGGTCCTATACGGGTCCTTCAGGCGCATCGGATACCTTTACTACCCTCGCATCTGATTGGTCGCTGCGCCCGTTTCCTTCATTGGCAAAATATTGCTAACCTGAGGTTGATAGCTCTGAACATTGTTGTTACTCGTACGCCGCAAACATGTCTGAAGAGCGTTCTGAGCGGTCGGATGGAAGGATTGTCAAGATGGAGGTCGACTACAGCTCGACTGTAGACCAGCGTCTCCCGGAATGCGAGAAAATGGCTAAAGTAAGCGTCTGAGAAGGAGGCCCGTGGCGGCTGAGTCATGCTGTCACTTACTTGTTTGCTAGCATTTAAGATAATGTTATACACCACAGGAAAACTGCTTAAATATCAGTGAAAATAAGTTGAGACAGGTACAGTTAATACATTTTCGACTTTTATATAGCGTTCGTATATCACTGTTATTGTGCCTTAGCTACTTTGTAGGTAAACCCGTTAGCATGCTAAAATGCTTTGCCGTTCATGTAGTCATCGGCATCACCCTGAACAATACAACACTGTATTCTTCTTTATCAGGATGGCAAATTGCAAGAGGCAGTTGAAAGCTTGTTGTCATTAGAGAAGCAAACCAGAACGGTAAGTGATGCTGTTTTTAAAGTCTTTCATTTTTTTCAAATTTTCCTGGGCAGCGCTTGTAGGTAATTCTGTTATCAGCATTTAGTTTTTTTTCTATTGGTGTTGATTTAACTTATGACTTTCCAATTTATATTTCCTGTCTTGCCTCATCCCCTTCTAAGGCATCAGACATGGTGTCTACATCCAGAATCCTTGTGGCTGTGGTACAGATGTGCTATGAAGCAAAAGACTGGGATGCTCTGAACGAAAATATCATGCTTCTTTCCAAAAGGAGGAGTCAGCTGAAACAGGTCACATGTCTTTTTGTCTAAATTGCCCGTAGGTATGAATGTGAATGTGAAAGGTTGGTTGTCTATATGTACCCTAGTGAGGATAAGCGGCACAAAATATGGATGGATTGCAATTACTGACATTACTTACACAGTCTCACCAGGTGGCTGGATCCGCATCTTTTGAGGAGAAGTACAAGCAAACTTTCCAACATTTTTACCTGAGCGTATTAGCTGGATGCTCACCGTCATCTGTATAGGTGAAAAACTAATGTCCAGCGCAACACTGTCAAAACAGTTGACTTGGCAGTAACTATGCCTCATTTCAGTGACATTAAATTATAGGTAACTATTGATTTACATAATTCAATGGGAACTGTTAATTCTGGACTGAAATGAGGTACCAATGTCTATTTAGCTGTAGGGGTCAGGGTGGTAAAATGCAGGTAACCCCAGCAAAGCTCTGCCGGTTAGTTGTTTTTCCTATTTAATGGTCTTTGCACATTTAATGTACCATATTCAGTCGTTTTTTTACATGTTGTGATGTGTATGTCATTAGTTGGGGTATTGCAGTAAGTGCTCACATTTTTGTTCAGCTTTAATTAATTAAGCCATGCTGTGTTTTACTGTCTCTCACAGGCTGTGGCGAAAATGGTGCAAGAATCTTACAAGTATGTTGATTCTGTGACTGATTTAACCATCAAGCTGCGGCTCATTGACACTCTTCGCACTGTAACTGCGGGAAAGGTTTGTTTTGATTTTCTTTATGTCACTTACAGTAATGTGTTGTCACACTACAGCAGATATCCGATGCTTGAAAGTCTCAAACTTTTATAATTTATGCATTTGAAGACACATTTTTGTAGCCATTTTGATTTCTTGTTAGCCTTTTTATTCTTAAAATGTTGTTCAATAAATGGTCTTTTTCACAGATTTATGTAGAGATTGAGCGTGCCAGGTTAACAAAGACCTTGGCTAATATCAAGGAACAAAGTGGTGATGTAAAAGAGGCAGCTTCCATTCTTCAGGAACTGCAGGTAAGAGACTAATAATTGATTAGACTCTCTTGGTGTACTCCCAATAGCAAATAATCAACAATTCCATGGTCTGGTCCGACTTGTTTTTAACATTAGGTGGAGACGTATGGCTCCATGGAGAAAACGGAGAAGGTAGAGTTCATCTTGGAGCAGATGAGGCTTTGCATTGCCGTCAAGGATTACATTCGCACACAGATCATTAGCAAGAAGATAAACACCAAATTTTTCCAAGAGGAAGGCACTGAGGTAACGCATGTCTGATGCATATAGGGATTTGTTTGTTTGAAGCTTATCTGAATTGATAATTTACTTTAACTGAACATTATTCTCTCCCTTTACAATTAAGGAATCAAAGCTGAAGTACTACAACCTGATGATTCAGGTGGACCAGCATGAGGGCTCATATCTGTCCATATGCAAACACTATCGGGCCATTTATGACACCCCATGCATCTTGGAGGACAACAGCAAGTGGCAGCAGGTACATTAGTGCTACACTAAATTTTAGAGCCTGACCCATGTGGGATTTTCGAGATGGGATATTATATAGGTTAATGAGAGTTGTTTTTCAAACTTATATATTTATATGTTAATTTACTACCTATTAAAAAGTTCAATCTGCAACCACTATAACATAGTATTTTGCAATCGGTTCAAAAACAAATGCTGAAGGAAATATTAAAAACTCCAAATGTATCTTTGTTGTTCATGGAAATCAATGTTTGTGTGTTTCAGGCCCTGAAGAGCGTTGTACTGTATGTGATTCTCTCTCCTTATGACAATGAGCAGTCAGACCTCGTTCACAGGATCAGTGCAGATAAGAAATTGGAAGAGATTGCCAAATACAAGTATGTGATATCAGTTGTATGTCCTCAGTAGTACAAAATCCTTGAACCATGTGATTGTCATCTATCTCTAGGGACCTTCTGAAGCAATTCACCACCATGGAGCTTATGCGCTGGGCTTCCTTAGTGAAGGATTATGGGAAGGAGTTGAGGGAGGGCTCACCGGGCAGTCCTGCTACTGACGTCTTTTCGTATTCTGAGGAGGGGGAGAAGCGGTGGAAGGATCTGAAGAACAGAGTGGTGGAGCATGTAAGTCCAAGACTAAGAATGCATCTTACACATGGTCATGCAAGACATGTTTAGGAGTGACTTATTATAAATGTAGCGTTTCAGTAACCTCGGAAATCAATCAATAGCCTCGGAAAAAAAACACTACGGCAGTAGTCAAATTTCCTATTTCAATTTCCTATTTAAGCTAGTGTATGCCTGGCTCAAGATAAACATTTTTTACAAACAATAAATATAAAACTACACACAATGCAATAGGTGGCTAAAACATAAAATACACTACCAACGTATAATGCAGAAAATTAACCAACTACTATGTGTGTATGAGCGCTAACCATGTAAAAGTAGTGGCTTTTACAACGGAAATTTCTGTAAGTATAATCATTCAAATAAATACTGTAGCAACATGAGTACCCAAGTCCATCCTTTAGTATGACACAGTGGGCTAACAGTCTGAACTTTAGGTGTGAAATGTGCTTGAACACGGCATAAATTACTTTGTGAAATTGTGCCATTTAGTCTATTGCTCTCCCTAGGCATATTGCGGCATAATATTATATCACTTTTCTGAAGCCCATTTGTTCAAGGAAATAGGGAAATAATCACATCCACTTAAAGCTAAGTACTTAGTGTATATTAACAAATGTGTTTTCTTTTCTGCAGAACATCAGAATAATGGCAAAATATTACACCAGAATTACAATGAAGAGGATGGCCGGGCTTCTTGACCTCTCCATTGACGTAAGTGATGTGCCAATTAAAAAGCAACTAGCGACAAATGTAGTGTCTTTTCATGTTTTATTGGAGACTTTTGTAGACTGAAGTACAAATTGTTCTTGTCAATGAGCAGCGGGGGCTACCGTGTGCACTTACAGATGACACAGTCTTGTTTGTGACATTAATAACAGAAAGAAGGTCCTACAACTATTTGGTTTGTCATGGTCAATTATGCGAATTACACAATGACGTCATCTAGTGCCCCGTGCAAACTACCGTTTACAGTTTGCAGTGGTGTAATTCATTGCATTGGGATCTGATTATTGTGATATATGAATTATCTCAATTTTGATTGGACTTTACCGTTCCAAGTTTTATTTGTGTCTGTTCTTCAGGAATCGGAAGAGTTCCTCTCCAGCCTTGTCGTAAACAAGACCATCTATGCCAAGGTGGACCGCTTAGCCGGAATCATCAACTTTCAGAGGCCCAAAGATCCCAATGACCTGCTCAACGACTGGTCACACAAACTCAACTCCCTCATGTCGCTGGTCAACAAGACCACACATCTCATTGCCAAGGAGGAAATGATCCACAACCTGCAGTGAAACATAATTGCAGGTCTTTTTTTATGTTTTTTTTTCCCTTTGGGTCTTTTCCCCCCTTTCCCTCTGATGGATTTTTTGATTATTTGGGTTGGTCATTATCCAATATATTGGCCAATGAAATCTGTCAAACCATAGAAGGCTAACTGTTTAGTTTTGGTTGTTACAAACTCATAACACATATTTCTGTAATGCTTTGATTTGTTATAAGTGTCCATTTACATGTTAAAGGAAATACCTTGCAACATAAATAAAGTCCCAGTTGTGTTACGAATGTGTAATTTAACTGAACTAGCGTGGTGTGAAGTGTTTGCCCCTTACCTGATTTGTTTTTGTCACACTTAAATGTTTCAGAGCATCAAATAAATGTAAATATTAGTCAATGACAACAAATCTTAACACGAAATGCAGTTTTTGGTTGAAACATTTCATTATTAAGGGAGAAAAAAAATCCAAACCTGCGTGGTCCTGTGTGGGGATAAAGTGATTGACCTTAGCAGCAGCAACTGCAATCAAGCAACAATATTCTTCATAAAAATGTTTGAACAGGTAGATTAAGGAAACAAATTGTAAGAACATGTGTATCTGCAGCATTAAAAATGAAACAGATTTATTGAATGGTGTTTACATATTGCCAAACCAGGCAGTATATTTTTGCTCCAGGCAAAGCCCCACAATGTGACTTTGACTTCTTTTGAACAACTGAATGTCAGACGACACACGCACGCTTCACACACGCACTCACTTCAACCTTCACATCACTACATCCCATGATCCTTTGCGCGGGTCTCACAAGTGGATCCAAGATGGCGTAGAAAGTAAAGCTAGGTAAGTGTTGACTTCCCATTTTCAGACCTTTCAGTTTTCCTTTTCACCTTAAAGCTGCTGTGAATATTTATCAGTGTGCATAATTAGGGAAATTTGACATGTGGCGATTTTATGCATGAACAAAGGCGCGGTGTCATATTTACTATGTACGCCAAAATACCGTATCGAAATCGCAGGCCCGCGCCAGTTTTGTTTCGGCGAATCCAGCTAGCTAACCTAGCCTGCTAACATTCACCCATCAGCCTGCTACTCTTTATTCGAGCTTGCAAGGTTCCCGATTAGAAAGGACGTATTTGGACAAGCAACATAACTGCAAGCTGTGGGTCCCCTTGTCAGCGCTATTACGGTAATGTCTTTGCAACACGGTTGCAAAGACATTTTTCAAGCCTTTGAAACGTCACCGTCGTCGCTTTGAGTTGTCACAGTCAAAACAAGTTTGCCACACTGAGGAGAAAAGGTAAGCCGTTACCTTGGCACCCTTACGTACAAGATTGCCTGTAAAATACCCATCTGGCCCCAAAGCATCATCGCATCATTATTTGCTGATTATGGTGTCATTTATTATTTGCGCCTTAGTTGGCAACAAAATGATGCAACATAGAATACTATGATACAGTAATACATGTAATGCAAATGTTATTGCTTTCTTGTATATTAGTATTTGTATATCCTATTTTGTGGAGGCATATTTTTTTATATAATATATGTAATCGTTTTATTGTGAGGTTTTAACAAATGAAGTATCAATGAGGGTAGATATTATACACATGACATGACCTATATGTTGAATAGTAATAAACAATTTTTGTACTGAAAAGGAAGCCAGTTACTAACTCCGATCTTTAAGAACTATTCAGTATACACATTTGTTTAATACTTGTATGTTTTCAAAGAGAAAATGTCATTTCATAACAAAATTACATACTGGTAATAATATCAAACGTAAACAAGCTGAGTTGATGAGTGCTGATTGTCCGTGTATTTACTTGGCAAACCACTCATCGTAGCCCAAAATCATTATAAACACTGAACAATCCCCCCGATCTAAACAGGTTGGAATGGCGATAAATTAAAATTTTAGATCGTTTTATATAGTCATACCGTAATACATCACAAAAATATTGTGATGATGCTAAGGTCCATATTGCCCAACTCCACTTTAAAGCGTGTTTTTTATCAGAAATTGACATTTTGATGCTTTGAGTTCAGTTAAGTGTTGAAATGTTCTTTTACTGTCGGCCAACATGTCCACTAAATTAGTGTCAACTGGTATAAAAATGAGATTGGTATCAGGTTTTCTGCTGGTAGTGTTGATGTGTGAGTGATGATGCCGTGCTCCACAGACGTTTTGCCTTGTGAACATGAATATGCAATATACAATGATTGTTTACTGGAGTGTTGAACTGTTTGCCATTATACTTTTTTTAACTGACGTGGGCACATTGATGGCAAAGGTTTGGTTTTTGGTGCCTGAGTGATTTCTTTTTCTTTTTACTGCCAGCGGTAAAACTCTTATGTATTACTCAAGTGGAAATGAAATGTTTATTCACTTTGTCTCTGTTGAACATAAAATGCACAGTCCAGACTCGCATTGGCACATCCACACCTCTTGTTTGTGCAGCACTTATATGCATTTGGTCAAGGAAATGGCCCGCATATTTTTACGTCAATGTGCATTATTTCACTAAAGTAAAGTTACACATGGCATTAATAGATCATATTACTTAGTTCAAATAATACACATTTTTTAAATATTTTGGCAGCTCGCCCTTCCAAAAATGTCAGGTGGCATACCTGTTCACACAAGTGAACGCAATATGATGGCTACTTTCATAGTAATGAAATGTAAAAATATAATTTTTATATTTGAAAGAGTTCAGACCAACCAAATTGTGCATATACCAATAATTGTTAAGATGTTGAAAACCTTTGTCCAGTAATGCGTATGTTGTCAAATGTCATACTGGCATGACATATTTCTTTATAAATATTTGTTTGCGCCACCAAATATTTTTGGGGGGGCAGTATATATATTGACATATATGATATTGACTTTTTTGCTCTTTAGGCAGGCAACAATGTTTTTTCCGAGTACTCGATCAATCGACAAAAATTTCACTAGAATACTCGATTACTAAAATATTTTATAGCTGCAGCCCTAATTTACTGGAGTGTGAAGTACAAACGCCAGCATTCCTTATCTTGACTGGAATGTAGTTGCACATGCTCAGATTGAACACAGCTTTCCTGGTAATCAAAACCCTTAGAGATTCACCTAACCACAGCTGGCACATAAACAAACACCCGAAATGATGTGTTTTTGTCAACTGAAAACGGCCTGGTGTAAAGTGACTCCTTAGCGACTTCCACCTCAAAGTGAAGCAGAAGTACAGCACAACTTTTGTACTAGGCTTTGGTTCAAGGGTGAGAATGTGTGGGCCCCAGTGTTTTCCAGCATGTCATGGTGTACCCTCCTTATCTGAGTTAGTGCAAAGGAGGTCACACATATCCTTTTTATCACAACTTGTAATCTTTTTTGCAGGACTATCCACATTGCACTGGAACGAAAATTGTGGAAAAAATGACCACTTCCTTGTGTCAAATGGATGAATCTAAAATTAATGGAAAATGGAATGGGGGGAAGTCAAACACCCTTTTTACTACATGATTATAAAGAAGATTCACTGCTATACGCGGGCGTTACTTTCTGACACCACCCGCGAGTAAACCATTGAGAGGGCCATAAAAATGTCAGTTTTTTAAAAGTGAAGTTGAAATACACTCAATAACAATAGAAATGCAACACTTGTTTTTCCCTCCCAATTTTCATGAGCTTGACTCAAAGATGTCAAACTTTTTGTATGTACACAAAAGGCCTATCTCTCTGAAATATTGTTCACAAATCTGTGTTAGTGAGCATCTATCTATCATATCAAGAAGATGCTGATGCATCATAATTGCATAATAATTGCATAAATGTGTCCGTCACTGAAATATGCGCAGTTTAACTGTATTGTGAGTGGTCCAGAAGGGTCCATATCTCATCTGTTGTGACCACCTTTTGCCTCAAATACCGTATAGACAGGACCAAAGCATCCCAAACATGGCACCATTATTCTCTTTACACAATTAGACAGTATGTGGCCCACAGCACTATTATTCTAAAGGCTGGAACTATGTTCGTGGAGAATGTGAATGATCTGGGAGCAAGAGTAAGCATGCCTCTTGTCCTTATTTCACTCAGAACCTGTACGTACGTCAGTTGGCATTGTAAAATGCTCATTTGCATTAACAAGCGGTAAAAAACTACACGTTGAGGCGTACAGCCTGAGAACCGCACACACAGCAGCGAAACTAAGATAACCCCGCTAGCTTCCATTCACGCTCGTAAGAGAGGCCTTTTGAAGTATTTTTGCCAACTTAGCTGGTGCTTCAGGTCACAGTTTCGACATTTTGAGTTCGGGAGGGCGTGGGCTAGTGACAATTGGGCGGGCCGGTGGGGAAAGACTTCTCCACACAAACGTTCCTTCTCCTCAGGATGACAGTGTTCACATCATGTCAATTTACACAAGATCCGTTTTTATTGGCGAACGCCGCGATTTATGTGGAAATCATCGTGCCCTACAAGAGGAGGGGATGCTTGTGAATGCATGACACAACAATGGGCCCGAGGCTCTTGTCATGATATCGCTGTGCATTCAAAATGCCATCAATACAGTAAAATGCACATGTGTTGTAGATGGAACGGCTAATAGTGGCTTTTTATTGATGCCATTTTGAAGCTCGCAAGCATGTTTGGGATTGTAAAGATGTATTTGGGGGATCCATTTATTTTAGTGAATGTAACATTTTTGATGTGTTTTTTCCCCCCCAGAAGTTTTGTCCCTGAGTCATGGCAGACAGGAGAGCGGAGAAATCATGTGAAGAAGCCAGCAGATCGTTAGTCAGGCGGGAGTATGAGGCGGTAGTCAGCCACAGCACTAACACCTTGGCGGTCCTTGCTCCCCAAGTGCAGTCCACTGGCGCCCCTGCCTCGCCAAGCCCACCTTCCGGAAACCTCCACAGTCGTGCCCTGCTTTACCGCATCGCTGCCTTTCTTCAGCTGGTGAGTACATTGCTCGTCCAACATTTTGTCACGCAAGACAGACGTGAGATTTGAAGATCATACATAATGACATAATGGCATACATATTCAGATTAATGAAAACAAAACAATTCATATTTTTTTACATAATACTAGGGTTGCAACTAACGATTATCTTCTTAGTCGATTAATCTAAAACCTGTTTCAATTAATCAAGTCATCAATCGGTTAGGCCATAGACAGACCACATCACAATGACACACACACAGTTAGTGTTTGGTCCGCAACATATTAGGGAAGAGGCAGAAATGTTAACTCTTTTCCAAAGTCAAAGCTAATGGTTTTGAGTATCTTGTTTTGCCTATAACACAAAAGTTTGAAATAAAACAATTAATTGAATCCTACCATAGTTCATTTTTCCTTAATTTATTTATTCGATAATAGACGAATTGTTGCAGCTCTAATGATACACATCTATTTACAGAGTCTGGAAAAAGTATGGAAAATGCCAAATCCACAGCAACCACGTAGTAATTTTTTTTCAGTATTCTTTCCTAAAAAAATTGATGCTACACAATTATGAAAAGTAGAACGTGATCTCATGATAGTGAGATACAGCCCATTGTGAGGTATTATATGAATTGTCCTTGACTGTATGTCTAAAGTGTATTTCTTGTGGCTAGTGTTCCCATTTTTTCCCTCTATTTCAATCTCCCAACAGAAAAAATATGATGATGCAGATCAAGACTGCAAACATGGTAAGCATTTAATCAGGTTAAATATTTCAGTAAAATGTTTGTGTTGCTGCTTTCATCTTTTGGAATTGTCACTTAAAGTTATTTCAGTATGAATCAAAATGGGGGGAAAACGAAAAAAAATGAAGGAAAAAAAAAACAAAAAAATTACATAATCCACCATTATATCACACACTTGGCAAGCTCTCCATCCAATTAAAATCAGATACATTTGAGTTTTTTTTTCTTCTGCTCAAAGTGCGTCCGGAGGGCATTAGCAGTTTTTTTAATCGGCCACTTAACACATGTTACAATTAAACAAGAAAACTGACAAAAGCAACAATAAAAATTGAAAAGGGGCAGCTATTTTATGAGAATAAAGTAGATATAGCCATTATGATTATATTATAGCCATACAAGTTTACAAGCATAATGTCTTAAGACTATGAGGAAAATGTAGTTTTGTTAGTAATAAAAAAAAAATAAAGTTGACATTTTTGGACAAATAGGTGGTGAAAAAGTTGTGAGATGTATGTTAAAATAAGGGATTAAGGTCACATTGTTGTGACTAAAATGTCAAGATAGTTGTAGAATTTAAAAACAACAAAAATGGAAAACAGAGCAATTGTGAAGAAGTAATAATAAACTTTGTCACGTACAACAAAAAACTGGAATCATTGTGATAATATAACATGTTAGCATATCATGGACTGATTTACAAAATGTAAAATATGAAAGTGCTCCTTCTTAGGGGAAGACATTTGGATTCAGATTATCTCCTATTGTTTTATCTCCTATTTTCTTCTACTTCTTGCTAACCTAGTCCTGGCAGAAGATAGGGCAAAGGGAGACGGTTCGCTCCAGGCCAGCTTGCGCTCCATGCAGTTGGATGGCAGCCTGCAGGAAGTGGCCAGCATCCTCTCTAAGGCCTTGTTTGGAGAGCCAATGGTATGTTGAATAAACGGCAAATTCTATACATTATATGCACCCAGCCAGATTACACCATGCTAACTTGTGTGATGCCAATACAATGCATACGGTATTAACAAAGGTCTTGAACGCTTGCCATTCCAGTTTTGAAGACAATGTTAAGTTTGTATTGTAAATGGATGAATGGCAAAGGTTCAAAATCATTCACATTTACATATGTGCAAATACAGTTATCGCAGGAACCACGAAAGCCAAAGAAATACAACAGAATAGGTGCAAATTCTGGAAGAACTATAAAGCTTAGTGGGCTGGTTATCATGTATAGCTGCTCTATAGGAGTCCACAATTCTATACAAAGGGCCAAAAAATGAGCATAATGAGTCCCCTTCAAAGGAAAACTGCACTATTTTGGAATTTTGCCAATCATCCACAATCCTCATGTGAGACACGTCTTTCTCTTTTCTGTGCGTTCTAAAGATATAAAACAATAAAGAGACACCTCATTACTGCACAAAATGGTACACCGCCTACAAAGGCAGCTATTAAAACACCTATGGCAATATTTTTTGCCATATTTTGGTCCTTTCAACTCATTTGCTACAAAAGATGTATTGATACATTTTTTGTATTAGCTAGCCAGTGTGGTGTGGCAAGACGTCAATACGCCGGTATGCTGTAGGAGTCAGATGGCAGTTTGTTGCACTTTCCACTTTGAATCTCAGCAGTGACTTGCATCTGTGCAAGTCTTTGGGCAACAATGATGTCATACCAGTGTCAAAATCTTCATTTCATAGTGTTTTATTGATATGCAATTATTGTTGTTTAAAATGAGATTTCTCACCCTCAAACACCTGTGCATTTTAAATGCTTCATATTACAACTTCCCTCACCATCTTCTTTTGCAGAACGGCATTGTTGCAAAAGACATATCCCGATTAAAAATACTCTTTACGGAAATAGAGGTCAGTACCACTGGGTCATACACTTCACTGTCATATTCATTATATTTACTTATCCATGCCTTTTCGGCCCCGTAAGTTGTAGTTGTTTAATGCTTGCGGTCATAGTGGCCTTGTTGTAATCATTGTCTTCTTCAGTTTGTCTTGTAGTTGTTAGGCATTTAGTACTCATTTGTCATTCCAGTGGTCCACCTGCTTGTTTGGATATTGTAATAGTTATTACAATAGTTATTGTAATAGTTAGACACAAAAATAAAAATTTATTCACCCTGCCCACATCTTTTTGAATTTTAGGCTATAAAGAAGAGCGAGATGGCACCGGAATACACAGATGACCAGGAGGAGGGTAAGACAATATATATGATTAGTTGGTTTCTTTGTATCTCTCAAACTACAAGTGATACCCAAACTGCACATATAAACCTATACTGTATGTACGTACTATACTGTATGGGTTACAAGATGACTAAAGCCAGTCTTTCTGGTATGACATTAACTTGTGGCTCGTGAGTTACATTGATCATTTGACTTTGTGTACTCTCAGAGGTCCAGGATGGCTGGCAGTTCAGGCCCCCCCCACGAGGAGTCACCAGTAGTGAGGAGTACACACTCTGTAAAAGGTAATAAAAGAATATATCACAGAGGATTTAAATGTTGTGCGTTGCGATCTAAACTCAATCCGGTGTGTAATGTGAATAAAATATATGCTATATATGAAAATCACATTCGTCTGTTGGTGTTTGAATGCCACTGTGCTGTTGTCTACTGTCACCTGTGAGCTACTTATTAGTTGTGTACATGTTATGTCTTGCTGAGTCACACAGACCTAAGACACTTGATTTGTGTTAAGCATAAAAAAGCACGAGTAATATATGGGATCAATCATAATAGATGCAAGGATAAAGTAAAAGGATAGACGAGGATGCTTATTGACATACTTGATATACCACTTGAATATCACCTGCGTGACTAAATATCTTCGTGGGCAATACCATGGGCAATGATCTTAATCAAAACAATACAGGTGGTCCCTGATTTACGATGTTCTGTTACGACATTTCGGAACTGCGCGCTCATCAATTAGACAACTTTGGTCAGTAAACATGAGACTACAGCACACGGGGCAGAAGAATATGCGCCGCAAACGGCAAGAATGTAGTTTGTTCCTTGAGCGTGTGGTGAAAGAATAATATCGCTTATTGGCTACATTAATTACATTTTGCACTTCATTATGTCTCCCAAGCGGCAGTGTGCCAAAGGAAAGCAAAGTCATCACCATGAAAGTGAAAAATAACATCATAAAAACGCTCATGCTCTTTTGGTCTCACCTGCTCGACTGTCGCGGCCATCATTAAGGATAAAGATCAGTGAATGCTTGAGGGTTCGTAGATTCCGTGTGCTGTTACAAGGAGATCTGGCAGGAGAAGAGGAGGTTATCCTTTCAGACTAGCCTTGGACAATATTTTAAGAAGGTAAGACAACCACAGGGATCAAAGTAAGGAGTTGCTTTTGCTATAACGGTTTAAGTATTGTAATATCTTTTTAATGCTATATTTTACGTCCTCCATGGGTGCTGTGTCCAGTGTGAGTGACTTGCATCATAGTTAAGGAACAGAACTCATTCGTAACCTGAGGGCCACCTGTAACTTGTTTATAAAAACAGCACCAGCTGAGCATACTGTTTGCTTCTCCTGTAGGTACTTGGAGCAGGGTCTGTGCAGGTATGGGGCCCAGTGCACATCAGCCCACTCACAGGAGGAGCTGATGGAATGGCAGAAGCGCTATGCGTCACGCCTCATCCGTCTCAAGCAACAGCAAGAGAGCAAACACTTCACCGAAAACTACATGGAAACATTAATAGAGAAGTGGATGAACTCTCTCTCCCCTGAGAAAGTGGTAAGTGGCCTAGTGGAACAAAATCAGTTGTGGCTCAAAGGGTAGAAAAGACCTACTCTGCAGTATACTCATATACTCACTATAGTGTCAGGTGAGTGTTAAGTCAACAGCGACCTTTTAATATGCACACTATTTACATTGTTGTGAATGTGCCATTCAATGACCCACAGGGTCATCACCATTACTATACAGATGCTAATAAATAAAATATCTCTTCTGCTCTTCATTCACATATGGCATTGAGTTCTTGATACAATATGTGGCACAATCTTATATTTCCAAGTGTGCATAAATATCTGAACTCGTACATACACTTCAGAATACTGTAAATACTGTTTATGATTCACCGGTGTATGTCTTTCTCTCTCTCAGCTAAGCGACTGCTTAGAAGGCGTGAATGTTGAAACCAGCTCAAGCCTCTCTGTCACCGTCACCACCAAAAAATCATCTCACTCTTGGACCTTCTCATTGCTGTGCAAGGTAGGACGACAGATGAGCTACCCATCATCTATATGCAACATACTACAGTTAAAATAAAAATATGTTTATGCGGTTCAGAATAAAATTGAATCTTATTTTTTTAACCTGTGTCTTTTTTCAGCCTCCCAGAAAGCTATATCGCATAGCCTTGCTCTATGATGCCCACAGACCACACTTCTCCATCACTGGGGTCTCTGCTGGGGAGCAACTACAAATTGTCCATGCTAGCTGTCAAGAGTGGACTCCACAAAAGGAAACAGCAGGTATAGCAATCCCTTGTTTATCATGGTTAATTGGTTCCAGACCCAGTCACGATAAGTGAATATCCATGAAGTAGGAGTCAATATTTATAAACTGATTCCTCCTTGTAGTTGGAGCATAGTAAACTCGTTGGTAACTTTGTAAATACAACTATAAATACTATTATAGGCCCTTTGTTGTTTGCAACGGAGCCAAAGTATTTAATTTATCGGTTATATATTGAAGTGTAGTCCTATTTTTGTCAATGTTAATTTCTGTGAAATGGATCACAAGTTAATTAAATTTTTTGCTCATTGAACTCTCCATTTTATCATCTATTGACAGTAACAGACAATGGCATGGACCATTGTGTCTACAAGGTCGCTGTGGACTTCACCACAGAGATTTTTGGCACCTTCAGACAGACAATAGTTTTTGACTTTGGCTCAGAACCAGTTCTGATGCAGCGGATTATGGTGGATGCTGCATCTATTGAAGGTATGCCTAATAAGAAGCTTGTTTATTAATGAGAAAAATACAAAAATACAACATGTTTTTGTTTGCTTTGCAGACTTGGAACATCTTATGGCAGCCAAGCAGCAGCTCTTGATGACCACAAAACGCTGGGACTCTTCCTGTAAGACAATAGTTGAGTTCACGCCCAATGAGACCATGTCTGATCTGGAGCGAAGTCTCCTTTCCCGCTATCAAATCCCTCTGTCGGCGGACCAGCTCTTCACCCAGTCAGTCCTGGACAAGGCACTGACCAAAGACAACTACCAGGCCCGGTTGCATGATCTCCTCTACATAGAGGAGATTGCACAATTCAAGGAAGTTAGCAAGTGAGTAATTGGTGTTTATTTTTTGTTGTTGTTTTGTGGGTTTCACATGGCGGCACAAATGGTTCCTGGTCATCACCAGCTCTACGCTTGCTGGACATCAAGTGATGAGTGAAAATGGTGTAAATGTTCACAGGGATTTTGTAAATATTTCTAAAATAGTCAATCATAAAGGTAATAAGACATAACACACGCAAGAATGCGTTCATGCAGACTGAGTCGGTGTAAAAACACAGATAAATATTAGAACTGCCATTTTCATCTGATCATTTCAGTGGAAGAGAAACTTTACCATTGTTCAAATATTGAATGTATAAGTGGTCATAATCAGTGTTTTCTAGTCGGCTACTAAAACCTAAAACCAAATATTTCATATGCTGTCAACCTACCACAAGGTGTCAGGCTTGTTCTTCATTGTGAATTTGATATTTGTCTCATACAAGTTAGCTTCCGGTAACATTCAATAACATGTCTGAGGGGATTTCTCAATAGAGGAAAATAATAATTTTTCCATGTGAATGACCAGACCGCTTTTATTGATACCTCCCTGGTGCCCTATTGCTTGAACCCACTGTGATGCAAATGGAATGTGAAATCACTAACACTGTTCTTTCAATATGCTGCATTTCTGAAATCAAGTGCATATCAATCTTCAGTTTTTCTTTATGTTGGAAGCATTTTTCATGGGTGATTACAGTTCAGCAGGAGAATCCTGGAGCATAGTAACAAGAAGCAGTCTGTCTTTTGAACTTAATGTTCTGTAATAAAATGTATATTTATAAGTCTGCACTATATTTTAAAATTATTATTATTATACTAATGACATGTTTATTTTTGCACCCCAGGTTTAACATCAGAGTGAACCTACAGCTTGTAAGCAGCTTCATGCTGACTGGCATTTCTGTGGGAGCTAAGTATGCCCAGAATGGACAACTCTTTGCACGTTTTAAACTCACAAAAACACTGTCTGAGGTATGGAGTTTTGGAATCTTGACATGGATTTCCCATTGTAGTGCTGCTATTCTCTTACTTGGTTCTCTGCTTGTTAGTCCAGTCCAATATAGTAGTATTTGTCTCCCATCAGGAAACACTGGCAGGACGACTGGTGATGACCAAGGTGCATTCGGTCCTCTTCCTGCCTTTGGGCTGGGAGGGCCTCAGCAACCAGCCACCTCCAGGAGTCAAAGAGCGTGTTTATGAGGCTGTGATTGAAGAGAAGACCAAGGATTACATCTTCCTAAGGATCTGTAAAGACTGCTGTGATGAACTTGGACTACAACCAGACAGAAAAATCCAGGTTTGGGCTTTGTATGGCACAGAAACATGGGAAAGTAATTTGGATATACATATAGTAGTATCTTGCAAGTTAAAGCAGCTTGAAGAAACAATTACATTTTCTTGCTGATGAGTCTTGCTGATTTACAGTAAAAGTACTTTCCGGGTGCAGTCATATTAACTTTGTTTAGTGTGCCAAACAGCTCACCAAAATACAGTATCTGCTTTGTCAACTAATATTTGCCTCCACAACAGGTGGAGCTCCAATTCCAGCTGAACAGGTTGCCACTGTGTGAGATGCATTATGCCTTGGATCGCATCAAAGATGGCAAAGACAATGGCATCCTTTTCCCTGATGTTAGCTTTGTCCCAACCATCCCCTGGAGCCCCAACAGGTAATTGTAAAATGAATAGACACTCATCAGTCAACTTTGATTCCTATCGTTGACTTCTTTTTAAAATTTTTTTACATCATTTATAATATGAAACCATACCTACCAGTGTGGCTGGCAACATCAGTTTATGAAATGCTCAGCCTAAAATTCTACCAGCTCTTTTCGTCTTTTAGATGAGGGATATGTAGCCTAATGTGGCTGTTTTCATGACTATCTGTCGTTCAGACATTTCTAACACAATCATCAGCATTTTGAGGATATTTATCTACTCTGATGTAACACATAGTTTTATGATGAATTTGCAATTTTGTATATGCTTGTATAGTTTGTCTTTATATTGTTTTGTCTTTCTGAATTTCCTAATAACGTTAACATAATGGCTGTGTCACTCGTGTTCAAATCCATCTCAAGTTAAAAGGCAGTTTTTTTTCAAAATGTCTCAAATTCAAATCTTGATTGAATAATTACTGGACCCATCCTGCCTCCACCCTCAGGCAGTGGGATGAACAGCTGGATCCTCGTCTGAATGCCAAGCAGAAAGAGGCCATCCTCGCGATCACAACCCCAATAACTGTCCCCCTGCCCCCTGTCCTCATCATTGGACCCTATGGCACTGGCAAGACATTCACCCTGGCACAGGCTGTCAAGCACATCCTACGCCAGGACAACAGCAGGTCCGTTTTTTTTATACATTTGTATCTTGTTTATTTGCACTCTCATTTTAGCCAATGATACTTTGTGTACACCATAATTACAGTCACAAATCCTCCGATATAAATAATCAAGCCCACACCAAAACAATGTTTTGTTCATGTGCACAGTGCAGATAATGTGGAATTAAAGACATCTTCCACTAATATTAGCCATGCCCTGAGCTCTAAGTATGTTTGAGTGTAATTGATGGAACAATGTCATTTGAAAGGGGGCCTGATGTTTGCATCATATGGAGTGAGAGTGAGAGAGAGGTCAGAGGATATGATTGAGATGGCAGTAGGGCAGAATGTGTAATTGTAGCTGCAGGGCATTGGAGCCCTTGGGTTTTACATTTAAAGTTTAAGAAAACCGATAGTGTTGGGTTGATGGGTTGATTAGAGCTTCGATTTGCTCAAGGTTTAGTGGGTGAATGTGCTTCCATTTCAAACAATTCAGTCATGTCCATGAATTACTAATTGTGGTCATTGTACATTCTCGGTTCATCATTATGAAACTTTGCAAAATAATCCCTTCCTATTGGCATTTTTCATCATTAGTAGAACTGTGTACAGATAACCGAGGGAATTCTGCAGTTTCATCTGATGGAAATGTATACAACACAAGTACATTGCACAATGATTCTCTATTCTGCATGAAAAATGAATGAAATGCCTTACTGAATGTTTAGTTTAATACTGTATCTGACAGCAGGTTGCCTATATGCCACCGGAACAAGAAGAAAAGTGTATGAATGCAAAATTTATTTTTTTATTTAATCCCGAATACATGTCATATTCAATATGTAATATGAATTATAGATGCCTTAAAAGACCGGACAAGCAGACGAAACCATTCTTGTTTAGTGACTCAAATTACTATTAAAATGGCTGACACCTAATGTAGTCAAGTCAGGTGCAAACAATGTTGGTTTAATTTTTTTTTTAATACTGCACCTGAGTAAATGTACATTTTTAAAGTTGTGATTTTTTTGTCACAAAGATTTTAAATATGTTTAATTTGATCTAAGTAGGCATACTCGGGTCAGGGTTTTATTCGCTGAATCATCCAGGACTGAAATCGGGCGATATATCAATACCGATCAAATTGATTACAACAGCTCATCACAGGCTAAACCTATCTACTCCAGCGCGTGTGATCGCTCACATTTCACCATTAAATAAGTGAAGTCATAAAAATTGTCATAATTCAAAACATTTCAAACACAGCAACAGTACGACACAGCGGCGGCACTCCCATGTTGCCCACCACCAGAAAATCCTCTATTCTAGCAATGCAAAAAGCTAAAAAAAAAGCAGCAGCAGCAGAGGGGAGCCCATGTTTACTATGTTTACATATACAGCTACTACATATGTACTGTTGTTGATTTGCACCTAGTTGCATGAGCATGATTTGTTTCTGGCATGTCTTTTGTCTCTACAGGGTTTTGATCTGCACCCACTCAAACAGTGCAGCTGACCTTTACATTAAGGACTACCTTCATCCTTATGTTGAAGCAGGCAATCCACATGCCAGACCTCTCAGGTATGGAAGCGTGCTACTGATGTTTTGATGCTACATTTTCTTATCATCGAAAGAATCTATACTGGTACATACTATACTGGTTAGACCCTTGGCAGTGTTGTAGGTGGGAGAGATACTTCTATTCACAATCAGCCAGAGTGGGGCTCCTTTAATGGAGTCAAGTTGTCACGTCCGCTGGGTACAATGTTAGTGCTTATGCCGATCTAATTCTCCTTCATTTTCTCGTTTCCGAAGGCATTCAATGGTCATCATCTTGTGCTTTTGACATGTCTCATTGACCCAATATCATTCACCGTCTTGTCTCATGAGTTGGGTGTCTTAACACCCCTAATATAAAAAGTTTAAGGGTAAAATATATTAGTACATAATTGGCGATCCCCAAGTTGGCAAGTTGTGGTTTCAAACATAAGGTTTTTTTTATCTCTCTTTCTACAGGGTATATTTTCGGAACCGCTGGGTGAAGACGGTCCACCCAGTGGTCCAGCAGTACTGTCTCATCTCCAGCACACAGGTCACTTTTCAAATGCCCACAAGGGATGACATCCTCAGGCACCGTGTGGTTGTGGCCACCCTCAGCACTTCCCAGTACCTCTGCCAACTTGACTTGGAACCTGGTGAGACATGTTTCATGGTATTCATAATAAAACCAAGGCTCTGTCCTGTCACAAACACAACATGACAAAGTACAGTGGAACTTACATTTGTTTTCACTTTTCTTGGGAGGTCCCAGCATTGTGTTTTCCAACGTCTCTTGAGAGTACATTATAGAGCATGTCCTACATAAGAGGTAGTAAACAAGTGAAGGACCTGACTAATGGTGTTTGAGTAGCAAAGTGATGTAGTGGCAGCATATTAATGTTTACCCATCTTTGATGGAAAAATGAATACACAGCATTATCTTTAAGATATTAATTTAATTTTCAACTTGAAACTAAAATTATTCATGAAACATCTCATAGGGTCTGCTTTTTGCAAGACAGTATCTAGGGATGAATTCAAAGGAATTTTCCATTTTCTTTATGGAATCCACGAGAGCAATGTGCTCATGTTAAGTGCCTAAATGCATCAACATCTTATCTTTTGCTCAGTGAAGTACTTGACATTGGCCAAGGTCAGTCACGCTACATTAATTGATGTCTGCTAAATAGAAAAAGTACAGTTGATGTGGACTGATGTTGCAGTCCTAAACTATTATCAAACTGTACAGTTTGGTGTTGTCCAACACAGATTGATATTGTATCCTATGGCTGTCTGATAAAGAACAAGCTCTTTGATTCTGATCATTCACTTACGAGTAGGCCCCATAAACTCTGTGATCCTCTCTTGACAGGGGCCTTTATTCAGTGTGTGATGAAAGTCATTTAAGTAGTGTAAAAGACAATGTAAGCGAACCACGATGTCGGTGGGGGCAAATGACTAGCACATAATGTCACTAAAGAGGGCTTTGTTGCATGGTTAGACCATCTGCCTTTCTTGATGCACTTTACATCATTAGCCTATTTCTCACGTTCCGGTTGAAGAGCTCGCCTGTTGTTTGATGGTGGTGTAAATCGTTAAGAACAGAGGCAATGGGTGCTAGGGGGACTTACCATGTTGCAATTCCAAATCGTCTAAATTATGGCACCCCAAAACGATTGTCGGGCTGTTTTATATTTCCAAGTATTTTATTCTAACCGTGTTTTGACACCTCAGTATTTCTGAAGCACCATTTGTTAGGATATACAAGAAAATAGGCCTGCGATGATTATTCAGATAATTCGAATGCCTCTATTACAAAAAATCATAGTTTTTTCTGCCTCGAGGAATCGTTTACGTCACCTACGCAGAGGACTAAGAAGGAAGCGGGTGTTTGAAGACACTGGAAGATTGAAGAGGCTAGAAAAAGCAGAAATGCAACAAAAGACAAGGAAAACTATGTAAAAAAAGAGACAGAAAATGTGAACACAGCAATTTGAACACCATGATGTGTATATGTTGTAACACAAAAACACATGCGTAATAAGTTGTACAGCTAAAAGTAAAAGTAAAAACAGTGCAATGTAATGACACTAATCAAAGACAATAAACAAAATAAGTAAATAAACACACACAATGCCCAGGTTAACCTTTGTTAAAAGCCACACCACAAAAGTATGAGTTCAATAAGGATTTAATGCTCCAAAAAGCTGTAAACTGAAGAAAGCCTGGCACGGTGTGTGAAGAGAAGGAATTGCCATTTATTATTTAGTAGCCATCTTTCCCCAAAGTGATACTGCATCATTTTATCCTCTGGTTGACCATTGCTGCCTTCGCTTATTATCCCTTCTGCTGTTGTCCTATTCCAACATTATTATCATCCCAGTGACAGATAGCGGTTATGTATCATTACACGTAATTGTGACCTCCGATTGCAAAATCATCTTCAAAGCTGGCTTCACTATCCCAGGTGGAACATTTTCTTTTAGTCAATAATGGTATGATATTTTCATGCAATGATGGATAAATCTTTATTGGCTTCCATTCCATGTTTCTTTCTACCATATGATTTCACTTCACCACTTCAAATGTGTGTTGCCTTTTTGCCATGTCTCCAAAAGGTGCGTGTGCGCACATTCTCACGCTAAGTATTTATATAAATCACAACCTTTGCGAATGAAGTTGCGTATGCAACTTTCAAGCCCTGTTTTGTGTATGAGCAAGTTTTATAAACGAGAAATCTAGAAAATTCTAGATTTTAATCTATTAAATTCTAATTTATTAAATTCAACATCAGCTTTCTCTCCAGCAAGCTAGGCTACTGTAACAGGCTTTTCTCAGGGCTCACAAAATAAGTTGTAAAACAGTTGCGGTACATCCAGAATGCTGCTTCTCGAGTCCTGACAAAAACCAGGAAATACATCCATATTAGTCGAGTAGTCGGGTCTCTGCACTGGTTTCCTGTCACTCAGAGAATAGACTTTAAATCAGCTCCGCCTTTGTTCAAGTCTCCTCATGGTCTTGCGCCAAAGTGCATTGACATGGTAGAGCCACATAAACCATCTCGAGCTCTGAGAGGCTCAGGCGGTCCCCTGTGTGTGCCCAGACTTAAGACAAACACGGTGAGGCTGCATTTTAGTTTTATGGTACCAAAAATCCAGAACAGTCTTCCAGAAGATGTGCGACAATCCTCAACTCTGGCAATGTTCAAATCCAAGCTGAAAACAGTTTTATTCATCTATGCATATGACAACCAATATTTCTCAGCTTAAAATTGTACACATGCTTCAATGTAACTGTTGTTTATAATTTCTATCCAGGCCTGTTCACTCATATTTTGTTGGATGAAGCTGCTCAGGCCATGGAGTGTGAGACTATCATGCCTTTTGCCTTAGCGAGCAATACCACCCGCATTGTGTTGGCTGGAGACCATATGCAGGTAAGCGCCAAGAAATGTCCTTACTGCCATAACTTGAATAGTTCTTTACATTTGCAACCTGTAATAACTTGTAACCTGTAATAACTTGTAATAACTAATCATATGTTTGAGTGAGATATTCTGTGCTGGCAACAGACAATCAACCTTGACATTTGTTTCTAATCATTGGAGAACAGCCAGTGTTAGGTCGTTCTAGAGAGCAGCTTTCCCACAGATAGTATATGAAGTCATGGTGTCAGTTAAGCTTTCCAAGACAACAGATGGATTTAAAATCTTATTTCCTCATCGCCCGCTTTCTAGACAGCTCTGAGGATTACCAGTAGGTAGTTTATGAAGCTTCTGCAAAAGTCCTTGTGGCAAAATTGTTTTAATTACCCGTACACACTAACTTTTGGAACAAAGAAAAGCGGATTTAAAACCATGCATGTGTGTATCCATCTGTCCCTCACTCAGTCACTGCATTGCTGTATGTTCAGATTTTCTGCATAGTAGCTTTAACTTTATTACTGCATTATACAGGAAGGAAAAAGTGACCAAGGTGTTTTTTTTACCTGGTTGTTCTCCCCCTTTTTTGATTTGCAGCTCAGCCCATTTGTGTACAGCGAGTTTGCCCGAGAGCGAAACCTGCACGTGTCCTTGTTAGACCGACTGTACGAGCATTATCCTTCTGAGTTCCCATGCCGCATCCTTCTGTGCGAGAATTACCGCTCCCATGAAGCAATCATCAAGTAGGTGTGAGCGCTCAGCTCGTTGGCCTTGTGCCCAGACGTTGACTGTAGAAGTGGGGAAATGCTGAATAATCTCCAAGTACTGTTATCGCGATGACATCCTCTGTACTGAGGCACCAATTGTGTGTGCTGGATGGAGAAACTTTCCCAGGCCTACATACAAAACACGCATCCAAATACACTCATACAAGTGCACATATGCAACACACATTTTTCAGCATAGCAACTAATGTGAAATGTATTTTAAAGGGATGTAGAATTTAATTTTTAGATTAAATCAAGATTGTCTTTCTATTACCTCTCCTACTACAGCTACACATCAGAGTTGTTTTATGATGGGAAGTTGATGGCAAGTGGAAAACAGCCTTCTCATAAGGACTTCTACCCGCTCACCTTCTTCACCGCTCGAGGAGAAGATGTCCAGGAGAAGAACAGCACTGCCTACTACAACAACGCTGAGGTACTGTAGAATGCATGTAGAAGTAGACCAAACGGTCTGTTTAATTTACTCCACCCCCAGCCCTCCTCTAGGTGCGCACACTCCACTGTGATTGGTCAGACTCCCAAGCACTCCTGAGGACTTCCAGATACGTAGGTCCGCGTTTACTGAGTGCAGGCAAATTGCAGCCCCATACAAGGAAGTCCTGATTGTATTGATGTCAGTAGCAGAGCGTGCAGAGCCATTCAATACTTCACTTGCAAATTTGCAAACATTACCTGATGCTTTGGCATTGTTTAACGTGTGAATACAACATCTTAACAACATTTATAGGTCAGCAAAGGTGAAAAAGTATAATAGGTTCTCTTTAAGCTGTCCAAATCTTTCATGGTGTGTCCTTAAAAACAGCAGTGGGGCATATTCAGGTATTCATTGGACAGCAACAGTATATATGTCGTCAACATTTGGTGCAATACATCCAGGACATTTTTTTATCAGGTTTAGTATGTTTCATGTTGCTAATGAAGGTAAAGCTCCCATAGAGTTAGGATAACTATAATTAAACATGAAACCAGTATCATATAAGACATTTGTCACCACATGATGCATGATTCACTGCATCTGGTTTGTCTCATTTGGATTGACCATTGATCCCTTTGTCAACACATTAAATATATATATAATATATACATAAATTACCACACTGACACTACCACGGGCAGTGTGTGTCAGTTGACATTTTCAGAAAACTGTGGTGTCTTTTGTAGGCTTAGTTCAAAGTGCAATAAATTATTTCGTTAATCCTTAAGGACTCCCGATAATATTATTTAATGTTTAAAGATTATAAAAATACATGTATTAAAGCTAGTACAGCCCACAATGATAGTTGTGGTTTTCACGAGAACACCTGTCGCCTTGGAGGCTTTACAACAGATCCACTTTCACATTTAGACCGTTGGCTATTTTATGACCTTTGATGAGTCCTTGGGTAGCATTTGCCACATATATTCTCCTTTCGACTTTGAAATTACCACCATTGTTGCAGCCATTTTTTTTTATGTAGACAATTTGTCTGGTACTTGGTTGCAATCTCTACAATCACAGATTTTGTTCTTTTTTTGTTCCACAGGTGTTTGAGATTGTGGAGCGAGTAGAGGAATTGCGCAAGAAGTGGCCGGTGGCTTGGGGCAAGCTGGACGAGGGCAGCATTGGAGTGGTTTCGCCATATTCCGATCAAGTCTTTCGCATTCGTGCTGAGCTCAGAAAGAAGAGAATGTATGAGGTCAGCGTGGAAAGAGTACTCAATGTCCAAGGTGAGAAAAATCTTCTACCAAAATTATTTTGTATTAAATGTGAGCTTCTGCGCACATCGTATTTTCCGGACTATAAGTCGCGTTGTGTATAGGTTGCTACTCGTCATACAGGCACATGCGACACTTGCTAGGTATGTTTGTTGGTGTTTCAAGACAAACTTGCACACTTTGTACGTCCTTGTGCATCATCCATATGGTCAACGTGTGCTGGTTTTGGCAAATTGACTAAGTCCCACTTGGGAACTTCTATGTGTATCATGCGCCGTACGTCTTCCATACATTTGGAGATCTTACCCCTTCAATGCAGCATTTTGGGGAAGGACAAAAATGTGATTGTCATGCAGGTAGGATTTTGTTTTTGACCTATCAGCAGCCTCCAGAGCCATAGATTTGATAACCACTACCCCTTCTATCTTCATTTATTCATTCATTTAATTTTCCATTCTCAGCTGACCACCTGACTGTGAGGCCAACATGCCAACAACTAGGTCACCATGTTGCCCTGTTGTTATACATTTAATGGGTTCAATGTTTATGATATATCTTAAAGCAGATGATGAGGGATATCTGAGATACCCAACCGAATCACATTTTGTAGGTAAGCAGTTCCGAGTCCTGTTCCTGAGCACTGTGCGGACACGGCATACCTGCAAGCATAAGCAGACGGCCATCAAGAGGAAAGAGCAGCTGGTGGAGGACTCCACAGAGGACCTGGACTATGGATTTTTGTCCAACTACAAGCTGCTGAACACAGCCATCACAAGAGCTCAGTCACTGGTTGCAGTTGTGGGAGACCCAATTGCACTGTGCTCTGTTGGACGCTGCAGGTAAATATTAGCACTTTTTTTCCGTGGAAGGTTTTGGTACAGTATCGTGAATGGATATTCCTGTTATGTTATTTGTTTGAAAAGTAGGGAATTCTACTTTTTTGTTTTTAGTAGCCATTTTAGATTTGTCTGTTGTTTCGACTAAAATGCTTCTGTCAGTTCTGTATCTGATAGTTTTTTTTTAATTTGAAACATTTTAGTTGATGAAAACAAAAACATTTCAGTCAGCTCAGCTTTAGTAACAAAAATTAATAAAGACAATCATAATATAATAATCAGAATAGTAACATGGGCTACTGTTGTAGCTGTAATCCAAATAAAACAAAGCATTCATGCCTAGAAGGTTCCAATAATGTCAAGTGTATTTAGAATGTTGTTAACAGGTTTTCTGTCTTGAGAAAATATTCCAATTTCAAAATAAGGAATTCTACTTCACAGAAATGTACCTGATACGGTCAAGTTTGGAACCAATTAACTGAAATAAACAAGGTATTACTGTATAACTACATTTTCAACAAGCAATGCAGTCCAGAAGAAGCAAGGGAGTCTACTACCATTTGATACTTAATTGTGAAAAGTACTTAAGAAGATTGTTTTCTTCTCTTCATTTTCAGAAAGTTCTGGGAGCATTTTATTTCCATCTGCCATGAAAATGCAAGCCTCCATGGCATCACCTTCGAGCAGATTAAGTCTCAGCTAGAAGCCCTGGAGCTAAAGAAGACCTATGTTCTCAACCCGCTGGCTCCAGAATTTATCCCTCGCGCCCTCAGGCCAATGCAAGGCCACCAATCGTCTTCACAGGCACTGCATCCCCACCACCACCATCCGCAGCATGTGCAGACTACCCCTGCAAAGCAGGTACAACAGCAACAGTCACCCCCTAAGGTAAGGTTTACTTTTGGAGTGGGTCACTCATAGTTTTTCTAAAGAAAGACGTGTTGCATACTGCATTTGCGATTCCATGTACACATGTATACAAACACAACTGGAGGACTGTAGCAGAGATGCATAAAACAAAAAAGCACTGCCGAGTTGCCGCTATGGAAAAAGGAAATTGATTGTTGTATATAAACTGTGATCTGTTTTAAAACACAGGTAACATAAGAAAACACTTTCACTCACTGGCACAAACCCTAACCAGGGTCATTCATATTAGCGCGAG
Organism: Doryrhamphus excisus; assembly: GCF_030265055.1. Lineage (NCBI taxonomy): Eukaryota > Metazoa > Chordata > Actinopteri > Syngnathiformes > Syngnathidae > Doryrhamphus > Doryrhamphus excisus. Next base: position 8,102,891 of record NC_080466.1, on the reverse strand, counting down.
AAAAACAAGTATTTGTTTAACAGAGGCTGAAGCATGTGTCTTATTCGTCCCCCCTGTCTGCCCTGAGGTAAAGGTTAACAAAGCCACTACAGCTGCCAACCTGCTGCCGTCACCCACTGGGCCTAATGAGCCTTAGCTCCAGCATCAGCTGGCTTTAGGGAGACAAACACGCACACACGCAATTAGGCTCTGAAAGTCACACATCAAACATACACTCATGGAAAAATGTATTAGACCACCCTTGTTTCTTCAGTTTATCCATCCATTTTAATGCCTGGTACAACTAAAAGTACATTGGTTTGGACAAATATAATAACAAAAATAGCTCGTAAGAGTTTAAGAGATATCTACAACCTGCGTGATTTTCTTGATCATAACCAAAAATTTTACTCTTATGAGCTATTTTGTTCTCATCATCATATTTATCCAAACACGGGTACCTTTAGTTGTACCGAGCATTAAAAAGAACAAGAGACTTAAGAAGCAAAGTGATCTAATAATTTTATCCTTGATTGCATGATGCATTCAGCGTCTATGATCATGGTTGCTTAAAAGGTCATCCCATCGTTTTTGCCGTATTTACAAGTAAAATAATAACATACCAATAGTGCAGTACAAATGTAATACAGTATGTTAAACTATACTAGCCTATGTATGATGTTCTTGTAGATCAGCCTCCTAATCTCTGGCATAGACTTAATGATGCTTTTAAGAGTAAAAATAATAAAAGTACCAAAAAACCTCTTGCATAATTAATCATGCTTTATTTGGAAACATTTATGCATATTTAATACACCGCACACATTTTCACCCTTAAAGCTAAAACTGATACATACATACAGTAGCTGGAAAGTATGATGCCATGTCTAATCTATTTGTGTATTTGGCGCTCTTATTTTGAAGGACGGTCACAGCAGTATGTTCAGTGTGGAGAATGTCTATGAAATATCAAAATCAATGAAATATCACCCAACCCTAATCTGGATACTTGAAGCGTCGCTGTGTGGTCATATGGTCTGACTCGACCTCAGCTCAAATTTGATTTGATAGTTTTACAGGAGCCGAGGACGGCATCTTTTGTTTATTCATTTATCTTGCTCTGCCGCCTGCTTTCTCTCCAACCGCCGTATTAGTAATGAAATGCTGTTCCTATAACAATAGTGACATATGTAGTCGGTCAAACAGGCCCCCTCTGTATTTTTTCCAGCACATATCTATATATATTTTTCCAACTGCCACACAGGACAACCCAACCAAGCTTTAACAAATGATCTTTCAAAATCTTGCAGGGAAAACATGCAAACCATACAGAGCACCTTCCATCTGAAGGATATGGTGAGTGCTCATTTTGACTCATTATGTTTACAGTGAATTCATTTTAATTGATGTTTTTATGCTAACCACCCACCCCGTAATACCAAAACATTAATAAACCTCTGCTTGTGTGTGCTGTGTGTTTTTCCACACACAGTTTGATATCTAGTCTTGATACAGTGGCCCAGACGGAAGCTTAAAGACCTGAGGCAAACATAGCAATGCAGCCTATAGTACAGGACAGTTAGGAGTCATGGATAGGAAGTGAAAACAGTCAGCTGATCCTAACAGCAGATTTACGCTACACTTACGCCTACAAGAAAGCAGCATTCATGAGTATGCAGTTTTACTCTCAGGCTTGGTTCAGTTGCAATTAATGTGTGATTACTGTGATATTGTGTGAATGCTATTATCCAAACCATGTTGGGTACCAAACAAGCAGACCAGGAAAAAGTGTACGAACATTCAGCAAAAGGCTGACATCTTGTGTTCCTACATTGTGAATTCACATTCATATTGTAAACAATCAGGCTGTGCATGGACCATCAGATCATTGCACATGTTTTACATCATACTTTATACTGCATCAAACAAACATTAATGTTCACAAAAACCTCTGCAATACTTACTTTCATGCATGTACGTATATATTAAAAAGTGAGAAATACCAGACATGCAGTTAAATCTGTTGGAAAATTTAATCCCAAAGTAAGAAATAGTTTTTTATTTCTCATTTCAGTCCAGCCCAGTCCAGCTGTTCTAATGGGAAACCCAATCCAGGCATTTACACCGCCTGTGGGTGGCACCCCAGCTGGCATGGGCAAGTCGCCCAGTCCTGTTCAAAGGATCGACCCTCACACAGGCGCCAGCATCCTTTACGTTCCGGCAGTATATGGTGGAAACATGGTCATGCCCATGCCGCTGCCTGTAAGTTTTCTGCTTCTAAATATACACAGGAAACATAGTGATCAACTATGAAAGCCTAACCAAATGTACATAATTGTTATACAGTAGTTGCTTTCATACCACAATCTATTGATCATTACTGACCTCTCTGATTTTTGTTTTTTGTAGTTGCCTTGGCCAGGTTATCAGAACCGCTTTGCTGTTGACCCACGTATCATGAGCCACCAGGCAGCTATGGCATACAACTTCAACCTATTGCAGGCACAGAATCGAGGCTCCCCAATTCCTTGCAGTGGAGTGGCACAACCATCTCCTCTTGGAGTGGGTCAACCAAGCCCCGACATAGATCTACAATCAGATGCAATCAGAAATGGCATGATTTGATTTTCATTTCTACTGCAAATAACAACCCCATTTACAGAAAGGGTGCAAATACTTGGCATCAAACAGAAAGATAACTGCACATGTTTTATGCACTTTTATATAGGCAAATTAGAAGGATGTCCCAAGTCAGAGCCAAGCTGTCTTCAGACCACAGAGAGAAAAAACACAGAAATGAAGGACAAACAGGAATGTATTTGATACATGAATGCATACAGAAAGCACACCACATTATTTTTAACTTGTGTTCTGTGTATTGTTTTTACAGGGGGATTTTGACACAGGTCAAAGTCGAAGTCTGGAATCACAGACTGATGGGCTCGCTGGTTTCCCCAATGCACTGCTCCACAGAAAAGACCCATCAGCCGCCCAGAGAGCCCTCAACTACCACTTGGCACCACCCAACCCAGCGTTCCCCCCTCATCCTGTCAACGGAAGAGCGCTCCCTCAACAGTGTCCGGTCTCAAGGCTACCTTATCGGGTCAACCAGCCTCAACATCCAGGGATGGTCCAGCAGAATCAACAGCTCAGCCCTGCCTTCCCAGGTGGAGGCCACAATGCATCCTTCTTTAGTGGTCACATTGCCCCTCATAGGGCTATCCAGTCCCCCACTTCGGATGGGCCAGAGTCTGCAGGAGTAGAAGAAATGGGTAACGCCATCAGGACTCCAATGGGTCACGCAGGCGGACATCACCCAAATCTATCACGGCACAACAACAGAGTCAACAGTTTTGGGGAGGATGGACAAGATGGAATTCTGGGAGATGGTCTTGGTGAGTTGTTGGGGAAGGGAAATTGCCTCATATTGAAGCAATTTCATCTTCCTCTTACAATTATGTACATATTTATATGAAATATTTGTTGTTAGCATGACAGCCAGCACTTTCCAAGTTCCATCGATTCATTTCTATACCGCAGCCTAGCCCAACTGACTAGGCGACAGGCGGGGTTTAGAACTTGTTTTTTTTAATACATTAAAATTTAACATTTTAACATGTAGAAATAAGATCGTATGTTAGTGTGACTCAAAAATGTTGTGATTTTTTTGCACTTAACAGCTTTGCAGTTGTCATGTATGTATATGCGTAATTATGTCTACTGCTCATCGTAAAGGTAATTGCACCTAGTGGTATTACCTGGAATTATTTTTTGAGGGCTAAAGCATTTATTTGCGGTGTGGTATACAATTTGGCTGACCAACCTAGCTATTAATTGGGGCATGGGATCAGAGATTAAATTATTAGTGTGGAATTTATGGAATGTTACGTTTTTTATTAGAACTACTACTATTTGTTATGGTCACCAATTTATTCAAAGTATTTGTTACATTTTTATTGTAAAGTTGCAAAGAACTAATGTCATGGTTGGGTTTTTAGACCTTCGGGGCCCCTTGGCTCTAGAGGTCCTGAACCAACAGCAGCAGGCTGCCAGGCTCGGTCAGTGGAGTGAACCAGCAGGCCCTTTCCTACAGGGCGGGGTCGCCTTCCCTCTGCCCCAGCAAATTCCTCACCTTGCTCAGCCGGGCATGACTCGCTTTTCCCATCAGCTGCTACGTGCAACTAGTTGGGGTCTCAGTGCCAATGTGGAGGATGAAGCTGGTTCTGTTGCTTCCACTGGTCCACCTTTCAACAGGTTAGATCAAAGACAATAATGTTTTGTATTGTTAAATTTCAAAAGAACTGCATGAGCAATGTTGGTTTGATCTCCTTTTAGCCTTTTCATGTCTGTTTTTCTTGCTGGTAATCATATGAAGGTCACATGGAAACATACTTTGACTTGCCAGGTACACAGGCCTCCTGAGAGAGATCCCTTTACAGGAGCAGCCTGAAGCAAGGGAAGCAAGTGAAATTCAACCACCTCCCCAATCTCGCCTCCTTCAGTATCGACAGACCCGTGCCTCTGGTGACCCCTCATCTCCTTTAGCTGCCACTTCAAATCATGCCGGTCCGTTTCCATCTGGACCGTACGCCCACGAAAGCAGTCGAGATCATCTTAACAACAACCTTGTCAACAATGCAGCTCTGCCACAGCACCCTGTTGGAAATCCCCTTTATAGTAGCAGTTGCTACCCACATCAGACACCAGCTCACCCTGCAAGCCCCCCTCCATCCCAGGTCAAATATCTTCTGCAGGAGGCCCAGTGGTCTCAGGGTGGAGGTGCATCTGTGAGCCCACCTCAACAGAACCACCTGTTAAACAGCCAGGGCCATGGCCTTCCATACGGACTGCCCATCATGGCGCAGCCCAGCAGGCAGGAGCAGGTCCATTTGATGCAGCTTCACCAGCACCAGCAGCAGCAGCAGCAGCAGCCTCAGCCTCAGCCTCAGCAGAATCAAGGTCAAGACCAGGGGTCCTACCACTCATTGTCACCTAGAACATCTGCAACCACTGCTCTGCACAGTGTAGATGAGGTAGGTGTCACTCATTTTACTGAATTCCTGCTTTATTCCAAGTATGTGTCAGTATGTTATAGTGCTGTTCTGCACACCTCCAACCATAATGGCTGGGGTTGTATGCTTGTTAAGTCTGCGTTTATTCACATTATATTAAATCTCCTCTTTGGCTGGCTTTACATCTGGCTCTTCTTTCTCCATCTTTTAATCGTCTGTACAGTATGAACCCAGAGGGCCAGGTCGGCCCCTCTATCAGCGTCGCATTTCCTCCAGCTATCCAGATGAATCCTCCCCTGCCAATGCCCACAATGCAACATCCCAGCTGTCCCAGGAACCCCCTCATCCTCACATGCAGCAGCAGCACCCGCATGCTCGCTATAGTTACCCCTCACATGAGCTCTGGCCCAGTAACGGTGGTGGTCCCAGTCACTTCCAGAACATTCCATGTAATGGAGGGGGGACCCTCATTCATCATCGTGACCTTTTAGGTAGGCCAAGCCAGAGTTGTATGGGATGTACTTGTGTCCCCAAGTGTTTTCTTCATCTGTTTGTGTTTTCTCATTCTGTGATTGGCAGCTTCCAAGGCTCTGCGTCAGATAGAGGAGCAGCAGGTGAAGGTGGAATCTACAGCACCACAGCAGCCACACCCACATGCACTCAACTCCCTTCAGCACGCCGGACAGTTCCCTCCCCTCATGCCCAATAATAGCAAGCAGCAGCCACAGCAGGCTGCCCCAGAGCCCATTCAAGCAGCTCCGAATTTAAACAAAGCACCCACTATGTCCTATGCCAGTGCTCTACGTGCTCCGCCCAAACCTCGAGCCATTCGCCCAGAGCAGGCCAAAAAGAACAGCGACCCACTCTCGCTCCTGCAGGAGCTCAGTATAGGAAGTTCAGATGGTAGCAATGGCTACTATTCTTACTTCAAATGAGTGTCATCCCTACCACATAATATATAACACCCTAAAATATAAAACGCATTGAAAAAAAAAAGAAAAATCCTTCGAAAAATACAAAAAAAATATAGTGCAAAGTTTCTATCAGTAGGTTTTTTGCATTTTTTTCCATTTTAAACCTTTTATTTGTAACAGTTATCTCCTGTTTCACATATCTGTGAAGAAAATAAGTATATATAATGAATGCATTACTGGTATATATACATAGTCATTATGTATATATGAACATATATACTTATATTATCTACACTTGTATATGTACGTAATGCTTAAAAAAAGCTTATTAAAACATTTAAGATATTTGGTTGGCCACTTAGCTTCCTTGCATTTTTACTCCCAGATTGAAGTTGGTTTTGCTGGTTACTAAACACACGTGTTGACATTTCTGTCAAGATCATTTTCAATGTCTGAATTTTCATATGACTATAGTTGTGGTAATGGCCAAAAGCTAAGTGGTCAGCTGACAAAAAATCTACATGGAGAAGTGTATAGAAGTAGTTTCCTCTAATCTGTACATATAAAGAAAATAAAGACTGAATTGTATGCCACAGACAATTCCTTAAATTATTGTAAACCCTTATGTTTTTAAACATGTTGGACACGCTGGACAGCCCATTAACCCTAATTGGGTTGTTTAAGTACATGTATGAATAGTTTCCCTCTTCATTATAAGCTTTTGGATCTCTTAATTCATCTACAATATAGATAGTGGTTTATTTTGTTTTTTTTTAATTAACCACTTAAATTTTCTGTAATAATACCCACAAACTTCTCCTTTTGTGGTCACTTTTTAATCTGTATTATGACCTCTTCTAAAAGGATATGGCATGTGCAGTCAGCAGGACAAGAGTTGTGGTTTTTTTTGGAAGGTGACAGCATCGTGATGGTTCGTGAAAGTGAAGAGAGTGTGATGGTGTGGCATTGTGAGTCATTGTGGGGAAACACTGCCAGATAAACACACAGTTTTTATTTGGAGGAGACAGACAAACCTTAAGAATTTGCAAAGAAAGAGTGACACATTTGTGGCTTTAATGAAGATCTGACTGTAGCACACACTGTTGGTGATTGGCTGCTCCTGATTGCTTTCCCTATAAGACAATCTGTCAATGTGAATAATCCTTGTGGTGATAGAAAAGGTCCATTCTTACAAGATTATTAAAGTAATGCATTAATCAGACTTTACAATGCTTTTCATTCTGTTGAAATTAGTTTAGAAATGCAGTCGATCTTTTTTTTTGTCAAATTATTATTTGTATTTAATTTGGTTTTATATTGTAATACCCCCGCCTGATTTTCACTTTCCTTTTGAAAACCATGCAGTTTTATGAACTTCACTGCTGCTTGAAAACAGTCTACATATGATGAAAGAAAATAAGATGCCACCAGTTTGTTTTAAGGATCACTCCTGTCGCAGTTAGTACTGCTTTTATCTCCACTGCCCTGCTTGGCCCAAACTAGTGATGACATCCTACGGTGCCATGATTTTCATACAGCAGTCAAAACTTCTTAGAATGTGAAAAGTGACCTGCTTATCTCCTCTAACTTGTGGTTTCATTGACATTGTGATCAGAGGTCCAGATTTTTTTGTTGTCAGTTAACAGTATCGCGCTGATCAACATACTTGTAAATATGCATTTTTTTAGGTATTTACAGACCCTAAATTTGGTAACCGCCTCAATTTTTGTAGATGCTGTTCAGAGGTATGTCCTTTTGAATTATGCAAATTCACAAAAAAAATGTAGTCTTACAAAAAAAATAAATAGACGCGAACCCAGTTGGTAGTTTTTAGATGTTTTTGTTCATGATGGCTGATGACAAGTTTTGTTGCTCAACTCTTTTTTTTTTCACTGTACAATACTTAACGTTGCTGTTCAACTTTTGTGCCACATCACAACGATAATACTACAATCAACATATATTCTTTTTATTGCATGTTCATTTTGGTTTGTTTTTTTTCATTCCCGTTTTTATTTTGTATCAATTTTTGGTGGGGAAAAAAAACATGCTTTTATTCAACTCTTACGCAGTCAAAAATTCTTGGTGTAGTCGTTGTGTATGATGTGACACTATAAACCAGCTATTCTGTTTTGCTAACATGTCATTCAACAGTGTAACGGTCATGTATGTTTGTGTGTTATCCAAGCAGGGCTAAAGCTGAGGTTGCTCCCTATAGTGTGTCTGATGAAGCCTCGTAAACGCTCCTTGGCTAAACTTGTGCAATATTAATATTTCAGGCGGAAGACATTGAGCCAAAGACTATTAAAGGGATTTTTTTTCTTTTATTTAGTTTGTCATTTCCCTGGTCCCCATCTCTTTAAATATCAGTTGAACAAATGAATTTTGCTTGGCCACCCCTTTTAACGGGCCCCATTGATGTGAGATTTGGCCGCCTTTTTGAAGAACGCAAAACTTGAGCGTTGTGACACACTGGGGAGCAACATTTGGCCCAGCCAGTAGAAATCAGTGTGTCCATTTGTTTTTGTCATCCTTTTACTCTCCTGTGTTCTTCCCTGCAGTAAGTCTGTACTGACACACCTGTTAGCCCCGCCCCACCCCAGACAGCCCACTGGGGGCACAAAGTACTGAATAGATCTGTTTTACTCTTATCCATTTCAATTGATGGTGGTAATAAAGGATTTAGACTGTGTTTTAAAGGTTATTTTCTTTGCTATTTGTTTATCTATTAAAGTGTTTTTATTGAAACTTGTTTGATTGAAAGTGTTTTGATTGCAACTAGTTTGAATTCTCTTTTCCATTGATGTTTTTTTTTTTCAGTATCATCTCCTGAGCTGACAATGTTTCGGACACCTCTGACCTAACTGAATTGAAGGTTGAAGAAAAAGATTTGGTATGTTTCTCTGAACAGCACACAGTAATTAATATTGTTGTTTTTTAACACCAAGTTTTCCCAAACGTTTATTTTTCATGAAAAAGTTACACACACAGGATATAGGGCATTCTAAAATCAAATCACATGCTTTAATCATAGAACAATATAAAACAATTCAATCCAGACAAAGCCACCAATAAGTACCTATATATAAAAAATAACCAGCCAATCATTGTATCTGTTTCTCACATGGTCACTGTCCAATGAAAAGAATGTATGTCAACGTTTTTAAAAATATAGTATCATAGTGGTATTTATCAGAAATGTTTTTTGGAGGGCTAAAAGGGGGGGAAATATACCACAGATTGCAATTAAACAGCTGCAGCTTAACAGCATGAAGATAAAATATATATATATATATGTATCAATACCAATTTTAAGGTGTAGACAATTTGATTTGTCATTGTTAAATAATTACAGTAAACTCAACTAATCTAAAACTTAGAGCCCATTTTTATCTTGGTTTCTGAAGTATAATCGTTTTTTGTGCAGTTGAATGTTTACTTGAGTAGTCCTGCAAAAACAAAAATGAAAATATACTAAATACTAAAATATGTACAAGGTATCATACATAAGGCAGCAGACCACATGCACATTAAAAATGGCAGAATTGTCATCAAACCAGATGCAGCCACATTCATAATGTTATAATATGGGAGTAGGCCTATCGATATATAATCCAATACAAAGGCTGTATAAAAAATACTTTGCAAAGATAATACTCAGTAGTGATTGACTCAACTTATTTGTAGAAACCATAACAATATGTTTATGATTGTGTAGAACTGCTGCATCCTCACCAAAGAGTATATTCCAATCCAGACTTTGTGTTTATATATCTATATGGAATTAAATTGTGCGGGTGTACCTAATATTGTACCCAGTGCGTTTACAATTGCAATATAAATCCAGCCTGTCTCCTTGTGAACGAGGGACTCATCTCCATCATCAAAAGGTTTAATAGATGAGATTGTACTTTTCATTTATTGTAAATAATTTAGAAACATCTACAAAAGACCTACATTCAAGTTGTTTAACGGTTGAGAGGTAAATTCCCATCATGGCCATGGTCCTTCCAAGCCAACCTCCCTCTCTTTGGACAGCTCCTCATACTGAATCCTTCCACTTTTCACTCTACTTGCTCTGGCTCGGCATCCATGCAAGTCTCCCATGGGTTCCTGGGCATTTGTGGCATGGAGAGGATGAGAAGGGCGATGCCGGTGAGAAAGAGGAGGATGAAACCGACGCAGGCACAGGCGAAGGACCAGCTGTAGTAGTACTGCATCCAGATGGTGTCCTCGCTCTCGATCATGCGTTTGACTGACTGACGCATCACTTCCAGTGAGATGAATGAACACAGACCTACGAGAAAGATCAGTCAAACTGTAGGTGGAGATGAAATGATTTAATATTTTGAACTTACCTGAAAATGCGAAGAACATTCCTGAAGGTTTGAGTAGATATTGTCTTCCTTTGCCCTTGCCAGTGTACGAGCCAATCAAACACAGGCATCCCAAGATCATGAAGACCAAACTGAAGATGGAGATGGCTGCAGCAGAGATGTTGTACTCTGGAATGAGAAATGAGAGGGACATCTGGTGATTCTACACCCAAGGGTCACTTCACTTGTTACCATACATAATGGTAACAATGTTTTGCTTTTTCTTTGTTTTGTTTTGTTTTTTGCAGCACTTATTCCTAAAGGTATTGCCTCAACAAGACCTGTATGTGTCATTGTGGAGATGTTGCATCACTTCCAAGATGTTGCTTGCACAATATCACCTTCAACCACCTGTTGGCGATTGAGACTGCATTAGTTTAGCACTGCAACAAGGCACTAATAGCTTAGTTTTTTGGTCTGGTGCTATAACAATACACAGTTTTAGCACCCATCCCTACTTGGCAGATTTAGTTACAGCATATTGTCGCTATTGAATGACCAACAGGATACCACAATTAAATAATGAGTCCATTGTGGGATCAACATTTACAGTTAAAGTCTACTGGGGACAATTCACAAGCTCTGCATTCAATAGGAACAAATGCTTAACAAGTAAGAGCTAATTAGAAAGCAATTCACATGCTGTAATATAACACATAGTATATGTCCTGCATATATGTATGTATCTGAACCTTTTAACAAACTATATTATGCTGTGGTTGAAATATCCCAGTGTAGCTTTTTCATAATTGGGAAGAACATCCAATTATCCAGTTTTTAATTGCTTGAGGCCAAGTAATACTTTCTTGGCATAGTTTTATCCTCTCCTAATTGGTTTTATGTTCTGTGGACTGCATCCTTGTCAGTGTTTCGGTTAACACATGATGTTGGCTTATTGGAACTCAGTAGGGAAGCTCAGGATGGAATCTGTGTTAATGTTTGCAGGCAAGTTTGTCTGAGCAGCGTGAACAGCCTTTGGCTTGTTATTCTTTTCTCTCCCAGTACAGTGAGATGACTTTCAAGATGTTTGATCTGTGGCCTGTATGGATGAACCATGCCGGCGGGAAAGCCAGTCCTTTAGGAAAGGAACGAGCCTTCACCTTCAGGCTGACTGTATGCTCACCACGTTGCTTTTGCAGAGCTAAAACCCAAACTTTATCAACACTACAAGCAAACGTGGCTTCGAAGAATCAACAAAACATTTTCATCCATCCATGCATTATCTATACGGCTTGTCCTCATTAAGGTCACGAGTGAGCTGGAGTCTTTGCCGGCTGGCTTTGTGCAAAAGTTGGGCTAAAACTTGGACTGATCACCACTTAGACACTAGAGATATAAATGAATGATATAAACCATTCACGCTCACATTCCCACCTATGGCTAATTTAGGGTGTCCAATGCATGTGCAGTGCTCCCCTTGAGTGGGAATGGTTGTTTGTCTATATGTACCCTATTATTGACTGGTGACCAGGTACTGGTACCCCGCCTCTTGCTAGTAGTCTGGGATATCATTGGATGAGATCAGACCAAGGTGGGGTTATTTTGCTTTAACTATGAGCAAATATGTGATCGATAATAAAGATTAATGTGCATGTTTGCACGATATTTCATGTATACAAATTGATTACATGTTATACTCAGTTGGGGGGAGGCGCCATCTCGACAGGACTCTTAACATAATATAGAAAATGAATAAATTAATGAATGAATGAATGGATGGATTACATGTAAAGGTTTGCTTAGTTTACATCAGGGGTGGGCAAATATTTTGACTCGTGGGCTGCATTGAGTTAACAAAATTGTCGGGCGGGCCAGAACATTTATTGAAAACACACACACACACTATTTTATGTTTGTAATTCTCCTTGAATTATTCGTCAAATTTTATCTGTAAAAGTGTTATACTATCAGTTGTATGTTCTCATGTCTCATGAGCACTTTAAACATCACACCACATCAAACTGTAATTAAATTTTACAGATTTTTTTTTTTTTTACTAAATAAGACATCCGACTTGCAAGTCATGTTGCCAGTTTGTATGTTCAAAGTTAAAAAAACTTAGTGGGCCGCATGTGCCCCCTGGGCTGAAGTTTGGTTTACATGTAACAAAGTAGAACGTCCATGCTAATCGTTGCCTTCTTAATATTTACGCAAAGTAAAATTCCTTATTTATAAATGGAGCATTTTCATAGAGCACAGATAATAGGTAATATAATAGGTAATATTAAAAAATGTGGTTTTTAATATTAGAGACACAAAATAACACCCCTATAGTCAACTTTCCACTTGTTTTACCGACTGTAGTAGACAAAATAGGAGTAAAAAAAAAAAAAACCTTTACTATAAATAAGACTTGTTACTATAAATATGCTCCCTGGGGGACCTGAGTGAGGGGTGGATTATTGTGCCTGTTGTGAGATTCAAACCCGAAATAAAAGCCTGTTGTTCCGGTTATCACATCTTGTAACTGTGTGTCTCACTGTCACCAGTTTAGACTAGTTTAGAATTCTTCATTTCATCTGCAGCTTTGAATGGTACATATTTGTATTTTAGTCCATTTTATGCTTAGATGTAATATTTTGATGAATAGGCGATATTCAACCATGAAACAAATTTTAATGCCCACAGGGAAGCTCCTTATAGCATTGTAGCTACATTGATACAATCCTCAAGCTTTTTATTAGACTTTGTGTTATGTATATATTCCCCCAACTGTATGGATGCCTCGGTGACATGTACTGTATAGTACACACTGTACACATAGTGTGCTCATTCAACCATATACATCATGATGGTGGACTCACACAGTGCGCAGGCAAGAGTGAATAAAACAACTGATGCAATCACTCGAGAAAACTTGCATTTTATATTCACTGAAGGGAGTAGGGGGTGCTGAGATATACTGTATGTGAGTGTTGTAGGATGGTATAGTTGGGAGGTGGAGGGGCTTACTGATGAACGCCTGCAACAGCATCTTCGGATGTGGGGGCGTGAATGCAAATGATGTTGCAATTCACATATTGATAGTAGCAACCAGAGAATAAGAAACTCACCTTTCTGTGTTTTGTGTTCAAATATCTCAGTATCCTGTCCTGGAGTGAAGTGGCCGAAGTAAGTGCAGTTTTCATCTGAAGGTAAGGGGGAAGAAATAAAAGTTAGTTCTGTCATGAAGTGGTGAATTTATGTTGATGCAACAGTAGAAATGAACACTGACAGACGGTTTTAGCATCTCAGTGTGTATGTTGTAAATCGGCAGCTGCCATTTGGCACATGGTGGATCGTGAACAACTGGCTTTTTATAGTGTGGCACGCTTTGCATTTAACAGTGGAATGCCCTTTTGCTTCTACACTTTCAAGCAACATTTTCACAGAAGAAAATATCCTTCTAAAATCACACACAGATTGGAGGGGTTTATGTAACTTATGACAGTTGGTGGAGCTGTGTCAACGTACACTGGTATCTTTACTACGTGCTAGATATTGGGCATTTTGTTGGATGGCTAGTGCTCCTGTGATTTGATCCCTGGGTGTGCACGGCGGGTGGAAAAGATGGGTTATATTTGTACACAACAACTGCTCAGTTCTGCAAGTGTCATTCATTCATTCTCTGCATGTTTATTTCATATGTTTGCAGAAAAAAAGCCACCTCGACTCCGAATGGCAAAAAAAGACTACACAGTAAGTACACGTAAGTATCATTATCAGTGTTAAAGTAGCAGATTAGACATTACACTTGTGTGACAGTTAAGTTAAATGTGATTAGAATGTTTCATTGACACAGATGGCTTAATACTAAATTGGGTCCACCACCAATAGTCCCATTGTTCTAAGGTTCCACTGTGATTTATTACCGACTAATGCAAACAGCCACTCAAAGAATGTACTGTAGACATATTAACACTTCAGTGAGTATCTCGAAAGATCCAGTATTTATTGTCCTTTGCGTGTTACGAGCAATGCAAACAGTTGTTGAGTGAAGTGATTGAACCTCTAAATCTTCACAGCTCTCGAGTCTAACTTTGCTCCGCATAATGTAACTGTACCGTATATAACTTGTACTCCACCTGTCAAACAGTCATACAGTGCCAATGTGTAAGCCTATCAATAACTACACACTAGACTCTCAAAAGGTTTACAGTTTGACACTTGGAGGGTGCATATGTGCCATAAAGGACACATGTCTGAGGGCATATATGTATAAAACCAACCAGGAATAAATCTTATTGTTTTACATTTTGGATGGTGATCACTGCAAGGTCCATTTTGCATGCTTTACCTCTACTTTTACCTTACCTTTTTACCTTATCAGACACCTTTTGTTATGAACTAAAACAGAGGGGGTCTCCATCAGGTCTAACATCAGTGACCCCGACTTAACTAATGGACAGAGATTCCCACAGACACTCCAGCATCTCAACCAAAAGTCTTTCCAGAAGCACTGAAGCTGTTATAGCTCATAAATCACTTAAAACTTTACATTGCCATTTGCAAACTAGGCTTACACATTTTAATTTCATTCGACTTATGTCACGCTGAATGCTTGACTGACACTTTTATTTCAGAACGCACATATTTCTGAAAGCAGAAGCATGTCTGATAATGGAAAATGTTGCAGGCCAACATAACTGTGAGTTTAAGTGAGAACTTTGACACATGTATCGGCAAAGCCACCATGACATGATGCTGTTGCGTGATCTCACGTGAAATAGAGTGCATGTCAGTGACGCGGTACAGTATATGCCATGATGCTTTACTTGCATGTGCATTCTTAATCCTATACATACACTCTCAGTATGAAACCTCTTTGAAATGCTTGCATTTAGAAATATACATGTTATTTCCCAGTTGCAGTTAAAGGACCCATGCTGGTGGAAAAACTTAAAATGAAATGGAAGACTGGCTGGTGACACAACAAAGAAAGAAAAGCAATAGGAAACAGGCTGTTCAGAAAGCTCTACTGAAAACCTCTTTATAGATGAGGATTCATGCCATTTTGAACATAATTTTGATAAGGCATGTATACATACTGTATAGTTACAGTGTGCCGGTCAGTGGCTATTTACATTGGTTGATGTCAATTGTCACGTTTCCATGTTTTTATTATGTATTCACCTATTTACAGGATTTTTTGTGATAAAGGTATTTATGTTACTTCAGATTTTTTTTTAATTTATTTGTTTTTTGTGAACATGTAAATTGGCAAACATAAAAACAATGCCATTCAATGCTTTTGTAAGTGTATGTAAGAGATACAGAAGGTGGATAATTTTAAGTACCTGGGGTCAACACTTCAGAACAATGGAGATTGTGAAAAGGAGGTGAAGAAGCGTGTGCAGGCAGGATGGAACGGTTGGAGAAAAGTGTCAAGTGTGATGTGTGATAGAAGAGTTTCAGCAGAAATGAAAGGAAAGGAATACAAAACATAGGTGAGACCAGCCATGTTGTTTGGTCTACAGACAAAAAATACAGGGACCAGAACTGGAGGTAGTGGAGATGAGGATGCTGAGGTTCTTATTGGGAGTGACCAGGATGGATAGGATCAGGAATGAGTACATCAAAGGGACATTACATGTTAAAGGCCTTGGAGATTAATTCAGAGAGGCCAGACTGAGATGGTTGGGACATGTCCAGAGGAGAGATAGTGAATATATTGGTAGAAGGATGCTGCGTTTAGAGCTGCCAGGTAGGAGGCGTAGAGGAAGACCAAAGAGGAGGTTTATGGATGTAGTGAAGGAGGACATGAGGGTAGTTGGTGTGAGAGAGACAGATACAGAAGACAGGGTTGCATGGAGATTGATTTGCTGTGGCGACCCCTGAAGGGAAAAGCCCAAAGAGAAAGAAGAAGATGACCAAGTCCCAAGTTTAAAGGTCATTTGAAGTGGTTTTATGAAACCCTGGTGAAAAAGTCATCTAATCTCATATACCTTTTATGAATGATGACATGGCCTGGGTATCATATGAATTAAGAAAAAAAATTGTTACTTAGCAACAACATCCAATTTGGAGGACATAGCGTTACTTCTCAGTCAGACCTTGAATTATTGATGGCTTGGAGCATTTCTTTTCAACATGTTTACCCACATAAAGTATGTTAGGAAATGCAAATCCTTCCTTCAGTCTGCTCCGTTCTTTCTTCTTGTTTTATCTTGTCACATAATTGCAGAGACTATATATTCTCTTGCTACATTGAGACGTACTTTTTTCAAGATGAAAAATGTTGGCATTGCCAAGTGGCCCTTCAGTCACTGACTCGGAATCTGCATTGCGATGTGCGTCTAAGTGGCGCCTCTCAGTTATTTATTAGAGGTTTGGAGCGAGGCTGATTTGTGCTTAGCTATTTAACTACTGGTACTCTTGATCAAGTTTCTTTTTCATGTCACTTTGGTTTTGCAGTTTGTAAGTTACTCAAAATTCACATCTGATTTTTAACATAACATAACACAAAGCAATAACTATATACAAAAACCTTGACTAACAAACAGGGGTTAAAAGTACAGAATGATTTTGTCAGTCTTAGTAAAATAGGATCATTAGTAGTGTAGTCTGTCACCTAGCTGACTTTTTCAGCTGGTGAGGAATCTTTGCAAGTCCACTCGTCATTATAAATCAGCTGACATAAGCTCCAGGCCTAGACGAGCCTTGGTGGAAGTCTGTACCATTCCGGTTGACATCTTGTTTAAAGCCTCAATAAAAATACGTTGGTAGGCGCAAAGATGCTGCTTACAATTTGTCTGTCTGTCAACTCTGGGAAAACCGCAGCTTGTTTGTTCGTCGTGTGCTCTAGGCTGTGCTGACAAGCTCTTTAAAGCCACTTTTGTTCTTAATGGGCCACGCTGCTGTGTATGTGTGGTGTTTGTCTGAGGGCGCATTTTAGCACATTTGATGTCACAACAGTCTTTTTGTATGTACCCACAGCAAGAGCTATGCTTCATCTTCATGGTTTCACTGCAGCATGGTTGTTGTCACTGGAAGCCAACACAAGCAATGTCAAATTGGGTTCACCATAGAGCTCCGAGCAGAGCACTTTTATGATGAAACAGTCCTCAAATCCACTCTTACCTGCACTGATTCAATAGCAGCCAAAAATGCATGGTTGACGCATAAAGAAATTGATCCTACCAGCTGCCACTATTCAACTGGATCAGCGCAGAATTCCAGTAAAGCTGCTTGAGATTAATGCAGTGTGTGGGATTTTAAAGAGTATGGAATGAAAATGTCAAATTAAAGCCGTTTCATCACTCTCAAAATCAAAGAATAATTAGAATTAGAAGGTGGTCAACAGTCGAAACTCAGTGATGTTTTTTTCAGGATCCAGCTGAAACCTGAACAAGATAATACCGAAAAAAATCTCACAATGTTAAGGAATTCATTCATTTTCTACCGCTTTTTCCTCACGAGGGTTGCGGGAGTGCTGGAGCCTATCCCAGCTGTCTTCGGGCGAGAGGCGGGGTACACCATGGACTGGTTGCTAGCCAATCACAGTGCACATATAGACAAACAACCATTCACACTCACATTCACACCTATGGACAATTTGGAGTCGCTAATTAACCTAGCATGTTTTTGGAATGTGGGAGGAAACCGGAGTACCCGGAGAAAACCCACGCATGCACGGGGAGAACATGCAAACTCCACACAGAGATGGCCGAGGGTGGAATCAAACCCTGGTCCTCCTAGCTGTGAGGTAACCACTCGACCACCATGCCGCCCATGTTAAGGAATTCTTTAAAAAAAATTGTGGATCCAGATGGTGATTCGGATCACCCCCAAAATCAATTTTTCCATATTCCATTTTCATTCATATTGATTCAAAACTTTTAAAGTTATTTTGAACAGAAACAAACACTGGCAGGCTGCACGGGGGATGAGCCACACAGCTAGGAGACCCAGGTTCAATTCGCTCGGGCATCTCTGTGACGAGTTTTTTCCAGGTACTCCGGTTTCCTCCCACATTCCAAAAACATGCTAGGTTAATTGGTGACTCCAAATTGTCCATAAGTATGAATGTGAGTGTGAATGGTTGTTTGTCTATATGTGCCCTGTGATTGGCTGGCGACCAGTCCACGGTGTACCCTGCCTCTCGCCCGAAGACAGCTGGGATAAGCTCCAGCATACCCCCGAGACCCACATGAGGATAAGTGATTGAAAATTGATGGATGGATGGATGGACAAACGCCAGTAAAAACAGAACCGCCACACTTCTTTCATGCTTGGCGGAGGTAATTACATCCGCATCTTGGTCCACATTCCTTTCACTATGATACACTGCAATTAATCACACAAATTTCTACGAATACCACTTTGATAATGTCAGTCCAAATTGTGCATGTGTATCTTTGTAAAGGGAGACTCTGATATAGCTCTTATACTGGATCCCATAAGACGTATTTAATGACATGGTAATAATGCAGCTCAGACATTCAAAATAGGAAATCCCGCCACACCTCCCCTGCACCACAAAAGCCCAACATATGCCCCCCTTCTCATACCAGGACCTCTCCCTAAAATAGTATGTCCTGTGGTTTCCAAATACCAACAGTGACTTCACTTTGAAACTACATTATGCACCCCAACTTCTGTTGAGTATGGGGTAATTTGAGCTGATGTGCAGGCTGAGTGAAAATGTAAAGGCAGCATTGCTTTGGTGGGACTGCAGACTTTGGAACTCAGTCTGGGGTCTTTCAGGTGACGCCGTCACTCAAGAGGAGAGTTAGACTTGGCGCGAACCCCCCCCCCCCCCGGCATGCACGGCTGCCATCCAAGACAGCTGAGTATTTGCGTGGCCTATATTTGTATCTCTAATGTCTGCCTGCTGTGGACTTTGCACACCATCATTAAAAGTATATATATATATATATAAATACATGATACAAATACCATGTGTTTTTGTCTAGGGGGGTATGCTGACTTCACTGTCTTTATTTATGTTATACGTATGTCTCTGGTGATGGTTATATTATAATTTAGGTAAATTTGCATACTTCCTTCCTTGTCCCTTTTTCTTTAGCTGCATCATTTTGCCTTGACTATAATGTATGTGTCTTTAGACGAAGCGAAGTGGATCAAATGAGGTGTTAAAACCTACCTTACGCAAGCAGAGTCACATTCAAAGTAGTAAAACTCATGATTAACTTGTTATCAAAGTTAAGGTACAGTATTATGGTTTACTGTGGCTAAAGTTTAACACTTGCTGATAAATTGCCCATATAATAGTGTTAATTCCGTTGTATGATGGTGGCGGTGTGATTAAAATGTCTTGCATTATTTCCTATGGTAACAATAGCTTCAGACCTCCACAGTAACTCAAGACATATTTTCCAGATGAGCGTCTCATATTGACCTTATGTCACCGCCTTACTAACTGCATTTGTCCTGCTTTTTATCACAGCAGTTTGACACCTCCCTGAAGACTTGTGACTGCGATAAACAATAACGTTCCTCTCCAAATACAGAAAGTGAACTTGGAGAAGATCCACAAGGCTGACTGAGCTCAAGCAGGTTTACGCAGTTCGTAAACAACAGAGTCCAGCATGGCAACCGCCTCAAATCAGGGTTATTAATTTGGACCTTAAAGAGAATTTGCTTCATTTGTAACATGTAACATTTGTGGGTGTGCTCTCTAAGCCCTTGCATGTATTAGGATGGGCAGCCTTGTCCGCATGCTGACAAAGGATCTTTTTTAATCTCCATTTAATCAATAAATAGATGATGAACTATATTTCAACAAAATAGTCTGAAACAAGGCATATTTTTGGTTATGTCGATGCACACAACTGATGGTAGCTGAAATGTGATGTTTGTTTTAAAACATTGCATAATTCCATATAGTAATAGATCAGTTAGGTACAGTGTACTGTAGTTTCTAAGTGAGTTACAACAATAGCTGGCATTCACACACACACACTACCCCAAAGCACTGCTTGTACCATAAGTCATTTGTATTTAACGAGCTTTGTTTTAGCCTTGGTTACATACTTTGTTTAGACTTATTGCCTTGGGAGTTTTACCTCAACATCGTTTGTCTTATTAAAGTTAATGCGAGGATAGTTCAGCAATTAGTGTTGTTCCCGGTTTCACCTGCTCTGTCATCACTGATGCAAATGCTAAATATCTTCATTAGTCTGCCAGCTAAGGCCTTTTCAGGGGGATCAGATGTTTTTCCCAAAGGGGAGCTCTGACATTTGTCACTTTGAGGCACCAAAGCACATTTGCAAAGTCCAACAATGGTTTAAAATCCCAGAGAGATGGAACTAAATGCAGGAAAGTTGTTGAGTCCGGTAACCTACACACACACACACACACACACACACACACACACACACACACACACATAGACATGTACAAGTGTTGATGATCTACTCCAGTTTCCACCTTTAAATCACTTCAGAAGGTCGTTATTTTCCATTTTAATAAACTGAGGCCACTCACTTATATTTTGAGAACGATCATAAGTTGTCTTAGTGATATTTGACTCACTGACTTTTATGTAGTTGCTCTCTTATTACTATACTGAATCCAAATGTGTAATTATTTTGGACTAGTCTGGTTCATTGCAGCTTCCTTCTTTCCTTTTGCAACCTCCTGATGCTAAGATGCTAAAAACCGATCCAATGTAGGTCAAAGTTGGAACTAAAGTTAGAAAAATGAACTTGTCAACATTAAGAAATTAGCCATATTTGCCACCTGCGTTATTCACATAGAAGTTGCTGTACCTCCCGGCAGGCTGATGGGTCCGCATCCATGTTTCTCCTGGTAGTTCTCAGCGCTGATGTAGATGTGCTTCTTGCACAGCCTCCACAGGCCAAAGTGTGCCGCTTCACAGGTTGCGTTGACCCTCCTCACCTGAGGGCTGAGCACAGCCCAGTAGTCCGTCACCACTGCAGTGAACATGCAGGCCATTCCCACCATCAGCACAAAAATGGCAATATTTATCTTGGTGCGCTTATGCATTCTTCCTGTTGCTCAGTGTTTAGTCTTGCGTAAAATAAAAAATGAATATTTAGCAGAGGAATACACGTTCGAGGTGACTCGTTCCCTCCTAAGACGCGCAGCAAACTTCTCGGTTGTCTTGCTCTGAGGTTTGAGTCTGTGCCTGTGCGTCCAAGTGAAGTCACACTGCTTCGTTCTATTCGCAAATGCTTTTTCTTTTCCTGCTCACTCCAATCCACTCTCCGACTGAGGGGGGCTGCAAGTTTAGAGGCACAGCTGTTGAGGTTGATCAGGAAAGATGATGACCAAACCAACTGTTTGCCATGGCAGGCAAAGGGTGCAGCGGTGGGGGCTGTAAGTGGTAGTCAGTGTTGTGACAAGTGGGGTGGGTGTCTGTAGTGCTATAAATTTGACCGGTGAGTTAAGTTGTGTGCCTATCCTGTTACTCACAGCATGTATGAATATACGTGCCCATCTAAACCCCGACCTCCTTGTGAATTTAATAAGAAAATGCACTGTAAATAGTCCATCCATCCATTTTCTATACCGCTTATCCTCATGCTGGAGCCTGTCCCAGCTGTGACTTCGGGCGAGAGGCAGGGTACACCCCGGACTGGTCGCCAGCCAATCACGGGGCATGTAAATAATCCAGAAAATATTATTTTATTGTGTATACAAGTTAAAAAATTTGGGACTCAGGAGTGACCCCTGGGGTACTCCACACTTAATGTAATTCTCCTAGCTACATACTGCGTATCTTTTTGATTTGTATTTTTGATTGACATTTGGATACTCCAGGACGGTGGACAGATAGTTCCATTCAAAATAATTTGACACAAATTATAAAATGCCTCATAAAATCTTAATTTCCACAGGCATTATTTAACATTCCCAAATGGCATACAGATATAGAGTGAAGTTGACCAGGATGGCACCTGTTTAAAGAGCATTTCCTGCAATGCCAGGTCTGATGGGTAAAGTTGAACAAACAAGGTCTAGTTGTGCCCTTTCGTGTTGAACTATAGCAGCATTTTACAAAAGGTATCTTTGTTTGACATGAACCTTTCTTCCTCCCAAAACACTGCTAATTAACAAGCCAAGTCTGTCGTTATTTGGCATTTCATAATGAGCAGGAATTTTAAAGCTTGCGTCTGCTCAGACACATGCCCAGATCATTCATGTCGGAATGGACAGGTGAGGCGAAGAGCATGAATGGCCAGAGATGACTACAATTTGTCAATGTGCTTATTCCCCAGCCAAGACCAAATACAAGCTACTATCAAGTGTATAATACAAAGTACAAACTATAAAGTGTATAATAATAGTAGCCACCCTCGGCCATCTCTGTGTGGAGTTTGCATGTTCTCCCTGTGCATGCGTGGGTTTTCTCCGGGTACTCCGGTTTCCTCCCACATTCCAAAAACATGCTAGACTCCAAATTGTCCATAGGTATGAATGTGAGTGTGAATGGTTGTTTGTCTAGATGTGCCCTGTGATTGGCTGGCGACCATTCCAGGGTGTACCCCGCCTCTCGCCCGAAGACAGCTGGGATAGGCTCCAGCACCCCCACGACCCTCTGAGGATAAGCGGTAGAAAATGAATGAATAATAATAATAGTAAATCCATAGTAAAAATAACTATTCATAATACTTGGATAGTAAAATAAACAATGTAAAGGTATGTCTAAAAATACTGTATATATAAATGTAGACATTTAGCTATAACATTTCAACCTCCATGGAACTGATCAAAATTACTGAGGAAATTACCAATGCCAGAGATCACAGTATGTGTGAAGCTGCTGTACTTGCCAAAAGCCTTCCATACAGTTAATCACAACATCCTAACTACAAAATTATAAAGGTACAGAATCGGTGGGCCAGCGTCGAATCTGGTCAAAAGCTATCTAGCTAACAGGAAGCAATACGTGAAGCGAGCACAATACACATCTGCAGGTTTAAATGTTACCTGTGGCATTCCCCAAGGGTCAATCCTGTGACCAAAGCTGTTCAAGTTGTATACTAATGACATCTGTGAAGTGACAAAAGTTATTTGTAGATGATGCTAGCGTCTTTGTTCTGGAGAAAGGAGAAAGAGCTGATTGGAAAAGTCACACATTAAATGGCTATACTAAAAAGATTAATAAAAATAGATTATCATTGAACCTAAGTAAAACTAAAATAATGATATTTGGTCATAGCAGAAAGGATATTCAAGTTGACGGTGTGGACATTGAAAGAGTGGAGTAAAATAAATTTTGGGGATCATAATAGATGGAAAAAATGAGCAAGAAATCTATAATAAAAATCAACACCAACACCAACGTTGCACTCTCCTTTGCTGTTTTCTTTACAGACACAAGAGTTGTAAGATTGAATCCTGTGTCTTTTGAAAGTAAAATTGGGAAAAACACTTCTGGGTGATGACTCTGGTATAGCAGTGACCTCTGATCTCACAGGTACCAGTTATTTCAACCTTTGACATTTTCCATCAATGCATCCGCTTCTGTTGAAAATGTAAGTGAGTCGTCGGGAAGAATCATCATCAAACAGTAATGGTGTGGATATAATGACGTATTGATTTTAATCATATAGAACATAAAACTATTGCATTGACGTCAGTCATCAGTCGCTCGCATGCATACTTAATGTCACAAAGCTGTCATTGAGTGTTAATACGAGTTCATTTGGTGCTACACAGAGCATAGAACATGCCTCGGTGTATTTGTTGTATATTGGCTTGATTCAGTGTGCTTTCATCATCATTATCGATGTTCTGCTCAAAAGAACTAGAAGCGTGTTAAAGTTGTTTTGAAAGTCGATTGAGAAATGGCTATGCTTCACTCATTGTCAAAATGCTTTGCCTTTAGCATGTTGTATTGCAGGATAGTTCACTGACACAGATTTTGCATGATTAGTGATTAACAATTACAGATTACATAGAAAAAGTTTTACATCTTTGAGTTCAACTCCTAAAAAATGGGAGTACTTTTGTTGAGTTTAATTAGCTTAAGCATCACGATCTGATGTGTTTCATGTAAAAAAAAAAAAAAATACTGTAAAAGGGATGAAACTCCAATTCCTTCAGGCTAATGGGAGCTTCATCCCAGTGACAGATGTCACCCCAATGGATACCCACAGTTACTGGATCAAGTGTATGGCACCAATAGCCACGGGAAGCTGGGAATAAAGGCCCCCGAGGAGAAATGTCAGACACTTTACACTTTCAGAAAGAACTTAAGAGCAGAGAGGGTGCCTGTGGAGAGGAAAACTCTCCATGGGGGGGGGGGCACCACTTGAATTGAACATTTCAAGTCTTCTTTGGGTTGAAGAGATGAATGAAGTTCTCAACTTTTTGAACGGATACATGCAGTGGTACCAGTAGTCATCTAATGGTGGAATTTTGGTGTATAAACAAAAGCATCTTGTATTTCTCAGAGATCTGTTGCAGGTCTCTATCCTTTTATCCGCTGCGTGACGTCAACAATAGTGAAAGCTCAGTGGGCATGACGAACAAATGCATCATAACAACGGGCCATGCATACTTGGAAATATAACCGCAATTGTTGTCTCTGCAGTTGTCTGCATTGTATAAATTAAATATACATTATATATAATTGCAAGATTGTTGTTGTTTGACAAGCTTAAAATGTTGAAATTGAAATCCCTGATGAGGAAGTTACTCCAATAATAAGGATTTGTTAATAACTATGGTGTCATCTTCTATTTGTCACGCCTTCCCACTAAGCTATAAAGCCCATGTGTTTTTTCTCTGTCCTTCTAAAGCTCATTCTCACAAACATGCTGGCTATGTGAGTGCATGAGTGACCCTGCCAATCTCTTGTCAATTACTGGAGAAGATATTTAACTGGACACAACGGAGAGATTAGGGCACAAGCTTTATTGTGGATGAAAATATCAGAGTAGATCCATGGCTGAGCGTAACGGCTTTGACGGATGGACAGAGGAGAGAGCTCCACGGGGGGGAAACAAGGTCATAAGACCAGTTTGGCATACATGCACACATGCATGCACACTCAAAATAAGTCCATTCTAATTCAAGGTGCAAAAGACTCTCAAGCAACCGCCATGATACTTGTCAACAAGGTTGAGCTAAAGCGATCCCAGACTGGGCAAACTATTCGATAGCATGAATGAGTCATTGCACACAGAAAACACCCGTTTTATTTCAGCACATGTGATGACACATGGGAGATGTGGGAGAGTGCGTATTCAGCAGCCCAGTAGTTCAGTTGAGCATTCAGTTAGTTCGTGCACTGTCACTTTAAGACCTTGTGCTTGGACAAACACGACCTCTGGAAAAATTGTGTATGTTACAATGAATCCCTTTTATTTGTATGACATGACCAATGAACTACAAATACAAACATATTGCGTTAAATATAATTCAATGACATCAAAGTATTTGAATAAAAAGGCCATCATGCAATAATTTTGTTCATATAGCGGCATATAAGTACAGCGCACAATTGGGAAAAAAAACAATCATGGCACAAAGGCAGTGATTTTATAATCAATAGTTGTGTTAATATTGTACACACCGTTATAACAGTCTGGTTTAAGCATCTACTCGGGGTAAGGTAAGGCCTTTATTTGTACAAATGCATTGAAATAATAAGGATGAGGCCTGAGTCCCCACAGAAATGGAACCTACATGTGAACCATCATGCTTTCCCAAGAAAGGTTTTTCACATCAAAACAAAAAAAACCCTCCCAAAATATGAAGATACTTGTTTCTCCTCGGACAGCGATAAACTATAATTTGTCCTCTACAACATCCCTGACCAAACAAACACAACGATTTAAGCTGAGCTGCATAAGCACATACAGGACACATTACACCCTGGCATGTTCTATTAACAGGTGACACACACGTTATGTGTGTCCGAGTGGCAGTGTTTCAGAGCTGATATGTACATTCCACATGCTGTAATCATGTGATGCTGACGAGCAAGAAATCACATTAATTTAGTAGGCTATTGTACAGAAAAGAGGATAGCTAAAAAAAAATCACATGGAAATAATACAGTATGCATTTCAATAGCATTTTGGGGGTTAAATATACTGTAGGAGAACTGTACTATTGTACTGGCACTTGAACAATTTCAGTATTACAGTATCTGAACAGGTATAGCACCAGCGGTGTTAAGGTACACACACATCCTAGATCAGATCAAAGATTCTTGTAAACTTTTGTAAACACTTTTGGACATACATTTGCCTCATTTAGGTTTTACACACTGTTACACACTGTTTTACATACAGTGGAACATCGGAACCACGACACAGTTTTTGTATTGGTTTTTTGACAGCTGCACAGTGGAGAAGTGGTTAGCTCGCGGGCCACACAGCTAGGGTTAGTTTGCTCGGGCATCTCTGTGGAGTTTGCATGTTCTCCCCGTGCATGCGTGGGTTTTCTTTAGGTACTTCGGTTACCTCCCACGTTCCAAAAAAATGCTAGGTTAATTGGCGAGGACAAATTGTCCATAGGTATGAATGTGAGTGTGAATGGTTGTTTGTCTAGGTGGCGACCAGTCCAGGGTGTACCCCGCCTTTCGCCCAAAGACAGCTGGGATAGGCTCCAGCATGCCCACGACTCTCATGAGGGTAAGCGGTATAGAAAATGTATGGATGGTTTTTGTCAAAATTTTTGGCAGTCTTGTCGAGTATAAACTGTCCAAATGTGTTCCTAAAGTCTTTTTTTTATATAAAACAAGTCTGTTAGCATCTTCTCAACTTCCACTCCAAAGTCAGTATCCCCAAGTTCCGTCGCACATCTTTGACATCATCAGGAGTTGTTTGCTAACTAAGACAGTTACACCACAAGCCTCTACTTTATTTGAGTATGTCTACAAAATAACCCACCATGGAGCCAAAGATAAAGAAGTTACTACTGAATTCAAGAAATAACTCATTGCACAGTATGACCGTGTTGTTCATGTGGCTACTTCCTCCCCTCCTCCCTCACTGTCATGGAGGTTACCGTCATGATTTCAGTCTTGATGGCCAATGTTATTTGTGCGATGTTCTTAATTATGATTAAATTTAGCTTCTACCCGTTGCAACAATGGTGCAAAGCGTTTCCCCTGGTGCATAAACAATCAATGGTGTTGTATTTCTCTATGCACATACTGTATGCCTTTTTCCTTCCTTTCGGCACGTAGCAAGGCACACAATCAGGGAAATAAAGTTGTTTGTGGCAAAAATATCTTCTTCATCGTCAATGGTTTGAGAATGGGTAATCATTGGACAGCAAATGTGCACTATTGCCATCTTCTGGATTTAAGTGGAAAAGCAACAACACACGGATACAGTGTAACATTTCATATCAGTCAGTTGGTCCAGTCAGTACATTGTGAGTACTTCACTCGAAATAAATCAGTACAATGTACACCCAACTTCAAGACCCTCTATCAGGATGATCAAGTACAACCACAAGACTCAAACAGGTGTGGTCCTCCTGTTGCTGCCATCTTGCACATCTTTCTGGAAGCAGTTGTGGACTTGTAAGAAGTCCCTCTCAGGACTGTAGTGCCCTCCCCCCTTCAAAGGGTCCCTGCTCATGGAGTACAGGGATATGTCTCCCATCTGCAAACCCATCCCCAGCCGCGCCTCCCCAACCCTTCCTCTCCCCAATTTCGCCCCTCCTGGGGAGGGCTCACGTGATGGATCCGACGACCTTGAGCTGGACCGCGAGCGCCTCCGTCTGTGGTGGTAACTCGGGATACGAGTGTAAGGCGAAGACGAGGTGGTGGATTTGATGAAGTTGCGCTTGGCTCGGCAGCGCGTCTCTTTGTTTTTCTCAATGTATATGTTGACCGCGAGGACTCCCACGGATTCTGCCACGATGAAGGAAAGGGCGCCGAAGTAGAAAGACCAACCATAGTTGTACTGGTTCTTCTTGTCCTCGTCTTTCTTGTCACTCGGATCACCGGCGTTACTGGAGATGTAAACGATGATGCCGATGATGTTGCTTAGGCCTGAAGAGAGGACGGAGGAGAGGTTACCATACTTGGGATCGGCGTGTGATTGGAACTGGATGAGACAGGACTCTTTCTGTGACTGTTCTGAACTCCTATTTTTTCTTCACAAGATTATAATGTGAAAAGATTTCTCGTGGGCTAGGACTGGGAAGATAATAAATCAATTAATTTATCACATAATGAATGAAAATGAACTTGACCATTTTGTCGGCCTCAATATATTTCCATGTGCATGTGTGTGTGTTTTCCTCGCCATCAAAGTGAAGCGGGTTCATTCTGTGCATTGTTGGCATATTTGTTCCATAGAACAACGCTTTTGTCAGTGTCTTGGTGCGTTGAGGCGGGACTGGAAACATACGTATAGCAAAAAAGAGTGTAGCCTTGTGAGGAGCAATGCAAGGTACTGTAATAGAAATTACATTACTAGACTGCAAAATATTATATCATATATGTTTTCATTGTTCTTTTTTTAAAAGTAATGTTAAAGTCTTGTCTTGTTCTCATAGACCCAATCTCGTGCATCGTCTTGTCTCTGTCAGCTTTCTGCCTACTGTTCAGTTATAACTGAGACATATGAACTCTGCCTAGCAACAAGTGTCCATGCACATGAATGATTTGCTATCTTTGCAGGATAGTAAAAAGCTTTTATCATGAATCCTGAATGCTTTTTCTTGTTTTCACGGTTCATAACATATCTAAATTGAAGTGTGACAATTGCAGTAGTGTAGTTTTCCTCATATGTACTGTAGAGTATAGTATTACCTGCAGCCACAAAGAGAATGCCAGCACTGAGCAGGATGTTGTTCTTCCGACTGTATATGCGTCCAACGCCAACACACAGGCCGCCCAGCATCAACAGGATGGTGCTGAGAATGGGGAAGAGACTGGATGCACGCACAATACCTGCCCACATGACATGTTGAGAGAGAGAGGTTCTTTGCTGGTCAACAAAGGGATGCTTAATTGAAAGCTGAGTGTGCATGACTCATAGTCGATGCTGTTTCAAGTTATTAGGGACAAAAAAGTGGCAGTATTAGTCATTTGTTTTCACTTTATCATATACATTCAAATCTCAGGTTTCCAATCTCCCAGTTTTAGGGACGTTAGGTTGCGGAAAAAGTTATAATATGGGAATTAAGTACGAGAAGAACATTTAAAAACATTGGCAAATGTACTTATTTACATTTACATTTACATTTACATTTATATGTACTAATTTGCAAAGATTATTTAAGAAGAAAGATATTTGGAAAATTTAAAAATACTAATACTAAGCTTTTTCACTTACATCTGCGGTTTAAATATTGCTGTTGTGACTTTAAAAAAATGTATCAATAAATAAATGAGTGCTGTTTTGTGGTTCACTATGGCCTATTATTCTGTGTGGAAGTGGTACATTTTTGCCTGGTTATTTTGTCCTTCACTCAGTTTCAAACCCATTCTTACATTTAGGGTTAACAATTTGGAGGCTTACTAGTCATCTCGGTGCACAGTAATGCTTTGTTTTATTGTATTATTATTATTATTATATATTATATATATATATTTTATATAATTTATATTTTTTGATATAATTAATTAATAAATTATCACGGATTTGTGGTTGACTATGGCCAATTACTCAGAATTACTGAAAGACAAAAAAACGACTGAAAGACAAGTTATATGTAGTTTTATGGTCACTAGACATCAGTAATGGTACTCCTCTCATTCAGTGTGGAAGTGGTAAGTTCTTGGTTTCTTTGTACATCTTTCGCACTTTGTTTAAAACATCTTCCTAAGTTTAGAATAAGTAAATTGGAGAGTATAAGTAGTTAGCTTGTTAGCTTGCTATGCAAGTGGCGCCCATCTGTTATGTCCCTGCAGTGACCCTGTCACCTGCGCAATGTGATGTAAACAAAGAGTAATATGAGTGTAAAAGTGACTATCGGGGTGTTTCATGTTTATGGGGCTCTAATAATGTTAAAACACATATTTAGAAAGTACTAAAGAGGTTTTCTATGGTCTAACTTCAAAAATATTCAGTGTATTAATATCGAATTGTACCTCACAGATATTGACTTATCGCGGATGGGTCTGGAACCAACTAACTGCGATAAACGAGGGATGACTATACTTATTATCTTAACATAACGACAGCAGTAATCGATTGCCTGCTTCAGAGCACCTTGTAAATCAGATGTGTTGTAGCTATGGAGTTGTAGTTTCTACTCTATTTTATTTCTGTCTAGGTGCTCATTTTGGACCCAATTCACCATTTATCTAACTGTCTTATCCATTGGTGACGCTGTCATTTAAAGAAATCCAATTCGTCACAAGCAAACACTTCATCATGTCAACTCAGCCAATTAGTGCTGAGACATCAGGCTTTGAAGGGGGCGGGATTTAGACGTCACGACTCATTAAGCACTCTTGTGATAACGCCATCAGCATCACTTGACAAACAAGAGAAGGGATTAAAAGCTGAAGTGTGTGAAGATGATGATGTCAAACACACTTACGTAAGATGTACTCAGAGCTGTCCGTGTCATAGTCGTTATCTTCCGGGAAGTGATTGATTCGAAAACAGCTTCCTCTGTTAATACCTGCAGGAGTCAAAGACAACAGTGCAACAAAACAATGAGTCTTTATCATATGAAAAGAATATGCAAATGAGGCACAACATAAAGAAATTGTCTTCTTTCCTGTTTATCTCTCACATGTCAGACAACACTTTGAGGCATCTGAACCAGAAAGTTCCAAAGGAAATATTATATCTTCTTTTAAGAGAATAAAACATCGGAGCATTATGAATATTGAGCGGCAGAATTTGAATTAAAAGTCAAATTTTTTCCTGTCTCGTCTCATTGTTCTGTCTTTATTACCGCAATGGATTCTTATGTAATGCACAAAACGTAGCATGGCGGATGGCAAGCGAGGAATGATTAAGGCACCAATGTGGTCCAGTGTGTGGAAACACTCATCATCTATATCAACACCTACTATTAATTCAACCTGAATAGGTTGGTTGCTTATTTTTAATATTGTATTATTTTTATATTGAAAAACAAAAGCAGAAGAAGCTGGTAGACCTACTGTTGAAATGTTAGTTAAACTTACTATACATTTATTGAATTACACTGTTGGTTGCACTTTATTAAAATAAAATATGAATGCTTTTGCCATTAATTGTTGTTTACATTTATTTTATTTCATTTATAGCTGATTCTGTTACAAAAAAAAACAACAGGAATCTAAAAAACTTCACATGCACTGTCCAGTATCCAGGTATTTATCCAGGTATTGTCCAATATTGTCCTTGAAGGCAACCACAAATCATGATACAAATCAAATCATTATTAAAATTGTTCCACCACTGGCTCCAAATTGTCCATAGGTATGAATGTGAGTGTGAATGGTTGTTTGTCTATATGTGCCCTTTGAATGGTGTACTCTGCCTCTCGGGGATAAGCAGTATAGAAAATGAATGAATGTAGTACTAGCATGTGTGCAGCATTTTAATACATCATGTTCTATTAATAATAATAATAACAATGTACATGTACATTCATTGTCCTGGCTTCCAAATTGTCCATAGGTATGAATGTGAGTGTGAATGGTTGTTTGTCTATATGTGCCCTGTGATTGGCGTACTCTGCCTCTCGGGGATAAACTGTATAGAAAATGAATGAATGTAGTACTAGCATGTGTGCAGCATTTTAATACATCATGTTCTATTAATAATAATAATAACAATGTACATGTACATTCATTGTCCTGGCTTCTTTAGACTTCAGCTTTAATGTTGTGTTGTGTTTACCATCATGCTTTGATGGTAAAATATACTCATTAACAACAACAAAACCTTATTCTGTATTTTTTTTTTCAACAATTGTAGCACTATTATTGCTGATGTTGTTTTGTGTTACTTGGTTGAAACATATTTGAAGGTGTTTTGCATTGCCTGACGGATATTTCATCTTATAATCTTGAAAATTTAGCATAAGGTGCGGTGGATCCATGGAAATATTAACCCGTTAAACTTCAATCTCCATAATCTTCTGAAATATACGCACACATCCATTAATATATATTTTATTCAGAAAAAGCTAATCTTTCAAGCTGAGTTATTCGGAGTTATTCTGAAGCGGTCTTAAAAAGACCTGTGAGCAGCACGTTGCTTGAGATAAAAGCATATAAGTATCTCTTGGTGATGTTTTGACGTTAAGTCTCTGATGCTTGGGATGTTTTTAAGAGAGGCTGACTCTGGAATGTACAGCCAAGGTTTCCGCTCATCAGGGTCTAATGTGCACTATATCTAAGGTTTTACCCAAAAGCAGCTACTTGAATTTGGAACATCCACCTATTAGTATGGTAAGTCACAGTCAAGCCTGGTCTGTTGTGCATGTTAATAATAACAATCAACGTGTGACTGATGTTTAGACTTTCAGCTTTCCTAAGAGGTGTCACACAAATATGGCATTTTTGAGAGTAGAAATACAAATGGAATCTTCATTCATTCATTCATTTTCTACCGCTTTTTCCTCCTGAGGGTCGCGGGGGGTGGAGCCTATCCCAGCTGTCTCCGGGCGAGAGGCGGGGTACACCCTGGACTGGTCGCTAGCTAACCACAGGGCACATATAGACAAACAACCATTCACACTCACATTCATACCTATGGACAATTTGGAGTCACCAATTAACCTAGCATGTTTTTGGAATGTGGGAGGAAACCGGAGTACCCGGAGAAAACCCACGCATGCACGGGGAGAACATGTAAACTCCACACAGAGATGGCCGAGGGTGGAATTGAACCCTAGTCTCCTAGCTGTGAGGTCTGCACGCTAACCACTCGACCGCCGTGCCGCCCTACAAATGGAATCTAAATCAGATAATACCAAAAAAATGCATTGTTTTCCTCTTAAAAACATAATTCTGTTCTGTTTTTGTTTTTTATGTATTAAAAAAAACCCTTCGGACTGATGTCACGGTGTTAAATATTCAATATACTTGATTTATGAGCGCATGTTATATTTAAAAGATCAATGTTTCAGTGTAATTGGATTTTCTCCCAACCGAAAAGCTCCAGGAAGTAGCAAGCGATGTCAGGTGATGGTAGCAATAAAAGCTTGAAAGAAAGAAGGAAATCAAGATGAACGAGAGAAAGCCAAAGAGTTAATAATGGTGGGATGGTGAGGTTGAGGAGAGAGGAAAAAAAAGAGGGAGTGCGGAATGGGGAGGGCTCTCCCTAGAGCTGAATGAAGAACCCATCCTGTATTACTCAGCATAGCCTTACCATGGCAACCACCTCCACTCAGCAACCCAGAATCACATTTCTCGCGCTGTCTCTCAGAGGATGCATTTGACATATTACTAATGTATTCACAAAACACACACACAGTGGACATTACACTTGGCTTACATTCATTTCCTGTAGACTCACTGTGACCACTTCCACTACTTGCCTTGCAGCAAAACAGACGTATGTGTCTCCAATCAGATGACATGAACAACGTATACCTGTGGTCCCTAATCACATCCGGTAGACCAGCTCACATGGATCCAATATTTATCCTGAGGGAGATCGGCTGATACCCATCACATGCATTAACTGTCATTTTCAAATGTATTTTTCTGTTAGACAATTCCATGGGCAGACCAGGGTTCAATTCCACCCTCGGCCATCTCTGTGTGGAGTTTGCATGTTCTCCCCGTGCATTATGTAATCATATCGATATATCGCCCATCCAGAGAGACATCTTGCCTTATTACGGCACTGTGTTTATATTTATGAGTGCACATGCGTGTTATTGAGTAAGTCGCTTGAGTGTTAAAAAGATCCTGAGCCGAGTTCTGGTCGGATTTCGGTGCTGAGTAAAGTAGTTCCAGCTAGTTGCTGGGGACAGTTAAGTAACAAGTTTTTTTGATTGTTTGTTTCTTTCTGCTTTTTTCCTGATTGTGGCGTCGCCACAGCGGATCTTTTTGATCTGCATATTGATTTTTGGCTTAAGTCCTTTATATTCCGGATGGCCTTCCGATGATGTTTGCTTGTGGAGGTTAAGATTAAGATTAAGATTAAGATTAAGATTAAGATATGCCTTTATTCGTCCCTCAGTGGGGAAATTTGCATTGCACAGCAGCAAGAGTACAGAGTCAGTTAAGCAGTACAAAATACACAATATAGAAAAATAAACAATATAAACAACCCAAGTATTAACAAAATCAACAGTTTTTCCCTGAGTTATATACAATACAGTATGTAGATAATATGAAACTAGATGAGATATACTATGACCAGGTTCGAATCCAAAGCATCTGCTCCAAAATCCAGAACGCTAACCACTACACCACGCAAACAAAAGCATCATACATTTGCATCACAAAAATCCGACCTCACAAATCGCTCTGCGTTATTTTCTCCGCCATTTTATCATTTTACACTAAAGTTGGTGTCCACTAAGAAACAACATGCCAGGAATGGATGTCATATTTTAGGCAACCAAGGAGTCTTTACATATACGTCACAGTGTCACACTGGTATTGGTGCGAAATAAGATAATCTGGCAGAAGGACAGTCTGTATTTCTGTATTACCAAATAACCATCTTAATCATGGCCTTTGGGACTGGAAGGGCATCTGTCATGTGATCACCTGAACCATGGTTTGACTACTTTTTTGAGGAAAAATATCCTGAACCAAGTCGATGTGATAATTTACCTCCAAGAAGCCTTTGTTTACTCGGCTTTAGTTGAGCGGTATTACCCTCATTACATCACTGCCGGCTCCTTGAATTATTCGACTATTCCAGTCTGAAGCTTCGGACTCACACTGTAGAATTTGAACACTTTGATAAAGACGTGTTTGCCACTTGGGTACAAGCCTTATTACTTCTACAATGCTAGTGTGTCCTCGGACTGAGGCTGTATTTATGCTCTTCATTCATTCCAGCTAAAACAACTAACCGGCAGAGTATCCATCTTGTCTTTGTGTCAATTTGTAGACCAAAAAGATCATGAAATGGACAAGTTATAGCTACGGTCAATCCCTTTGGAAAACAACAAATAAACCACAAATGTTCATGCCAGCTTTGTCTTTGTCAGTGTGTGTTTGCGTGGATATGAGCAAGCGTCTCCACAGATGGGAGCTGGTAAAGATGGAAGAAATATATTTTAAAAAGTAAACAAGACAGATGTATAAGAGTAGGGTGCATGCCACCGTACCGCCGTGCACATTACTCTCAATGCTTTCAAGCACAAGAGACGTAATGCGTCGCTTTGAATTTGGAGATAGTTTTGCATTTTTTATGAAATTCCAGTGAGTGTGCTTGTCAGATACAACGGAGCTGACATGCGATAGAATGTTACTTCTCCCAAGTGCAAATTTCTATCCTTGAAATCACACACCAGCATGCAGTGTGGATATGTTTACTCATTGATATTGAATTAAAAGCAATTGTATGTGATTACCACAATACTGAAATGGCACATTTTTTTGTATGTTGAAAATAGACACAATCATAACATGTAATTATATTACATTATCCCGCAAAAGTAGATTTGCAATTGCAGATTTTTGGCAATGATAATCTTTTTGAACTCGCTAACTCTTCTTCTTTGTTTTTGGGCTTTTCCCTTCAGGGGTCGCCACAGCAAATCAATCTCCTCCATCCAACCCTGTCTTCTGTATCTGTCTCTCTCACACTAACTACCCTCGTCTCTGCTACCTCCAGTTCTGCTTCCTGTCTTTTCCTCAGTGGCACTGTCTCTAGACCAAACAACATGGCTGGTCTCACCACAGTTTTGTATTCCTTTCCTTTCATTTTAGCTGAAACTCTTCTATCACACATCACGCCTGATACTTTTCTCCATCCGTTCCATCCTGCCTGCACACACTTCTTCACCTCCTTCACACAATCTCCAATGTTCTGAACTGTTGACCCCGAGTACTTACTCTAAACTCTCTAACTCTAACGCTTCATAATAGTTATTTACAGTGTAAAATACTGCGACTGCGAAGTAGAATAATATGATGTCAAACGCCTCATTTTATGTGAAAGCACACTGAGCATAAAGCCGTATGTTGATAACCACTGTTGCAGTAACGTCTAATTCTGCATATGGACACACAAAGCCTGGGTTGGTTGAGCCACTTCCGCAGTATACCCCCATGTGTTTGTTAAACATTTGTTTGTTTTGTTACTCTACATTAATGTTGGGTGTTAGGTAGCTCTTAAATATAAATATTACATATTAAACATGCAAAGACAAAGTTGCAGTATAATAGCTGTTTCACTTTGGGTCATACATTTTATGTCTTTCCTCAGTTTTGATGAAATTGTGACATTTTTTGTCATTTCAAAGACAAACTTTCAGATGAGTTGGCATAGTTTTTAAACCGGATGCCCTCCCTGATGGAACAACCATAAAACAACAAAATACATTTTATAGTGGACAATTATAGTTGCGGTCATCTTTATGGTTGTCAGCGATGTACAACTGGAAGCTGTTGCTAAAAAGTTGGTTCATTTTTGAAGCTGCACTAGAGTAGAAATATTAGTAACCGACGATTTAGATGATTTACTAAAATTATGTTGATATTTTTTTAGTTGGTTCTTTTTGAAGCTACACTGGAGTAGAAATATTAGTAACCGACGATTTAGATGATTTACTAAAATTATGTTGGTATTTTTTTAGTTGGTTCATTTTTGAAGCTACACTGGAGTAGAAATATTAGTAACCGACGATTTAGATGATTTACTAAAATTATGTTGGTATTTTTGTTTTTGTATATACAAAAGGACAGCATTTTTACTTTTACCATTGCTACAATTAAACTCATCAATCTGAATCTCAAATGTAATATTATTAATTATCAGCACTCACATTTCACACTTTTACTTTTTTTTGGTTTATTTTAATTTCCAAAAATGTGTCCAGGTAAGTCAAGGTTGTTCTTCCCTGGTTGTTCAATGATTTATTTTGACAATATTGGTGCTGATTATATGAGCCAATATAGATTTTTATTGAGTTGTATGACTTGCTTTAAGTGTAGTATAGACGGAGGGAGTTACTAAGCAACCACATCGTGAATTTGATGAGACATTTCTTGCATCTCACTGCACTAAACACCTCAAACTCAAAAGCTCAGCTTGTATCTAATAGTTTGCTTTCATGTCATTTCAATTCAATTGGTGCACAACAAAGCATGCATTTAGTCCTATCTTCACATCTCACCCAAAAAGTAGATTTTTACCTTCTATGCAGCAGATCCTCCACAGCCCAGAGTGAGTGAGGTCGCCTTTGACTTTCTTGGTTTGCATGTGGCTCTCATCCGTGCTGATGTTGGTGGCGTTGCAGATGTACGCCCTGGAGTAGAGCCAATAGTCGGTTCCAATGGCGATGCTCATGAGGCTGAAGGCGGCGAAGGCACCCACGATAGCCAGGAGAGTCTGAAGCCCACGGTCACACCACGCCATCGCCGCACATCATGCGTGGATACAAAAACAAAACCCCTCAAAAAACGCTCCGTTGGATAGTCATCGTTATGACTTTTCTAACTTTGTGCTCCATCATCTAGCAAAACTTTCATCAGAAGTTCATTACTGTAGTATTGACGTGAGCATCATTCTTTTCCATCTGGAGTTGCGTGGACATTCCTTCTAGCTGCTACAGGTGGAAGAACCCCGCCTCCCCCCCTCCAAAAAAAGAGCCCCGATGAAGACCATATCTGCCTTGTATGACAGCGCCACAAGAAGGAGCATCCAAACCACACCCCCCATCACTGAGGCTCAGCCAATCAGAAACAAGATGAGCAGGAAGTATCTCAACATTCTCCACCTTTTTAGTTTCTCATTATGAATAAAGAAAAAGAACATGGGTGCTAAAAATGAGGGAGAAAAGACAGCTGATGGGGAGATTACAGAGATTTCACACCGAATCTGTATCTCCACCACAAAAATGATCATATTTCTTTGAAAAAAAAAATCATAACACCCATTCTGACCACTTTGAAGTCAGAGCAGCATGCAAATCTCCAAGCCTACAAAAAAAAAGAATCTTTGCTGCAACCAGGACTCACATATGATATGTTTTAATGAACGCAGCAGCCTTGGCTGACTCAGGTCCCCTGCTTGGTTTTGTTTTCACAGATGAAAGGAAAACGGAAAGATGACCTGCAGTGTTTAGGACTAAGCTGAGACTGTCTCACCAGGAGACCCCTGAAGGCTGTCAACTGACTCCATGGAGCTCGTCCGCTTCTGGGAGGTAATGGTGGATTTACTGGAAGATCAAGAGTGAATGAAGAAAGTCAGTGTTAGCAATGTGTTATCATGATGGGGGCTGCACCGTTAGCGGTTAGGCCACACAGCATGGAGACTTGAGTTCAATTCCACCCTCGGCCGTCTCTGTGCGGAGTTTGCATGCGTGGGTTTTCTCCGGGTACTGTAAGAAACCACCTATAGGAAATAGGAAATGGGATTTACATACAGAAAAGCTAAACAAAAGCCATCATTAACACCTAAACAGAAAAAAACAAGATTATAATAAGCTAAGGAAAAGCAATCATGGACTGTGGATGACTGGATAAAAGTCATATTCAGTGATGAATCGCAAATCTGCATTGGGCAAGGGGATGATGCTGCAACTTTTGTTCGGTGCTGTTCCAATGAGATTTATTTTTCTAATTTCCACAGTCACTGATGATATGGGACTGCATGTCAGGTAAAGGCACTGGAGAGATGGCTGTCATTCATTCATTTTCTCCTGCTTTTCCTCACAAGGGTCACGGGGGGCTGCTGGAGCCTATCCCAGCTGTCTTCGGGCAGGTACACCCTGGACTGGTCGCCAGCCAATCACAGGGCACATATAGACAAACAACCATTCACACTCACATTCATACCTATGGACAATTTGTCGTCGCCAATTAACCTAGCATGTTTTTGGAATGTGGGAGGAAACCGGAGTCGCCGGAAACCCACGCATGCACAGGGAGAACATGCAAACTCCAAGGAGTGGAATCGAACCGGGGTCTCCTAGCTGTGAGGTCTGCGTGCTAACCACTCATCCACCGTGTCGCCCTGGCTGTCATTACATCTTCAATAAATGCACAAGTTGAAAGGATGTTTGGGGATGATGACATCATTTTTCAAGATGATATTGCAAAAAAATGTGGTGTCTCATGGTTGAGAGATTTATACACAAAATAGTCAGGTAATGCCAAAGGATTTCTCGTCAAGCGAGTTGGCGCTTTACTGCCACATCAGTGACCTTGAGATTTGCAACCCCACCACAAAGGCTATGCAGGTTAGCAAACATCAAAGTGTGAGTTATGCTGCTAATTTTAAGATCTTTATGATCAATGAAGAAATTTAAAGATAA
Organism: Doryrhamphus excisus; assembly: GCF_030265055.1. Taxonomy (NCBI): domain Eukaryota; kingdom Metazoa; phylum Chordata; class Actinopteri; order Syngnathiformes; family Syngnathidae; genus Doryrhamphus; species Doryrhamphus excisus. The sequence goes on along the minus strand of NC_080466.1, from coordinate 8,063,324 downwards.
ATACCATCTTTTTTTTGCATTCCAGACCTGCTTTGATATGCTGCCTATTTGTTGAAATGACTCCTGCGCCTCCGGTGGTTATACAGATGGGCCGAGTGGTTTTGGTGTAAATCAAAGAAGAAATCGGTTAGTCATTTTAAAAAGAAGTTGTGTAAATTGAGCAAAATTACAGTTAAAGCAGGAAGCTTGAGCAAATCGAGAGGGGGAATTAATAGCACGTCATACAGAAATAAGAGCGACTGGTGAGTGGGGGAATAGCAAAGTTTTGCATATGCAAATAGGGCATTTAAAATCAACACATAATGGGTTATCTCTTGCGTTTAGGACTGACACACTCTCAGAAAGTGCCAATGAGGGTTCAACACCTCCCATAGGATGCTGCCCGACACCCACTGGGCCTGATTGCGAAGTGCATATAGGAAATTATACTGTTAGATTATGCTCCAATATTGACACTGATGCTAGAGTGCGTGGGCGGTTACGATTTGTTCTAACTACATGCTTGGAGCTGAGTCTTAGAAACACCTCATTGTAAAGGGGCAGTTGTACCTAATGTTGTGGCCAGCACTGTACTTTCTATCTCTTTCTTCCAGCTAGAAGATTAACGCACATGGAAGCCTTCACTAATACGCCGTGTATGCAGACGAGGTCTGCAGCAGAAGTGTGAGATAAAGAAGGAAATCAAGAAGAATTGGATGAAAGAAAAGCAAACACAGACTCTGGCCACAGGCTGGCGCAGACAAGCTGTTCAATCACAGGCTGGAAAAACCTTTTGTTATTCCTGTTTTACAGTCATCAAAGCATAAATCATACCCACTGCTATATGGAATGAAAGTCTATGTAAGATGATGTCGTGTAATACCACTTCACAGCTCATTAATGGAAGTGCTTTCAATATTGTAAAAGCTTTCAAAATAACTAGTAAACCAACCAAGCAAACTTACAGTATATTAACCAATGGTAATGCTCATTATGATATCTGGATATTTATTTTGTTGTGATAACTGAATTCTAAAGACTTCCCTGCAGTCAAAAGGCTGCAGGTTATAGTAAAAATCACAAAATATTTGCAATATTCTACTCTCACCTTATTTGCTAACAAACGGAACAATGCTTGAATTCAAAAGAAGTCACTACGGCCTTTAACGTCATCGACTGCTGCAGATGTTGATTGCTAATCGTTAAAAGAGGCTTTGAAGAGGCCATTTTTAATCCTTGTTTTGTTGTTACTGGAGAGAAAACATGCATTATCTCCGCCCTCCACTTACATATGTTAGGAATCTAAGCCATCTTTTCAGGACACCCAAAAATATGAACAGGAAATACATTTTACAGAGAATAATCAGATGTACGTACATGCAGAAAACTAAGCAAATTCATTATAAAGAACACATAAATAGAACTTTTTGTTTATGCAGACATCCTGTACATCCTGGCGAGATTGAAATCAATAGTGCTTCTTAACTTCTTGTTCAAAGTGCAGGTGCTCACAACTCTTTTTGGCCCCATGGCACTTCCATTCAATAAAAATGCATGGGGTGCTTTTTTCAGCACTCAAGTTCTCAGTGCGTTATAGTACTGTTTTTTGACAGAAAAACAAATAATGCAAAAACTGGGGCATATGACAACCACTGTTTGACTGAACCACATAATGGGAATGCTCCTAATGGGAATGGGAATGCTCCTCCTTAGATGTAAACAGAATTCTGTTTTGCATATATAAAACAGTAAATGTAAGCAGAAAATGTAGTCTATCTGGCTGAGGTTATCGTGCAGGCCTCACAGTTTGGAGACCCGAGTTCCATTCCACCCTCGGGCATCTCTGTGTGGAGTTTGCATGTTCTCCCTGTGTATGCGTGGGTTTTCTCCGGGTACTCCGGTTTCCTCCCATTTTCCAAAAACATGCTAGGTTAATTGGTGACTCCAAATTGTCCATAGGTATGAATGTGAGTGTGAATGGTTGTTTGTCTATATGTGCCCTGTGATTGGCTGGCGACCAGTCCAGGGTGTACCCCCCCTCTCACCTGAAGACAGCTGGGATAGGCTCCAGCACCCCCGTGACCCTCGTGAGGATAAGCGGTAGAAAATGAATGAATGTAGTCTATCCATTGATTTGACCCTGTGGCTTCATGCCCTTGAGCAAGATTTAAGCATAAGAATATCCAAATGATGAAGGAAATAGTTTGCTAAAACTGTAAAAGTGTGAAGCTGCACTAGCAATGCCGCCAGTGAGGCTTGCAGAACATTGATGGAGGCAATCACTGCAGGAATGTTCCAGCTCATCATGTCAATAGTTGAAAATTCTCAGCGGGGAGGCCATCAAGCAATCACTTCATGCTGTAGTCAAGCTGTTTCCCACTGCCTCATGGTCCCATATTGCATCTCATTCTAGCTGATGTATGTCTATGATTTCTGACTGCGCCATGTTGGAATGGCATGGGCATGTTGCAATTACACCTTCAGGAAATATGCTTGAGTTTAGATTTATGTTAGACCTGAGTCTGAGAGAAGGCCGTCTACCATCTCTGTTGTAGTTCATGCCAAGGGTTTTTGATAATTAACTTTTTTCCAAACTAAACTCATTCAAGCATTATTTTATAGACCACGGCCATGAAAGAACGTTGGTCCAGACTCATGCATGTCCAATATTTTGATAATTTTGAGACTCAGAGAAGCGTGTAAATTTGTCCAAGCCCTCATGAATTGGTTGATTATTGTATACATCAAATTTGCAGTTTCTCGTTTCTTGCATGTTTAGCCAGCAGGGGGCGGCAGTGCATCAAAATGAGTGTTTTTAATACAAATTGCCATTCATATTTTGATATCATAATAATGCAAAAATAATCATTTAGCAAATCCTACTGAATTTTATTCCATGGAGTATAATCACGTTGAACACCAGGAAACTGGATTGTAAAAATACACAATATTTCAAATGTACATTTGGATTATTGTGACAAGCATCTAAGTAGTTTCCACTTCCATATAATGAAAAAGCTCACATTCTCAATGTGATGCAGAGGTAAAGCAGTACTTTGCACATTATTCTGAATGAACAACAGAACATACATAAATATATACGTCCATGCTCCTCTATCCAAAGCTGATACAGTACTAGTATATACACCCATAACGAGTTCCCATTTACAAAGTTAGAAATGATCACAATGGTTTATATACAAACACAGTGTTGGAGAGTAATGTATGTTTTTAGACAAACACTAAATAAACAGGTTTACAGATCTGCAGAAAAGCAACCACATGTTGCCTACCATTAATAATGTATATCTATGGGTCCACATCATGCAACTCAATTCCAATTAAATATCAACAATATTTATTATTATAGTCAACTAAGATAAAATGTTTGCACAAGACGACACATTTCTGTGTAATATGTTGACTCACTCTTAATGCTGCATGAAATGTTTAGATTAATGTATGACACTTAAGGGCATAAATTACAAAAATATCTATCTGCAAATAGATTTTCTAATCATGATGTTGTACAATCTCATTTAGCAGTTTCCTTCTATAATATACATCATACAATCACATGTATCAAAATAATACTTTCCATTAGAACCCAAATCAAATCAAATCTACTTTTCTCCTGCTCCTTGAAATACATTACAGTACAGCTTTAATTGTCTCACTGAAGGTCATTTAGGTCATTTTACTGAGGGGAATTTATTGATGTTTTGCACACCTCCCACTCCAAATGCACATCCAGTAGCTGTTAATAAGATTGACATTTATTTGATGAAGTTCATCATTTGAAGCATTGATTCAAATATTTGGTGACATAATAAAGTGGACCTAGTGGCAATATGTCTGCCGTAAGCTGAGCATCATTTTAGAATGACTTATTTCAAGTCCTGAAGACTTTGTTCTAGCTTGGCAAATATACTGTATCATGATGACATCTTCTTTGATACAGCTTTTGCATTAGATTGTGAATGTGCAACCTATCAAAATGACAGGGTGACACCACAGTAACTTTTCACACTGTGTTTCAGCATGGCGACGACGACATCTGTTCGTACTCCGGACACTTGAGAAGGGCAGGGTAGTTGGAGGAGTTCATCTGGAGGGAAGCCTCGGAAGAGATGGAAGAAGGGCTGCGGCCACGCCCGGCCCAGGCGTCCGGATGGAGGAACTGGCCGGAGTAGTCGGAGCAGTTGCTGAGACGAGGCCGGTAGAATCCCTGGTGGGGCCGGTACATTTCCTCTGCCGTGTAGCGCTTCATGAACAGGTACACGGACATCACACCCGCTGTCTGTAATAGCAGTACAAATATTAGGAGACCACAGTCCATTCCAAGTCTACACCAGTTGACCAGGAAGTAAAATACACACACCACAACTTGGTTATCGTTTCATGAATTCAATGGACAGAACACTGCTAATATTTTCCCACATGCAATTTCATAAAACCATAACTTAGAGTTTGTTTTATTCCACAGCCTGTCCACTAGGGGGAACTGTGATTACACGATACAGGTGATGCTATGTTGGATCTAAATGATACTTCAATTAACCCCTAAGTCACATATAAAATACATTATTCAAATAGTGTGTGCCTTACACACCTGGGGGGCTTTTTGGGAGGAGGAAGCCTGAATAACGAGAGCACTACACAGCTTATGCTGTTATCATTGTCCATTTTATAGATGACGCCAAGACCATCTTGGGCAGTAATATCGTTTACAATGCTGGCGTTTTGCCGAAAAGGAACTCCATGACATTGTTATACTGCCGTTTACCTCAGTGAGGAGGAAGGAGATGGCAGCGAAGGCGAACGACCAGCCATATTTGTAGCTGAAGTACGCCTCATTGCTTTTGGTCCTGTTTAACATTTCATCATTGATGTTGGAGATGTACAGCACGAGACCAACGACCAGAGAGAGACCTGCAACACAGAAACAACAAATGAGTCTTTTCTTCTGTGTATCAATACTGCCTATTATGAATCAATAGCAACCAAGGATTCAACTATAATTTTAATCAAGCTCAACTTGTGCTGTGTAAAGCAGGGCATTCATTAATGGTCATTTTGCTTTATATGCAAGAAGAGTGTTGAGATTTCCCAAACATGGGAGGCATTCTACATTCCCATGACAGTCCTTTTTGCTTTTGTTTTGAGCAGTGTTGGGTGTTCAATACATTCACTTGTTCTATTAAGGGTCACAGGGAGCTGACTAATGGCACCCTGAATATGTCAATTTAAGGCATTACTTATGGCATAAAGGCCAAAATGACGAGAAAAGATAAAGATATTAAGATAAAGGGAATAATACCTGACAGGATGAAGAATATTCCCGAAACAAAAGCCAGGATGGTGCGATGGGGTCTTATGTGGCCAATGTTGCTGAGGACAAAACCAATGAACATGAAGAAGAGGCTGACCAGTGGGAAAGGCGTGGCTGAGCGAATCATCTCTGCAACAAAAAAATTGCACATATAAAATAACGTTTTTTGTGAATGATCAAAAGTGATTATCAAGTGATTGTGTCGTTTGCCTGGGCATAAAAAAAATGACCCCATATACCTGAACGTACCTCATGTTTTATGTGATTTACTTGCTACTCCGCTATGAGGTTCATATCTGTGTAACTGTTGCAAACTGATATTTGAGACGTCTTTGAGTGGAAAAAATCCACAATTTGGGTCATTGAGGGGTGATGATAGGTTAGAACTGGTCTTATAACAGGCACCCTGTTATTTAAGATATCAAATCAAGACCAAGTTTGACCTTTCATGGAGAGCGAATAGTATAAAACTTTTTAGAGAACTGCCACTGTTATAAAGGAGCCAACTTGGGATGGTGTTATTAACTCAGGACTTAAATACAGTTAGCATTAGTCAGCTAACATGACCACAATTCACCTTTGTTTGAGTCCCATACAAAAACTTTTCGCCTAATTTCTCCTCCACCTGCTTTGAATTTGACCCAAATGGTCATCGTCAACTTCATTTCATAGTGTCTTCCTATTGGTTGCTGACAAACCTGCTTATTTCTACTTTCCACGATGCTGTTCTCAGACACTGTGAAGCACACCAGCCAAAATGGGGGGGTTGAACACAGCACAGGAATCTTTTGCCGTTAACACATCAACAATGGTGCCTGTGTGAATGCTGTGCTATCCACTGTTTTTCAGTAAGAAAAGGAGCTATTGGCTGGCCTAAACGTCGCAAGATCATATATTTTGTATATAATTTGCATATTCTGCACATTTTACATAACTTCTAGTTCCAAATATTATTTACCCCCCATCTCTTTGAGGCGGGGCTGACAACAACTGGATGTGACATCACGTGAAACCCAGCAAGGCTGGGACCGGCGTGTAAAGTTTAACACCCAAGCCTCACCTCTTCTGTCCTGTTGTGTTGAAAGCAATTGTGGTTGTGTGACAAGTATTGTATACGTCACATAAAATGAACTGATTGTGTTTTTTGAGAAAACACATCAGTTCCATAATATCCTAATTTCCAAGTTCTCTGTGAAATACACAGACACATTTCCTATTCCTGGTTTTTTTCTCAATGCTATTGCCTAGTGTGGCTATGATGTAATCGCGTGGAGAGCATGGAAAGGCTTTGATGGTGGACGACGCAATGGGGTATTGAGGTTTAGAGTGGGTCTCTTCATCATCACTCTCAGAAGTCTTGGTAGCTTGTCCACACATGAACCGCATATGCTCTTGGGGATTAACCATGCTCTTGTCATCCATACAGTAAAATGGTACAGTTCGATATTTGATACATTCTATATACTTTTATGAGGAGTGGACTGCCCATAGGAATTGGATCAGACATACTATCTCAGTGAGCCATAGTGTGATTTAATAGTTGCTAATGTTAAGATCCAGTCATTGTATTACTGATATGTATAAAGCTGAAAGGCCCCGACAGTGTAGGCCTGTTCTATCATACTGTGATGGAACAGTAATGAAGCTAAGTCAAAGTCAAAACACACCAGTGCCTGCAGTTAAACATAACTCCAGACCTGACTTACTTACTCAGGACACTGACAGTGGACTCAGAAGTCATTTGGACTTTAGTGGGCATCACATATTCAATGGTAAAACATCGACCTTTCTCCTCCCCTAGAATGAAAAGGAAAAAAAAGTTGAGATTACATCACTCTGAACATAAAAAATGGATCTATTGAAATTGACCAGTTAAATACAGAAGATAGTCTGACACACAGAATCTGACTCTCTTTTATAACTTCATTGTGACCTGAACACATCAGCAGCAGTACAACTGCAACGCCATATACTGTATGCATCTCCAACTCACACACCTCCCTAGTCTGTTCATCCTGGGAACAACACGTCCTCATTCTCATTACAAGACCGGCGAGATGCGTTCAGGGACATTCCGAACATCACAAAAATGGCTTAATAATGCATGCGTGTGAGTGTGTAAATAAACAGGAAGATTACTCACTATCACTCACTTTGTAACATTTAAGTATGCTGGACAATACACTGAGAACAAGTACATTTACCTTAAATTACATGATTCTGTTAATTAAATACAGTAAGAATGGGCATATTTCAGACATACTTGCTATAGTGATTAATCCTGATTAATCACCATAGCAATCCTGATAAATTAATTTTATTAATATTTTATTAATCTGATTTGAAAATGTAATCATTTCACGGGCTAAGTTTTAATCTTTTATATTTTTTAACAGAAATACAATGTGTAATGCAGTAACAGATATATAAAACCTACATACTGGACACCGCTATGTTGCACAGTGAGTTGACAGCTTTTACCTTGCTGGCAAATGCTGCTCGAATAAACTCTCAATCAGTGGACATACTGTATGTGCCATTGGCATTTGTCAAGCCTGGCGCGTGCAGGGCTGGACTGCGAGGATGACCACGTGTAAGCCTACTTACAATAAATTACTAAAATCTCTGAGCTCTGCATAACCCATAAAACACACAAACATAAAGTGCTGTGTAAAAGACAAAAAAAGATTACATTGTCACCTAGTGGGGAAAATAAAAAAGTAGAATGTGACAACATAGATATGGTGATATTATGTATGCGCGCTTCATTGGTAGTTATACATTCCCGTATTCCCACCCTAATCTACATTATTTAAGTTTTATCTTGAGCCATCCCTCTGTAAAATGATCTTCTAATGGGATTCTATCCTATTATTTATTTTCTGTTCATGTATTTTTCTGTGACAAAGGTCATTAAAACAACAAAGCAACAACAAAAGGCCATGTAACCCCATTCATGCTCCCACAGCCTAACTGCACCGCGTGATAATGGCCAGTGATTATTGTAGGTCAAACAGTGTGCTCTACAGCAGTTAATGGGCAATAAGGCCACTCAATTACCCTTAAAACACAAGGGTGGCACATTAGATTGTCCTGGGTGGCCTTCTGTGTGTCAGAAAAGCATCTATTACCTAATCACACCCAGATGACAATATGCCTGCCTATATACTGTACGTGTCGTGAACACATTAGAGCCAACAACTGGGAACTGGGGATTTATATGAAATGTATATCAACATAATTAGTAACAACAGTGGATAAGAGATGGTTAAAGCTGTAGAAAACACAAGTCCTATCTATAGTGAGCCGTTCTTTTCCAGCACTCTTAAGTGTGCCTTTGTAAATTAGAATCATGCAATAAGAGATCCTGCTTTTGTAATGCTGCAATTGGTGCTTTTTCATTTCCTGGGCTTGAATAGAGATACAGGATACAGCTGGGCTGTAGAGGATGAGCATTACTAAAAAGGCCTGGAGGGTAAATCATGGGGGATGACTGGAGTAAATGCAAGCCTACAAGAAGAGACAGTTGGGTGATCGCTAATAACAAGAGACATACTGGTTTTATCATTGCACAGAGCTTAAATATTTATGTTGTGGGCAAAGATGAACATTAACAGTAGAGCAAAGTAAACATTCACGACAGTTCTGTAGGACATACAGACAGACAAAACATGCTGAGTGAGTGGAAAGTGTTGTTAACAGTCACAAATAAAGAAATTATTGCTTTCCACCTTAAGTGTGAAAGTAACAGAACATGCTGCAGTTCTCTGCAGCAGCTTTCAGCAGCATCTTCCTTGGATGTTGTCATCCTGTGACTAAACTTAGTGCAGTGACAGTTACACAAGTCTAATGAAAAGTGAGCAAGTGGATGTCTGCACAACACCACAGGGTTCGTGTTGAAGTCTGAGTTTGAGCAGCAGAGTTATCTGAAACTAGCAAAACAATTTAGGAAGAAATTATTAATTTAAGAAGAATCTTGAACCACAGTGTACATACAATGCTATGTCTAACAACATCCATCCATTTTCTATACCACTTATACCCACTAGGGTTGCGGTCATGCTGGAGCCTATCCCAGCTGTCTTCAGGCAAGAGGCGGGGTACACCCTGGACTGGTGGCCAGCCAATCACAGGGCACATATAGACAAACAACCATTCACACTCACATTCATACCTATGGACAATTTGGAGTCACCAATTAACCTAGCATTCATTCATTCATTCATTCATTTTCTACCGCTTTTCCTCACAAGGGTCGCAGGGTTGCTGGAGCCTATCCCAGCTGTCTTGGGGCGAGAGGCGGGGTACACCCTGGACTGGTTGCCAGCCAATCATAGGGCACATATAGACAAACAACCATTCACACTCACATTCATACCTATGGACAATTTGCAGTCGCCAATTAACCTAGCATGTTTTTGGAATTTGGGAGGAAACCGGGGGAGAACATGCAAACTCCACACAGAGATGCCGGAACGGGGAATCAAACCGGGGTCACCTAACACTCGTCTACCGTGCACTGTCCAACATATATATACAAAATGCTATATAAAATAATGATAAGGGATAAAAAAGTTAATAGTTGATAAAAAAAAAACACGATGATGAGTAAGTACAGACAATGTAATACTTTAAGTAGTCCTAAGAAGTGAAGAGTATTTAGCAAGTACAAGGGTTGTTAGACATAGCATTGTATGCACACTGTGGTTCAGGATCCTTCTTCCTTATATTTTGTGGGCCAAAATTCCTCCACAGTGCTGTAAGAGAATCATCGCAAGTTGATTGTGGTTGCTGGTGCTAAGGAGCCCCAACCAGTTATTAGATGTAGGCGGCAATCACTTTCTCACTTGAAGGTTTGGATTTTACACAACACTGTAGAATCCAGTCTTGTTATGAACTTACCAGCCAAGAAACAAACCCTCCACAGGCCAGAGTGGAGGGACATGCGTATCTCGGTGCTTTGATTGAGTGGAAGGATGACACCCTCCTCTAGGTAGAGCCAGTAGTCGGTGCTCACGGCGATGCCCAACAGGCCTAGGCCGCAAACGGCGAACACGCTGCTCAGCAACGTCAGCGCCTTCCTGCCACATAGGCTCATACCACAGCCTCAAGAGCAAAGGGGCGCCGCCAGCAGAAAGGGGAGCTGGGTGGGAAAAAAATACATGAATGTGATTTTCAGTAAGCTTGGATAACTTGTTTGTGTTCATTATGTGTCAGTATGTGGATTTGTAATATAAAACAATGAAATGATTCATATGTTAGAGAGCGCCCACATTCATCAGTAGCTTGGGTGCTGGCAAACTTGGCACAGGATTTGGTGTTGAATGGACTTGATTTTACATAATGAGCTCTAAGTATGCTGCAGTATTAGGCACTCACTATGGGGCTGAAAAGATGCACTGGATTTATGTGGAAGGATTTGGAACTTTTTCCCTTCTTATCCAATATGGACATTTTCAAAATCTGTGTGCATGTCGACATAAAATGCACACACAAAATTCACTCCTTAATGCTATTTTTAGATCTGTCCTTTATCTTGGAGCTACAGGCCAGCAAGTCATAGCAGCAAGATTAAAAATGATTGGATGATCTTGATTGCAAACATTTCAAACCTCAAGAGACATGCATTAATGACCAAGCAAGTACCATCATTAAACCTTTTTTCAAACCATGGTGCAATCAGTCACCATTAATTTCACGTCTTCGTGTTACAGCTGTATACAGTATTTTATGTATGCTGCACAAGAGATGCATAATTAACAGCCAACGCAATCTTTAGGTCATCCATTCAGTGACTTAATGTATCCTATTTTTGTCGTACAGTGGTTTAATTAACTCTTGTTTGGTAGATTTGGGGATTGGGTGAATCCATTGGCAACAGGAAATTAACCTTCCTAACCCAAATTAAAAAAGCAAAAAATTAACATTAACATCTGACACAAAGCACATAATTGCTTTAATAAAATTGCTTTAATAAAACCAGTATATAATTTCACAATTTCATAATTTCATAATTTCATAATTTCGTAATTTCGTAATTTCATAATTTCATAATTTCATAATTTCATAATTTCATAATTTCATAATTTCATAATTTCATAATTTCATAATTTCATAATTTCATAATTTCATAATTTCATAATAATAATATTAATTTCACATTTTTTTGCTAACTGACAGCCCGAATATTAATTAACAACCTGTAACAGACTTGCATTAAGTCTCCTTGAATGTTTTATACAAATTCTACTAAATTGCCTGTTTGGGCAAGGGTTTACAACCTGAAGTAATGCAGGAGGAAAGCCTTTCGATGGCCATTTCATACTAAATTATGATGTTTCACACAAGAAAAGCAGGGAAAATCATAGGGAAAATCCTCCTTCACCACTTGGCCAAAATTGTCACTCAAAACCACTTAGTAAAAAATAACCTCGTCAAAGCAAATAGTAATATCTTTCCAGCAGAGAAAGGGAGCCTGCAGACCTCCGGACCGATCTCCGGTCCATTAGTGACCTCCGACCTCACAAATGATCTTCTGAATGGAGAAAAATGTCCCCAAAAGTCTCTAATATCTTGTAGAAAATTTTCCTTCATAGGAGGGAACGTGCAATATATATATTTTGTAACAGATACATGAAAAAGTGTTTCCCCCCTTTGTTTTCACAGTGACATTTTTTTTCACATCATCAAACAAATTGAAATAGTAGTCACTTACAATGGGGAATTACAAATCGGCATTTTGTGTTCAGTTGTGTTGTCGTTGACTACTATTTCAATTTGTTAGAGGATTTGAAACACTTGCATGCATAAACATAACAAATCAGGAAAGGGCCAAACACTTTTCCACACCACTGTACATACTGTAGCATTAGCTGTCCTCCTCCTCAGCATGTGTTCGTCAGTCGAACAAAGGTAGAATGACTGCGGTTGTGTCCAGCTGTGCCCAAGCCTTGTTCACTTGAGTCTCCTCTCTTGTGCATTACACTGCTGCTGTCCTCAGGCTCCTCTGTGGCCATCTCACGCTGTGTTTGTTGCCTGCCCGCCCAGAGGTCACCAAGGGACTACATTTACAGACGTGCTCATAGAGATCTGCTAACTGGGTCAACAATGCATTTAGGGATTCTGACCAGCAGAAAGAGAAGAAAACATGTGGCTGTACGTGGCTGTACATTTGTCGCCATGAATGTTGAGTCATAACCTGCATGTTCTTCCACAAATGCCGATGATCTATATCTATACACTGCATGCCTGCATCTATATCCGTGGAACAAAATGAAGAATGAACACGATGCATTTATCTGCCACATAAGGTTTTAATATGTGTGGATTTACTTCTGAAAAGAACTGAAAATAAATTTGACTACATCATGTGTGCTGGTAGATAAACAATGTATTCCACTTAGTATGTATGATGTGACTTTCCTAAGGAAAAACTGCTTGAGAACTTTGTAACTGCTCTCCTATAAAGTTATAGTATACATAGCATTAAGTTAAAGACTTGTAGGGATTATGGAATTTTAAAAACACCAGAGCCATTTGGGTTTGAGCACACAAACATGCATGCAAATCTGGTGATATTTAACGAAAAGTTAAAACTATGTGTATGGAAAAACATATTAAATATTATAAAAACTAACTAACTGCCTTGATGCTCACATTACTGAAAAATGCATCCATGTTTGAAATTATAGCTGCTTTAGATACAGTATACTTATAATATTTGTGGCATACCACTGAAGTATTTTCCCCTGCAGTGTTCATCTGGCTGGAAAATGGTCCACCTTGAATGACTACAACAATATTGTACATTTGCTAATGTCTGCACTTTGATAAACAAAATTATGAAAGTTGAGTTCAACTTGCAAAGTGACACAAAATGTTAAATTACCATGATGCATAAAGTCATGCAAGACTTTTGAATTTATGAGACATCAGTTAAGTAAGTGTGTTTTGCTGTCTCACATGGGTGCCCAGGGAGAAAATAGCTGGAATTTGGAAGCCAAATTACACAGGAAAGTGGTTCCTACACCTCTATCATACTCATGACAATACAGGTGGTCCTCGGTTTATGGTGTTCTGTGAAGAAAAACTTAGTTTTAGTCCGCAAGATTCTCTCAAGAACCGGTTACAGGGCCCAGAAGAATACACTATGTGCAGCTCACATGCAGCTCCTCAGCCTAAAGCAGCCACTTCTGGTGGCAGAGAGCCAAAGAAAAGTCAAGCCATCACCATGGAAATGAAAATGAAGATGAGAAAAAGCTCAGAGAGGAGAAAAGCCCACCAGTATTAGCTGCATTTTAGTAACAACACTCAATTGTCATGACCATCATTAAGAATAAAGATTGTATTGTAACTTCTATTGTGCACGCAGCCGTCCTCCTCCGCCCACACCCACACACACAGACAGGTTGTCACATTCACGGCATCACCGATAGCCTTAAATCACAAAACTCTTTAACATTATGTGAGGTTGCGCCATGCAGGATCCTTGAGCATGTTAACAGATCTGATCCTACGAAAGTGACAGTGATAACTAAGCAGAGTAGTGGACTTATTGTTGAAACCAGAATCAAGATTCTCCAGCCTCTTCTACTTCATTCAGCCAATAAGCCAGGGATAAAGGTAAGGAATTATTCTCTATTTTTTCTTACTGTTTTCATTTAATATATATTATGTTATTACTATATTTCATGTCCTTTTTGTGTTCTTTGTACAGTGTGAGCAACCTAAGTGTTCATTTATGTATGAATTTGCTTTTATTTAGGTTACTTATTTTTATATAGCAGTTAAAAATGCCAAATATTTCTTATGAAAGACTGACTGCAGAAGAAATTATGACAGTGACAGCTTGACCCGGGAACAGATAATTACATTTTCAATTATTTCTAACAGTCTACTAATATATTACAGTTGACGTTACATGTTTCTAAGTATACGTATACAGTAATTTGTGCAAGTAGTATGCATTGTTCAGACTGTGATGTCATTGTTCAATATCCATATGAGGCAAGTGTTTCTCAATTAAATGTACCCTGTCCTCAGGCTTTTAAGATGTGAGGCCAATGGAAAATGCTCACGTTTCAAATCAAGTGAATGCCTGCACCTAATTCACTTACATCTTTTCCAACCTATGGCATTTCAAATGTCAACATCAATGAACACGAGCATATATCTGTGTGACATTTATCCTCATTGGCATCACAATGTGAAATTCTGCAGTGCAATGTCAACACAAGAAAGACCACATCGCATCATTGTCTGTCTCGTTGCAAGAGGTCGCCTGTCATTCATAATCGCACCAGTTGTGGGATCCCTGCAAAATCCTTCTTCTTGAGCATTTATGCTGCAGTTGCACACACACATAACAACAACAGCCATATCGCTGTCTACATCTCTGCTCTAACACTATTTGGCTGGCATGTTGAGAAATGGCTGTCAGCCAAGTGAGCCCGTGGGCTGCAAACTGCTACAGTCCAACAAATACAGTATGTCTAAAAAAAACACAATAGCTGCTTACTTTTGGTGTCTCTCTTAATCTCTATAGCTTTGCATCATTTCTCTAATGAAGTGGAGATATGTGTACTAGCTGTACCTAATACAGTACAAGCGTCTCTTTTGTGAGCTTGGCTGCAGTTTGCTGTCCATGGTACTGAAACACCAATAAACTGTCACAGGTCAATACCCAAAGTGTTCATTAGCTATTTAGTTAAATAGTAATGTAATGGAACAGCTCGTACCTCATCCAAGTAAACATCTCCTTTTACAGTTATCTTACAACAAATAGACAATCCACTTTAATTTTATGATCTGGATAATCTAATACGATCCAAGAGCTGTATGAAAAATGTTATGATTAGCTTACCCTGAAAGACATAGCAACCAGCCACAACATGCATAATATCACAGTCAACACAAAAATACTGCCTTTACAAAGATAATGACACTCTGTTTGACTAGCACTGTTGTGGAGGTATTAATGTATTACGATGTCGTTTGCAGTGGTGCACAGTAAAACTATGCTGCATCATATTGGGAGCGGTTTATAATGTTTTGGTTACTTTTATTCCCAGTAGTATGCAGTGCCGTTCTACACCAGTACTAATACTACAACAACAACAACAGTAAACAATAAATTATTATCTGAGTATATAGACTTTTTTTTATAGAGAGCGTATATAAAGAGCGTATAGGCTATGCATTGGCAGCGGAGACATAAATAAAATTCGTAAGAGATTAAACTGAAGTCCTCAAGCTCTCTCTTTGACGCTTCGACGTCAATGAAGGTCCATTATTACCACCCGGAGCCAATATGTTCAAGGAAAATTAACTTAATTATATCATAACATATACTCTGCTAGGTGTTAAAACACATACGTACTAATACAACATCAACGCATCAACAATGTCCGCCACTAACGTATGGAAAATAAAGAGACAAAGATTAATGAAGTAATGCTCTGACCTTCACAAAAGAAACTCGTTGAGAGAAAGCGCTGTTCGTCCTCTTTCTTCTTGTTTATTTAATGTCTTCTTGTGTGACTCTCATCAGTATCACCACTTTGGCGCCAAGCACAGCTGTGACCAACACAGGCTCGTGCTCGCCTACTATAGCTAATAGCTAGTAGGAGCGTAGCACGTGCCAAGCGTGTGTGCGCGGGTGTGTGTGTGTGTGTGTGTGTGTGTATGTGTGGTGGGGGTGGATCTCTAACAGAACGTGTGGCTCCAATAAACACTGCTGTGCAAATTATCCACTTTTTACATTGTAAGTCTGCACTTGTATGCCTACAATATAACTTTAAGGAGTGGAAAAGGAGTAAACAAACGTTAGAAACACTAGGGATGTGAGCTATAGTGCTAACATTACAGCACCATTATGCTAGGGTATTGTATTAGCTGAAGAAAAACATTATAAAAACATACAGCCTTCATTCTTTGTAGCTGACTGATGGATACTGTAGTTGGCAGTTGTCCATCTGTGTAGCGAAGCCTGTTTTTTGATATGTCGTGTTTTTCAAGCAAACTGTCATTAATGAAGTGGTGGGTTCATCAAGCTAGGGTTGGGTGTCCAAAGACCGACCCGGGAGCCATCTGCCAACCACAGCTTGTGTTTTTTTGGCCTGCTTAATATATCAAAGGGGAACTGCATTTTTTTTTGGGGGGGGGGGATTTGCCCATCATTCACAATCCTTATGTGAAACATGAACACATACGTTATTTATTTCCCTTTTCTGTGCATACAAGCAGGAAAAAAACAATTATATGAGCTAGCTAGCAACAGGCATCAGTGTTCCATTTACATACCTGACTTGTATTTTAACCAAGCTATAGTGATATTATTATTGTAGCAGCTAACACAGCTAATTGCATGTTATCATCAATGTATATGTTAACACATGATCACAACATTAATATATCAAACAATGCAACGTTGTTAGAGTTTTTTTTGAGGGCTTCATAGTCAAATTAGGTGTATTCCAATGACAACATTGTACGTAATTGAATTTCAATTTCAACTGCAATTGAAATTAACTTGTTTTCTTGTGTTATAATGCACAGAAAAGGGAAATAAATATGTATTCATGTACGTATTCAACTATATTTAACTGCTCAGCATAGTTTGACCTACACTTGATTGGCTTTAACATAGGGTCAGAGGAGGTATCATGTCCATGAGAAAGAAGGTTTATCTTTATTGATATCATTGGCGGTTGTTAATGGAATATAATCTAAAATATGGCGTTATGTTATAATCGCTACAATATTGGCTTGCAAGCACATTAGCCACGAATGGTTGACTAATGTAGTGTAGATATACATCAAGCCTAGCTAATTATTTGTACATAAGATTACACAGCATGTTGTCACATGGAATCAAACACAACCTGAGCAGCTGTCAGACGGGTTCAGAACATCGTGTCTGAGAACATATGGGCCTTCGTTGAGGAGCATCTGGACATTCACAGGCTTACATATGACTAACTGACACATTCTGTTCCTCAGTGAACAAGGATTGGGATTCATCAAGAAGAGCATGTCATCGGCTCGCCGCTTTCCCGTAACAACTCGCTGACCTCACAGTGACAAGTTGCACACATTTTGCAGCACAAACTCCCTTTTATTTCATCTTTAATTTCCCCCTGTTCTTTGACAGCCAAATATCAATGTGAGCTCCACCATCTGGACTCCTGCAGGCTGATATGTCAGGAAATATAACATCTTCTCAGTATGCATCAGGCAGGAGATATTCCCTCTTTGGAAGTTACACAATCAACCATTAATCAATCTACTCTATGGGTAGTGCTCAAAATGCTTCCTAAGACCTGCTAAGATAGTACATGTAATACGTATATCCTCAAAGTTTTATTATCAATACATACATGGTCATGCCCCTTTCTCTACAAGAGGTTTTGGTTGATGGCGGCCATGTTTTTCAACCAATCTTGTTCAAACATTACATACATGTGTTTATCGGTTAAAGATCCAAAAGTTGCAGTGGGTGTTTTGTAGAGTGATGTATGATAAATTTCAAGTCATTCCGAGTGATGGTGTCCACATTGGGGTTTAATAACAGTGCCACCATGTGGTGTATTTCTCAAAAAAATAATAATAATAAGACACATACACACAGTATATCACATGAATCCTGCCAATCAATAGTAATAATAATATCTTATGATGTATCACCTGTGTAGACGGATTTGGGTGCAAATTTTATACATTGGGCATTTTTAAAGGGGACCTATAATGCTAATTTTTCGAGTTGTGGTCTCCTATAGAGCAGCTCCACACAATATCCTGCAGAAAAAACTTGTTAGATTTTTCAGAATCTGCATCTGCACCTATTCCAGCTGTATTTCTTTGGATTTGTGCTTCCTGACAAAACGGTCTGTTTTCATTTATTCCACCCACGGCCCGCCTCTGGGTAGGCCCACTCCACTGTGATTGGTCACATGTAATGGTAATGGTTTTATTTCATTTGAACATACATCAGATTACAATTGAGTGCATCACATAATCAGTTCACAGTTCCACATGTCCAAAAGGAGTAGGAAGAAGCAAAGTTCATTTGTTCACTTCCTGCTTTCCTAATATAGTTTAAGATTTTTTTTTTTTTTTTTTTTTTTTTTTTTTTGTCCTGTACCGAAGTACGAGGTGATATGAGTGCTTCCTAAATATGAACCATATAAGGACGTCCACTCCTCTGTGACATCACACATTACATGTTTGCTCATGTGCTTGGTTGTTTGCTAAATACAACTTTCTTTTCTTCAGTGGAAGTCAACCCTTTAAGTGTCTTCTTGTAAATTATCATCTGCACTGCTCAGGGGTGAGAAGAGCTCTCATAACAAAACTCTGTGCATGTGTACCAGCTCCAGATGTGTGTGTGTTTGTTTTTTGGTTCGTGTAGTATAATGGCAGAAAGTAGTGGACTGAAACTTATAGGTGTTAAACATAAGCTCACACACCAGCTGGGCCCACATGAACACATGCCACGGGGCTTTTCTCTAATCAGGCTTACATTCATCATCACGTGAAGATGATGTAAGCAGGAACATTTCTAATAACGCAGTAGACAATTCATTATTCTCCATGGCTTTTTTTAAGATACAAAAAAAATGCAAATTTTCTTTTAAATAAAATGTATTGATCTTAATTCATTCATTCATTCATTTTCTACCGCTTTTCCTCATGAGGGTGGCGGGGGTGCTGGAGCCTATCCCAGCTGTCTGCGGGCGAGAGGCAGGGTACACCCTGGACTGGTCGCCAGCCAATCACAGGGCACATATAGACAAACAACCATTCACACTCACATTCATACCTATGGACAATTTGGAGTCACCAATTAACCTAGCAGGTTTTTGGAATGTGGGAGGAAACCGGAGTACCCGGAGAAAACCCACGCATGCACAGGGAGAACATGCAAACTCCACACAGAGATGGCCGAGGGTGGGATTGAACTCGGGTCTCTTAGCTGTGAGGTCTGTATTGATCTTAATGTTAATGAATTATCCGCTTTGCACTAATATACAAAATACAAATAAACGTACACACAAATCCATATACTGTATTATTTCTTCTATACTTATTGGTGTAAATCATATATATTTTTTAATTTTGTAAAATCATAGCGGCCAAAGTGGGTAGGCATAAGGATCAATACATGAGCAAAGCACAGAAGGTATTGGCAACAACACCGAAGGACTGCCTGGATTGACTACAAGAAAGCTGACGTCTCAATGCCACATGTATGTAAGTATCCATGAATACTGGATTGTCTGAAACTGTATAAGATCAACACGATCAGCCACCCCTTCTATATGGATTAGATAAGAACGTGTGTGACATTGACTCCTTGAATCACAGATTAACATTTGGTAAAGATAGACAAGGGAAGATGATCATAACTGAAGGGAGTGAACCTGTTATTCCTATTGTTTTGTCCATAGTTTATCCTTGGCTTACATGGCTTACTGTTGACATAGCAGGGTCCCTCACCTTAGCTGGGGGTTGAACCACTGGGCGCATCTGCCTGTGATTGTCAACAAGTAAAGCTGATCTCTGTCAGCTGGCTGATTCCTTCTGGACTGCTCTCCTGCTTTTTTTGGTAGATTGTCTTTTTGTATCTCCTTCTTCCTGATCCTTTGCTGTGCTTCTTCATAGTCAAGACATTTCCCATGGACTTTCTGCAAGGTATGCCCCAGTAGTTCCTGACCTACTAGTAAGACTCTGCTGCTGCTGCTGTCCCTAATTAACTATCCCTTCATGGTGTATTTTTCCCACCTGGGCTTTATTAAACCATGTTGTGTTCCTCCCACAACCTCTCATCTCTGCATTTTGGATCCATGAATATAAAATGTAATATAAATGGCTGTTGGCTTAAATATGTCAACACAAATAATTTGACAACCATATTACTAAATAAAACAATGAATATACTGTACATAAAATACTCATGCTGCTGGCTGATATTTTACATAAAAAATGTAATGTATTAGTATAAAAATCACACACCTAGACTTAAACTATTTTTAAATGTTAATAGATAGAAATAAATGGAAAGAAACATACCCAAATTTCTATGACTGATATTTTATATTTCACTCTATGTATTTATTAGATTAAGAGAGAATAATAATGGTATTTATTTACCTTCAAAAATATTTTAGACTAACACAAAGAAAAAAAATACTTTTTTGTGTTCATTAGTATAAAAAACGTGACTTTTTGACTTTTTATTTTCCAAATTGATACAACATGAAAATACCTGGATAAAAACCCAATAAAATACAGTATATATCTATGAATTGAACACAATAGTCTATTATGTTAATTGGAAAAGTTGTATTCTCTGTGGCGAGCACACTCTGAGTGACTCATTCTCTACCTCCGTTCGTATTGACGCCTGCGTTTCCATACGCTGTGGAACACATACGTAAACAACGTGAGCGTTGCAGCCATCTGGGACAGTCGATAGAGTGCATTGATATGACTGGAGAGAAAGTAAGGTTGGATTTTTTTTTTCCAGGATTGTGACGCAAATGTATTACTCTTTTGAACACATATCGTTTTGAGAAGCCAAACTCTTTAAGTGACCCCAGCAATTTGAACTATCCCATTTTATCCATTTTTTTTTTTGCAGTCGTCTGGAGGCCTTTAGCATATTGGTCTAAATTGCCTACCTGACCAGCCGACTTTGACCACAACTGTGCCTAAATCCTCATGGCTCTTTCAGATTATTATTATTATTAATAGCAGAAACAATAGCATTTCTTTTTAGAATATCATTTAACTTTTTTGACAGCCAAATAAATACCACTTTGCCAGAGTATGAACCTCATTTTTCAGTTTTTATTTGCATTATCATACATTAGGTACAAAGGACACAATCAATTACAAGGTAAGTTGCTCAGAGTCATTTTAAAGGTTTCAGGCTAACGAGGGAAGAGAACAAACATATGCAAAATACAACGTAATCCTTCACTGATTGTTGCCCTACGTAGGCATCTACTGCAGGTTGTTTTTTGTACAAGTAGAGTAAGAGATCATGTGACTGTATTAATTGGGAGATAAGGCATTCTTGCACTTTTTCCTCATTGAACAAGATGACACACTTTACCTTTCTAAGCTCACAGTAGAGAGCAATGATTCACTTTACCTTATCATGTACTTCCATACAGTACATGTATATGAGCAGTAGTGTAAGAAAACAATGTGCTTCATAATTAAGATGACTTCATTAGTATCTGGCCAGAACAAATCACATTAAGATAAAAAAAAGACTCACATATAATGTAAACAATGTACAACACCAACATACACATGGCTCTCCAAAGTCATTTCTGGGCTTTATAGCAAGTGAAAGAAAGCTGCTTGAAAAAAACACAAACAAAATAAATATTTAGGAGGATGGCTTCAATTAGCACTGAGGATAAAGGGGGGGATAAAGTCCTTCAACACCCCCGAATGATCCAGAATTGAAAAACAATACATAAACATCTTTTTGTGCCTTCCGTTTGTTTACCGATTATGAGCTTTTGAAGAAATGCATCTGAAATTTGAGCAAAATTAGCAATTTGAATGTTCATGTCATAAACATGCTTAATGCAGCGCTGTATAAGGAAAAAAAATAATGGTTTTGTAGTTTTATGCATAAAAACATAATGAGTTACATGCTTTTCATTTGTCAATGATGTGCATGTGAGGGAAAGCAGACATGGGGATAGAAAGGGGGGTTCCAGTTCAGTTTTGGCAGTGACTTAAATCTCTTTGACGAACTTTGCTGCTTTACTAACTAACTTTCACTTTTCATGTTTGAAGTCACAGTGGTTCCATATTTTTGGAATAAGCAGTTCCAATTCATTCATCCAGCCTATCCCAGCTGACTTTAAGCGAGAAGTTTCTAAATTCCCAAAAACGTTACATACATACCTAAACAACACACATTACAAGGGTTGACATTTTTGGATTTTTTTTTTTTACAGTTCAACCTCGGTTTTCGTACATCCCAATTTTCGTATGATTTGATTTTCATTGAAAATGTAGCCTCAGTTTTCATACACTGTTTCACTTCTTCTACAATATTGCATACAACTAGTCATAACTAGTCAGTCTGTACTGTATTGTTCCGTAAAATTGAGTACCCAAACTGAGCACCCTATGCGTTGCTGACTCACTGTTGGTTCATTTTTTATTGTGTGTGACTGCTATAAACCCACCATGGAGCCAAAGAAACACTTTTTTTAAAAATTAATATCTCCAGGATGTACAAGAAGTACGCATCAACACTATGTTTTTTTCATATATTTGTGGGGGTGTGGAATGGATTCATTGGATTCACATTATTCCCTATTGGAAAAATTGCCTTGGTTTGCGTACATTCGTTTTTTGTTGGACCTTCAGGAAGAAACTAATGATAAAAAAGGAGGTTCCACTATGTAATAGAAACAAGTTAACGATAAACAAAGCTTATGTCACTGCCAAAGTGAAATGTGCACATGACTCTTATTTAGTGTAATTGTAAATGGTGCCAGGAGTCATAGGAAAATAAAGAACATTTGGATAGGCAGACATGCAGGGGGAGTTAGTCATCTACATTCCATGTGCACACTTTTACTTTTACTTTCACTTTCAAGCAAGAATGGACCTGTGTTTTTACACCAGATATTGCCAACTCATAAAAGCGTGACAGTGTATTTGCCGAGTTGTGGTTGAAATGAGTTCAGGCCAAAATCAGCCCAAAGACACAAAGAGAAGCACCACGTACTGCTGTAATGTTGTTTGAATGGTGCCTTGTTATATGTTACCACGCGGCCAGCAACAGGTGTGCTTCAGGACAGGAGAGGTTGACACAAAACTAATGCTTACAACAAAAGACTGGCTTTTTAGCGGTGGGGGTGGGGGGTTGGCACATGCAGGTTGTTGTTTTGAAATATATATTCAACATAAATCTACACACAACACTTCTTTTTTGCTCCCATTTTTTATGAGTTTAACTCAACACATGTGCCTTAGGTTGGCCACAACAAAAGGCCACTAAAACTTCAACTGTATTGTGATTGGGTCCAAAAGCCAGGCAGTATTAGGTGTCATATTCTGGATCAATATTTGAGAGAAATAGGCATTTTGTGTACATTAAAAAAACATCTTTTAGTTAACGTCAGGAAAAATGGGAGAAAAACAAAAAAGTTGCATTTATGTTTTGTTATTATTGTATCATAGGAAAGCAATATGTGCTTTAAAAAAATATTCTTGCAGTGCACTGCAAGGAATTGATTAACACAAAAGAGAAAAAAAAACAAGCAAACAAAGCAAAACAGAAAAATAACAAACATTGAAGATAAGGATGTAAACCACAATTAATGAGACATTAGGGAGTGAGTGGTCCCGCTGGTCTATCCACAAAACGACAAGAAGTATAATCTCGGTAAAAAAAAATGCACTGAGATTAGTCCCGAGAGCTTAATGGGTCTTGCAGATTGACTGTCATCATAATTCATAACTGAATTTTGTCAGATAAACATCAAAATATTACGTTTGTTTAACACAAATAATATCAGCTAACAAAATACACTTAAGTGGGACTGGTTAACTAAAAAAAAATGTTTTTTTGCCAAAAAAAAAAACAAAAACGCTATAACCGATCGTGATTTCAAAGCAGTTTGAGTTCGGGCATATCACTTTTTAATACAAAGAACTTTTTTGAATTAATTGAAGGATATGTTCATTTTTTGGCTGCACAGTGTTCGAGTGGTTAGGGCGCAGGCCACACAGCTAGGAGTTAGGATGTGAGTATGAATGTGAGTGTGAATGGTTGTTTGTCTATATGTGCCCTGTGATTGGCTGGCAACCAGTGCAGGGTGTACCCCGCCTTTCGTCCAAAAACAGCTGGGATAGGCTCCAGCATGCCCACGGTAGAAAATGAATGAATTAATCTTTTTTTTGTCGGAAACGCAACTAAATTGTCTGCTGGTATAAGATCAGGTCTAGAACTTTCCGCTGATTGCCCAGGAAATATTTGTCCAATGGAGACGTGTGCTTGAAATGATATTGACATTAAAAAAGGACAATGTGAATCAGATTTTGCATTCATCTATTAAAAATAACGACCCTAGAAACATAAAACGAGAAGGTAAGATGACGCAGGGGCGTGTCCTCTTATGGTTTAAGCCAAATAAAACCGCTGCAAATGTGTGATGTGGATTTCTCGCTAAGATTTACATTAAATCGCATGCTGCATTTAATGACTCACGTGCATGAATGGCGCAACCACCTGCATGCAGACAGCCTGACACAACTTACAATCAAGCAACAACAAAGAGATTGAAATCATCCCAAATGAACATTATGTTATTTGTTCAAAGAAGCTACACTGTTCAACTGCACTTTCTTCATTGTTGCGTCTGCCGCACTTTGAACAACCCACTCTTGCATCAGTGTAAGAAAAGCACATTCAGGTGTTGGTATAAAAACTTGCTATACTCTTTGAAAATAACCCATGATTATTATTATTATTATTTACAAAGGAGTTATACACTACATTTCGACATATTGTAATATGGATGGAGATGAAAACACTTATAGCTCCAAGCATTTTAGAAACAAACTAAGTCATCGACTGGTATTAATTACTGTATGTTGACATTTTTTTGATAATTAAGCAAAACTGCATCCTAATTTTAACAACTGTATCCAGAAAATCTTATGAAAAAGATATTTTGATGACTAATCAGCACATGTATTCTATGTACACTGTAAGGAGGGTACTGAGACACAAGTTGTAAACTTTAAGTATTATCTTTTAAAATTCTATACACAACTGTCACTCTGTTAAGTATCGTAGCTTGGAATTTATTATTAATAAACTTGAATAACTAACTTCTAACTTTACAGGCTCCATTGCAACTTCATTTGAATTGATAACTAATGGGAGTTGAGGGTGTCTCATACTAAATATTATTGACAGAAATACATTAAAGGAAGTAAACATGACACGAGGAACATTGCACCGCCTCACTTCATATTTGGCTATGATATCTTCACTACCTCAGGCGTGTACTGCACCTTATACAGTATATTGAAATTCTTCTTGAAAACCAAAGTTCATGCATCTTCTCCAAAAATGAATCCATGCCTTTTAACAAATGTGTGTCTTTGTTTGTATAACATACAGCCTGATACACTCCTTTCCTATCATATACTGGCATAGATAAACACTATTCTGACTCAGTGCGTCCAGTTTTGGTAAACTTTCATTAAAAAGGACATCATTGTACACAGTACATGCTTATGAATAAACTAAAGCCTTCTTGTAGTGGCCAAGAATTAATCAAACCGATTGCAAAATATAGCATAGAGAACAAATAAGCATGCCCTAGAATCCTGTTTATGAATAAAAACATCACGTTTCGGTCATGTTAAGTGGTGGTCAGATGTTAGATTGTTGCTTAGTTTTAATAGGTGGCAGTGAGTAGAGGATATCCTTGACAAGGGGAGGGAAAAGGAAGAACCTTGGCCATCCTTCTCATGCGTTGTTGTTGAGCGACGGGTGTACAAACTGGGGGTTGATAAAGGAGAAGCCTGCAAACTCCGCCTGGTCGATGTTGGCGATCACCAGCTCGTCAGGAGGTGTGAGCTGAGGCTGTGTGCGTGTGAAGAACTTGTCAAAGTTCTCTGCTCCTTTGCCACACTGCAATGAACAAAGGGAACAAAGGGACAATATTTAAAATGGGTTTTGCACTTGACTTTGTTCTGATATGGATGTTTATGCAACATAGAAATGTGGAGTAGGACAATTGGTCGTAACAACGTATATTGTATATTTGTCTCATTTTGCACAAATAGTGTTTGTGTACAATGAATGTTACAGTGAGGATGTAATGTGTAATCGTCACTTATTTAGCAATTTTTACTACTGTATGTACCCTTTTACCATTGGCTCCCATCAAAAACACAGCAATGTTCGAGATGAAACTAACATACATGTTTGTTACACACACACACAAACACGAGGATGTGACCTTTCCCACTGAAACTCCCACTGATTGGTTCCGAATGACTATATTGCCTTCAGTAACTAAACACACAAAAGCAAATAAACGTGACCACCTCCTCCCCCCACCTTGATATGCACATTCACATTTTTATATCAGCATCACATCACATACTGTATTATATTGTACTCTAGATCTCATTTACTTGAATGGCAGTGGACCGTTCACAAGAACATATTTGCATTGGCACAGCTGTGAAACATTCCCAAGCTAACAAAATCCACAATTTATCCATCCATGTGAGTGCTGCAAGAAGTGTGTCACCTACAGCAACTGTTAATTGTTGTACAGGAAGCATTGCAGTGATGCAGTGATTGCTGTTCAAGCAAATAACCATCGGACCATACTGAAAATAACATATCATGAAAACATTTTGATATAGTATTAACATAGATTTGACATATGAGGTTTCATGTATACTCATTATTTATAATTTCCGGTGTGTAAGTTGCTACTTTTTTCTGAAACTTTGAACCCTGCGGCTTATGCAGCTTTTTTATGGCTATGTTGTAATCTTGTGACATCTACTTTACTTCAGAATTACTACTAATCATTTAAAGACTGTGTCGCACACAAGGAAGCGGTAGCTCTTTCTTTGGTAGGAGCCATCAGTGAACTCATGACGAGCTTGTCAAGCCATTGGAAATCTCAGTTTATTACTCAGTATAACAGTCTGACTCATGGTGTCAACTTACAAAGAACGCTAAATTCATCATACAGCGACTTAACAATTTGAGTGCCAAAGTGGCAAATTTGCGACAAGCCATAGAGACAAATATAATGCACTATCTGCTATTTTACAGCAGAAGTTGGTTGATATATGTGACTTTCATATCAGCAACACTTGTGGGTGTGTTTCTATGCAACGTTAAGGAGTTTAATGACTTTGAAGTGCGGTGTACACAGGAGTGCATGGTTGATGGCATTCATTGGTGCCTGTCAGAGCGCTGCAATGAGAAATTATGATCGATAATAATATTTACTAATTTTGTAATATTTACTCTGCTGCTAAGAATGCACCACATGAATCTCCATCAGCTACATTTGTGTTATATTCTTATTACCGTACATTGTGCTTTTTCAGTGTGTAGCAGCAGAAATGTACTTTTAAGGTGAGAAAAATGTTAGCAATTTAAATAAAATTCTAATTAACAAATGATCAAAAATAAAAAATGGTTGCACTCCTAATAGATAAGGATTAGTTTGTGTCTCCTGACCTAGTTGTTGATCTAAATGATCTCCAAATAAGTTAAAGTTGCTGTTGGGAAGACCAGTGTTTTCCCTCCTTTTCCATATAATCTTGTTGATAGCAATGATGACACAATGTCACAGGCAACCTATTTAGGCCAAGACAGATTTATCATCAAGTGTTTGGCCATGGATGGCCACTTCTAACTTTGTTCTTCCATGTTTTGGCCTTTTCACATTCAGCTACGAGCGAAGGCCCTTTGGCTACTGCTGACTTGTCATTCACCCCTCGTCATCATCTCGAGTTTCAAGCATCTGTCTAATTAAAAAGGCCTCTACAGTAGACGGAACACCAGCTAGTACACACACTGTAGCCACTTTAACATTACAGAATAGACTAAATTGGTCAAGGAGGTCATTTCTTAGTGTATGTTCATATTTTAAATTATAAGTGTATGATGCCAAAGAAGATGGAAAATGTGTTTTATTCTCCTTTGTTGTTTGGCAGTTCATCCTAGTTTTAAGCTCACGTTGTCACCATCTATAGGCACAGGAGTGCTACATTACTAATGAACTAATATGTGCAATAATTATTTGATTAGGGCGGCACGGCGGTCGAGTGGTTAGCGCCCAGACCTCACAGCTAGGAGACCAGGGTTCAATTCCACCCTCGGCCATCTCTGTGTGGAGTTTGCATGTTCTCCCCGTGCATGCGTGGGTTTTCTCCGGGTACTCCGGTTTCCTCCCACAGGTTAATTGGCGACTCCAAATTGTCCATAGGTATGAATGTGAGTGTGAATGGTTGTTTGTCTATATGTGCCCTGTGATTGGCTGGCGACCAGTTCAGGGTGTACCCCGCCTCTCGCCCGAACAAAGCTGGCATAGGCTCCAGCATGCCTGCGACCCTCGTGAGGAAAAGCGGTAGAAAATGAATGAATGAATTATTTGATTAATTGATTATCTGTGTGTCTCAATATCTTGGTCTCACTTTTAATGGAAGTTCTGGCAGCTAAGAACTAGTTGTAACTTGTGACTAAGTGACCCGGCCTCAACAGCCGCTGCCCTACAATCATTCCCAGAGCACACATTGTTTTGTGCGTGTATGTGTTTCTGTTGTTTTGCTGTTATGTTAGTGTCATCTTGTATGCATGTGCCAAAGTGTGTCAATCGATGTCTTTGTCACAACGAGCTACTGAACATTTCTGTCTTTCCTTCACCTTCCTTATTTTGTTAAAACTGAAGCAAACTCTCCAGACTCTACATACAAAGAAACATGTGTATTGTTGTGCGTCAGACTGGTTCAAATGCCCTTCTATGGTATTTTTACTGACAGGTGACATTCCCTCCAAGCCACTTGCATCCTGTCAGAGTAGACACACTTAAGATAAAGGACAAATGTTGGTTTGTGTGTGTGTGGAAGAGAGAGAGAGAGTGAATCCATCACAGCAGATACCTGATGGGTAATACCTCATGTCCTTCAAGTGTAGCGTCTCCTTGTCATCTTCTATCCATCACTGACTATTCTTTGTTTCAAGACAGGCAGCATATTTCTCACTCTGACCTCCACTGACCAATGCGGACAACAAGATATGACGGTTTATTATTCAGAACCACAGTTTTGCTTTTAAAGATGGTTATTTTCATTGAAATGAAAATAATATTATTGACTGTTATGAGTTGTTTACGCCAGACTTTTTATGATATTATGAGGAAAAACTGTATTTGAAACAGTCGCTCATAAGATGATTACAGAAGCTCAACTAAAACATAAACAAGAAAAATAGGTTATGAATCACAACAAGATGGCGACCTGGACCCCTGCCTTTGTGATATGTTTACTTGAAATACAGTATGTGCTCTTCCCTCTTTGTCATAGTGTGATTCAGCTTGATGACCCAAGCTGTTGATACATCATGAGTGACAAAGTGTCCTACATGAGATTTTGACCTACTTTCTCTTATATTTAATCTTGTTGCCTCTCTCGCTGTCTCTGCATGCACACAGGCATGCACGCCTCTGCACTCAAGCATATTAAAAGAAGTCAGCTACTTAGGATGATAAATGTCTGCTCGCCTCCATGAAGATCGCTCTTGCGTTCTTCCTCTACTTCACCACCACGCGAAGCCCTCAGCTATTCACCTCATCTCACCACACCGATTGAATTGTTTATTAGCAGTGGAGACATTTGAACTCAGCATATGTTTGATAGCCACGGGGCATAGGACAAGTGGTTTATTTAGGACTAGCACTGTTCCTTAATTAGAATTTGCAAATTCTTTCTTATTTTAGGTCAAAAGGGTGATTCATGTACTGCTTAAATGCACGAACCTGAGCTACCTTGTATTAAATATGACTCAGCAGAAAGCTTGCGGCAGTGTGAAAGGAGAGGAAGAAAAAACTGTGGTGAGACCAGCCATGTTGTTTGGTCTAGAGACAGTACCACTGAGGAAAAGACAGGAAGCAGAACTGGAGGTAGCAGAGATGAGGATGCTGAGGTTCTCATTGGGAGTGACCAGGATGGATAGGATCAGGATCGAGTACATCAGAGGGACATTACATGTTAGAAGCCTTGGAGATAAAGTCATAGAGGCCAGACTGAGATGGTTGGTACATGTCCAGAGGAGAGATAGTGCTGCCATTAGAGCTGCCGGGTAGGAGGCGTAGAGGAAGACCAAAGAGAGAGAGACAGATGTAGAAGACAAGGTTGGATGGAACAGATTGATTTGCTGTGGCGACCCCTGAAGGGAAAAACTGAAAGGGAAAGAAGAAGAAAAAGAGCCTGCGGCAGTGTAGACAAATACAACATAACTGAAGTAGAAACCCCTAAAGGTCATATAATTTCGTATTTGACCAAAATTAGCAGGAATATGTGTATTTAAAGTCACAAAAAAACAAACTCGGTCAATTTCGGTATGTATTATGCATTTTCTTTGGCTTTTATAGACTATGTTGATGCCAGGTTTTATGTTAGGCTCTACAGGCAAGTATGATATTGTAGCAACCCTAAAGTTTTGTGTCAAGGTTTATGATGTCTGTGTGATCATGAATGCTTCTTATCGAGTGCTATGACAGCTATGTTCACTGACACTATTTTTGCTATGTTTAAGGATATTTTTTCAGCTGCATTTGTTCCCAACACTGAAGCTCAGATACGTCTCAGAACCAACCAATACCGATACTGGATCAGCTCAGCCCCATCACTACAAAAGCTTTCTTGCATTAATGAGATTTATACATTTATACAACACTGTTGTGGTCATGTCAAACTGGAGGTAAACCCTATTTAGTCCATAAAGTGCAGACCAAAATAGACAAACTGTCAATATGCAGTCACCTTGTAAGAGTATTTACCCTTCATTGTCTTACAGCCGCAGTGAATCATAACTGTCTCAACTGTATCATTTGTGTGTGTACATATCCTTGTATCCTATTAGGCCACCCTTTATTGGCTAGTGTTCCAGGATGTCTGCGCCACAATGACTCAGCGCTCCCACTCATTATTTCTCATCCTCTACTCATCCACCGATCACATAAATATCAATCAACAGCTTCTGCACCTGACCTACTTTCTGTATCCTTCTTAAAGCCATAAAACCATGTTGGCCACCACAGGTGGGCATAAACACACAATGTGTGTATTCTGCAGAATTCAGACTAATTTCACTGCTCAGTGGATGTAGCTGCTGTTTATGTGCGTTTGTTGTGTTGCCGTGGTGACAACATCCAAGATTGCATGAACGCTTAGTGAGCACGCTCATTCTACCATATAGTTTTTGTATGCTGTTTTGAATCTCTCAGCTGGGTGCAGCGAGGGTATTGATTGCAATTCTGCAGCTGTTGCCGGCAGATGAAGTGAGATTGAGCAGGAATGTATGGGCAAAAAAAAAAAAAAAAGAGAAAATGAGGCAGTATGGATTGAAGGAAAAGGGTTAGATGTAGTTGAGGTTGGTGTGAGAAAGGCATATAACAACAGCTATTTGCTGGTAATGGACTCCACAGTGTATTACATGAAAGGGTGAGAAGGACATGATAGGAGCTCATGACATGACTGGGTGTTCATCCTAGCAACACTATTTCTCATTTTTCACACATTTATTTCTAATTTTTCCCACAGCCATGCAAGCATTCACTGTGCAATGGCAAAGCAATTTACATGCACTGGCTTCCCTTCAACATGGACGTAGACTTGTACAAAAGTGAACCAGGACAAAGCTTCTGTTCTTTTTCCACCCCTGCAAACTTGCATTTACAGTATCGCACAAACAGGAGTACACCCTCTCACATATTTCAGCATATCTTTATCTTAAAAGGACAACAACATGGATATCCGTTAGTGACGATAATGTGTTGATTCATTTTCAACGGATGTATACACAAGCTGTACAGTCACCACTTTGAAGTACAGCCACGTTTAAAGGGGACCTGTCATGCTACTCTTTGGCCCTTTGTATTGAGTTATGGACTCCTATAGAGCAGCTACACACAATAACTCACATAGAGAGCTTTCTAGATCTTTCCGAACCTGCACCTATTCCAGGTGTATTTCCTGGGATTCCCAAAACGGTCTGATTTAATTTATTCCACCCACGGCCCGCTTTCAGGTGATTGGTTATACTCAGCTTGTACCCGTTTCACGCCCATATAAGGAAGTCTGGCTCATCTTAAACCAAATGCACAGACCTCATTAGCTGAATCTGTGACATTATTTAAAACGAGAATACACCATTCTAACTACTTTTATATGTCAGAAAAGTGGAAAAAGCATAATATGTCCCCCTTGATTTATTTTGAAAGGATATATTGTAATAAAAGTGTTTTCTGTAATGTGAGGGGTCTCTCTTTTGTGAGGTACTTTCAGTGCACAATACAGACGCACAACTGAAACAAAAATACTCAACATGCATCTGTAGATTGTAGATTTCTTCACAGTCTTCCAACACATTCCTTTGAATTGCAAAGCACACACGCACGCGCACACACACGCACGCACACACACAATTTCCAGCACACAAAGTCCATCCATTGAGCAGGAGGCTTCATAGATAGTAAAGGCCGGGATTCACCTTTTTAGAAGAACTGGAACCCTTGGGAGTTGGAAGAAGAAAATAAATACTAATATTTATATCTGTAAGACAATCTATAATACCTGTCCTCCATGCTGAATAATTGTTTGCATTGTTTTCTTCCACGTGACTTGCCCTGATGTAGGCTTCATAATAAATTGACGTCATATTAATTATACATTAAAATAAGAAGCTATGGAATTATTTACAGCGCATACTGTATGTCCCTTGCAGCATATACTACTTAGCTGTTGTTGTTTTGACTGGGTTCAGACATTCTGGAATATAATTTTTCTGCATGTTCCATGAACTAATAATATGTATTATTGACTTGCTTATAGATTTATAGATAGCTGCACTACAAGTAATCAAAGAGGTACTATAGCCCATCATATTGAATTTCACAGCCACTATAATATTCTGATAATTTATCAATCTAGTCCTTAATTAATTTTGTATTCAGAGCTTATCCCCGCTGACTTCCCACCTTGGACTGGTCGCCAGTCCATCACAATCACACGGCACGTACAGACACTCACATTCATACATATTTACATACGACCTAACATGTATGTTTTTGGATTGGAGTACCCAGAGAACACAAGACACAAGTATGTGGAGAACAGGTCCAAGAACCATGGTTCCATCACCAAGACATCCATCCAACCAAATACAAATTCATCTAGCCATCCAAGCACCCACCAATGCAACAGTCAATCAATCCATCCATCAGTCCAAATGCTTGCACACTAGTCAATCCATCCATTGACTCTTCTGAACACAAAACTAACCCATTTTCCTTCTTACAAAGTGAAATGTTTGCATTATTTTATAGTAGTTGTTTGTCCTCAATCCCCTGCACCAACCATTGTCAACACCAGGTCATATTGTAAGAACCTGCTTTACAGGTTTTATTTCCAAAGCGTATGTGTATAAGACAGGACTTACCAGTTTAGGCTTGAAGGGTGGCTGTATCTCTTTGTTCTGAAGGCGTTCCCAATCAATACGTCTGAAGAAGGCATGTTCTCTGACATCCCGCTCACCTTCAGGGCCGCAGCCCAGACGCTTGGACGGATGCTTGGTCATCAGCTGTCAAACAAGTGAATCACAGTGGCAATGTCACTTTATTGCTTTTCTAGGCATGACAACAAAACAGATGGGCATAAAAACTGGTCGTTTTCGTTATTTTTTTTCCTACTGTCTTTTTCTGTTTTTTTTTGTTTTTTTTTACTTTATTTTGCGTTTAAAGAAGTGCTGCCACTTCATACTGCAGACGACACAGGTTGCATTTTGTACAAAAGCAACTAACAAAATCTGGTCCTTGTTAAATTACATAGAGGCCTGCTGGCACATAGTGTTAAATAAGGTTGAAATCCTTACTGATAAATGAAATATTTTCAGAATTATGGCAGAAAAAACCTGTTCACAATATTCTAAAAACTTCTAGTCTTCTATCCTTTATTCACACACAACTAGAACAAAGTATGTTTCTTTTATATCTAAAATGCTATGAATGTCGAACAAGCAGATGCGGCTTTCTCTTACATGAATTTCAATTATGTTAGCTTCAGTGAATAGCACCAGAAACTCCACTTAAATTGCTTATTTGCATGATTTTCAACTGAGGTTATGTTACTTTTTGGGGGGGGAAAGGACAAAAGACTGAAGTGTGTTGTTTAAAGCACACACTAAATGCGTGTGTCAAAGAGAAGTATGAAGCTGCCACACATTAACTTTTTATGTACAGCAGATGGATTCACCATTCGCATGACCACGCACATTGTAAAAAAAAATAAATAAAAAATAAAAAAAACAGGGAAAAAGAAAAGAAACGGTGCATCCCACTGATGTGATGGAAACGTTCACTCACTCCTTTGCAAATGGAAACAGCCTCTTTGGACAGGGACTTTGGGTAGGACACGTTGTGCTCCATAATGGACTGGAACAGCTCGTCTTCATCCTCTCCATCAAAGGGAGGCTGCAAACAGAAAGCCGTGATGTTGGTGAGACTTTGAGCTTCATCCATTATCGCACAATGGAGGACTTGGAGACCACAAACAACTTTGGCGCACAAAAGGGACGGAGCGGTGGTACAATTTGGGATGTGGGCATTTTGCCTCTTTTTGGACATATTGTCAAATGCTATTAAATAAAAAGGTGTCTTTTAACATTTTTACTGATATTTTATGAGTGTACTGTATATTATGACCACATTTTGAAACGGAATGAAACAAAATGTTTACTGATTCAGTCCGATTTATTTCCTAAAGAACAACATAAGGTCCGCTTAGGTCACTGGGCAGCATTATTTTGCTTAGTATGACATTATCATTGAAAAAGGAGTTCAGAACTTTCAGAGGGAAAATGCCAATCAAGAAAATATTAAAAAAAAGAATCCCATTCTTATGAATGAGACCATAAAAGTCACAGTATATATTATTAAAATGTGTTTAATTGATAGAGAATAAGGGACACAAGTCAACATGGCAGTCCAATAAAAATCAACAAATTGCAGCAAACAAGTTTCCCACGGAAGACCTTGCAGAATAAACATAGTGGGTGACCCAGCTTTTTGCTTCTCCTCCTGGGTGGCTACCATCAGTAACTCTAATGTGGGTGTTTGACAGTCCAGAAAATGAATTATTTGTCATTTACACTCCAGTAGGCCTGCTAGAGATAGTGTGTCTCCATCATGACCTCTTTACCTGTTTTTTTTCACACACCAAGGATAGGAGCATTTCAGATAACAACTCATGTTCATTGAAGTTAGTGTATTGAAAACAATCTTTGGCAGGTTAAGGCACAAGTATCCATGTTGTCCGTCACTCACCTGTCCAGCTAACATTTCATAAAGCAGCACTCCATATGCCCACCAGTCTACAGAACGCCCATATGGCTGGTAAGCAATAATCTGCAGAGCAAGAAAGAGAAATGTGACTAAAACAGAATAGTTCAATATGCCCACAATATTTCATACCCTGGTCACATGTTGAGTTATTGTGGATTTTCATTGGGGGAGTCACAATAAAAATGGCAAAGGACCAGCAATTTTTGTAGCTTGTTTTTCAGTGTCTGACAAAAAGGTATATTTTCTAAAAAAATAAAAATAAAAAAATACTGAGACAGCAAAATTATTGAAGCACAAAATTGAAGTCACTCCCAAAATATTTGCAGATGGAATGAAGATATCAGACACACAAAGTAAATTACTCTTTAAAAATTTGTATTTTGCATGATAACATGTTTATAAAGTTTCACATTACCACTGATAAATAGATAACTTTACTCATGTTTTAACTGTGTATAAACGAATGAATGTTGTATTTTAACGTATCTTTTACTCTGTTTACTTGTTTTTATTCGACTCCATTTTTCTGCAAAGTGTCTGAGTATTTTGAAAAGCGCTATACAAATAAAATTATTATTATAAGTACCATCCTTCATTTGCAATGCTTTCATAGACAATGTAAATTATATGAAGTACTCTACACTGGTCACTAGGTGTCAGTCATTTTACTGTAATGTTCGGTGAGACACACACTTGTTGCGCCAAGCTCTACCTCAACAATGAAACCCTGACATCACTTCCTGTATCACTTCTAGCAAAAACATTTGACTATATGGACTATGGGGTGTTATTTAATGTTAAAAACTGCACATAGAAGGTCATAAACAAGGTTTCTATGTTCTTACTATGAACATATTTTATTATTCTAAATAACCAACTGTAATAGACGGCCACTCCTGTGAGCCTCTAAAACCATATAGACAGCACATGAGTCACAAAAAAATGACATTGAAACACACATTCAAAATGCTTTAGGATGCCATTCTAGCATCCTTGCTGAGTAACATCTGACCTTTACAAACAGAAGGACATTCCTTCAGGTTGTATACACACACAAACACACACACATGTATATATAACTTGTATATTCATGCCACTGATGTTCACAAAGACCAAAAACCTGCATTTAAGTGTGTAACCAGCTCCACGCCTGCCTTGCCGAAGGGAATCCAAACACAACAGGTGGACAAACAAACCTCTCCCCTGTCATGATGGTGTCCTGAGGGTTGCATGACTTCCCTGTGCTAGCCCCCATTCACAATGGCATGCATGTGCACAATGTACACACATAAACCTCAATATGTGAATGCCATGGTCCCCTTGAGAAGTGCAGAACAAAAACATGACTGTATAAATGTATCTATGGCTACTACTAATTATTAAGCACTTTTGAATATAAGCTGTGAAAGAAAAAAATGGTTGTAACATGAAACAATCTTGTAACAATGGATAGCAACATGGAAAGACATACTATAAACCTTGCACTCATAACTACACTCGGTGTTCCCAGCGTCACTCATCAGCTTCGATATCTGAGACAGTTCTTTTTCATCCAGTTGAACAGCTACACGGCGGTCGAGTGGTTAGCACGCAGACCTCACAGCTAGGAGACCAGGGTTCAATTCCACCCTCGGCCATCTCTGTGTGGATTTTGCATGTTTTTCCCGTGCATGCCTGGGTTTTCTCCGGGTACTCCGGTTTCCTCCCACATTCCAAAAACATGCTAGGTTAATTGGCGACTTCAAATTGTCCATAGGTATGAATGTGAGTGTGAATGGTTGTTTGTCTATATGTCTATATATATGATTGGCTGGCAACCAGTCCAGGGTGTACCCCGCCTGTGGCCCAAAGACAGCTGGGATAGGTTCCAGCACCCCCACGACCCTCGTGAGGAAAAGCGGTAGAAAATGAATGAATGAATGAATGAACAACTACCGCAGTCCAAGCAGGAATTGTAGTAATTCTACACCTGATAAAACGTACTTAAGATTTTGTCACATCAAACCACGATTGGCGTGTAAAACTTCAGATCATGATATTAATGCCTTCTTCACCAGTCCAATTCACCACGTTCTTTAAGCCACAAATTAGCCACATCATTGTTTAAGGGTTCACACCTAACTCAGAGTGAACTGCTTCAGCAGGCTGCTTTGAAGTGCAACACAACAAAGAACAGCTGGTGCAAATTCTGTGTGAAAGCAGAGGCTGCTGAAGGCACGAAATTTCAGACATGTTGGTATGTCTGCACTAATATTGAAAGTCCTCCCTGCCTCACGGTCCCCTGACAGTTCATGGCCCACAGGGGGCCCGCCCCCACTATATGAGAAGCATTTGTTTTAGGGTGATGTGCAGGGTTTTATTACATTTATTACATATTCATTCAATTTCAAGGCAAAATAAGGTTCACAGCTTAACTGTGAAAAAATAGCCCCAAAAACCAAACCTAAGACAACACTCTTGCCCACATATAATAGTACGTGGGATGCTTAAACAGCACATTTTAGCAGCGAGTACACGTCACATCATTAATGAGGAGAGAAAGATTAAAGATTTAATCCTCTGATGATCTGCTGCAAGCAGACAGCATGACAGCGGGAACTAGGCCAAACATACAAAGTGAAATGTCACATGTGTTGAACTCTCTGTCTTTGTGGATTGACCCCCACCCCAAAACTGTGCACATTAAAGAACTTAACCGCTGAAAGCTTTTGAGACCCGACAGGTCAGGACATGGTCAGAAGAGAGGCAAGGCAGTGAAAATGAAGGAGTCAAAACACTGGGATCAGTCCCAGGTCCCCTTGCAAATGTGAAGCTGCTGTGACTTTCTGTCCACTGCCACCCCGCGTTAGTCTTCAACACCACCAGCGGACATTTACTGTTACAGTCACAGCGACCTTTGAGTAAAGTCTACATTTTGGAGTTGCGCACTGAGATGGATGAGAGTGATAAATAAGTCAAGTGTTTTCTCTTTCAGCCAGGTTGTGTGAATAAGACGAAGTGATGGGAAGAGACAAGTGTGACCTGTGTCTGACATTCACTGTTCACTGTTTTTTTTTTTTTTTTTACTTCATTGTATGAAAGCCTCTGGCTTAGCAGAGCTCTGCTGATTCACTGCAGCATGTAAATGGGTTGCCATGTTTGTGTTCAACCTAATCATTAGGATTCTCTATTTGCTTTACAAATACATTGTTGAGAACGTTCTCTGCATGCTAAATGAGATTCTCTTTGTTTATTTGTGTACCTGTTCTTGTCTCTGTACATGTGCTGGAGTTTGTGAGTGCATCTGTGCGTGTATTACTGCAGACATCTCTCTCCCGTTAGGCCTAATAGTACATGACAGTTTTGGATCAGACTGCTAGCTATTCCAGGCTACTCTCTTTACGACACATACTCACTCTCACACACACACACACCAGCGCAGATTGCTATATATGATAGCAATATAGAATTCACTGCATTGTGGGGAACGCCTTGCTGTTGGTAAAGCTCCATTTGAGGAGGCCGAACTCAGGCAGGCTTCAGTATTGAACACATACGGTATCAATATTTGATGCTATTGGTTTCATTCATTACGTAGCAGTTTTGGGGGTTTGCATGAATGCCACTTTAAGTAACACACTAGTGTACAGGAGCAACATCACGATACAAAAATAATTCATTCATTTTTGCCAGTGAATACTATATAATAGACATACAAGCATTCACATTTACATTCACACTTATGAGCTTAATATACATAACATAACTATATAACATACATGTTTTTGGACTGTAGCAAAACATGCTTAAAAATAAATCAAAATGTGTAATCTATCATGATCATTGCGACTGCTCCCCATTCATTCATTGTTGGAGTGTTTTGGAGATAAATTAATGGGATTTAAGCGGGGGACACAACCCATCCTGTGTGTTTTCAGTCTGTACAGTTTTTGTGGCGGCAACAGTTGCCATGTTTTTCTGCAAATGTGGGGACGGAATGGCAAGATAAGTACGAGGCCCGCACGCCACGCCTGGCTGTGAGTGGTTGCGTGCATCATACATTGCGCACACGGTAAGTGAGTTGTACATGTTTACAGCGTGCTTACAATGTATGATCTCCGTGCCATTGCCATGTCATTGTACTTACACGTGGTGCTCATGTACGGTGTCCTTACCTACTCGCACTTGGTAAGTGCGTGCCAGTGTAATGAATGGCATTTTTCCCCACACGAGTCACATAGGACGGTTAAATTAAAGTAAATTACCACAGTAATTGCTCAAAAATAAAACATATTTCGTTGTTATTATCGCATGCCAACCAAGCATCTCAAACATGTTATTTCATTACTAAAATGTGAAATAAGGAGAGAATTGTGAGATGGTCAGCGCACTTGGACTATGGCGGAGGTCTGCACTCTCATGCTGTTATTTATGTGTGTGTGTTTGGGAGGGCGGTCAGTGCATTGTGTGCATGTTGGTAGCAGAGGGCACATGTACCTTTGAGGTACGTACCTTGAGGTCACAGTCCACCATAATTGTAAGTGAATGCTGAGGGGCCACGGTATACTGTATAAACATGGAAATGCACAAGCAACTTACGATGACTATAACAAATTTCAAAAGCAGGAAGAAGTGCCTTAAATTACATACTTTCCTTCTGTAAAAATGGAAATTAAAAAAAAAAAACTTTTGTCAGTGTAGTACAAGGATATTCAGGGGCCCGATCACCCCCATATGACTAAATACAAATATGCAAATACGTATAACAACAACATCAACATTTTCTTTT
This sequence comes from Doryrhamphus excisus, assembly GCF_030265055.1. NCBI lineage: Eukaryota > Metazoa > Chordata > Actinopteri > Syngnathiformes > Syngnathidae > Doryrhamphus > Doryrhamphus excisus. Next base: position 8,023,096 of record NC_080466.1, on the reverse strand, counting down.
AATACGTATTTGCATATGGAATATGACTCATACACAAAAGGCCGTGTGAAAGTTTGCATCCAGTTTGCACGATGCCACCTTCCACCAAAGCACCTGCTCCATCACACGTTGGCTTCTACAGCCCAAATTTCTCACCTCTGTCACACTCTGTCAGGCGGCTTCAGGGGAGACTCTAATCTGGACTGCTAAATTTAAAATTGGAGCTGCTAAGGAATAAGCACTAAGTGAGCGGAAAACTGTTAACTTAAGCAGGGACGTCACTCGGATTGAAAGATTGGGGGTGTTGGGGGGCGGGGGTTAACTCACAGCTGTGTGGTCAGGAATGTACATTTTTACATTTCACATTTTCTTTACATCTATAGCTTTACAATAGTTTGTGCAGGTTTCTGTGGAGTGTGTACCTTGTAGTAGAAAAATAGAATGGAAAAAAAAGGGCTCGTTAGAAGGCTAAATTCGTACTTCATCATCCTGTCAGCTGTTTTATCCCTAAGATGACGCTGCGCTAGGGTCAACTAGGCCATAGAGGGAAATGGACCACATCAGACAGCTCAATATCCTCAAATGCTCCTGTGAAATGTCACTGAGTCATTAGACTGCTCTTTTTTCTTCCTATGCTGTCATTGTCCAGCTGCTCCCTCTGCTATTTTACTCACAGTTAACAGCCTTTATGTCGTCTTGTTTCCCCAACAAGCTCCACTCTTTCTCTCTGCATCAAAGTCAGTGAGGTGCAAATGGATGTTAGCGTGAGCATTCCTCCCAGACAGGAGATACCAATGAATGGCTACTTATGTAGGTCAGGGTAAGCCGAGCGAGAACTCTGTGTGTGTGTGTGTATAAAGAACATGCCCGCTTTTGTCACTGTGCACTGCAACACTGCTACTATCTTTTTGTATGAAAATATTGCAGGGATGCGCGATTGATCAGTATTGGACAACTTCTGTAGAAAAACATGTGACCGGCATATGCTGATAAACGACTTTCAACGCTGATCACCTCTGGCTCATACTATTGTAGCCAACAGTGATCTTTGCATGCAGTGTAGTGCCTTGCCCAAATGTCTTGGGTAGCATCCCCCTCCCACTTTCCGACACACACAAAACAAAATCAAACACATCTGCTGTGCGGAACTTACTTAAAAATATATGGCAGCAGGTTAAATAACTAACAATATTCGCCTGTACTTGCATGCCAGTCATAAGGCTAAGCAACCAAAAGATAATCAAATAAATGTTTTCAATGTAAACAAAAGGACTATTGCTCTCCAACACTGCTCATCAGTATGTCTGAATGTTACTCAGCACTTTATCTTTGCCAAGATAATCCCTTCACTTCACAGGTGTGCCTTAAGATGGCTACAATAAAAGGCCACTCCAAAATGTGTAGTTTATCAAACAATAAAAAGCCAGTTAAAAATAACAACGTTACTCACAGTGTACAAATGGGTAAGTATAGGTTAAAAAATAACTAGTAAATAATAATTAGTAATAATGTAGGAAACCCTGTTGAAAGGTAATTACATGAAATAGCATCTGATGTTTAACTAGTGCTAAATCAGTACACACAGCATCATAGTTGTGATCAAATCTGTCAAGATCAGAGCTATTAATAAGTTGGGAAGTATATAACACAGGGGTGTATGGCTCTATCGAAAATATGTGTTATTGCCCATGTCCACTACATCACAACATGGGGGAGACAGCAGCAGCTTCCATCCTTGCTGTGTAATCACTGGCTGGAGCATTAGTGTCAGTCTGACTGTGAGTCGTCACAGCATGTTGTCACTGGCTCCAAGCAGACAACATCTAATTGTTTCTGACAGTGAAGAGAATCTATAAAACAACTCGCCACTATAATGGAGGTAACTAAGTGATAATAGTCTGAAGGTTGTCGTATATAATAAGACACCCATCTGTCAATATGCAGGAGAAATTCCAAATACATATGGACACACACAACCCAACCAATTTTGTATTGACGCGAGTATATATTTTTTCCTTATAAAAAAAATCTCTAAGACAGGTCATTGAGGGCAGTGATTCCCAAACACAATGCCGTGGCACATTAGTGTGCCAAAAATAAATTATCAGGTGTTCATAAATCCTAAAATTATTATTCGTTTACTACAAACAATGGCAGCAGTGACATACATCAGAACCTCCATTTTTAAAGAAAAATGCATGCCAACATTTTGCCTCGGTTTTCAAAAGCTCATGTATTTTACCCTGCGACACGTTGAATCCTGTGGTATTAATGAAGATGTGGACGAAGTACTGCCAGCATTGCTTGTTTATTCATTCATCTTGGATCAACACCAAATCTCACAGTCCTTAGTTGATACAATACCATGGTATCCTCTAAGGTGTCATTAAACATGAATGGTTTTCACTGAAGCCATCAGGAAAACAAATGTTGAGCAGTTAAGACATACAGTATATTATTTTAATAGCTAACAGTTCTGCAAGTATATTTTTTAAAAGGGTTCATGAAAGATGACAAACACATGGGTGGCATTATGATTCTGCAGGGTACCACAGTGACTCCAACTTTAATAATAAATTCCTGTGTTAGTTCCTTTATCCAGATCCTCAACATGTAATGGGTTCTGTAATGGGTTCTGTCTTGGATATTGGTTTTGTATTTTTAGTGCAATCCTGCTATTTGTGTCTGTCCTTTTACAAAATGATTGCTGTGAAAGTTCATGTAAACAATCAACTAAGTACAATAAAGTGTTTTTAAAATTCAATATATATGTTTTGAGTAGTTATTTTACAAATTATTGTAAATGAAACCACATTTTGTGAGGTAATTTCCATGAAAGATGGTACTGTAGTTATGCTCTTGTATAATTTCCACCATACTTTGCTTGGAATCATTCAAGGGCAAAACAAGTGTGTGGTTTATTTGATGATGATGGATGCGAAAAGCAGCATTGTAATATCAGCAGTTTGCTGAGGTCACGCGTCTCATGGTCTACTTCAGCAGACACAACGGATCTGACGGCAATGCTTTCATCATTAGAAAACACGTTGTGTGTGTGTGTGTGTCCTGAGGCAGTGAACTTAATGTCGTCCATGACAGCTCATGCGTCAGGGTTTGCACACAAGTTTTCAAGTTCTAACCTTACCTCAGGTGCGATGTAGTCCGGAGTACCGCAGAAGGTGCGTGTGGTCACTCCATCTAACATGTTCTCTTTACACATGCCAAAGTCGGCAATCTTAATGTGGCCCTCACTGTCGAGCATTACATTGTCCAACTTTAGATCTCTGAAACAGGAAATAATAACATTTTCAGAAAAATCCAAGACACGTGCCCCTTTTTTTTTTTTTTTTAGAATAAGCTTAACAATGTGAATCACAGTGGTGCTATGGCTAATTCCTTTCATTTAAGCTGTTAGATATTATCTCCAAAGTGATGCTTAATAATCCGGGCAGCCTCTAACCAAGATGTGTAAATGCCCACCTATAGATGACTCCTTTAAGATGCAGGAAGAAGAGACCAACAGCGATCTCTGCTGCATAGAACCTGCAATTACAACAATTACATATTGAGGAACAAAGACAATAATCACAGTTACTCAATGTTTTCAAAACTCTTAACCATGTAGACATGTTCAAGGCTGAGCCTAACACTAAAATCAACTTTAATCTCAGTAAATGTATGTATTCTTACACTGCTTGTGGTTCCTTGAACTTGCCCACTTGTTGGATGTGGTACATGAGGTCTCCCCCGTTCACATATTCCATGACAAAGTACAGACGATCCTGTGCAGAGATAAAAAGAGAAAGATATTATGGAAATTAAATGTCTTCCTTTTCTTTTCTGTCCATGATGACAATGATAAAATGATGTGTCTGTGGGAAGGTAAGCATAAAAAAGTCTAGGTTTATACATGGACTATTGTAGTAGAATTTCCTTCAATGGAACAATGAAGCTTCAGGTTGTGTGCATGGGCGTCAAAAGGCAGCTGGATATGTAGTGATGTTGCGGGTGGGGGCATGTCTCATGACTTAAGGCCCTTTTTTCAACATGACAGCCACATAGTTCAATGCCCGCCTGACAAAGAACTCTTCTTTTCCAGGAAAAACCTCACTTTTTTGTATCATCCTGTGTAATCCCATGATCTGGCAAGGGAAGTATACAAATATGGACATCTGTTCCAGACAGTGGATGCCCTCCATGAAGCCATTTTCACCAGCTGGAGCGGCCTCTTGGAAACACTGGCATCAAGCATGTCCAAACCAATTTTTGAGGTGATTAACAAGAATGGTGCAGCTACTCATTACTGAGTCATTTAACTAAGTAAATTTGTGTTTTAGGAGGGTTTCAGGTTTTTTTTTATGAAACACTTGGAAATAAACTTTTGATCACCTGATTTCAGTTTAATTGTTGTTTGCAATAAATTGCTTACTCATTTTTTTTGTCTCATTCCAATGAAGATCCCTAAATCTGCAAAATCCCCAACAGTGCAAAATGTTATTTTTTTTGTAATTTTTCAGCTGCCTTCAAATTTTGATCATCAAGAGTGTATGTGTCTGTTGGGGAGGATACTGGTAGCCCTTACTTCCTGGTGTTCCTTGGTAATGTGTACACTCCCATAAATGCATAAAAACTAACTACAGTGCACCACGACTTACATTACAGTCTAGAAATGGAACTTGTACGTAACCCAAGGACCACCTGTATACATTTTTAGTATGCAGCATTGCTATGTACACATGCTTTGTTTTTATTATCCTTTTGTATGAAAGCAAAATACGTTGACCTAACCTTGACCTCAGAACATTTTACTCACCACTGTCTGGAAGCACGAGTGTAGCTGGGTGAGAAAGGGAGGTTTTTCCTGCTGGGCCAGGACTCTCTTCTCCACCATGGTACATTCCACGTCATCGTCCTGGATCACCACATCCTTTTTTAGGATCTTTATTGCATACAACTCTTCACTGGCCTTCATCTCAGCCAGCATGACCTTTAGTCGCACAAAAGCAGGAAAAAGGTCTACTCATACAAGGAATGCAGCATCTTGTGAAGGTGACTTTTAATATGTGGCTTGCTGCGTTCCTGAAAAACATTCTAACCTACCTTGCCAAAGCTGCCTTTCCCAAGAACAGCCAAGAAGGTGAAGTCACTGAGTTTGACCTGATCCAAGCTGTTGAATGGCAGCTGGCTGGATGGGCTGCCATCTGTCTCTGTGATTGCCTTTTTCGCTGGGCCTAGCTTGGCTTTCTGCACTCACATAACAAAGTACGAGGTGTGTCAAAATGTACTTGAAGAAACTTAGTTCACTCATCAGCCACTACCCTACATTACATTCGATATACCTGAACCCTGAGATCCAATACATAAACTGTATAACACTCTCCCTTGTTAAAGACATGATTGACACTTAATTTTTACTTTAATACCTGGTTATTTATGTGGTTGTACTTTGAAGTGGCATACTACATCACTACAATTATTATCTATAGCTACATGAAGTGGGAAAAATATTGGAAGGCCATGCTTCATTCAAGGAAAGTGGGAAGTACGCCACTTGGATATGCTCCATATATCAATCAAAATGGTCATCGGCGATACTATATACTGAATATACTGCATATGGTGGCATAACCTGATATATTTTGTGAACCCAAACAGGTGTTGCACATTTGTCCAAACCTGCAGAGATCTCCACTAGGATCTTCTATTGTACATAGTAAATGGAAAAATGAAAATGCCATGGTTATAATTGTTATATTAGTGAGATATTGTGATGATAAAATGAATCTAGGATAACGTTTGGTGATGATTCAATCCAAAATATTGGAAAATAAAAACATGGCGATACAACTACAATGACAAATTATACGACTGGACAAACGATGCAGGTATGTTTTGAAATTATTTAGAACTTTGCATAATGATGGCGGTCATAACTGCTACTACTATCATTTATGTTGACGGGCAGGTTTGAAAAGACATGTTAAATAAATCGGCTGCAGAATGTAGTCGATCAGCTTTAATATTACACCAGAAGAACTACAGTGCTTAGAATGCTGTACCAGGAAGTAGTGAATGAGAAGCTCAAATCACATGTTTTGCAGTGACAAATCTTAAGTATGTTTGATGAAATGTAGAATTAATACAGCTTCTCCTCTGACATTAAAATTAACATTTTTGTCGAAGATTAGAAAAAAAGCACGCGCTGAGTGACAAGTGATGCTGGGAATACCACGGCACTTTGGATTGCAAGGTTTATAGTGTACATAGTTTATGTAGTCGCAATCCTGCCCCGCGCACTGCCACTTTCATATATTATTGTCATATTCACATAGTCACAGTCACAGTAGCGATGCCATAGTTCACTTCTGGATGACCCGTTCCCGCAAGACAGCTTTTCTGGAAATGAGAAATATTGTCATGTTTTAATCTTGCGAGATTTCATAACATGCCTGTCTAAGGTGTTTTTTTGTAGTGACAGCATGTAATATATGGTACCCTTATTAAGAATGGTTGTTAATTTCATGCTATATACAATATTGTTTGCACTTAAAATTAAAATGCCAGAGGAGTAGTTTAATAACTTAATTACGCTGGTTGCTGTAAGCACTTCGTGTGATCAGGTCTGTGAGGCGGGCCAACTCAATGCTGTGCTATTAAATTTGGTAAAAAACAAAAAACAAAAACAAAACACAGATTTGGCCCCTAGGCCTGAAGTTGATGTGTATTTCAAGCAAAACATTTCTTCGGGTGGACTTTCAATATCGAATAGTCGAATGACATGCCAAGTAGTGAGGCACAAAATTCCTTTTTATGCATATGCTGCTACAGTATATGAATGCATGCCTACTGCAGACAAAAGGCTCTCTCATGTCAACACAAACAACAACAAAAATCATAAATGACTACACAAAAAAGCCCATCCATGCCAAATCCATGCTTCAACTCTACAACTACAAAATTTAGTTGTAGAGTTGAAATTCACAAAGCAAAAACTGAAGTGCACTCGTGTTGTAACACATTCACCATTGCGGCAATCTGATCTAAAGCACATACTACATATATTATCATACTTGTATTGTCCAAGTTCACACTCAGATCAAAACTGAACCATGATAAATAAACCTGATATCGTTGGTATCGAAATCCCGAGATATTACATTTCACCAAAACAATAATAGTCATTATCATTAATAAAAAAGTCAAACACTTAACTTTCACACCATCTCCCCAAAATGCGTCCTGAACTAATGTAATCTACTGGTTTGTGTAATCTAATGTTTGTGTACTTTGTTACAGCTGGTGTTGGCTAACATTCAGAATTCGGCTATCAAACATTCATTCAGATCAAGCTGAGCAGCCTTAGTTCATACCTGTCAACAATTGCAATTGAAAATGGCAGATGTGAGCTGGAAAGACCTGACCCCCAGTGTTGGTGTTCTACACCAGGGGTCAATGACCTTTTTTCTTCTAAGAATGAATGAATGTTGTATTTTAAAGTATCTTTTACTCTGTTTACTTGCTTTTATTCAACTCCATTCTTCTGTAAAGTGTCTTTGAGTATTTTGAAAAGCTCTATAAAAATGTATAAATAAAATGTATTATTAATATTATGTAAGAGCTACTTTTTTTCCCCAATACAACAATGGCCAAGAGCTACTCATTTATTTTCATAAGCTTATTTCAACACGAACAACTTGTTTTGCCATAACATTAATACAATGCTTGTCTCCACAAGTCACATTTTGTATTAAAACACCAACAACAATCATTTTCGTCTTGTATTTCCGTGTGCATTTATTTTTAGTTATTGCTATTAAAACTACTGTGACAGAGAGAAAACTACTACTACATTTATATGACTGGTAACATAAACTGTTCTACACTCAAACAGTGCAGTCACTGTCATTGAATAAAGGAATAATGTCTGAATTGAACATTTGTAAAAGTGAGCTACACAAAATCAGCTAGTGAGCTATGGGTGGCCCCCGAGCTACCGGTTGGAGATCTTCCGCGCAAATTGCCGCTGCTCATGCAGTCATTGTTACCTGCAGTACCGGATTAATGGTGAACACCAGAAACTATTTACATATGAGGGAGACGAGAAAGACGGGCAAAAATAAAGGAGTTTCTGAGGAAAACGGGAAGGTTGACAGGTATGCCTTAGTTAGTTTAATAGCATCAACCACAATCTGTTCTAATGTGCAAAGCAGAGCAAACCGCATCAAACCACAGCACACCTTTAAGCTTTAGCCAAAGACAATAGCCTAGCCTGGCTGAGCTGAGCCGAGCCGAGCGGAGCGGAGCGGAGCGGAGCGGAGCGGAGCGGAGCTGAGCTGAGCGAGCAGCAGCCTTACTTCCTTCCTCTCAGACGCACCTGATCAGAGTCTTCCAAAACTGCTTGGTCCTGAAACCATAAGGAGAAGGACCCAAAGTTGCTGACTCACCTGCCAGGACCACTACACAAGTTGGGATGACAACCAGTCCAGCACACATCAAGACTATATTGATATTCGTTCATTTATTTTCTACCGCTTATCCTCACGAGGGTCGCAGGGGTTGCTGGAGCCTATCCCAGCTGACACCCTGGACTGGTCGCCAGCCAATCACAGGGCACATATAAACAAACAACCATTCACACTCACATTCATACCTTTGGACAATTTGGAGTCACCAATTAACCTAGCATGTTTTTGGAATGTGGGAGGAAGTACCCGGAGTACCCGGAAAAAAACCCACGCATGCACAGGGAGAACATGCAAACTCCACACAGAGATGACCGAGGGTGGACTATATTGATATATTATTGCTATATAATTATACACTAGTTAAAATTAAGTATTTTCTCAACAGTTAACTCATGGCACTATTTCAAGTGGCGCAGTTATGAACCATGTTCTTATGACTGCTTACAAATGTTTTTTTAAGGATCTGGTGGCATCTAGTGGTCACAGGAAGAGAATGGTTAAGGCAGTGTAACTGAGTTTTTTGTCCTTTGCACCTCTAAATCTATATAATGTACCTCAAAATCTATATACAGTATACTGTGACACGAATGCTCTCAAAGTCAGTGTATTCCAAGGATGTGTGCTCCCACTGAACAATAAATGACAATAAATGCAATCAAGACCAGCACAGTGAGAAGTACTTCGCTCTCAAGGAGCCTGATCAACTAATACAGTGAATCAGACAAAAAGAATGACGCATGCAACCGCACAATACTATTCTAAAAATTATTTTTCTGATGATGAAGAGGAATGATAGACAAGGTATTATGATTATGGTAGAGCCTATTATCATATACCGTATATTGCCAAATATACTGTACAGTATATTATACTGAAATAAATGCTTTTAACAATGTCTATGACAATGAGAAGTACAATTACACAATAAACACAATATAAGTGGAAAAAATACGTAGTTGCTACCAGTCGTTGATTTGATACAACTTGTGAAAGACCAAGATCATCAACAGTTCTTCAATCCAGCACTTTTTATGTGACAGCTTTGCCGCTTGAAAGATGTTTTGATCCAATTTCCACTGGGCATACTTGAGTTGAGAGATTTCTCAGGGAAAAGCAAGAAATCGTTGAACGATCACGCAGGAATGTTGTCTTGAATCATTCATTCATTCATTTTCTACCGCAAACAACCATTCACACTCACAATTTGGAGTCGCCAATTAACCTAGCATGTTTTTGGAATGTGGGAGGAATCCGGAAACCCACACATGCACGGGGAGAACATGCAAACTCCACACAGAGATGGCCGAGGGTGGAATCAAACTCAGGTTTCCTAGCTGTGAGGCCTGTGCGCTAACCACTCATCCGCCATGCAGCCCCGTCTTGAATCATATGGGATGAAATAGTCCTGCAAATTTATTGCATTAGTTGCAACCCTTGATGGTAAAACCAATTATAAAGATTTACTAAAGTTGTTTTTTTTGTAGTATTCATATAATCACAAAGGGTGTGATCTAAGTCACATGGAGGTAAACAAATGATTTTCCTCAATGCAGTATGATGTATGCAGTATGATGTTAGCAAAACAAGTGGAGAGATGCTCTATGTTCTCTAACACGACTAATTCTAATTCCCAGCTGTCTGAAAGATGCCTAAATGTTAAAAAGGTCACCAAACAAGCAGAAGGAAATCCTCACCTCAAATTTAATTCTCAGTTCTTCATTCCCGTCATCCTCCTCTGAGATGGGAACATTGTAATACTCTCCCTCCTCCTGGCACAGCAACTTGTACCTGGCAAACACAACCAGCAATGCATGATGGACGTATGATAGAACATCAATCACATCAGTTTTTATGGCTTCAGGCTTCGAGGTGGGCAGTTCAAACTCCAGAAATTGGTCATTACCAGCCGCACACTGGAGACTTGATGAGCTCCGAGACGCCAAATGAAAGCGCACCCATGAAGTCATTCCTGGTTGTTCGGTCCCAGTCCCACACCTCCACGGACAACCTGCGGTCCTTATCTGTAGGCTTCAGTTTGCTGCAACATGCAGATGATAACAGTATGACCTTCATGAATGTCAAATGTAGCTAAAACAAGCCACCAACAAATAACAACAAAGGCTTTGCTTACAAGGTAAAGGTCTCGTTCCATTTGGGGTTCAGGTTGGAGCGGATGGTTTTGGTCTTCTGCTTGGTCTCATTTTTGGGGTCAGGTATGATCTTGAGTTTGACATATGGATCAGACAGGCCATTGGGGTCCATGGGTATCAGATTCCTGCCTTCACCAACTAAAAGAAATACACAAAAAGGTTATTGTGTTGTTAATTGTATCCCAATGATTTCAATTGATACGTCCTCTGCGAAAGGTCATATGTCATGTCAATGTCATTTGAAAGACAGTGATCAGTTCAGTTTCAGTTCATATCTTATTACTGTAAGCTAAATGATTTGTTGGAAAACCTTTATAGGACATACAGTATCGTAGAAAAGTCTTAGGCAACCATTATATTTTGTTTTATCAGTACTTTTATGACCATGACACATTCTCTGAATCTTCTGACAAATACCTTAAAGTTGGGTTGCACTCAACACTGCTTACTTTGTGCAGTGTTCGATCACTGCCACTTGATAAAAAAAAAACATATGAAAAGATCCTTTCGAATGGAACATGCGCAGGACACAAATCAATATTCCATTCAATGGGGATATCCCAATATACGTATACGCCATACATGATCCAATATTCAGGTTTGAAAAGGAGTAACCCAGTGGTAATATTGTTTTTTGTTTTTTTTTATTGTAATATGAACAGATTCAGGTTTTTCAAAAGGGTTATTGGTGTTTACATGGCCGTGCACAACGGGTTTATTGCTAATATTACGGTTATGATAGGGTTATTTGACTGCATGTAAACATAGCCAGTGGTAAACCTTCCCAATGAGAGAAACAAAAGGTGTTCAAGGTGCAAGTGTGGACACATAAGGTAACAACTGTTATTGGATTTCCAAAGTTCCTGTATTTTGTCAATATTATCCATGCAGCAGAAACTGTGTGCATATTTTGCAAAGAGCAAATCAATAATGACTTCCACTGCAAATCATATTACAGGATGCAATTAGAGCTAATATCAGATCCACTTACTTAAACCATGATATTACTGTTTGATGATTTTAAATTAGAGCACCGCGTGTAATCTACATTCATGTCTCAATAAATATTCATCATTAATTGTGCTGCTCTTTTGCTCAAAAGCAGACACAGAGCCAGGTGAACATCAGTGGAAAACACTGCAGGTGTTCAAGATCAAACACGCAATTCACAGACAGTGTATGTGTGTGTGTCGATGCTGGGCTTTAAAATGGAGCAAATGCAGGAAATGGGTGAATACTTTTATTCTCCAGAATGAGCTGGGTAGTAAACAAGGATTCAAAGGCGACAAACGAGATCCAATAGCCCGGCTTAAAGTACAGAACACACAAATACTGTAGATATAGTACTCACACATACAGTAACGTTCTGTTTTTATTGATGTACCTCACATTCAAACTGAACTATTCCAGTTAATGAGGATACTAGCTGACCTTTCACCTGATTACATTGACACTAGACCAGGGGTCGGCAACCTTTAGCATTAAAAGAGCCTACGTCCTTTAACATAAAAAAGCCCATCACAGTTGCCATATCTGCATATCAGTGCGCCTGCTCAATATCCTTTCCATCACTTGAGTCATCACAGGCAATTCAATATGACCACAGGGGTAGCACACTTTTTCTTTTTTCGTGTCTCACTAACTTCCTCCGTTCCCTTGCTCATCCAATCAGCAATCAAAATCCAGTGTAGATGAATTCACAAACTGGCCGTGAGTCAGATATTTCACACTTATTTCAAAAAGGCACATTTCCTCTTCTTCAGTGTTAAAAAAAAAAAGAAAAAATCACAGAGCTCGGCGTGGGAGCCATATCAAAAAGTCCAATAGATGCAAATACAAATAATAATAATACCAATAAGAGTGGGCATAATAACTAATACATTGATTGTCAAAAAGGTATCAATGGTGTGGAATTGAAGAATTGCATGTTCAGAAAACGGAGGCAAAATGGAGTGCACTACTTGGTTGAAACCAGCAGAATATAAATGGGAGTGTGAGCTGTACTTCTAGTTTAAACCATTAGAGGGCGATAGAGTCCACTTATTCAGTTAGGTCGATACAATGCTTTTCCCCCTTTTAGAACTTTAAAAGAGTTGGGAGTCTCCAACATTTTTCCTTCTGAGAGCTACATTTAGAAAATGAATTGACACCGAGCATGTAATCATTTAATTTCACAGCTTATTTCAACCCAAACAAACTAAACATACTTGTGTTACCAAAACAAAATGTGGGTATCCACAACTGTGATGACATTTTGTATGAAAACGTTCATCACCATAAGGCTACACTGACAATAAGAAAAAACAGGTAAGTCTTTTGTGTCACATGGTTCATTGAGGAAAAACAATGGCAAAAAGATAACTTTCAATGTGTTTATTGCGCTCTCCAGGAAGTGCAGGCAGTGGAAAGGATGTACAAAAAAGGGGATAAAAGTACTAAAATATTGCCAACAACATGTGCAAAAGAATATCTACAAATACTACTTTCGTGTAGTTTTCCTAAATTTTATTGCCACACGGAACAACCTGCTTTGCTGCCAAGCTACTCCCACCCTGAATGGTTGGCACAAGCCTTCTTATATTATCCCATGCCCTCCCACCCTGCAAGGGGAAAAGAGAAAAAAAACACAATTAATCAACAAAGTAAAATAACACAAAACAAATTATTATAACACTACAGCCACAATTTGCAAAATTTAAAGAACATTGGCACGACACCAACAAACGTATATTTTGCTGTTAAATAAATATAAAACAGAATAAAAAAAAAATAAAAAAATGGAAAAAACAGCATAAAAAAGTTAATGTACTGAATATGTATTTTTCCATGTCCTTTACAACTTTTACAATTAAAATTAGGGTGTGACTGTAAATGATGGCTTTCGGAATTGGAGTTATGTAAGGCTCTAGTTGGGTCAGTTTAGGTGGTTATGGTGGCCCAAGGACCCAAGTCACCCCCATTCCATGTCGGTGACAATGATTACACAGCAAAAGGCAGTGGCAAAGGGCAGTGTGACAGATGTCATACAATGGAGACTCCCCACCAGGAATTTAGAAGTGAATGTTTGCGGATTGCCATGGCTTAGATAACCGACACAAACACAAGGGCTTGTCTTCAGCTGACACAAGCTGACCTATCCTCAAATAATGAGGTCATCCATGTTTGCGCTCCATCTCCTTTGGCAAACATGGCGACTAAAGCTTAAAGTTTCACCCTCCACCTTCACTTCAAAGGGAAGTCCATGTAGTACAGGTGAGTTCTTAGACGTGCTTGGTTAATCAACTAAAAATATTCATTCTAACGTCTCAAGGAACATTGCAAATAAACACCTATAAGGGATGTAAAATTCAGAATTCAACCCAAAGTACGCCTCGAAATTAAACTTCACATGAGAGGTCATAATCTTAATCTTAAATTAAAAGCAGTTAAGGTCCGGTGTCACCATCCCTTGTTGTCAAAGTTCTTGTTTTTACATTTTGCAGAGGCTAGCTTCTCTTTCCACAAAAGTAACTTGAAAAAAGGTGAGAATGTGTGAGGCCCATCTGTCTTATTTCTACTCAAGTATGACAATTGACAATGTCATGTAAAACACTGCAGGTACATTAAATAATAAGTTTATAATGACAACAGCTTGACCCTGGAACTGATATTTTTAGTTTCATTATCAGTGTGTGAGACATAATTTAAGATATATGTCTTGATGTATTTTTTTTTTAATTAAAATGAACTTTTCCTAGCTACATACACACTAGCTCCTAGTCAGGAGTGAGTGGACTCCTGGCAATGCTACAACTCTACTCAAGTATTTTCAGCTGCATCTCGACACTGATTTACAGTAAAAACAAGTTAATTTCCTCTTGGCAAAAATCCGTTGGCATCTGTGTGCGGTGAATACGCTACGCTATGAAGTAGAGGAAATTGCATCAAGAAAAGGCTGAATTGAAGAGGGCCCTTAATCATCACATGCATGCTACTTGTCCACCGGCAGGCTGGATGCAGAGTCTCGAACCAAGACCAACTCTACCTTTAGGCAAGCAGAGATATGTTCTCTTATACTAGACCTTATCAGATTGCGCAGGTCTACCTAATATTGTGACCAGTGACGGTCATGGAAAAACAACAGCTACAGTACTTCACTATAATTATAACAGATACAAATACATTTGACCCTTTGCAGTTAAATAAACATTTGTACACTACTTGCCAAGTTAACTAAATTGCAATGTGCTAATCTGAAACTGGAAGCTGACTCGGGCATGTACACCATTTAGCAATGAAAGCAGACACCTGACACTGATCTGCCTACCGCCGGCATCCTAAAATAGCCAGAAAAGGTAAACAATATTTCCACTATGTAGAAAAAAAATCTCAATATTCAACAATAATCACATATGGTACTTTAGACTCAGGTCAGTTTACTTTCTTTTAAGTATGTATCACCCTCTGCAGCGATACATTTTAAACTGTTCAACACACACAATAAGAAGGATTCAGCTTTTACAATAAAGGACCAGCGAAACTGTAGAAAAAAAAAACCCAAAAGTCAAAATGGGATGTCTCTGATCCACCTACATCAACAATAGATCCAAACTGAGCACTAAATCTGACCTGTGCACACCTACGCTGCACCATTATATGTAACATGGTGAAATACGGACCGTACGCAGACGATATGGTTAAGAATTAAGAGGCACGCACACTAGACTATGGGTCAAAAGAATGTATGAATGATATATATGAGAGGAAACAAAAGTGAAATGAAGCAGTAGTTCCTTTGATATTAAAGAAATCTGAAAAATTCCAATAGATAATTTAATGCGGCTACTTTGACCTTTAACCAACATCGGCCTTCATGTGCAGGACATACTGTCAAACCTTACCTTACTCAGTCACTTAAATATACATGACTGTGCAATTGTCTTAGGACACCGCCAGTTTTATTGCATTAATTAATAATTCACTTTTTTACAGAAAATATTTTGACACATGAAATAGAGGATAAACACAATTAGCATGATTATACTAAAAACACAAATCCGATTTCTGTCCATGTTTGTGGAGGATTGGCACATTGGCCAAAGAAAATGCATTAGTGTTTGGTGAGGATCTGGATAACAGGGCTAAACTAAAGCAGGAATTTATTATTACATTTTGATGCACTCTGAAATCAAACAAATGTTCCCCCCTACCAGAATCATAATGGCACCCCTGCCATTGTTTGTCATCCTCCTTGAGCCAGGAACAGAAGAAACACAACAGAAACAAAAATTACAACTATTTACACATCGCACTGTTGCATCGCACCTTAAGGAGGTTCTATGTAGGGTTTCAAAATGCAATAATACAATAACCTTTTGAAATAGAAATTTATTGCAAACAGGCAGTAAAGTGAAATGGCCTGTTCAGTTCAGCTTAAGCTTAAGACTACCGCTGAAAACAACCTAAAATATAAATAATATTTGCATGCATTTCATGCACAACATGCATTCAAAAGAGTAAAACATCCTGATGATCTCAAAATCGCTTGACGTTACAAATGTCTTACTCTTTTGAACGCATATTGTTCTGAGAAGCCAAACTCTTTACTTAAGTGGCCCCACCAACTAACCGGAATTAGGTTCCTCATCACCGAAATCCGTGATGACTTACGGGACAAAGTGGGGGTAAGTCACCGTTAATGCACTACACCTCTGATGGGGATGTTAATACATTTTCATTTTTTTAAAAGAGTAACTTAAATAGAAAGTGTAAGGGTATGAAAACAACGGCGGTTATGAATCAATTAGTCAATTCACTGAAGATTTTCCAGCAGTAAGATGCTTTGACAAAATGTGACTGCGGGTTTTTAAGTACAATACTGAATATTGTACGCCGGTTGTGTAAAAGGGTTTAACGTCCGGGTGGTCAATAACCGGCCTGCATTTGGCCCTCCAGACATCATGATGGAAATGATGTAAACCAGCCTAACGAGTGAAACAAATACACTATCAACTCAAATAATAAATACAAAAAATAGAAATTTGGACTTTTACAGCAACAGGACAACAAAACATAAATGTAGTGGGGAAAAATGTGTTTATATATTCTACTTCGTGACATTCTAGTTATACATATATGTGGTCATGGACTACTAAGACTTTTGCAAAGTACTGCAGCTATGAAACACTAAAATAGTCCATGAAATGTTGATATAGTTCAATTTTTGGCCAAGAGAGTGTTACATGACTCTTTATGGACGCATTCGTATACAAGCAGAGGGCGGTTCCCAATGGAGGTGCTCTGCGTGACTGGTAGTTTTTGTTCTCCGCAAAACCTACAGGTGGTAACTGGCACAAATATATTGCATTGCAAGCCAGTGAATAACAAGCACAATATAGCTCTCTACGAAGTGAATCCTTGCATACATACAGCAAGGGAACAAAAGAGTTGCTGAAACCAAGACGAGGGTGGCGTTCTCAGCACCAACCAATACAACGGCGCTGTGTGCTCACACGATGGCGAGGCGGAGGACAAGGCTACAGGGTCATGACTGTCTTTCCCCACACAAAAACCCTTGTCTCTTCTTCTGCTTCTGCCTACCAGCTCCGTTTCACCACAAAAACACAAATTCATCATGTCTCAGCATTGATAAAGAGACAAATGACTTCATTTTGCAAGAGTCTATGCCAGAAGGCTGTTTATCTGTCTCTAATGTGTATTTGAGAGAGCACAACTTCCCTTGGCAGTCATAATGCTTCCTGCACATCATCTTGCCTCTGACCACTAGCTGGCACATGATGGATAGAATCAGCACTTAACCAAACTTTAATCTAGAACAGGGGTCTCAAACGCGCGGCCTGCGGGCCACACACTAGTTTGAGGCCCCCGCTTTGATATGAAAGTTTAATGTTAGTGCGGCCCGCGCAATTTTGATATGGATGCTGTATGGTATCATGTACCCAGAAAAAATTATTACGTTTGATTAATGTTCATGTTAAAGGTTAAATAACTGTTAATAGTTATCCTCCCTATCCGTGTGGAAGTGGTATGTTTTTGGCTTTTTAAGCTTAAAGGAAATAACTTGGAGGCTACTGTTTAGGTCATTTAGGTCGGAAAATCGGAACCAAAGCAAAGTTTATTCATTTTTCTGTTTTTAATAAATGCGTTTTTTTTTTAAAAACTGATGCGGCCCCCAGGTAAATTGAGTTTGAGACCCCTGGTCTAGAATAATGTGTGGATGAAGATTACTAATTTCAAAGGGAGATTTAAAAAAAAAAAAAAACAAGAGAGAAATATGCTCGTGCAGGGAAAAACAACAAAAACTATGCATTATTTAACAAGTTGAAATCATTGTGCAAACATTATCAGCTATGTTAGCTTCAGACACTGCAATGTTTTGTTGCACACTGCAGAATAACATTCAAGGATTCTATGTTCTATAACATATAAACCAACCACACAACTGCAGTACTGTTTATTATTATTATTTATTTCAACATATAAATCCTAGATAGAGTACCAGGATACTGGAGCATTGCCTCTAGTGAAGCATGCTGCTGGGAGCGTCAATGTTGGAGTTGCAACATAGGTAACATACTTGTTCTAAAACTTGTTCGGGCTTCATATTTCTGATGCTTGAGAGGCCTAAGCAGGGTCCTATTTATTTTGAGAAAGAAAAGGTACATGTGAAAATGATGTAATGATTCTTCCTCCCTACCATCCAGCATGCTATTTTAGCTGTGTAACTCAAATCTGTTTGGAAGGCTGCCTGCTTGGCGTCAACAGCAGTTAATGTAATCTGAAATACAATCTGGCCTGAGTGGGCTGTGTGGTTTAGTACAGCAGTTCTGTACACATTGCACACATGTACAGCACAAAAAAAAAATACATAGAGATGACAATAAGTGTGCTCACAGTCTATGCACACATACCTGTAAATACTGTAACATATACTGTAGTACATATGGGGTTATCACAGGCTGTATAATTGAAATGATCTTTTCTTTATGCATTGCTTATCCTTCGCTGAATTAACTCGATTTAGCCAATTGTCTTTTACATGTCACCACTGAAACAGCTTTGACTTGCCCACACAGTTGCTGCACCGCGTCACAGCCAACCTTCACCCTGTTCCTGCTGGAGATCATTTAATTAATGAACGAGTCACTCAAATTCTGTGTCTTACGAAATGCTCAAATGATTACATGAGCTTGCTGTCAGATCGTCGCCATTATTATTGTTCTTGTAGATGCGCTAATGCTCTGTCATCAAAGAGCGAGGATTTACAACATGCCTCCAAGTACGAGGCAAAAAGGCATCCCAGACGAACACAGACGCCTGTGCTGTTTACAGAGCAACCTCATTATCCAATTCAGGCTGATATGCATTGTGTATACAAGCTTGCAGTCAGTTAGCCTTTGACTGTTATCGGCATTGTATATTAACATCCACTTACATCGAATAGTATTGCCTTTTCAGGGCTTTAATTACATTATTAAGTGGTGCAAATGGAACCTGATTGCCAGCAACAATGTATTGGAATTTAAGTGAAACCTCAGTCCTGCTTTTGTAGGATTCAGACAAAATTCTATATTATACACTGTTTTGGTAAAACAATACCGATAGAGTTGGGACACTAGAAACAGACTCCAGCCAGGGAATCCTTTCATTGTCTTTATTATGTGTGTGTGCATGGTTTATTTCTTCATAGGACACACGCAGAACAATGAACTATTGGTCTGTATCTGTCTCCTCCCCTACTCTTAATTCAAGTGTGTATTTGTGAGAGTTAGACAATTCGTTGCTTTGTTTTTAAATTAAATATGGCTGCAAGTGGCATAACTTTGATAAAGAAGGTGAGAAACCCTATTGATTTCAAAACAGAAGTCATAGTAAAGTCGGCGTCTGTTGCAATAGAATTGTAATGTAATTTGTAAAGGTCCCTTTAACCATTCCTAGAATAATTTCGATATTTTTTTTCTCCTCGTCACACGCACATGTGAAGTCAAAACGAAACAGCACCGAAAGAGGAATAACAACAGATAGAAAATGTGGAAGAATTTCAGGCGAAACTGCAAGTTTACAAATTTCCCCGCTGAGGGACGAATAAAGGCATATCTTGATCTTAATCTTAAGTTGAACACTTGTATTCGTTGTGATTCAGCACTTACAACACACGCCACAAAAGCACATCTTCAATGTTGCATCATCTCCAAAGACACCCAGAATGGAGAGGAAGACTCATGACAAGCTAAATTTAACACAACACAAATCAATAAGATTACACTCGTTTTGTTCCAGACTCAATGTGAAGAAATGGATATTTTCATAGTTAAAAAACCTGTTTACGACTTTCTGAATATGTTTTTTAAATATTATTACAGCACTGTAGACATTAAATAACACTCCAATAGTTGCCTTGATACTCATATTAGTCATTGTTTACAACAGAACGCAACTCTTATGCTGCAGGGACGGCCGCTAGCAAGCGAGCAAGCTAGCAAACTAACCAGTTATCCCTGAATTTGTTTCTTCTGAATTCAAGAAGCTAAAAACTTACCACTTCGACGTGTTTTTACTCTATCATATCAGACATACCACGATTGACTTGAAATTATGCAGTGTTAAGGTAATGTAACGTAAGGTAATACCTCAATTTTTTGTGTCATTACTGCTGCGTGAACAGTGACCAGAATAATGCATATCACTTGTACTGTATTTCAATATGTTTTGACTAATAATAAACCATAGTGTACCACTAAACAGTGATCATGAATGAATTAATTTTTTTTTAAATAACATGATAAAGTTAGGGAATGATAAACGAACCACTGTAATGCGAAGGCTGACTGTAACATTAAATTACATTACTAACATTAGTGATATGGAGGGCTAGCAATCACTGTTAAATGTCTGGCTAGTTTATTATTCCAGACTTCATACAGGGTTTATTTCATCTAGAAAAAGACAGCACTCTAATTACTCAATTAATGGAAGGACATTTCAGTGGAATACTCAGGAGATATCTAAATATTCAACAGCTGCAGCCCTTATGCTGCGGTGTCAGAAATATCTGTTTAGAGTTGTTTTACAATGGGTTTTTTTTCCTCATTGTAACACATTTCGTTAGTGTTAAGCATCTGCATTCACTGATTTGGCTTCATGTGGCAAGGAACTGAGAGCATCACTGCATGCCTTCGAATGATGAAATAAAAAACATGCATCGTATGTATCGTTTGCATTTATCATGACCCTTGCATGCAAACGTTTGGCAAGAAAAAAATGGCCTGCAATAGAACTGAAATGAAATACCTCATTGTTATTTCAAAGAGCATTTGCCTCACGGTAACTACTATTTATTTAATGAAATGTTTAAACATAGCAAGCATAATCGGGGATATTCTTTTGGCTCCGCAGCTCAAAATTAACAAATTGCAGCAAGAGGATTTTAACAGATTAGGACGGCCTTGGAAATGTTACCTCAGAATTCATTACATTAAGCACATGTTCTGCTTTGATTGCCAGCTGACCGCAAATTCCCACTCAATGGGAATTCTATTGAATGATGCGGCTTGGGCAGCAACCTGACAATGTTGTATTAGTATGACAGTATTTAATTAAACATCTCTTTTGAAATTATTAGTGTCAAAAGAGTGCCGCGTCATTTGGCTAGTTTTTATTATCATAACAATATATAATAATATTAGGGGCATCACAAAGTCTCATCTCACAAGATATCATGCAATTAAAACCTGACAAGGCTGCACGGTGGTCGAGTGGTTAGCGCGCAGACCTCACAGCTGGGCGACCCAAGTTAAATTCCACCACCGGCCATCTCTGTGTGGAGTTTGCGTGTTCTCCCAGTGCATGCATGCATTTTCTCCGGGTACTCCGGTTTCCTCCCACATTCCAAAAACATGCTAGGTTAATTGGTGACTCCAAATTGTCCATAGGTATGAATGTGAGTGTGAATGGTTGTTTGTCTATATGTGCCCTGTGATTGGCTGCTGGACAGTCCAGAGTGTACCCCGGCTCTCGCCCAAGGACAGCTTGGATAGGCTCAAGCATACCCGCGGCCTTCATGAGGATAAGCGGCATAGTAAATAGATTAGTGAATGTCTGATAAGACAACAATTGAATTTTATTTTTTTTTATTGCATACTGTAAATGAAAACACTGTATTTCGTGACAAAATATAACACAACAATATCATATTATATTATAATCTGGACTCAACTTGTTAATTTACAGTATATTTTCTTAATTGTACCCAACACGAAGATAAT
This sequence comes from Doryrhamphus excisus, assembly GCF_030265055.1. Lineage (NCBI taxonomy): Eukaryota > Metazoa > Chordata > Actinopteri > Syngnathiformes > Syngnathidae > Doryrhamphus > Doryrhamphus excisus. The sequence goes on along the minus strand of NC_080466.1, from coordinate 8,001,238 downwards.
ACAAACAAAGATGCAAGACTGAAAGAGTCACATTTGACATGCTTGGTTCGTGCACATGTTAATGAGACTATCAACAATAGTGCTGCTTAATTTTATTTTGGTTCAGCCAATCGTTTTCAGTCTAATTAAAAGTAAGTCATTACAGCCTTTCTTGTGTCAGGAAGTAAGGACAAGCCGTCTATTCAAAGCACTAATTAGGACGAGAAATAGCAGTTCCCTCAAAAATAATATGGACATGCTGAGACACGCAACTGCAAAGCCTAAATGAAAGAGAGGGAAAATTAATGTGTGCTACAGTATGTTTGCCCGCCGTGATGTCTTTATTTGTGAGTTACTGAATTAATTCTGATATGATGTCTAAAAGCGGAGCGGAGGCTACTACTTCAGGACAAATAAATGTTTCTGCTGACTAGAAAGGGATTTGATAATACAGTGGAACCTCAGTTTTTGTCATCATTTTGTTCCAAAAGGATCAAACAAAACATGTGAAATCCCAGGCAATTTTTCCCATTCAAAATAATGTAATTCCAATCAATCCATTTCAGACACACAATGAAATTAACCAAAAGTTAGGGTGGTCAAAAATACATATAACTAAAAATAATGTTTTTTTTGTGGGTCATATTTATTAAAAATGAAAAAAAAAACTTATAGTGTTATAATAAATTATGAATGGATTGAACTTATTGTTAATGCAATCTACTTCCTGTAGAGATTGAATTCAATTCTTTACCTTTTTACCAAATCCTGGCACTTTAACTTTCTTTGGCCCCATGTTGGGTTATTTTCCAGGCACACAATGAAAAAAATGCAGTGAGTCAGAAATGCTTTGGGTGCCTTTCTTTCAATATAGTGCAGGGCAAACGGGCTCGTTTGTTAAAGCACGAAAGCTGAGACAGCGTACAAAAAACAAGAGCAAAATTTGAGTGACATTTTTTGGACAACAAAAAAAAAAGTAAAGCAATGGGGAATACAACAACCCAAGTTAGAGTGTATTAAATATCTGTTCAATACTTAAAAATCTGCCATCACACCAGTGTGATTAAATGGAATGAAAAAAAAACAAATCTGAGAAAAAAAAACAAAAAAAACAAATCCATACTTGCAAGAAAGAAGTGAGTGATAAAGAGTAGCATTCCGTCCTTCTCAGATTGATCCGAGTTATATCAGAATATCCCCCTTCAGCTTAGGGTGGGTGATAATAATGTGAAAACATAGCAACAGGATAAAACCCACACAGTGGACTATCCACTTTGGGATATCCTTTCCAAGTGTGTTGTAACTATGTTTCTTATTGCAGACTCTGAAGACAGCAAAGGTGTATTGATTTGTGCTTTAAAAGGGAATTGCCTCCATGCCATATTGATAGTCCCACAGCCAAGGGATTGACTGCATAATAAGGTGGGCAGAATAAATGGCCAGAGAGGTTTAATTCAGGTTAATGGCATCAGAGGATTAAAAGTGACTTTGCCTATGAAATTAGATGGCCTTTGTGTTCAATCTGATCCGAGGTCACAGAGGGAACAGGCCAATAGCTCGTATCTGCTCAGCCGAATGTACAAACAGCGTTTGATCCCCATTTTAGCAAATGACATAACATTGGACTCCAAGACCTACCTGTGACCTGCATCTTCTCCCCACTGACCTCACACTTGAGGTACAAGCGACCCCTCCTTTCGGTGTGATCGGTCCCACATAGGCTGGGCACGTTCATGACACACTGGTTGTGGACGTTCATATCGCAAGCTGCGTTGGAAGAAACAAGAGAATTGTACATTAGGCATCATTACAAGTCTTGTTTTACCATTGCCGTGATAATTCTGGTCTGATGGAAATATCCGTTTAAGTCATAGCGACGGCTAGATCCTCACCAAAATGTTATGTGTAGTCTTCTATATTTTTTGCATAACAGAGCTAGGCCACTGAAGACTTTTACACAATACTGCACAGTTTACATAGTGCTGTCAAGGCAATTCCGTGCAATGAGCAATGATGTAGAATCAATACGGTACATACATGTTCGACAACATCCGTTTTGATCTTATAAAAGCAATTTGTGCAACATCTAGTGCCTTAATGTTTGTGGGTAGTAAGCCGCTTTAAGAATGCCTTCTGGCGTTACTGCGTCTATATCAGGACATATTTTTAATTTGTGTATTGCAGAGCAAATATCAAAAGGATTGCATGTGTTTTAACAAGGTTAAACGATTCAGCTGGCATAAATTCATGGCATGTGAACTGAGAGCAAGTCCCTTTTGTCGTCATGATAGCTCATGCAAGGAATTGGACGATGTTTCCTTTCCTTGCAGAAATGATCTCTATTCACCTTCAATTGTAAGGCTGGTGTGTAAAGAGTAATGGATGTGGAATGTCCATAGATGTTTTTCTTTTTTTTTTTCTGCTTTTATGAGGATTTATTATGTAGGACAGTCATGTCATAATGGTTGTAAACAGTCCTTATGTTACAGAACATGCATGTAATCCGACCAATTTACATCCATGCATTAATATCCTTGTTTACTGTGAAATGTACATTATAGACAACTCAGGCTCATGTAAACACTTGTTCATATAAGGTGCAACCAAACAATTATCAAAATATTTACACATATGTGTTGTATTTTGACATTTTTAAAGGTGGTTGTTGCCTTCTTCCATATCATATGATATAGCAAATCTGCTTATTGCTCTCGCCTTTCCAGTATTGACTGTGTTGCTGTTGTCCCGCTCTGTATTTTATTTTATTTTGTATGTTTTATTGTGATTTTATTGCATGTAAGGTGACATTTGGTGTTTTGAAAGGCACCAACAAGAAATGTATTATTATTATTATTAAAATTACAACCATTCACACTCACATTCATACCTATTGACAATTTGGAGTCGCCAATTAACCTAGCATGTTTTTGGAATGTGGGAGGAAACCGGAATACCTGGAGAAAACCCACGCATGCATTGGGAGAACATGCAAACTCCACACAGAGATGGCTGAGGGTGGGATTGAACTTGGGTCTCCTCCCTGTGAGGTCTGCGTGCTAACCACTCGTCCACCGTGCATGCATTATTATTACTATTTTAGAAGTACATTTGCAGTCAGAAATAACTGGGTTTACATGTGTGAGGAAATCCAAAGCCATCCACAAAAGGATTGCAATTTACGTTTCTCGAACTCTTGGATAATAGACTAATCATCGTTGCAGCTCCACAATGCTCCAACATGAAATACTCACAGTCACATTTCATGCCCTGGTGCATGAGGCCGTACAGCAGAGACCCACAGTGGTCACAGAAGGTGGGGCTCCCATAGGTGTGGATCTTAAATTTATGCTTAGTTCTCGGATCCTAAAAGAAAAAAAAACCCACATAAATTAAACATGATATATAATATCATAAGCACCAGCACAAGCATTACAATTTGTTGAGGATTTTGCAGAATTGTTTGCAGGGGATGACATCGCATTAGAAAAGTTAGCCAAGGTACAGTCCTGGGAAAAATTGTCCAGTCATGAATTGCATCAAGGAAGTGTTTTGTTAAATATTCAGACAATAACGAAAGTGACACTGGTTAAAAATATATGAAATATAGTGATTGATTGTGATCCACAAAGGTCCTCAGTTGGATTTCCATCCGGGTAACATGCACAATGGTCCAAAAGAGTGAGGTTATTCCTTTATCAGGCGGTCGTTCTGTTGAAAAACGCAGTCATGACCACACAGATGACACCTTTCAGTCATGAGAGACGCCCCCTGCAACTGTCAAGGTTCCATTTTCCTGTCATCAGAGAATAAAACCTTCTTCCACCTGTCAATGTCCAATGTTTGATGTTCTTGTGCAAATTCCAGACGGGTATTTTTGTGGCGTTGAAGGAGACAAGGCCTTTGAAGACATTGTTGATGTTGTCTGATGGTTATTGGACCACACTCGCCACCAGTAACAACCTTCATTTGGGCCGACGTTCGTCCCGTGTCTTGACAGACAGCCAATTGGATCCTCTGGCTTTGGGCTGACAACACATTTTGGATCTACCACATAGAACTTCCTTAATAATTCCTCCAATAATGCTTTATGTAATTTGTTGCTGTTATTTAAAACTGGTCTTGAAATTTTGTTTTGACTCCCATTTGGTTTCAGTGCTCATTTTACTGACGTCTAGGTTTTCACAAGCTATCTGCTGTATTTACTTAGAATTCAGGTTGTACCAGAAATATTCAATTTAAACACCAGATTAAAAACAATGACGTATTTTCATTATGTATATTGTGTATTTACATGTTATGCAACACCATAGAACAACATGAAGAAATATATTTTTGTAATTCTATCTATGTATTTTGTGTAATGCTTAATATTTCTGTTTTATTTCTGAACCGTGAGATTTGACTGGAAGGCTTGTTTCCGTTCCCATCCACTGGGCAAGCATCCATTGCAATTTTGGATGCTGGGAATATTTAGCATGCAGAGCAATATTTATTTACAGACAGCAGGGGCAAGATGAAGCAGAATTACTGGGACAAATTTATTGAGGACTGTTTATTTTTCATTAAGTTGACAAAAATTGATTCAGGGGTAGTTAAATAAATCATTGTTGACGAGATAGTAAGAAATGTCATAGGACGTAGAATGCTCGGTCTAAAGGATGACTTTGCAGCAAGGTGAATAGTTAAAAAAAATCCAAAGATGCCTCATCCCGTTGCACAGTGTATGCGTGTATTTCTAAAACCTGTAACAAAGTGTAAAATGAATTTCCCCTTGAGGGATACAGTACTAAGTAAAACATTTCTGAGGAATAATAAATGATTGTTCTTATGAGGCTAACTGAAACAGGATGAAGGCAACAGCAGCTGTGCTGTTTAATATTTCAAAGATATAATATGATCATAAGACCACTGGAGAGTGTCTTATCTTATACAGCACAGTGTGCTGTCTTTTGTGTTTTCTATTCATACACTTTGAGCAGCTGTAACCTGTGTGGGGGAGAGAGTGAGAGAAGCAAGCGTTCTATAACACCGCTCTTATATTTCATGGTAGTTATTTACTGTTTGTCGCTTTTTTGCTTTGTTTTTGCTTGATTGCAAAACATGTCAAGGAGACAACTTGGACAATAAACAAGGAGGGACTTTCACATAAACTTCATATTTAATGTTTTATGGTTCAGCTTGTAAATTCCACATACTTTATTCCTGTACATTCTGGGTCTTTGACAGTAAATTTAATTTTTTAGGGCAGTCGGTCTATTGGAGAGAATTTGAGACTATATTGTTTATAATAACCACTTGCATTCATCAAAAATGTGATTCTATCCCTCTTATCATCCTAACATTACAAGCTATTGTAAATAGCTGAAGTGTGAAATAAAACTCCAGAAAATGTACTGGAGTTGAGTTGTTAAAGCGTCGTCTATGATCTTCTCAGCTTTTTCAAGTACTAGCTGGCCTAAGTCCAAATGAACTTGACACTGTCATTAGAACAGTTTTAGCAAGCAGTATTGCAAAGCAACCTCCACATCTTTAAAGTGCTTCTGAAAAAAGGATCCAAGCACATTATATTAACAGATTATATAACACTTTTACAGCACAAACTAAACTAATAATTCCAGGTGCACTGTGGAAAGTATTATAGGCATTCAATTATATATACAGTATTGGTAAATTGCAATATACCTGCATATTTTTTTATTGTACTTTTCTTGAAAGTAATGTTAAAATCCTGTCTTGTTCTGGTGTTCATGTTTTCGTGGTTTTTATGTAAAAATCAGTATTATTTGCTTTATAGGTACACACAACTAACCAATGGTCCAAGCATAAAAAACAAAGGAATATTATTCCCCATTCAGGATTTTACAAAGTCCCCTTAGACCAGTGCTTCTCAATTATTTTCTGTCACGCCCTCACAAGGGACTGAAATGTTTTCGCCCCCTGTACCTCCGACTTCCGATTTGAAATACTCAAGAAACAATTTATTCATTTATTTTTTATTCATATATTTTTCAAAACAACAATCAGAGGATTTTGATGGCTAGGTTTGGATATTCTATGATTATATTACAAGATATGCTTAATATTGGCTTATATCCCAATATTTTCCAGCTCCTCATTTCCGATACAGACATAAGCAACTTCCCTCTAATGTTAGGTCTAAATTGGGCGATATGGACCTTGGCATATACATTGATATGAACCGATCAAATTTTCATGCCAATATCAGGCGATTTTATCGGACAATCCCTAATAAATACAGATAGAGGTATAGGGTCCAGATTATTTCTTAATAATATAAAGATAAAGATAATAATATAAATATGTAATATAATATAATATATATAATATATTATATAATATAATAATATTAAGTGCTTAATATTGTGACAAGATTCCACATAGCCCAATTGACTCACACTTTAGAACTGGCAAAATATAATAAATGAATCCAAAAATTACAGTTGGGACCATTAAGTCTGGTTATTTTTAATCAGAAATGCATTATTAATCATTCTAGTGAATAATTTTCATGGTGGCAATCGCTAAAATGGATTAAGATTAGGGCAGGTGTGCAATGTCTGAATGATTTGTGAGGTCTTATTTAAAGATTCACTCGTGGGAAGGTGTAATGTGCACAAAATGAATCCTGTAAATGAACATAAGTGACTACACGTCACTGCGCACACAGGATTGTCCATTAACACGTCCTCTCTGCCTGCTACCACATGAACGGCTCCACCCCTCCGGCTCCTTATCCACTATTACATCCAAACTGGGCCTTAATGGGAAATTCAAGACAGACTGGGTGGCGCTGGGCCACCACAGCAGCGATGCTGAGAGCAATGAGCAACTTAATCACTTGGCTCAACATCACAAGGCTATTATAGCAAAGCCAGCCACTGGCTGTTAAAGGCAGCAATGAATGATGCTCTCTATAGATGAATAGTGGCCGCTTGGTGTTTCAGTTTTGCATCTTGCACAGATGATATGCACCTGTGATTTTGTTTAAACAGTTACATAATGTGTCTTATTAGCAAGGACTGGCTAGTGCCATGACTGCAGTGAGGACAAGCAGTGGATTTGTTTTCATCAAACATGTAACGAGGAAATATAGATTGTTGTCACACTCTTCTAATCTAAAAAATAAAGTCAACACGATACATGTAACACAAAACAATTAAAATATGAATTCATTCATTTTCGACCGCTTATCCTCACAAGGGTGCTGGAGCCTATCCCAGATGACTGGTTGCCAGCCAATCACAGAGCACATATAGACAACAACCACTCACATTCATACCTATGGACAATTTGGAGTCGCCAATTAACCTAACATGTTTTTCGAATGTGGCCAGAATTTGGGAGGAAACCGGAGTAACCGGAGAAAACCCACGCATATATGGGGAGAACATGCAGACTCCACACAGAGATGGCCGAGGGTGGGATTGAACTCGGGTCTCCTAGCTGTGAGGTCTGCGCCGCCGTGCAGCCCATTATTATTACATTTATATACATATACATTTCTATACACATTCACATACATAAGTACATTTTCAGTCAGAAATAACTGACTAACTGAAATCACATTCAATTTGGAGTCATGCATGTTTTTGGAATGTGGGAGGAAACCGGAGTACCCGGAGAAAACCCATATATGCACGGGGAGAACATGTAAACTCCACACAGAGATGGCCGAGGGTGGAATTAAACTCAGGTCTCCTAGCTGTGAGGCCTGTGTGCTAACCACTCATCCACCGTGCAGCCCCACAATTCAAATTTAACTAATCAGAGTCATATTACTTCATTTGTCTCGCGTTAACCCCAGGTGAATGTGTATGTAAAGGAAAAGTGCTGATCAAACGCTACTAGGAGATAGTGATGGATTGGTCAGCCTGCTGATGTTCGCTAATTAGCTACATTCGCCCATCCATCTTAATTAGCAAGCAGGACACCAGGCAGCCTTGTGAATGAAAAGCTTGGCAGTGTGATGCTGACCTCATGCAGAAAAAGGAGGCAAGCATATGATATGAACATTTGGACATGCTATGGTGTTAATTGGGGGGGTCTGTGTAAGACAGGATTGTCATAAACAAATGACATGATCACTAATACAGTAGGTACTTCATAGGAAACATTACAGCACTACAGTCATCTCATATTTATCGCAATTAATTGGTTCCAGATCTGACTGCAACTTTTATTAACAAGTGGAATATTTTTATAGTTATAGAAAACCTATTTATGACATTCTAAATATGATTTTTACCATGATTAGACCCTTGTAGACATGAAATAGCATCCCTATAGTCAACTTTACACTCCCAATTCTTGGTTTAAAACACATTATCTCAACGGACCTGGGCCCCCGGGGAGACTCCAGTTCGATTCCACCCTCAGCCATCTCTGTGTGGAGTTGGCATGTTCTCCCCGTGCATGCGTGGGTTTTCTCCGGGTACTCCGGTTTCCTCCCATATTCCAAAAACATGCTAGGTTAATTGGTGACTCCAAATTGTCCATAGGTATGAATGTGAGTGTGAATGGTTGTTTGTCTATATGTGCCCTGTGATTGGCTGGTGACCAGTCCAGGGTGTACCCTGCCTCTCGCCTAAAGACAGCTGGGATAGGCTCCGGCACCCCCGCAATCCGCGGTAAATAAGCGGTAGAAAATGGATGGATGGATGAATGAATGAATCTATTACTGCCAATTCATTCACAACATATATTTTACATGTTGACACATATATCAATATTCTATTTCAATTTTTTTTTTGGTCAAGCAAGATATGTCACATTATAAATATATACAAAGTAAATTCAAATAACAGAATAGTCAATTTCGTAGATCACAGTCACATGACCAAAACAACAAGAGGGAGCCCTGCACACAAAATAAGAATGGTGGACTAAGGAGTTGTGTTTGTACTGCACTATTGCAACAAAACCTCGCCAACCTCTTGAACTAAACAAAATGTAGAGCATAGATGCATACACAATTACACATATCGGATTCTCGTTTTTATTTGTGTTTTGTGGAAGACGACAGACTTGCATGCATGCGTACTTGCTTCTGCTATATTTTCCTGTAAACAGGACCTAAACTATCCACTTCTCGCCCATTCATTTGTTTAGAAAATTGATGCAGTATCATTCTTCACTTCCTTAATGAGTTTAAGTACTTCACATCAACATGCTTGTTATCTTTCATGGTGTTCAACATCATTATTACTTCTCGAAGACTGTCTGCTTCCCCCGGCTCTCTATGACATCATCCTCCTTATTTCTGCCCATTCTGTTGGTGGTCAATAAATTTCACATTCAGACATCAACAGCAGTTAGCTCACACCAGACCGTATTAATGGAAGTAGCATCACCAATTATGGTCGAGATCCGTGTTCAGGAAAGCTTTGAATCAGGCCGTCCCTCCTCACAGGAAATTACAAAACAAAAAAGATTTAGTTGATGTAGTTTTATTGAGACTGTTCTGTTTAATACACAGTAGACTGGGACTTGATGAGTTGTTCGTCATAAAAAGGCAACATAAGCAGGACCAACATCAGAAGGTTCACTGTACATATTTTAATATTTGTATAACATTATAAATATAAATATTAGTATATTCAAGTACAACATCAGTCAAAGTGGTTTGAAAATGTTTAGCAACTTTATTTTTCAGATGTATTACTTGGCTTTACTAAAGAAAATTGCTCATTTAATTGTGTGTACCAACAGTCTTACTTCCATTTTATTCACAGTCAAAACTCAACACAAGCACAAGCAAGACAAAAGGTGCAGTTAACCCTGAAGGATTAGCAAATTGCAATTTCCTTCATTTCAAGCTGTTGGCTCGCTCCTTTTATTTGACTGTGTGGAGTAAAACGGAATGAATGGATGCTCATCAAAAAGGAAAGGTAGCTAAAACAACCTGCCTACATCCCACAGAGTCAAAAGAGGCCCACCCAGTGTGACATTTGCAGTCAGGGACTGTGTGACTAGCTCTCACCGGTGTCTCTGTAATGTCTTATCTTTTCATATCTCTTTACCCATCTGTTCATAAAATACAGCACCAAAGGTGCTACAGATGTTTATGGAGTCTTTGACATAAGGTTGTTTGAGCTTCAAACTGATAAACTGTGCTGTTATGCCAGTTTGTTTATATGTCAACATGGTTTCTTTTTGGTTTCATTTCATTTTTATAATGTGCTGTGGGTCAATTAAAAAACGAGGCATGGGTTGCTAATGGCCGCACTTTAGTCACGTCTGCCTTCACAGCTCTTCAGCAGGGGTTGAGTGTGTGATGTGACGTCAACTCTGACAGCAACCACAAATCTTGTTTACTATTTAGCTTCTTAGCTCTTCCTTTGTCGCAAGTGAGTGACTATAATTAAAAAGAAAAGGGGAGTCTTATTGGAGCTGGAACTACAAAATTTCTATTGCATTTTTATTGTAAATGTTGATCCAACATCAAAGGAGAAGACATTGAGGGAGGTGGGCTGTTCTCACTCAGACCAAGTTGCCACTAGGATTGATTTCTTTCTCACAGGCAATCAATACACAACAATATCTAGCGCTAGCACTGCTTTTATTTACAGTTGTCCCTTGCACGGTTTTTATTTAATAAATGACTCATGTATTATGGTTGAATTTGGACTACTGTTAGTCAAGACAAGTTATATGTATTGTTTTCTGATCGCTATGCGTCAGTAAATGCTACATTGATGAGACATTACATAAGATTGAATTACCTTCACACTGCATGGATTCAGCTACAGCATGTACACATGACATGACATGACACAGTAAAAAAAAAACCTTATCCTCCCATTGTGTGGAAGTGGTAAATTATTGACTTCTTACATTGCTCATCTTCCCCACTCTGATTGAAACCCTTTCTTAAAGGGTCATTGACATGATTTTTCAACATTGCTTAAACATGTTCTACATTGTTAGTTTTGACTGTAAATTACATTTTTGTATGTGCCGTCCACCATTTTGAAAGAATGGTCAAAAGCCATTCATGCAGTGTGCATAATCACCTAGAAATTGTAGCATTGACACACCTTTAAAATGCTTCAAGCTGCTAAAACAATCAAATCAAATGTAGAGCAAAAATAAAGCCAATAATCAAGATGAGCTATCCTCCCAGCTCCCAGCATACCCAGTAGGAACATAATCCCTCCGGCTGGCTGCTAATGAGTTTCCCTTTCATGAACTAAGGCAGGCGGAACCGAAGTTTAAAAGGTTAGTAGAGAAGAAGCTTTGCACAGAACAAACTGGAGTTATCATCTATCTGGACCGGAGGTGTTAGACTAGACAGGGTTACTATTTTTAGCCTATAAATCACCACCCTCACTCCTCTTGGCCTTTCACTAAGCTGATGAGTGCTGAGAGGGAGGGTGGGCTGCAGCGCAGAGGGGGTTTTCCTTCCTGTATGCGAGCTGTTAACATTTGTCTGCAAGCAATGCAGAAACGACTAAGTGGCATTTAACTACAGTTTGGGCCAAATCGCACTGTTCAGGGTGATGAGGAGGCTGGAGCCTATCCTAGCTGACTGATCACCTATAAATCATAGGGCTGACAGGGTGTGTTCACACTTCTATTTTAGTACTCTTGGCCCAGACCAAAAATATAAAAATACTAAAATGATACAAAATGTTCATACAAGTGTGGTTTGGTGTGCACACTTGGAATTTTTGTCAGCGGATAAATAATGCCCTCAGTTATGCATATACGTATGCAAGTCTGTGAACTGATTATGTGATGCACTCAATTGTAATCTGATGCATGTTCAAATGAAATAAAACCATTACCATTACCATGTGTACTGTGTCCGAATCTGGAAGATCTAGAAAGCTTTATGTGTGGGTTATTATGTGTTGTCAATACAAATGGCTGAAAATGAGCATAATAGGTTCCCTTTGAAGGTCCTGCTTATTTCTAGATATAGAATTTTTTTATTTAGGATTTCTTACCAAGTAAAATGCACTTGCTGCATGGACAAATAATTTCACTAGTTTTAAGTTTAGCTTTTTTTTCTTCTAAACTCTGTATTTTATCTTATATTTCGCCAGCCCTTTTTGAAGTGTTTTTAATCAAAGCAAAAAAACACAACCTCAAGCAATCTTCACTCTCTAAATGTACTGCAAAAAAGGTCAGTAAGGATAATTCATAATGCCGCCTACAGAGAACATACTAACTCATTTCTAAAATCACAAATACTTAAACTTGCTGATATAGTTAATTTTGGTACTTTGGTACGAGGTGCATTATTATAAAAAAACAAAAAAAAACTGTATTATGGAAAGCAGGAAGTGAACAAATGTAACAGTTACTGATTGTAAAAGTACCAGATGGAGGGGTAGGATTTAATAAGCTTTGCTTCTTCCTACTCCTTTTGGACATGTGGAACTGTGATGCACTCAATTGTAATCGGATGCATGTTCAAATGAAACAAAACCATTACTATTACCATGTTCTGTTTTGTGTATGTATTCTACAGGAAAAGATCTACATCACAGAACAGGTAGAAAGAATCTTGGGAATACAGCAGGTTGATTTTGTGAAGCTGCAGATGCCAAGCGGCTGAATAAATAGGTTTAGCATCCATCCACCATCTGTCAGGTACATCATGATTAAAACAAGATGAATTCACAAAAGTTTTGGGAAGCCTTTTTTTCAACATCATGAGCCAGCTGACAACACCAGTGCTTTAATTTTTAACTCTTAGCTGTCTCTCCTCTTTACAACATTAGACTTACCGACTTGCTTGACAGAATTCTCAATTCGACACTATTCAACAACTAGGACATGGCAAAATGTCAAGTATTTCCCATGTGTCCAAACATTTAACTGGTACCGTCCATCCATCCATTCATCTATTATCGATGGCGATTGTCCTCACTAAGGTCGAAAGCATGCTGGAGTCTATTACAGCTGACTTTGGGAGAGACGCAGGATTGACTGATGCTGTAACTACATTAATAATGATCAGTTAATGGAATATAATGTATGTCAAATGCAACTATGTTGTACATGCTATACTGATCTGCTGTCCTGCAATACTGGTGATGCTCCCTCAATGAAATGCAATACTTTAAAAGGACCGACTATCCTTTTTCCACTTTTCTGACCTATAAATGTAGTTAGAATGTTGCATTCTTGTGTTAAACGATGCACAAGTTTCAGATAATGAGGTTTGTGCATTTGCATTTAAAAAACAAGTGACGAAAGTGCAAAAAAAAAAAAAACAACACTGTGCATGTGACCATGTTAGTCTCCCTCCAGCTAAGCCTTGATCAAAACTGCTTTTAGACAACATGTCACAGACTATTAGCAAGAGAGACTCCACAACTGTTATTGTTCATTCGGATCCAACAGTGAGTGCCATCAACAGGCAGGCAGCCCAGGGGACCGTACACTATCACATTAACATCAGTCATTGGAAAGTACATCACTGAAAATACTGTATGATAGATGTGTCGCAACATCTCACAAGATTAAAACATGACAGCCTTTCTCATTAAAAAAAAAGTCTGGTGGGCACTAGAACTGCGACAATAACAGATTAAATACACAATAAATGAAAATGAACTTGATAAGTTTGCCGCTTTCGATACATTGCTACGTGCATGCATGTCTGTTTTCTTCATCTTTCACTCAGAAGGTTCACTCACAATGGCATGAATAGTGAGCCCTTTATCAGTCATACAGGCTTTGTCTTGGTGGGTGGAGGCGGGACCGCTAGCATACATACAGAGTGCAGAAGAGTGTAAAGTAAATTAAATTAGTAGACTGCATGGCTCAGACGGTAGTGCGGTCATCTCCCAATCTGAAGGTTGCTAGTTCAATTCTGCATCATGATCATCATCCTTGGGCAATATACTGAACTCCTGATGTTGCGTCATCAGTAGGTAAATGTGCTAACAGTGTCAAAGTGTTTTCTTTTTTGCTATTATCATTGCATGCTTTTCTCATAACAACTCTACTTTCCAATGATGGCTATTCTGGATAGTCAACTGACTACTCTGTTTTCAAGATTCTGTGTAAAATCTGTTAACTTGCTTTATAGATATACAAAAATATCCAAGCATAAAAAAAAAGAGTATTAATCCCCATTGATGATTTTACAGAGTTCCATCAGACCATTGCAATTGGTTTACACATGAAGGCATTTGCAGGTGGAGTACTTTATATATAATGAGATACTGCACAATATGCAATACAAAGGATGAAAGTAAATTAAGTTGTAGACTCATGTATAGTCTCTTTATGTGTCTTGTGACACCCTAACTGTATGATGTATATATGTTGTGTATGCTCAATTTTACATTAAATCAATTCAAAGAATATTACACATACTACAAAACGTGCTAAATAGTTGGATTTAAGATGCATATAATTCTTTCAGGGAAACAAAATTCATGGACCTATTTAAATGCATCCAATAAACAAAGCCCACCGAGAATAATAATCAGTCATGTTTGTTTTCCCATTTTTTAAGAGCATGGGAATGCAGAACATAATCTATTCTCATTTACTGATGCTTGCTGCACTTTTATGAGCAAATTGTGACATCTATATGATCATATTGTCCTCCATAATGTTGTCTAGTGTGGACAGAAAGAAGGCTTGGGGAATGCCTGTCTGTGGGTTTAATGACCTTCCTCTTATTTCTGCAAGGCACTAACATTCCACTGGTAAATAATATAAAGCAGCAGAGTATTTAAGGTGTGAGATGGGCCTCCCCAGAGAGGCGCCAGAAGATTTCAGAGGATGCGTAACTCTGGGAATAATAAAGAAAATATGTTTAATTGAACTTAACTTTAGTTTTTACAGTGAAAAAATAAACAGAGTTCAGAAAATAGAGCAGAGATCAGAAAACTAAAATAGATCTGTTTTTCAGAGAGTAAGGGAGGCTCAACCGTTTACAGTATGTTCTCTCAGAGGAGGCTGACTGGGACCCACTGACATATTGGAAATCATTTTAAAAGCAATGAAGTCAAAATTGTGTTTTTGTTTTTCTCATTTCAGTTGTGAAATGTTGATATTTGTCTTTGTCACTCCTGTAAATACAATGCCTACCCCTTCTTGCATTTGCATATTTTAGCTCTATTTAAAACCGCATTAAGGTCAAAATGTTCAAAATGCAGGTCTGTATCTTCATGCTTCACTGATAATGTTTTGTTGTCAAGTATGGTGATTTCCCACTTTGTTTTGCAGTCCTTGAACCCATCACAGTTGCTGTCAGATGCAAAAGTGATACTGAGACACTGTGACTCTCATTCAGTCTTTTCATTACATCATCAGTCATAAGTGGTGATGAAAATACAGTTCATACTTAAAATGTGTTTATAAGTATATGACAGGTTCTGGAACTGTAATTAATAATTGCAACAGCCACACCTGAGCAAAACATCAACATCACGCTAAAAGGAAGAGTAACTGATGGGGCTCAGAACGGAAACCCAGTGAAAAGCAGGGCTCTACTGTAATTGTATAGGTCACCTAATCTGGGGTTGATGCTATACTTACATTGTTCATTCATTCATTTTGGAGCCTATCCCAGCTGTCATCAGGCGAGAGGCGGGGTACACCCTGGACTGGTTGCCAGCCAATCACAGGGCACATATAGTAGACAAACAACCATTCACACTCACATTCATACCTATGGACAATTTGGATTCACCAATTAACCTAACATGTTTTTGGAATGTGGGACAAAACCGGAGTACCCGGACAAAAACCCATGCATGCAAGGGGAGGACATGCAAACACCACACAGAGATGGTTGAGGGTGGAATTGAACTCGGGTCTCCTAGCTGTGTGGCCTGCACGCTAACCACTTGTGCAGCCTGCTTACAATGTAATGTATGTAAACATTTAATAACGTCACATTTCATACTAACAAAGAGAAAATCACATGATATACAAGTAAATCACACTGTACTGCTCCCTGTCTGTGTAATTGCTACATAATAGTTTTCAGATATAAATCTGCATTGCGTTGATTCGCATTTCAAGTGAATGCTACTTGAGTATGAATAAAAACATCTAACATCAGTTAAATGAATCCTGCCTGGTACAAATTAATATGAGACGCACTATGCATGTTTGAAGTGTTTGCGGGCCTATTTACTCTGTGCTGAAAAAAACAGTCTTCACTTCTGATGGGGTGATTCCACGCCTTCATGCACAGTCAAACCTCAACCCCACATTGGTAGTTTCGGTCAGCACTTTTAATTTTACAGCAAATTTTACAGCACACACTGCCTCTGTCATTTCAACACTGTCGACTGCCGAGTGATAACCACAGTGTGGTGTTGTTGGTCTGGTTGGAGGAGACGGCCAACATCATCGCTTGAAGGAAGCATTCTACAGACGACAAAGTCTATTGCTTGTGACAAGCCATGATGCCTGTGGCGTAGATGATGTAATTTATCCCCACCCCTAATCTTGTTTTCAATCCCCTAGCAGGCTCCTTGTAATGAGACTGTGTTTCAAGCCTTTTCACCACAAACTCATCCTGAGCAATTTATCCTTTTAAATATTACAGCGCTCTAAAAAAATGTACATTTGGGCTTGCTGACACCAATATTCAGAAATATTACAAATTATTTTCTTTTGAGTATGACCAGGCTCCCATTTCTGCGTCTAGGGATTTCAGTCTGTTTACAATTACCTGCTGCATATTGGGTGTGTGAATGTGTGCGTGTGTATGTGTGAGCAAAGGGCAAATCAGTGCGGATTGCCCCGGGTCATATACAGTAGACTGCTGGTTAAGTGGACATCAATGATGCAGCAGCAACACACCCACATAAACAAGCACACGTCAAACCTCTCAGTTTCATCTGCTGAGCCCCTTTGGTGAAAGGGGAAGCATCTGCATTATTGATGCTCCTGTCCTGTAAAACACTGAACTCGCTCAAGCTGCAGCTAACATTACACCTGGCAGTCAACATGAACAACATTTTGTTAAATTAATTGCATAAATACAAGCGAGCTTACGTGGCCCTTATTTTGTAATACCACTTTGTTCCTTTGGGGGTGTCACTGAGCCAGCTACAGTTGTGTTTCCACTGCAACTTGTCAGTGGGCGGGTTCTAGCTGCAGTATGTTATTTACACAAATAGTATCACTTCAGAGCAGCAAGACAGCCTGTAATTGAATTAAACAAAGAACATATTCACATCAAGGAATATCTCTAGTTACACCCGAGCCTAACAAACTAGATTACTTCACCATTTATAGTCCGTTCATTTCAATCCACCATCCATTCATTGCTATTTGCATTGTAAAAAAAAAAAAAAGTCCAAAAGTATTCGACCCATTCTCTCCCTATTTGAAGCGCCCTTTTGTATTTGAGGGTATCTAACCACACTGCTGGCTATTGGTTGATCAACAGAAAATTGTCACCTCAGTGTTAAAATGAAAGGATGAAATGTGAAGAAGATTTTTTTTAAATACCATTTAAAAACGGAGGCGATAGCAATAGAGAAACACATTTTCACGGGAAGAACAAAATCCAAAAAATCCAACTGGAATAGGTGCAGACTCAGATCTTTCTGTGCTGGTTATTGTGTGTAGCTGCTCTAGAGGAGTCCACAACAAAAAATAGCATAATAGGTCCCCTTTAAATAATAATTGAATAACTGTCTCTTTACCAGAAAAGAGGCAACAGCCCTTCACCTTTGGACAGGACCTATGCAGACCTGAAAATGAATGACTGCGCCTTAAAAGGATCCTGTGGCTTTTTGATAAGTTATGGTCATCTTGTATCTTGAATCAAATCAAGGTTACCCTGGCATGCATGGGTTACAACTAACTGTTTAATGTTCATGTTTGCATCTTCATGGGTGTTCATTCTTTTTTTAGGAATGGTGTTGTAAAACATAGACGTGACTCATTCAATGCAGGTAGTCTAGATACTGCAGATCTGGAGGATATTTACTTGCCATGGGAGTTATTGCATTCGTGGACTGCTTGCCTGGGAGGGAAGCAGCATGCCATGTAATATGTGTGGTTGCCCCTGACAACAACAATACCTAGCGCACATGTAATAATAAAAGACTAATCGAGTATTTTCTTCTTGCAAGATATTACCATTGTATCAGTTATGAAACCATAAAGTGAAGCAGGAAGCCTGCATGAAGTAATGTGTGAGACTAATTTAACACTGGTGCACCAAAGCAGTCTCCAGTCTGAAATATTTCTTTCCTACAAATCTATTCCTTCTTTTTAACAAAGCTATTGTATTAGATGAGTATAAAGAGTGCATCTTCCCTAAAATATGGAAATAAGCACCAGAACGTAAGCAAGCACAAGAGTGATGGAGGAATTTTAGCTATACAATATACTATAAACCAGGGGTCTCAAACACACGGCCCGCGGGCCAAATGTGGCCCGCAGGACACTAGTTTAGGGCCCCCGCCTTGATATGAAAGTTTAATTTTAGTGCAGGCCCACGCAAGTTTGATATGGATGCTGTATGGTATCATGTACCCAGAAAAAAATATTACTTTTGATTAATGTTCATGTTAAAGGTTAAATAACTGTTAATAGTTATCCTCCCTATCCGTGTGGAAGTGGTAAGTTTTTGGCTATTTAAGTTTAAAGGAAATAACTTGAAGGCTACTGTTTAGGTTGCTAGCGCTCTAGTTTGCGAGTTAGCATGTGTCACAAGAGCCTGCAGTTGCGCAATATGTTGTAAATAAAAAGAGTATAAATGTGACTATAGTCGTGTTTTGTCATGTCTACAGGGCTTTAATAATGCTTTGTTCATTTTAATCTGAAAAAAAATTGTCTACCCACCAACTATATGTGGTTTCTTAAGTTTTTATTATTTGCCGTTTTATTATTATTATTATTATATTTATTTATTTATTACTGATTGATTGATTTTCTTTATTCTTGATTTGTTTATTTATTTTTCATCTTATTTTGTGTAGAAAAACAAAAAGTAAGATATTTGAGAGCAGTGGAATGTTTTATCAGAGCTTTTATTGTAGAAAATCGAAACCAAAGC
Organism: Doryrhamphus excisus; assembly: GCF_030265055.1. NCBI lineage: Eukaryota > Metazoa > Chordata > Actinopteri > Syngnathiformes > Syngnathidae > Doryrhamphus > Doryrhamphus excisus. The sequence continues at coordinate 7,982,241 of NC_080466.1, read as the reverse complement.
AAAGTTTATTCATTTTTCTGTTTTTAATAAATGCGTTTGGTTTTTTTTTGGAAAACCTAATGCGGCCCAGTCTTGCCCAGACCCTAGCTCCAGTGGCCCCCAAGTAAATTGAGTGTGAGACCCCTGCTATAAACAATGAGTTCTGCTTCTTCCTACTCCTTTTTGGACATGTTGAATTGTGCAAGTGTTAACAGCTGATGTTTCTCAATGTATACTTAAAAACCCAATTTTTATTTCAAGTACCCCTCTGAACCCTTGTATCTGCTTTCAATCATAAACTGGCTGAGTTCACACTATTTTTGGCCCAAGGAGTTTGATGTCATCTTTCTAGCGCTCTATTTTAAGTCTTGGTCGATGATCTTGAACGGCACACTGCCTTATCTCCGATTACAGAGACCATGTTGGGCTTCTGTAACACAGAATATTTACACGTCACGGCCACCAAGCAGGCACGCAAATGGACTTTCACATTTGGCAGGCGGTGGTCGATGGCACATGGCTGTTACAGGAAGTAAATGCTTTGAATTGTTGTTTGTTTTTTGTTGTTGTTTTTTTTTAAATACCCATCTTGCCGTAGGTGAAATAGCCTCACAGTCACAGCAAGCTGCTGGGATCACACATCATCCTTTGACCTAGGAATGTGGATGTGCTGGTTTTAGCCAACCGTTCTCTTCTAATGTTGTCTCCAGGCCTCGTCCCCACTAATGGCAGCCTAATCTGCCAATCATTTCCTTTTTTCTGAAGCCAGCTGGATTACAGTTATTATTTAGAGTTAAACCCTGAACTCCTGAACTGGCTCAAAAGCCAACATGTTTTAAAATGACAACCTGATTTTCTAAGTACTCTGAGGCAGTATTACCAAGAGAGAATAATCCACTCTTCCCAGGCAGTACGGAGATGGTCAGTCACTAAATACAATATTCCAATCCCATTTCCTAATGGTGGCACCAAGGGACTTCGCTGGAACATTGATATTGAATGAATTGAATTATCCACCTGCTACTGTAGCAGGCCAGTCACGAGACATAAACAATATGCATATACTTATCATCAGCTCCGATGGAGGCATGTTTTCATTAAAAAACAATACATTATGTACAGTATCACTATTAAATGTCCCTTCTTGAGCTTGGTTTGTGCTACTGTTTAGTCAGGGGTTGAGTGCAAATCACTGCCAAAATTGTAGGGACTGTGTTTTCCAGTTAGTCCACTTTGTGAGCTACTATGACTAGTCAACTATTTCACTTGTTAGCTTTAGTGTAGGGAGACCGACACTGTTAGTGGTGCTGAAAGTACATTGTGTTACAACAACCACTTATAATGCACATGTTGAGACAAAACACAGAAAATAATATACTAAAGGTTGATACATCACGGCCGTTACAGTCCGAGTTGCCATGATGCAATGTTAGGTTTTCTAGGTTATAATGTCAAGCTGCACAAGAGGATTTAGAGGAGGAGGATCGAGCTTAAGGAGCGTATGCGAGTGCCTCAACCCAGAAGTAAAAGCCAGGGTTTATACAGAATGGACTATTTCCTATTGTTCTAACAGTAATGTGTCCCAAGAGCCAGCTTATGAGCACCAAACATAAGAAAACTCTATCATATCATTAATAACCTGCTTACTCCACTTTTGCCCTTAGTCGGTTAAAAAAAAGACACTCCTTCCTCATGCACCTCATACCGTCTCTAAGACGCCCCTGGCTAGATGAGCTAGTATAAACGCCCACCAAAGGACAGCTTTGGAAAATAAAAATAAAAATCAGGCTTTGCTGCACATCTTAAAATAAAGCCTGCAAACTATATGTAAGTAATATGTAAGTTTTCTCATTGTGTTTTTCTTCAGCACACAGGCTAACCTAGCATGATGTTGCTGTTGAAATGTGACTGTAATGTTAGCACTGTAGCTTACATAGCTATGCTAGTTCTGCTAATATTTGTGCCCTCCTTTTCCACTCTTTGTTATATTGTTGTATGTGACATAAAGCACCTATTAAATGTGGCAAGTGCGGAGTTAATGTGTATAGTTGGTTGAATTTCAGCCAAGTACGAGTCCTTAATTATAGATCAACTTGTTTGTGACCTTCTAAATATGGTTTACATTATTGGAGCCGACTAGAAATGAACAAACACCCCTATATTCACCTTTACACTCATATTACCCAAGATAATAGACATAATAAGAGTAAATAAGCCATTTACAACATAAATAAAGTAAAGCTCGTGTGTGTTGCTATGAATGTGGGAGAACAGGAAGTCATGAATGTTGCTATGACAAGGAGAGAACAGGAAGTAATGTTGGGGGTTCGGTGGTGAGTTTTAGCTTGGAACGGCTTATGGTCTCAACAGTAGCTCATGTTTTTATTAGGTGTTTTATTAGGGATTATTGTGTCTGTTGTGGGATCCTTCAAACCAGCAATTAAAGCCTGTTGGTCCAGCAATCAAGTTTGGCAACATTAGTGATACCTAATGACAAGTGTAGAATATTACATATCATTCATAGCATCTTTTGAATGCCTTATATTTAATAATAATAATAATAATACATTTTATTTGTATAGCGCTTTTCAAAATACTCAAAGACACTTTACAGAAGAATGGAGTTGAATAAAAGCAAGCAAGCAGAGTAAAAGATACATTAAAATACAACATTCATTCATTCGTCATCAATTAAAACTTGAGAAAAAGCGGGGCGGGGCACAGCAGTCAGGTATAAAAAGTTAGACATTAAAAACAGATTTAAAGAGGTGGGTTTTTAGTTGTTTTCTTGTTTTATATATTTGTATTTTAGTTCATTTAGCCATTTTTAATTAATTAATTAACATTTAATTAACTTAACATTACCTTTAACTTAAATTTAAATAATTTAACATTAACATTTAATTAATTTATTGTCAATATATTTTTTAAAAACTGGCAGTGAAGCTACAGAGTTCAAACTGTGAAATGGAGAAAAATTGGATAAATGGGACAGTAGCGCTTCTTGGAGCCACACACACTGTCAGACGCAGGCTCGGACAAACACAGCTCATTAGCATTAAAGCTAGACACACACAAACATTTTCCCAGTCACACTTACTAAAAGCACTTTTAAACTGTCTTATTTGAATTGTGGGATCTCTTTAAAATTGTTGTATAATGTGACCTATAAAAGGAAGATCAAATGATGGTTACTTACATCCGTGTCTGGCCCCTTATCAGCTCCTGGACAGGAGAATGTGACAAATTCATGGCACCTCTTGTGGACCACAAAACAGCAAACTGTAAAAAGAGGGAGATGAGAGAAGAATGACGTGAGATTGGGAGTGTAAAAACGACATAGATGAATGGAAACAGGGTTGAATGAGAAAAAGGTTCAATGGTTAAAACAGAATAAAAGGAAACAGTGACAGGTATTGAAGAAGCGAATGAAGCCTCAGCTGCTTATCATGTGTCCAGATGGCCTTCATGGTGTCTGCTCTTTTTACACAGTGTGCTGCCACAGCTTGGTCAGACAGCAAATAGACACCTACATTTTTCAGCACCCCAAACTGCACTCAACCGGACACAAGTAATGGACATAAATCTGCATGGAGCACTTGTATGTCTACATACTGTTAAATATCATCAGTGTGCATTGCAGTTGGCAATAGTTCAAGTTGCTATGTAAGCCGGTTTGGAGGCATTAATGGTTGTGTTGAGAATTTAGACATATTTTAATTCACACCAAAATAATCACCCTGCATTTTCTGGATCAGTCTATGATATTTTGTAGAACCTGTTGAAAACTTTTTTTGGTAATGGTTTTATTTCATTTGAACATGCATCAGATTACAATTGAGTGCATCACATAATCAGTTCATAGTTCCACATGTCCAAAAGGAGTAGGAAGAAGCAAAGCTTATTAAATCCTACCCCTCCATCTGGTACTTTTACAATCAGTAACTGATACATTTGTTCACTTCCTGCTTTCCATAATACAGTTTAAGGTTTTTTTTTGTTTTTTTGTTTTAATAATGCACCTCGTACCGAAGTACCAAAGATATGACCATCCAATGACATAATGGGTACCATAGTAACTGTCAATATAGTGATATATATAGCACATCATGACTGGTTCAAGACTTTTCATCCTTGTATTTAGCAAACATCAACTGCTTGTATTGTTTCTTAAATTGGCTCATCGTTGTGCATTGTTTGAGGTCCTTACTCAATCCATTAGTAGTGTTTGATTCCACATACTGAAAAGCTATGGCTTTTTAACGTAGTCCTAGCATAGAAGTGTTTCAAATTTAGTTCTTCCCTGAGATCATATTTCTCCTCTCTTGTAGAGAAGTATTGGATGACATTTTTAGGTAATTGGTTGTTTTTAGCCTTTATGCATTATTTTAGCTGTTTTTTCAAAGTGCTACGGCCATTTTTTGTGGAGTTATTTGCACGAACGCTCGCAATGTTACAGAATCCTTTACAAAAAAAATCCTGAACCCAGACGGTGATCCAGATCACCCTCAAAATGTTAACACTTCTTCCATATCCCATTTGTGACAACTCCGGAAATAATTCTCCAAATCCATTCACTTATTTTGAGCACAAACAAACAAAAACACAACGTCTGCACTGCGATTTTTTTTTTTTTTGAGGTAAAAAAGATTTAAGTCCAGACGTTTCTGCTTTTTAACTAACTACAGTGTGTTGCTTAGCAGACTGACACATCCTTGCTTGTGTCTGTGCCTGTCAGACATTTGAACTCGCACTTCATGTTTACAAGGCCAACACTTGCTGCATGACAATGAAAGCGTCTTACTGGTGGTGTCCATAGTCTTCACTTAGCGCTTGAACCCTGAGTTCACTCCATTAGTGGTTAGTGTTTTATCCTTGAAGCCATGCATTTTCAAAGACCTTGTCGGTGGGACAACATATTCATCTGCACAGTGACAGGGAAAATCCATTTGTCACATTAACACGATTTAACTACATGACGTCACCTGTGCAGAGCAAGACAGTCTAATTACATTGTGACACAGCTGTCATTCTGTATTGACATATGATACATATACAAATATGTGCATTGAACATATTTTTAAGGATATGCATCCATATGTTTGACAGCATGTAATACACACTATACATAAGGTGTACTTTCACAGTAGAGCTGCGTGGGTGAGAGCCACTTAGAAACCACACAGTCTTATTTATACTTCTGCTTTCCACAGGGATTTTACCTTTTCCAAAAAAAATGTTTTTCAACTTAAAATGCCCAGGAGATGTACACAGCAGTCAGGAGCTTAAGAAAAACATAGCATGTTGTTTTTGACTAACTTTATCCCTACTAAAGGGGGGGTGTTCATTAATAAGGAAAGGTTGCCATTAAGGGGAAATAAATGCAGCCTTCCACACGGATGCATTACAGCACCACAAGTTAACCCTGACTAGCCTCTGATGCCTCCGAGGAGCTATTGGTCAGCACAGTCAATTACCAACATGGAACCACGGGCAATAAATCAGGCCGCACCAACCCACAAACTAGACACATCATACATCTCAATGATTCAGTAGCAACATTATTCATCCGACAACAGACGCTGCTATGAACGATCCTAAATGTACTCCAGAAAACAGTGGGCCACACAGGATGTCAGGTTGTTCTTCCAAATCTAATCAGTCTTGTTTCATGGGTTACAGTGGAAGGAACTCATTACTTCTTGAGCTTTAATAGCCGTTTCTCTAATCAACAATGATCAATAGGGATGCGTAATGACACTCAGTGTCATAATGGCAACATAAACTGAAGTAACCGGAAAAAAAAAAAACATGTGCTTGAAGGCGATATTGTGCAAGTAACATTTGTGTTGCTCATCACACCAGCACATAACACTTCCTCATTATCCACCAATCACGGTCATGGCGAGGTGCAACCACAAACACCAGCATATTGTTACAGTAATTTCATTCTGTTCGATTAATACAAGATTATTGCATGTAGAATTAACTAGCAAAAATCAACACAATTGTGCATCAATAATCTCTGCTCCAATTGTGCAAAATGTTTGTATTTAGACAGCGGCATGTATGCATGTACTGTAATTCTTTGTATTGCTGCTGGTTTGGCTGGCTGTGATTTATGATTTGTTGTGGATTTTATTTCAAATTGGTGAATTTATTACTACTACTACAATTATTATCATTTTATACAAATGACTGGTCCTTCCTGTAGAACCCAGGTGTTGATGGTGAGCATAGGAGATAAGGCTGGAACCGTAAGGCTGGACATGTGTTTTTTTTATGTACATTAAACAACCACAGACAAAATATTTTGAGGACATGACATAATTAGTATAATGACAACAAGAGAGCAAAATTGAAAGTAAACCACTTGTAGCTTCTTCTGTACCCATGGGAAAACATGTCACTAAGGTAAAACGTCACATTTGGAGTCTGAAGACCAGAGGATATAAACAGAGATGCCAGAAAAGTTGACTGGCAATAGGTGGCATCGACTGCCGTAACCTGTGGCATGTAGGGTTTGATACCGGATGCCGATTGTTTTGTGTGAGCAGCTTTGAAAAGCATTTATCTGCATATGACGATCACGTGTTGTTTGCATGCAATATATTAAGTAGCATTCTTTACACTCATATAGTACCTGTACAGTAAAGATTAAAAAAAATTATGACATTGGAGTAAAAAAATATGTCGAGAGATTACCCATTTTCACGCTTGCTGAACTGAGGTTTGCATGAACTCAAGTATGATGAATTTTCTAAGTTGTTTTGTGCAGATTTCGAGGTCTGGTCATGCATGACTTCACCTACAAAACTGCTAAAAAAAAACAAAACAAAAAAAAAACAGAAATGCAAAACACACACCTAAAGGAAATCTCTGATTTTCTGCTATCGTCTTGTGAAATGTCAAGTGGTTCAATGCATACATCACCCCTGACACCTAATGCAGAAACATCTCCTTTACAGAGCAACCTTAATTGGAACATGGCATTGATAGAATATCCTTGCTAAACAAGTGAATGTATGGTAAAAAAAAAAAAAACAGTTGAAGCGTGTTACTTTTGTGCGCTTGAAATTGTGTGTGTCTCTTTTCATTTGTAATTTGAGCTCGACAGGTTCGTTATATATGCCTCTGATGTAATCTTTCGAATTGTCCCTGGGCACAATTAATTGTAAAGCAGCTGAATGTCGAATGGCAGCCTTAAAATCAATACTCATTGACTTTCACCGACAACAAACAAACGGAAGGGTTCAAGGGTTCATTGAAGCAATTTTCTGGCAGTTCTGTCTTAGAGTAAAGGTACATATAAGAAATTACATTGATTTCACCATCCCCATAAATGCTGAGATACGCATCATTACATTTCTGTTACAGCTCTAATTGACTGTAAACAGTTCGTTATAAAGAACTAAAGATACTCCATGAGTACTCCACTTTCCACCTATGACATGGGCTCAAGTGCTGTTACATACAGCAAATTAAAATTCTTGACTCATTATATACACAAAACATTTCAGCAGCAGCAGTTGATCCAACTATCCCCTGACCCTGCAGCTGCTGTAGAAATATATTTGACGAATAATAATATTGCAAAATTAGATTTGTTCACATATAAATATTATCTTAAAGTTTGTATATATTGTAAAATAATCTTTAATGCCGCAGAGGGAACTCATCAGAGCAGCAGCCGGTAAGACTCCATGCTTTTCATGCACACAGTTCATTTGAAAGACTACTTACAGGTTTCTCTAGGTGTTGTTTGGGGTAGAAACAATATTGAAATTGGCTTTTTAATGTCTGTGTGTAATACTGCAAATGTACATATATATGGTTATATGGTTATATGGTTAGAAAGAGCAAAAGCCAAACAGGGCATTTAGACTGAACTTTAAGATACTGTTTGAAACACTAACTGTTGAGAGGCAAACTGGGACAACACCGGGGTGGTTTCCAAGGCAACAAGGCATAATAAAGTTGTTATAAGAATCCAAGCAGCCCAGCTTACAATGAACCCTAGGCAATGTTATTGAACTGAGCCAGAGTCGCTGTTGTGGGAAAGACAGCAGACGTAAAGTAGCATCAATGACTATGAAAATATACCCAGTGATATTGTATGCTCCAGGCCAAGCTTGCTGTTTACTGTACCAATCTTTCTGACATACTATTGAGTCCAAACAGTAACAGGAAATAACAACGTTAAAATCAAACCGGCACAAAAACAGTCCCCTCTCTAATAAGCGGAATGAAGATGTTGAAACAATAGGTGCACACAAAAGTTATTCAAATAAATGTCCTCCATTCCATAAACATCAAAATGTTGAGGGCTTGTAAAGCCTTAGTTTTACACTATAACATCTATAAACATGCATTTAACAGCCGAAGAAGACATAATCAGAATGATTTATGAACCGGAACTACTCTCTTCCAAAGATAGAAAAGATAAACAAAATTCCTCAAGCAGCTGCAGACACACTATAAAAGCAACTATGCAGACACTAAACAGGCCATTTACTCTGGCAATTTTAACTGGTGCCTAATTACATAGCCCTCTTTAAAAAAAAAAAAAGTCCTCACCTCTATTGATTTTAATATTTTTTTATCGTAATAAATGTATGCATAGGGTATGTGCATGATTTGCATGCCTTGGGAGATTTTAAGGAGCAGATATTAAAACAGTATTAAATATTCACAGTCAATAATGAGACGAGAACAGTAATATGACTTATTTATCACAGGCATTCATGCTACCAAGGCCAAAAAACAGCTACTGTATGTAACGTAATGGTTTGGAGAAGATTTCATTTAGTATGTGCATGTACAAAATCACCTGCACGGTGATGAATCGTTAGCGTGCAGGCCACTCAGCTAGGAGACCCAAGTTCGATTCCACCCTCTGCTACGTCTGTGTGGAGTTTGCATGTTCTCCCCGTGCATGTGTGGGTTTCCGGTTTCCTCCCACATTCCAAAAACATGCTAGGTTAATTGGCGACTCCAAATTGTCCATAGGTATGAATGTGAGTGTGAATGGTTGTTTGTCTATATGTGCCCTGTGATTGGCTGGTGACCAGTCCAGGGTGTACCCCGCCTCTCGTCCGAAGAGAGCTGGGATAGGCTCCAGCATGCCGGTGACCCTCGGGACTTGTATACTTGTTTGTATATTTCTTAGGTATATCTTTTGAGTGTTAAGTTGCTGTGTGATGAGTTTAATGTGCTTTGATGACACAGTGACTGTTACGTTGAGTTATGACCTCTTGCAATTTCCAATGGGTTGACAAGCTCTTTGTGAGTTTATTCACATCCCATAATTAGCTCCTGTCAAATAATGCAAATAACAACTTTGCACTTTTCTTTGTTCTCATAAATATATTTGTGCTACATAAAATGTGCAGCTTTCCAATTTGTATAGTGGCTTTTGATAACAGTCAACAATAGTTGACTAAAGAAGTTGATATTAGTATTGAGATGCCAATATCAAGCATCTCTAATTATTAGGGGTGTCACCAGACAAATGAGAGGATACACAAGACTGGGTCTACGATAGGAAACAAAATTTTAATATTACTTTTGAGAAAAGTACAATACATAACAAATAAAATCTTGTATCTTGTATCTCCATCTTGATCTTGCAGTATGAGATCTTGTGATACTCCTCACTATATCATTATATTTTCTTATTAACAAGTTCTGCAAAGTCTGTGCTTCACCACACAAATATTACTGATCAGTCTGTGTGTTCATGCAGCTGACATTTACAACTAAACAACAGAAATGCTTATTTCTGAACCCCATGAAAGCGGAGCAGTTTGGTTGAAAGCAGAATACAAACTGCCATGGACCATGTAATCCAGCAGGACAGCAACTAAGTGCGAAAAATAGCAGTCAGTGCAGATTTGTCCTGTTAACAGGTCCAAGATGGCAGTTGAAAAGAACAGGGGCACACTGGTGTGAACATTTGCTCTCCCATGAGGGCAACTCTTTGAGAACCTGGTAGGTCGTCTCTGTTATGCAATCAGGCTGTTGTTGTCTTCAACTACTCAACACTTCTAATCAAGCACAAAAGAACACAAGATCGCCACACTATTTTGTTTGAAATTTAAAAAAGAATAACACAGGAATGCTGTTCTATTCATTAGAACAGTTTTTAAGATCATATTACAACACCTGAAACAAACACTCGTGCCTCCCTCGATTTAACAACTACAAACACAACCAGGGAATTTAAGGCTGGCTTGGAAAAAAAAAACAAAACTTACTTTCACACAGAGCTGTGTTACTTTCAACTGTGTAGAAAAAAACATAGAAGAGGCTCTTATTTCAACAACCTGACTAAAGACTTCCAACAGAAAAAAGAATGTCTTGGAAAATGCTCAAAAAGGGATCTCAAAGCTCAGCGGGCTGAGTGGGTTGGCCGCAGCTTCCTGTTTCAAGGGCTGGACTTTATTTGGACAGCTTTACCACGGCAAATACACTCTGCATTCTATTTGTTATCTGTAAAATGTTGCTCAAGAATCATCAAAACAGGAAGATTTATGGGCAAAAATCCAGTTATGTAATTAGATTGGTTGTTTGACATTGGTTAATATTATGGACAACATTGAGTGCTTTCTTTGGAGGATGAATTACCCGATTCTGCTTTGGAATCTCTCCTGAAAACTCTACCTATATTAAATATAGAATGAATCATAACTACCAGTATGTATGATCGTACATTTATGACAAATACAAACAGATGGATGCTTGAGATTTTTATAAATCTTAATTTAAAAATTATGTTGTTACACAATACATTCATTCATTCATTTTCTATCGCTTTTTCCTCACGAGGGTCGCGGGGGTGCTGGAGCCTATCCCAGCTGTCTTTGGGCGAGAGGCGGGGTACACCCTGGACTGGTCGCCAGCCAATCACAGGGCACATATAGACAAACAACCATTCACACTCACATTCATACCTATGGACAATTTGGAGTCACCAATTAACCTAGCATGTTTTTGGAATGTGGGAGGAAACCGGAGTACCTGGAGAAAACCCATGCATGCATGGGGAGAACATGCAAACTCCACACAGAGATGGCCGAGGGTGGGATTGAACCCTGGTCTCCTAGCTGTGAGGTCTGCGCGCTAACCACTCGACCGCCGTGCAGCCCGTTACACAATACACTGAGGTCAAAATGGTCCCAAGGGTTCGCTTTGGTGGAAGAAGTGCAACAGTCTGGGCAAGCATCACCAGTCAATCCAAAACATATTTGGTGATTATAGATGGCTCTCATAACCCATCATCATCCCCCAATTCCGCCAGCACACCCCCAACTTTCTGTTCATGGATGACCACATCGTGCTAGAATTGTCACAGCTTAACTCCAGGAAGTCAGAGTGCTATGTGCTATGGCCAGCAATGTCCCCCTGAGGCAGATCTGCGTTTAGCACTTGTGGAGGAGTGGAACGCATTGCCTCAGAACAAGAACATGAGGCTAGCTAGGACCATGAGACATCGCTGTCAAGCTGTCATTACAGCTTGACAATGACAAGCAATGTTTGGGGGCATCTTTGTTAATGTATAAATTGTTGGGGTAATAAATATTGCACTAATGAAAATTTTGCATCTTCTCATTCATTAACGATAATATTAATGCAAACTATTGCTTATTTCATTAAAATTCAGTCCTAACTCATTGTGAGTAGTGAATAAGTGGTGAGCATGCCAGTAAATTTACCTGAGATACAGAGTAAGTGATAAAGTGGAGACTTAATAGGATTGTGAGTAAGACAAGATAATCCAGAACAAGACCAGTTGACTTTTTGCGGGACAAGCTTGTTGCAAAATACTTTAAAAAGAAAACATATAAAGAAAAAAAAACTGTTTAAGCAATTTAATTTTCACTATTAACAACTTCCCCACACTGACATATCCATGATGTCATTATGCTATTGGTTTTATTACAGCCACAGTGATGTCAGCAATAACATAGTTATTACAATTGTATGGTGTGTGTTATTGTCAATCTGTTTACTATCATGATTAATGATAATGAAATTAATGAAATAATTCCATTACTACTATTACCACTAATAAGTTTCATTTCACTAATACCACTGTGGCTGGTTTAATATTTTTTCCTCTATGTTATGGTCTTGTATAACCATCATAGACATTTGCTGATGTAGTCCTGTTTGTTTTTGTTGTTCTGTTCTTGTCAATGCAATTGTTGTTGCTGTTGTTTTTGTCTCTTTGTGTATTGCTGCCCCTCTTGTCCCCGTACTCCCCCTTCTGTTTTCTTTTTTCTTTTCTATCCCCTCCTGCTCCAAATTAGCATAACAACAAAACATAAAATAAAGCCAAATAATACTCCATATGCTGAATATTGAAGTGGTATTACTGACACTTAGTGACCACTGAAGAACAGTATTAAAATTTGAATGTCTTTTTCATCATATTTGAAAATGCTTAATTTAAATATACATGTGTTTTCATTAAAAATAGGCTGTATTCAACCACAAAATACATTTTTCAAAAACTATGATAGAGTGAAGCTGGGAAATTTGATGGGCAAAGTGGCGAGGGACAACTGTATCACAGATGGCGTACAAACTAGTATCAAAAATTGATAGCTTACCATGTAATTACATGGTGATCCAGTTTACTTTATGCACAAGGTAATAACATGTTTCTATGTTTTTTAATCAGCGCTTCCTCATCTTATAAAATATGAATACAAACTGAATTATGGCAATAAATTGATACTCTACTTTATTTCTGTTGTTGTATGAATTAAACAAGAAGTGAGGATGACAAAAAGTGAAGCGTTCCATCTGACAGTTTTGCAGTAATGTGTACTAATTAGAAAGCTCCAATTGTTTATTATATCCAACATGCATAAGTTGCTCAACAGAACAATAACTGAAAGATGAGGGTGCCAGTCATGAAATGGTTGGGGTCATGGGACTGGAACACAGTAGGAAAACAGTCAAATAAAATATAGTAAAATATAACTCGAGGAAAATGCTTTGACTATAAGATAATGACTGCATCTACAGTGTAAAGCAGCAACAAAGCCCCTGAATGGCCGGGAAATTATTAAACATGTCAAATAGTTATACATATATCCACAAATTGGATGGACAAATAGGTTTACACAATCCTGAGATGGAAAGAATGGGTTAATAAACAGCATTTCGATGTGTGACAACTGTAACATTAAGCATATCAACCACGTCTTTTTTTTAACAATTTTAGGTGTCTGTAAAATTAAATACATAACACACATGATTTATTTCCGCAGTGCGTCTTTCTCAGTCCTAATGCCGCATGCAGTCGATCATTTCCACATGAGTTATAGCTGCAAATGGAACCAAAGATGTCGATCCTTGATAATGTCCCTGCTATTGCTCATGTTATAAATTATCCTCCACAACAGGGCCTAATAAATAGAAAACACTGTCTCACAATTCTGGTGAAAAATATTTTTTCATTGGCAGCATTCTGGGAATTCATGACTTGCGACACCTACAGAAAGCCTGCAACGCTTTATTTCTGTCAGCTGGTGCCAGGACGCTGAATAACTCACAGGCGTGAAAGCACGGCCTTAGGGTTCGGGCGTAATGAAGGCTAAATTAAATTATCGGTATCATACTGTTAAATAGGAAGTACTTTTTTTTTCTGTACAAGAACATTCATTTCATCATCTTCTGCTCCCATCATCACCTCTCTTTTTCTTTCTTTCTTTCTTCCTGCTAGGGAATAAGCACCGTTCAGTATTGTGTTGCAGATACCCACTGGACCATTAAAGTGATGGTCATAATAATGAGTCGCAGTCGTCTTAATGCAGCTGAGGCAACCAGCAGAGGTGCTGTTGATTCAGTCTCAACTACTGGTTGTTTGTGGCTCATAAGATGTGCTGTATGGGGAAATAAGCCATATTCAGCAAGACCTTGGCTCTGACACAACTCTTCCAGGAAGCATTATCATGTCCTATTTGCTTCATCTTGGTTTGTGTCAATGTTTATTCCTTAGAGGGAGTTTTTCCTTGCCTCGGTCACCAAATTGCTGACTTGTAGGATTTAGTTCACTCTGAGGAGCAATATTTAAATGCAATATACTAAGTTATATATAAGTTATATATACTTGGGTTGTTTATATTGTTTATTTTTCTATATTGTGTATTTCGTACTGCTTAACTGACTCTGTACTCTTGCTGCTGTGCAATACAAATTTCCCCACTGAGGGACGAATAAAGGCATATCTTAATCTTAATCTAATCTCTTAATAATTCGAGACCTGTTTCTGGGATGAAGTGCTCTCTGAGAACCTGTTACAAATTGGTGCTATTATATGTCAATAAAATTGACTTAACACTGGCATCAAAACTGGAGTTCAGAACATTCAGAATCACGCATCATCCATACTTTAAAGGAAAATTAAGTCAAAATGTACATTCTCACATTGCAAGTGACTATAAATAATCACTGCATCATGTATAAAGGCCAAACTGGGTGTGCATTCATCTTCTTCCCAATCCACAATCCAAACCTGCTGCTTCCCCCTGAAAATGTCACAGCTCCATGAAGTTAAAAAGGACCCTTTGAATAAATCAGGACCTTATTCCCTTTATTAAAAATGAATCGAAGACATATAATCCCAGGTAGAGTGTGAAATAATGACTCTTTTAATCATGGACTAATAATAGCTGCAAGGAGCACACTAATCCGAGTGTTATATAGCTGGTGTTAGAGTGAAAAATTGTCTTAACACTTCCTCTCACGATGCAGGCTAGTATGCCAGTAGTGCAGTGGGCCAAAATGAGGCCACAGAGTAACAAACAAATACAACATGCTTGTCGAACACAGGGAAATAGCAATATGAGGAGAATTTGGGGAGCATTAGTCATCAATAGTATTTTAATGGCGAAAGAAACAATGATTAGAATGTAAAAGCATAAACCTGGGAATGTACGGAACCAAGGTGAGTAAATAAATAAACACTCAGTGACTCAGCATAGAATTCTGCCAATGTGGAAAGACCTTATTAGAGCTAACATAAGTTTCTGCAATCAGCAGTATGCGCTCGAACAACAATGAGGCAGAGGATGGCCATGAAGGAAGTAACATTAATGGAAAGAGAATGCAGCTGTCGGAAAGAAGACAGTATCAGACATGTTATAATACAGTGGAGGCAAAGAATACAAGAAAATAATTGTCTCAGACATAACAAATGACAAAAAGAATAAACATGGAATGTCCCTTGAGGCTGCACTGAGAGTGAAAAAGGAAGGACAGGGATAATGACACTGAAGTTTAATTACAGAGGCCAATTTCTGTGCATGTTTTCCTTTCTCTTCCTTGTCCTCATCTGTGGTGAGCTGACCAGAAGAACAGTTTATTGTTCTTCGCACAGCCTGAAGTACAGTATGTGTGTTCTAAGATAGCACCACACTATTACCATCGCTTACATAACTGCATCATTTGCTCTAGTTTCTCTGTCCAAATCTTCTTCTTATCTGTTTTTTTTTCTTCCCAAACTTTGAATAACACAACTGAGCAAGCGTGCAACACGTTTCAGAGCGCTGACGCAGTTGCTCAGAGAAATGGCATTTGGACACAATGGAAAAGGGAGACACTCTGCTGCGAGAGTGTGTGTCATTGCCCCCTCATTATCAGTCAGTTTGGACTTTAGCATAAAGAACACACATAGTTAAAGAGCCCAATAACATCCCGTCTTAGAAAGTAAACAAGTAGAGCATGAAAAAGAAAACTGTTGGTAAGGAGGCAATTATATATATATATATATATATATATATATATATATAAGTCATTATTATAGGGATGTTTAGCTAACCAGTTGGGGTGAGTAAAGCACTTGAAAAATAATTTCCTTCTTTCTGTTCCCTTTCATTTTTGTTTCATTGTTATGTTGTTTTTTTTAATGAAGTAAATGTTTTAAATAAATACAAATATATTGTCATCACCATAGTTTAAAAGTCAGTCCAGGATGACTATTAAATTATTATAGTCTATTAAAAAGTTAATTAAAAAAAAGTAAAAAAGTAAATTATTAAAAAGTAAAAGTAAATTAACTATTAAAAAGTCTATTAAATTTAACTTTAACTCTCTTTTTGTCCCCTCCCCTCTTTGTACCTGCATGTGGAGGAGGGGCTACATTGACTGGCCGCATGTTAGCCTCGCGAGCCAGCATTTGAAAGGTTAATGCCGCAGAATGCCACATATTTTGTTTTTACACAGAATGAGCAAGGCTAGTGCATGAACACATACGAACTGAGGGGTGACATTTGCTCAAATGTAGTGACGAGGAAGCACGGGAAGATGACCAAAGAAGATGACCAAACGATGGTAGAAAGGAGCTTTCATCCCAACTGTCAATTATTGTTGCTCGCTACATTGCAAAATAAATGCATTTCTGGAAATGTTCTGGAAACTGTTGTCAAAATTAACACTGTTAGTGGTAACGTGAGTGCTGGCAGCAAAGAGGAGCTGTGGTTCATTAAGGGAAACATGAATTCCGACATGTAGGTGACCCTCATTTTAAAAATCTGATTAAGATTAACTATATTAAAATTGAGCATTTAGACCAGCGTAAATACAGCCAAAGTGGTGTGCATCACTGCTTTTGTCCATATAGTGTAGGGATCGACCGATATGTTTTTTTTGGGGCCGATGCCGATACTGATTTTTTTCCTATCACCCTTAGCCGATGGCCGATTTAGCTTGGGCCGATACTTGTGGTCGATACTGCTTTTGCTGCCTCAATTTACATGAAAAAATGACCATGATAACAAATATTACAGGTCTCAAGTTTAAACAAATATTTATTTAAATGTAAACACTGAACACAGAAGGATTCAGCTTTCTTAAACAGACATTTAAACGGCATTATCAACTTATTATCAACCATGTGCAAAACATTTCTGTCATAGTTTAAGTTTTATCTAGCATCGATGTGATGACTGCTCCTCCGCAGGGGGACGCACATCCACCCCCCCCCCCCCCCTTCGCCTCCACCAACACATCACACTGACACAATTTAGTACGATATAAAACATTTATCTCATCATTAAAGTTCGTGTTGTGCACCCTAAAGACCTCTGATAGCAGACACAGTTGCTCCTATCCCACGCGTATTGGCCGATACCGATTCAGGTAAAGAACGCAAATATCAGCCGGCCGATGTATCGGTCGATCCTTAATATAGTGCATGACTGATGAGATCCCTTACTGCATTTTCTGATTGTGTGTCATTCATTCACTGTTATCAGCCTCAGACGCTCACACCAAAATAGCAAGTCATTCATAAAACCTGTCAAGTAACACAAAACACATGACTCCATCACAATAGACTTTTCACAAAATGACATGTGACGTGAAGAATGCACACAGTGGAGAGTCACAATGGCCTCTTCTTGAAGCCATGAGGTCACAGGCACACATAAAGACCCAAACACACGCTGTCAGCGTTGCTATACACCTTGTAATGAGCATGAACTGCACAAAAGGGAAGCACACAGCAGCCAGTGATAAGTGTCGTGACGGCACTTGATGGGGTGGGGGGGGGGGGGGGGGGGTCGGAGAAGGAGGAGATGGATGAGAGTGACGTTGCTAAAGTTACAACTCAGTGAGAAGGTGACTGATGACCTCATACTGGCTACCACCTCGCCATAGAAATGGGCTCATTTGGCAGGACCCACTTTTCTCCTGTCTGTCTGCTTCCTGTGCAAAATTACATTTGTAGTTCATTCATTCATTTTCTTCCGCTTTTCCTCACAAGGGTCGCGGGGGTGCTGGAGCCTATCCCAGCTGTGTTCGGGCGAGAGGCGGGGTACACCCTGTACTGGTAGCCAGCCAATCACAGGGCACATACGTATAGACAACAACCATTCACACTCACATTCATACCTATGGACAATTTGGAGTCGCCAATTAACCTAGCATGTTTTTGGAATGTGGAAGGAAACCGGAGTACCCGTAGAAAATCCACACACGCACGGGGACAACATGCAAACTCCACACAGAGATGCCCAAGCGGGGACTCGAACCCGGATTGAGTAGTTGTGGCCCAATCCGATAGTGATATCAGATATCGGTCCAATACCAGCCAAAAAAATTGGAATATGTTGGCCTCCATCTTATAAAATTATTTCCTTTGCGATGATAGTAGCTCCTAGTTCCTAGTAAGGAAGTATACCGCAGAACAAACACAACAACTGACCTTTGCATGCCAGCAAAGACTCACTCCACATCATTATGATCCTACCACCACCTTGAGCAAAGTTCAACCCTTAAAAGATATTACAACACAAACACAATGCAGAAGCTATTTTCACGGCCGAGTGGTTAGCGCGCAGGCCTCAGAGCTAGGAGATCGGAGTTCAATTCCACCCTCGGGCATTTCTGTGTGGAGTTTGCATGTTCTCCCCGTGGGTTTTCTCCGGGTACTCCGATTTCCTACCACATTCCAAAAATGTTGTACATGTTTATGTGCCCTGTGATTGGCCCGAAGACAGCTGGGATAGGCTCCAGCACCCCTGCCACCCTTGTGAGGATAAGCGGTAGAAAATGAATGAATGTTTAAGTGCAGAAAAAAGGGCTAAGGGTACTTTCACCTGCAAGTTAGTGGGAGACTATGGGCTACATGTTTTGTGACTGATCAATAGTCATTAGCTGCTGGAACTCATTCATTCATTTATTTTCTACCGCTTATCCTCACGAGGGTCGCGGGGGTAGTGGAGCCTATCCCAGCTGTCTTTGGGCGAGAGGTGGACTGGTCGCCAGCCAATCACAGGGCACATATAGACAAACAACCATTCACACTCACATTCATAACTATGGACAATTTGGAGTGGCCAATTAACCTAGCATGTTTTTGTAATGTGGGAGGAAACCGGAGTCCCCGGAAAAAACCCACGCATGTACGGGGAGAACATGCAAACTCCACACAGAGATGGCTCAGGGTGGAATTGAACTTGATTCTCCTACTTGTGAGGCCTGCGTGCAGCCCTGCTGCTGGAACTAAGAAGATGAAATGTGTGTATCATGTTTACATAGGGTGTAATCGCCGACGGTGCAGGGTGATGACATATAGAAAGAGTGACTGCAGGGAGATGGATGAGGGAGAGGGAGAAACGCAAGAGGTGGTTACAGTGAAGGAGTTTCATCATGTGTAATACGGAAAACATGAGCAGGCACTTTATGACCACACAGCTCATCTACATCCCACAATAAAGTTTGTTATTCCTGTGGTAGCTCTACACAGGAATATATTATGAGGCCATCCACACTTTTATATTGTGTGATATCAGCTAGTATTTGTACAGTACACTATGCCATCATAGTATGCATATTGGAAGTAAAAAGTGAAGATAATCAGTCCGGGTGAAATTACATCTCGACTAATTTGAGTACCTGAATGACAAAAAATAAGCACAAATTTTTATTTTTCCTGCTTCGAGGAATCGCTTACATAACCCACGCATGGGAAGAAGCAAGCAGACGTTTACTTGAAGACTGAAGAGGTGAGAGAAAACAACAAGACGAGGAAAAACAAACATTCAGAAGATGTGGAAAGTGTGGGAGCAAACACTTACATACCACAGCAGCACATATTCAATGTTGCAGCAACTCAGTAGATACCCAGAAAGGAGTGAAAGGTCATAGAAAAGGTAGAATTTATGTAACACAACATTAACTGTGTGCAGGGTTAATTAAGGTTTTCCCTTAATTTTGACGACTGACAATTGTGAATATGGTATGCCCACATATCAGTAACTGGTCATCTCTAAGAGACAATACTGTGTAATGGAACAAGGACGTGTTTGTTGTATAAAATGAATCAACGTGGTTAATGTATAAAATATCCTAATGTGTTCCACTACATTCATTTTAGTTTGAACTACTCAAAGTTGTTAGTTTGGAAAACTCAAAATCTTCTAGTCTAGTGTAATCAGCCAATCTGCATTTAGGGTTCATAAATGTACAGTCATCAACATAAGTTAATAAGCAATTCAGTCTTAGTAATATCAATTCATACCTAGACCAATTTCTCTCCTTTTTCAATACCAAAAATATGATTCACCGCAAAGATTAAAACAAGGAACTTAATGACGTAGTAGCAGGGTCAACATAAGGACATGCCTCTTTCATTTAGGTGCTGTACACCTTACTAATATAAATTAGTCATATATATACAAGCTATTGAAAACTTTTTGCAAGCAAAATAAGAAAAATGTCACGTTACTCGACTTAATACAAGAGACAAGGGACAAAACTGCTGATACTGAGAGGGATGGCTTTTGAAAAATGGCAGAGATTGATTGAATGAGTTAATCACTGATACATCATAATCAGCCCACTGATTAATCGGTCGGGCTCTATTGTAAGAAACCGAATAGTGGTGCATTATTAAGTCAAATGTCATATTACCTGGTGTATCTATTATTGCTTTTTAGAAAATTAAAACAGTTTTATCCAATTACTCAAATAACTTTTCAGTAGAATACCCATATATTCAATAGCTTCAGCCCAAATAATTCGCTTCCATGCTACCTAATGAGGACAAGCACTGCAGTACAGAAACCGGATGGATGGATGCTTGCTTTAGGCATTCAAAATAAATAATGCATGTGAGGAAAGTGTATATGAAGAAAAGAACACAGTGTAGTTGGGAGGTTAGGTGCGGCTCAGTATGTTCAATACTTTCATAAGGGTAAGATATTTTTTTATATGGCATTGCATAAACAAGTGCAAATACTGCTATTTCAGATGAGACTTTACAAATGTACAGGTACAGTTACAGTATCATCATCTTGATTGGTCTCACAGGAGTGTTACTCGTGTATTACAGTATAAGGCAGTACTCACACATACGGTATTTGTATAGTGATGGACCTGGGCGTAAATCTCCCTCCCTTTCCCGGCCCCTGCTGGCTTACTTTTACACTGAGCATTTGAGCCACGGTCAATTTGCTTCTCATCCCTTCTAGACTGCTGTAATGCTGCAGTTTCTCTTACTTAGTGGACTCTTTCCACTTTATTTTGGACAAGGTGGAAGTCCATTATTTCCAGTGTCGCATAAGGAAGACTCAAAGGCAAATAGATGAAGATTTTATGTAGCTTTTGCCTGTGATATTACACTGAAATTATATTATTTATTATTATAAAGTGTAAAAACGTCCTACTGCCAAAAGAGGTTGGATGTGTTTTCTGTTATATTTTTGTCTGCCAACTTTCATGAAAAGTAAAAGAAGACTTGGCCGTGGGTCAAGGAAGTACCCATTACATTCTGAGACAGATCCAGCTCAAGGTGTAAAAGTAATGGAGGCCATTTTACTTAATACAGACTTTACACAAATACATATAAATTAATATGCATGAAAATGTGCTATACGGTTGTCTCCACAATCGACCTCCGTATTGGTGTCAGGTACTGGTAATAGTAATAATACATTTCATTGTGAAAAAGAATTATGAGTGTCAATTAAATATTTTGTCTTGGATTAAACAGCACTTTGCAACTGTGTCAGGATTATGCAGGCATGTAGAGGGATTAAGGTAACAGAATAATTTAATGTCCATTCTGGGAACATTTTCTTTTTTTTTAGGAGGAACACTAAAGTGCTTTTCGAGAGCGCTTGGGAGGATTACCTACTTAAACATGGTTAATAACCTCACTGTTAGTTGTGTGTCTAAACACAGCTAAAACCCTCAAAGCAGGGCTCTAGACTAAGGTCTAACCCTGGACTAGGGTGTGGAGCACAAGTTTGTCAGCAATAAAAATATGAAATAATAATACAATAAAATGGACAAATTAACTGGTATGTTGCAAATTGTGTGAAACAAATGTACTATTTGACACAAACCTGAAATTGATTTGATGCCTGTTTTACAGTACTAATTCATGGGAATTGCATTTTTTACAGAAAAAAAACAGTGGTTAAAAAAAAGTGGTTAGTGTGCAGGCCACTCAGCCACACAGACCCAGGTTCGATTCTCTGCTCCGGCATTTCTGTGTGGAGTTTGCATGTTCTCCCCATGTGTGGGTTTTCTCCGGGTACTCCAGTTTCCTCCCACATTCCAAAAACATGCTAGGTTAATTGGTGACTCCAAATTGTCCATAGGTATGAATGTGAGTGTGAATGGTTGTTTGTCTATATGTGCCCTGTGATTGGCTGGTGACCAGTCCAGGGTGTACCCCGCCTCTCACCCGAAGATAGGCTCTTTTCAATTTAAATATATTTCAAAATATAAATCTGTCCTACTTAATATAAAACAGTACAAATTGAGTGTGCAGGTTTATATTAGTGTAGGTGTAGCCAACTTCCAGCACCATTAAAGCTACTTTTACAAAAAGAAAGTAGAGGTGAGCTATTTGTGTTTAATGTAACTTTATTTAAAAATAAAATTTAAATTTAAAATAAAATATTCTTTGGTGAGCTATTAGTAGTTCACAAGCTACCTGTTAAGATATCCTGATAGCATCACTGTTTTAAAGCTGGACACACTATGTGTACGTTGAACAGCTTAGACACACAGCTATTAAACATGTTTAAACATTAAATCAAAAGGAAAGAGTCACTCTTGGTATTGTATCGTGATTTAGTGATATCAGTGAAATGTACTGCACATATCATTACCCTTATGAATCAATTTACACAAATGGCCATCTTGAGCCGTATTTTGACAGCAAAGCGCTTCATGTTGAGTAAATGGTTGGATTGAATGTCATGTTACAAAATAAGAATTTCAGGTAAAAATCAATCGCCAGGAAGCACTTGAGATGTAACTTCAAGGTGAAGTTGTCAGAGGTCTTTTCTGCACTTGTAGATGTTCCGCTTCAAACACAGAAGAGAAAGTAGTAGAAAAACAGAGTTTCATTTGGTATGAAAATGAATGGAAAAGAAAATAACCTTCATCCACCAGCACTTGTTACATAAGGAGCTTTTTTTCCCCCACCAGTTTATTTGTGAGAGGGAACATGGTAAGCTACCATCCATCCATTTTCTATACCTCACTAGGGTCATGCTAGAGCTGTTTTCGGGCGAGAGGTGGGTTATAGTGTATAGGTAGGCAAAACTGCAAGGCTTACTCAAAGTAGGAAGAGGCAGGATACAATCCTATTCATATGTTCATATATTGGCACCGTATCGGCAGCAGGAGAAATCTGCTGCATACAGTCACTTTATGTGCAAAATTTAAAGCATATGCAAGGTGGGTATGTGTGAAAGAGTGGGATTTAGTGCTGAGACAAAGTAGTTGTGTAGTTTTAGCTGATAATGACTTCTTTCTAGAGCTGTGTTTAGAACATGTGTTGTGTTCATATCATCACTTATGAAGGTTGGCTCGGGTAAGAAAATTCGGGCAAAAAAAAAAATTGGTTGGTTCGCAGACCTCAAAGCTAGGAGACCAGGGTTCAATTCCACCCTCGGTCATCTCTGTGTGGAGTTTGCATGTTCTCCCTGTGCATGCGTGGGTTTTCTCCCACGGGTACTCCGGCTTTCTCCCACATTCCAAAAACATGCTAGGTTAATTGGCGACTCCAAATTGTCCATAGGTATGAATGTGAGTGTGAATGGTTGTTTCTCTATATGTGCCCTGTGATTGACTGGCGACCACTCCAGGCTGTACCCCGCCTCTCGCCTGAAGACAGCTGGGATAGGCTCCAGCGACCCTCGTGAGGAAAAGCGGTGGAAAATGAATGAATGAATGAAGCAAAAGCTATCGGATCAGAGAAGATGACGAGGGACTCTTAATATATTATAGCTTTAACGACTAACAATCGGGATCAGGGGGCATTAAATCCAAGGAGAAGGGGTCACAGCAGAAGCCATCAGGCCAATCAGGGATGCAAATGATGAGATTTATAGTCTTATCACTGACAACCAGGAGGAGTAGACAGAAAAAAAAAATCAATGTAGAACTCTGCTACCAGGACAACAGTCCCTTCCAACCAAATAGCAATGAACACACACATCTCCAAATTCAAGGGCGAAGCACTAGCAGTTGAATAGTAATGCTTGTATGAAGATGGAAATGTATTTATTTATTGACTTTAATTTTATCATTATGTAAAAAAAAATATTGGGATACAAAATTGTAGCAAATAATAATGAATTTACTTAAGAAATATGCTATATAACACCCTGGTAAGGAAAATATGGTTTGTTTTGTCCTGGAGAAGTTCAGCATTTTCTGCAGATATACAGTATATCATATAGAAAATATTCTTCAATAATATCCCACATTCCAAAAACATGCTAGGTTAATTGCCCACTCCAAATTGTCCATAGGTATGAATGTGAGTGTGAATGGTTGTTTGTCTATATGTGCCCTGTGATTGGCTGGCGACTGGTCCAGGGTGTACCCCGCCTCTCGCCCGAAGACAGCTGGGATAGGCTCCAGCACCCCCCGCGACCCTCTTGAGGAAAAAGCGGTAGAAAATGAATGAATGAATGAATATTAATTTAAGACCCAGTGCTATACAATTCAATAGTGAATGATAAGACTCTGCTGTCCTATGTTTGACATTTTCATTGTTACAAATCGAGTCGAGGAGGTCTAAATCATCTCATCATATCAACAGTCTGTAACTGACAGTGCCTTCCTGTTGTTTTTCTTAGAGCCTCCATTAGATAATACCATTATCACATCAAAACTCTGGGCAATTAAATGCAGATTATACTGTAATTCAGAGTCTGGTGCATTAGTCTTTGCTGCATCATGAAGCTATCCAATACACCTCTAATGCATTCAGACATTCATATCCCACTCTAATCCTTGTTCAGTGCTGCTGCTCCCTAGGGATTAAGCAAGCCCCTCTTACTGTTAAAAGCATTCTGATCCCAACCAAAAGAGAGGTGCACCTCTGAAAGGTACACCTTCACACTTCACACTAAGCTTCATCCATCCATTTTCTATTATCCTCACTTGGGTCACGGGTATGCTGGAGCCTATCCCAGCTGTCTTCGGGCGAGAGGCGGGGTACACCCTGGACTGGTCGCCAGCCAATCACAGTGCACATATAGACAAACAACCATTCACACTCACATTCATACCTATGGACAATTTGGAGTCGCCAATTATCCAATTAACCTTTTGGGATCTTGGAGGAAAATTGAGTACCTGGAAAAAACCCACGCACGCACAGGGAGAGCATGCAAACTCTCTCTGAACACAAGTTCAACTTGTTGACCTCACAGCTAGGAGACCAGGGTTCAATTCCGCCCTCGGCCATCTCTGTGTGGAGTTTGCATGTTCTCCCCGTGCATGTGTAGGATTTCTCCGGGTACTCCGACTTCCTCCCACATTCCAAAAACATGTTAGGTTAATTGGCGACTCCATACCATAGGTATGAATGTTCAACTGGAGCACAAAAATGTCACTTTCTTTACACTTGAGGGTATTTTTTGTGCTTGGCAAAGCAAAAATTAGGCAAGTCTAAGTTAGTCTTATGTAATAATAAAACACAGCTACTGATGTTTGTTGCACTGCACAACTGTCTACTCCTTCAGACACACTTATAGGGAATCAATTATGCGTATTTCACTTTTCTGACATATAGATGTTGTTACAATGTTGTATTCTCGTGTTGTACAATGCCAAAGCGTCAGATAATGAGGTTTGCGCATTTAGAAGTGAGCACACAAAGACATTTTGGATGGCTCTCCACACCGAATTCTACTGATGTCCGATCTTCCTGATGTGGACTGCACTCAGTAAACACCTACTCACTAGTGTAGCCCCGCTGCTGGCACAAAGACGCTTAATAGGTGAGAAGATGCTGTGTTCACTTCATATATAGCCAATGTACACAGACACATGCAGAGTGAACCCTCTTGTCTTCTAGCCGTTGTAACAGATTATGTCAATTTATCAAGGACTCATAATTACCGACCTGCTTCTTCGATATTATCATTCGATAAATCAAGATATCCATTACCGGGACAAGCCTAACCAACGCTAATCAATAAATCCTGACACCACCTGGCCTAAAGAGTAACCTCATGGGATTTTAGAGGATCGCTACGCAGTAAGTTAAGAACAAGGGTTTACTTTAACAGGCCAACACAAGGTCAGTGTAAAATGCCAATGCAGACAATCCAGCTTAGGGACCGGGCAGTCACCACAGAGGCCTACTTTGCTTGCAGACAAATGTGAGGATTTGCAAACTGTTGACAGCATCAATTCACCAGCGCAGGGAAGGATTGTTCCCTTCTGCTCCCGTCCAGCCCAAAAGTTAATCTGCGTAAATGGGCACGCTTACGACAGGCAAATGACGAACAGGTGGCCCATTCATGAAAAGTCCTTCATTGAAGTAAAAGCTATTGTTAATCCCCCCCCATTAAGCAACAATTCTGTAATTCTGATCCCCCAAACATGATTGTCAACAAAACGGAAGAATAAACCCAAAGAAGGGAACTGCATTGGTCGAAATATATTCATACCGTTAGGACTGCCATTTGGCAGAGTAGTGGTTAGGACATCTGCCTTCACAGTCAAGAGATCCTGGTTCAAAGCTCTGTTGGGCCATCACTCAGTGTTGTTTGGAAAATTCTGTGCCCGTGTTACACCATTCACATAAACACATTTTTATCCATTCACATTAATGCGAAACATAAATATTTGTCTGTCCATTCACACACACAACTATAATGTAAATATCTCTCTGTTCACTCGCATACACCCAGAATTATTACTCTAGTAACCTAACTTAACTCTTCGGGGGGAAAAAAAGTGTTGTATTTTATCCTGAATTCCTTTTTTTTTTTTTTTTTTCAAATTCCGATTTTTCCATTTAAATTTTCTAGAATTGCGTTTTTTAACTTATACGCTTATTTTACCAGCATAGAGTGTATTTATTAATAAAATACCCATTAAACAAAAAATCCTTACATTTATCGATGCAATACATCATTGGCCAATTTTGCCCAGTAATTTAGAAATGGATGCAGGTTAGCTCACTTTTTTCAGTAGGATGTCAGCCTTCTACAAAATTGGAATGCCTGTGATTCGGGTTAAAGAAAATGTATTCAAGTTTTTTTTTATGGCACCCTTATTTCGTTTACATAGTTCGACAAAATATGGCAAACACTTACTTTGAAGGCCAGAAGTGTGTTATGTGTTGAAGAACATGCCTCCGATCTTTATTTCACTCAGAACTTGCACGTCAGTGGGCATTGTAAAAAATACAGTAAACCTCGGATATATCGGATTCAATTGTTCCCACTGGTTTTGTCCGATATAAGCGAAATCCGTTATATGCGTATACCGGAAAATGTCCGTTTTACGCATATATCGGATTTATATCCGGTATATGCGTAAATCGGATTTTATCCGTTATAAAAAGGCACTTCCTTGACTATGTTTCCAATGTACCTGGACGCACAGGCAACGCTGCAAACGCTGCAAATGACGTCGTATAGCGGCCTGTCACGATTCGGTGAATCGGAGCGCCACAATGCGGCCACCCAATATATGCGAGGGAAATTTAATGGAAATGCATTAGAACGGGACTGGAGATTTTGTCCGAAATAGGCGAAATCCGTTATAAAAAATCAGATATATGCAATGAATTTTTATTGGAAATGCATTACAGAAAAATCGGTTCTTTTTTATCTGTCCATTGTGAGCGAATTTCCGATATATCCGAGTCCGATATATCCGAGGTTTACTGTACAACACGGTGTAAACAAATAAATTGTCAAAACACTACAAAATTTGCCACACACCTTTAGAATTTTTTAAGCAATATGTGATTGCCAACATGCAAAACGTCTTGGCAGGGGGCACGGGAGGGACTTTATTTCCCATAAGTCATTGACCTTTTGTCTCATAATTAGACAACTTTGAGGATAACTGTATTATACGTCTTCCAAAGCATTTTCAACACACAATCAGAGGTGCCACAAATGTAATTTGTCACGACAATATTGTTTTGAAGCTAAATCTGAATAAGGGTTAGATTTCTGAAAGATAATTAGAGTGTGATAGCTTTCAACCTGAAGAGGCAATATTAAAGTGGCTAAGCAGTTTGGATTTCCCCGAAAGCCTCTCACCTCTCTTCCTGTTCCTCACTAATCAATTCAGACCAGCTGCATTAAGATTAGACAAATCCATCACAGCACCTTGCATTATTTATCATCTAGACTCTCACTGTGCGTTTGAAAGACACACATTTTGTGTGTGTGTGTGTGTGTGTGTGTGTTTAGTAGTGTTTGTACTAGAAAGGACTACTGTTTGTCAGCCTATTGGGACAATGTTGTCAGAGCCTTCAGACAGAGAAGACAGAGCCTTCTCCATCGCTGCCCCCACCCTCTGGAACTCTTTGCCCCATTCACTCTGTGCTTGCCCTGACCTTCCCAGTTTCAAAAAACAACTAAAAACCCTCCTCTTTAAATCTGTTTTTAATGTTTAACTTTTTATATCTGACTGCTGTGCCACGCCCTGCTTTTACTCATCTTTTAACTGTGTATTAACAAATGAATGTTGTATTTTGGTGTGTCTTCTACTCTGTTTATTTGCTTTATTCAACTCCATTCTTCTGTAAAGTGTCTTTGAGTATTTTTGAAAAGCGCTATACAAATAAATTGTATTATTATTATTATTATTTTTGTAAACAGTGCTCACAAGGGGAGTAACTGTGTATTTTAAATAGCACAGTGGTATCTGCTAGGGCAGGTACATTTAAATGCACAAAAATTACAAATACAAATACAAATTTCCCCACTGAAGGACGAATAAAGGCATATCTTGATCTTAATCTTAATCTTAAAAAGATTTTGAATGAATATGGTTGAAACCAATGTTTTAAAATGCATGTAGTAAACACCTATGGAAGTAAGATACTTGGGTTGGAAACCAGTTTCGATCATCGATCAATCAGGTAAAAGCAGGTAAGAAAGGGTCCTCCCATTTAAGGCGCACTTCAGTCAATATATTGGGCTTGGTGGGTTTATTATTCACTTAGCTATCACAGAGATAAGACATGAAACGAAACCAGGTTGACAAACTTACATACTTTGGTGATTACGATGGCGGATATGAAAAAAAGAAATGTGTTTCCTGTATTACTTCCACAAGTGCACATATCTGCCTATGCCCACGTGACTACTCCCTTCACACCTCCGCAGAGAGCAACATACGTAGATATGTCTGCTACAGGTGATTTGTAGATCTATTTTTGTACCAACATAAAACAGTATAGCATGTACATGTCCTGCTGTGTCTGCTGGTATGACTAGGCTCCATATTCAGTTCCAAGGTTCTTCAATGGGTTCTCACAACTACTATTATTCCCTATTATTCCTGCACCAGCTGACTATCTGGCCCATCCAGCACTACAGAAACAGGTGATGAAGTGAGTGCTCTCACCATCTGTAGTACATCTGGGTCACTTCTCTTCCCTAACATCCCCTACTCAGACCTCAATCACAGTCAATCATGTGACCTAACGCTGTCTTTTCTTTCATCTGTATATACCAGACACACCTGTTGTAAAGCAATACTGCTGTGGCAAAACAATCATCCAGTTCACTCATACTGCATGGCTAAGCTGCTGAACAGGGCAGGTTAATAAAAGCACCACCATGTGGTGTATCTGTCATAAAAAAAATAATAGCATGGGCAACACAGTAGGGGGTGCATGTTTTACCATATTTTTACCCTTTTGTGTGTGGCAGTCCAGGAGTAAAAGAGTTAGTTCTTTCTTTATTTTTCTTTCTTTCTTTCTTTCTTTTCTTAATTTATTTCAGACATGCATACTATTTTACATTATTCTTTCTCACATATACACTTACAATACAATACACTTACAATATCTATTTATATATATATATATATATATATATATATATATATATATACACATATACATACACACATATATACATACATATACATACACACATATCTACATATATATATATACACATACATGCATACACACAACACCTCATTACTGCACATGTCTGAAAAGGAGCAGGAAGAAGCAAAGCTTATTAAATCCTACCCCTTCTCCACACCATAGCAGTTACCAATTCAATAAGTGATTTTTTCCACGCATATAATCACAGAATGTTACATAAGACAAAACAACAAAAGAAGAGTGGGAACATCGGTTAGCGTACGCAAACACAATACATACACTGAGGAAGGAACAAGCTTTAAACGCAACCTACAGAACTTAAATAACATACTGTATGTCAACTCTGTGACATAATAGTCACATAATATCCATTTTACAGAACATAGCATAAGTATAAACCTAGAAATATTTTGTATTTATTTATCAGTTATTCGAGCAGATTTAAAATCTTTTACAAAAGTGACTTGTCTTTGAGTGACAGAAGAGCAATGTTAAATATAGCCCCTGTTGACCTCTGTCCCCCCTCGCCCGCTGCCTTGTAAACACACACATAGACACATTTGCATTACACTGTTCTGCTTTGTGAACGTGAATGAATCTTGATGTTGGAGCCAAGGAAGCAGCAGGTGGCCTGTCATACCATGTTATTGCCAAAGAGTACAGATTGGACACTAAGTGCTAATTTCTGCTGTTTCAACAGCAAGCAATGAAAAGACCGGACATGTAGAAGAGGGAGAGTCATGCAAGGGTAGAGTCTTTCCAACAACAAGCAGGCGATAGTCACACCCTGAGAGCGAGGGTTTTTAACAACAGCACAGAAAGAGTTAACATTGCGTCACAGTGGGCACCTTAAAAGTCCCTTCCAGTTGGATTTGAGCCAGCGACCTATGGATTTCAGCATATTGACTCTACAGTTCTTCACACCACCAACGGAGTTACCAGATTTTTTTGATACTGTTGTTGTATCGAGACCACAGCATGCACATCTGCAGAACTCACAACAGGACACAGAGACAATACAAACTGTGGTGCAAAAAGTACCCCAGTCAGTCCTATAGCAGGAATTGGGTTCAAACCATCTTAATTATATCATGCTCGACTTTTCCAGGATCAGAAACAGATTAACACATGTAGACCAGTGTTTTTCAACCTTTTGTTACATTGGAAAAAATTTGCAGCACACCAATAACCAACATTATTTGCTTCTTTCAGTTTTTTCCTGATTACGGACTCACCACAGCAGATTCTTTTGATCCTGCATACTAATTTAACCAACAATGTTACAAAATGTCACCACTACCTCTCACGTGCATCACTAAGTCTATTACAGGAACGAGGCAATCAGCTACGTGTTGCCACATGGACGAATATTACATTGCTCTGCCAGTCTTTACACCAATGACACGCGACAATGGCATAATGTTTGCAGAAAATTATTAATACATGTTAATTAAAAAAGTAATATTGAATAATTCCTCACGGCACACCTGACGATTTCTCACGGCACAGTTGTTGAAAATCAC
Source organism: Doryrhamphus excisus (assembly GCF_030265055.1). Classification (NCBI taxonomy): domain Eukaryota; kingdom Metazoa; phylum Chordata; class Actinopteri; order Syngnathiformes; family Syngnathidae; genus Doryrhamphus; species Doryrhamphus excisus. The sequence goes on along the minus strand of NC_080466.1, from coordinate 7,950,876 downwards.
TGATGTAGTCTATGTGACTGAAAAACACACCCATCTTGTCTGTATACACTATGTATACGCTTTTTGTACATGCTATCATGGAAGCTCATGGCACCAGTGGCAGAATACACATTCAAATGTTACCAAGCTGTAGAAAGCTATGTTATCCAATTGGCAGCTATTGGCATGTAGCATTCTTGTCCTCTACCCACATGGCTAAACAAGCTGAAAGAAACTATTTATTTTCGTGCATGTAATTGTTTTTCTCATGTGGTACCATGACACACTCACTCGCACCTTGTGTGTACCGGTGCTCTGAAGGAAACGTATTCTTGTTCAAAAGACTATTAGGCTAAATCGCTTCCTCTTTTCACCAGCTGTATTGCAGTCTAAGGAGGAAACAGAGGACACATGGGCCAAGTTGCAATTTGATCAAGTTGTCAGAGCAAAGGTGAAGTAACAATTACAGGTAATGAGAGAATGTGTGTTCTAGCCAGCATTAACACACATGGGATTTACCTTTCAAATGTCGACACGCATATAGTTGACTCTATGCCGGATATTCTGAGTGCTGTTCAAACACTGAACAGCTCCAAGCTATGTGCATAAATAAGATGGAACAACCCTAATGTAATTATTATCAAGTCAACAATGCTGTTGATCGCAAGACAAGGACCTCAAATTATTTTAAGTTAAGAACGGATTCACGGATTAGGGCAACACCCCACTTTCCTATAAGAATGCGCAAGAACTCCAAAAATTGTGGGGGATGCCTCAATAAGTGATATAAAATAATTTGGTTTCAACCGGGTCTCGCAAAGACCGATTGTATCAAGACTGTGGTCTCTTATGAGATCATTAACGAGCGCAGCCTTTGAGGAGAGACATTTAATATTTATAAGGTCAATTTTTGTTAAAGTGAGTGTGTTCTTCCCCAGACAATTAATTGATTGCTTCGTCTAGAATCCATGTTATATTTTCATAAGAAGTTGATAAGAAGTTAATACCATAGGTGTCTGGGAGCTATTCCAGTCCAGCCTAGCGCCAGTTAGCCATAAAATTACAGACTCCGCACCCGTTCTAGCAGGCTCGCTAATCACCTGTGCCCCGACTTGTTCTAGTGTGTGATGTCATGTGAGGGTCAAATAGTGACCTATATTTCTAGAAGGGGTATGAGCGCTTTCCCCACTTTGCTGGAGTACAAATACAATTCATACATGATAACAATGTTAAGCAATATCCCTTTCGGCGGTCACATGGTCAGGAGATTGGGAAGATCAGGGTTTGAATCTCCACTTAAGCATATCTGTGTGGAGTTTGCATGTTCTCTCCATGAGTGTGTGGGTTTTCTCCAGGTACTCCCAGTTTCCTCCCACAGTCCAAAATCATGCATGTTAAGTTAATTGGCAACACTAAGTTCTCCATAGGTATGAATGTGAGTGTGAATGGTTGTTTGTCTATATATGTGCCCTGTGATTGGCTGGCAACCAGTCCAGGGTGTACCCCGCCTCTTGCCTGAAGTCAGCTGGGATAAGCTCCAGCATACAACCGTGACCCTAATGAGGATAAGCCACATAGAGAAGATTAGATTATTACTGAATAATCTATAAACTGGTAACCAAATGGTAATTTAGTAGATGTTAAGCACAGGAAAGGAAAAAATTAAATACTGACAAATGGAGAAAGAGTAGGATTAAATAAGCTCTGCTTCCTCCTACTCTTTTTTTTCTGTCTATTAAAACATGTTTTAAGCATGTTGGAAATAAACTAATCCATTACCAACAATTTAAAATAGCATAGTCATATATTTCACACAACTGTTCATACATATCGCTGCTTTAAGGAGGGCAGCGAGCAGTCCACCAGACAGCTACGGTACATCAAGATAGCAATGCTGAGCTTGATCCAAAAAAAACAAGTCACAGACGAGAACTACTGCTAAAGGATAAATGTGAAAGTGCACAGGAGCAGCAGGCCAAAGCCTTGAAATAAGACTCTGCAAGAAAAGTAGCCAACAGTCAACAGAGAGATTGTTCACAAGGCAGACACCATCGAGACGAGTTTCCACAACGCTAACTTTACTCTAGCATTTCATTGCTCATGTCATGTTGACAGGGTGTACACACTACATTTAGGGTACGATTTCTACATTAAGGGAATAAGGAATCATGGACTGGGCCAATAAAAAAAGAATCTCCAGTTAAATGCACAATCTTGCAAAAAAGTATGTCATAAAATATATCTTACATTAATAACACAATAGGAACTGCATTGGTGACATCTCTGTGTGGATTTTGAATGTTCTCTCTGTGTGTGCGTGGGTTTTCTCCAGGTACTCCGGTTTCCTCCCACATTCCAAAAACATGCTAGGTTAATTGGTGACTCCGAATTGTCCATAGGTATGAATGTGAGTGTGAATGGTTGTTTGTCTATATGTGCCCTGTGATTGGCTGGCGACCGACCAGTCCAGGGTTTACCCCGCCTACCGCCCAAAGACAGCTGGGATAGGCTCCAGCATGCCTGCCTGGATGGAAAACTTTGAAGTAAAATTAAAAGTATTTGTTTTATTGACGGTTAATAGTTTTTATTGAAAGTTGCTCAACGGCCATCCCTGATTTAGATTTTACTTTAGGAGTAAACCGAAGCTCGAACTGCTAAAACTGACATCTATACAGAACATTTGTTTCACAAATTAATCCAAAAATGCACCCACATATTCAGTTAATGAGCTTCTAAACTGGGATATAGTTTGTATTTCAAAAAAAGCCAAATCAATCCTTGAAATGTCCTGCTTCATAGTCGACAATGTAACTACACTAGTGATGTAATACCGTGCAATCTGCCCTATTTTTAGCAAAAGGACATTTATGGGGATGAAAATGAAATGTCAATCCCGTTAAGAGAAATGCCATCCTCCCGTTTATTATCTTGTCATTTTCAAACAGCGACTGAGAGGCCGCCTGGTCTGACCTCCACTTTACAGGAGAGCCTTAGCCTTAATAATTTATGGTGAAACAGATCTTACAAAGTGAGGACCTTTCCTACTTTTAAAAGCTGCAATGGAAACGATCGCCTCTTGATAAGGTGGACATTATTTATTCAACATGTCTGGGCAGGGAATTTATGAAAAAAAAAAAAAAGAAGATGTGGACGGTTTACACTTATTTTTGATACAGGCTAGGTCTACACGGAACAAATTGAAAAACTTGAATCAATATTTTACAATGCATTTGGGTCTGATCCTCATGATTTTAAGGTCTATGAAAATTTGATTCTTGGAAAATTCCAGGAAAGGGTGAGCCTTTTCCATTTTCAGTACTATATTTACGTGAAAATGGTTTTCTATATGTTTGAACTTCATAGCAAAACTTTATTTGGAATTTTGCCCATCATCCACAATCCTTGTCATGAACACACATATATAATAGACTCGGCTAATTAATGCACATAATGGGACACACCTATTCCACCTACAAAGCACCTCCAACAAAGCTTTATGGTTTGATATACATGTTGTGACAATGCAGTAACAGGCATTTATTTTTCTTTTCTGACTGAAATTGCATTACTTTTGGGAGGTTTTTGCATGATTGCTTCAAAGTATTACCTCCACAATTATTCTTTTCATTCTGCTTAACCATCTCATATATGAAAAGGTGAGACAGTACCAGTAAAGCTGAGCTAAAATAACAGCTTGCTATAAAAGCACGTCACGAGGTGCTGTCAACACCTTAGAGTCTGTCGCGGTCGCACTTCCACCTGACCGCCATCAGGTGGGTTGCTGGCAGTCACGGAAGCTTGCACGGCAACACCACCACCACCACCACCACCACACAGAGTGAGAACATTTCCCTCCTACAGACACGTCAGACTCCACGAAGCATCTCCATTTATTAGAATGATGCAGCAAGCTAGGGCCTCTGAATGTCTCACACCCTCGGGAGAAAAGCTTCTAATCATTAGGCTCAAATGTCTTGCAGGGTGTTTATCTTTATGTCTACAACAGATACAAGCTTTGTGTCTGAATGCCCTGGTGAGAGGAATCTAGTAATAATCCTCCGTGCTTTGCACCTGGTCACACCTGCTAGATGTGGACTGTGACAGTACGTACTTTTATCTTGCATCTAAGAGGACACCGCTAAAAATGCAGCAATAAATGCTGGTGGTGACAACGTTGGGATGTGTGGGAGCTCTGATTACCATTCAGTGTTACCAAATGTAAATGAGACATTTTTATATACAAAACAATTGGTGTTTTCTTATGCATTTAAGTGAGCAACCTGTTTTGAGGTTCTTGTGGTCCAAGGTACCACTTATCCTCACGAAGGTCACGGGTATGCTGGAGCCTATCCCAGCTGTCTTTGGGCGAGAGGCGGGGTACACCCTGGACTGGTCGCCAGCCAATCACAGATGTGCCCTTGGCACATATAGACAAACAACCATTCACACTCACTTTCATACCTAGGGACAATTTGGAGTCGCTAATTAACCTAAGGTTGGAATGTTGGATGAAAACCCATGCACGGGGAGAACATGCAAAACTCCACACAGAGATGCCCGAGCGGGGAATCGAACCCGCTTGTCCACTGTGCAGCCCATATCAATAGATTAGCCACTTATTTCTTAAGAATGTTATTGATTCTGAGATATGATTAAAAGGAGCAATAAAAGGGCATATCATTTGATTAGTCACTTATTTCTGAAGAATTTTAATGATGCTGAGAAGATCTGGCAAACTACTGCATGTGTGTTCCTTCCTCAGGGGAGCATTACTCAAATCGACAGAAGTGGCTGTTCATCTCCAGATTGCAACCTGAAATTGAACAGACCGTAGCATACCTGGCAAAGCTAACCTACAGTCGTAAATGTTTTCAGCTGCTGGATAACTTTTATTTCACAACAAGAATAAGTAAGTTGTAGGTATCTTTATAGACTTTGATATGTTCCTATGCATGGAATTTTCTGCAATCAAGACTGGGTCAAATCATACTGTGCATGCACCGATTAACTTCTTGTTAGTCATGACCGCAGCTGACTTACTCTTTGTTAGCATGGAAAAGATTTGTATGATGTGCCACATTGCAAATACAATTCTAATTATTCATTAGGTAAAAGTAAAAAAATGTAAATGGAATTCATGCCTATGGTAAGTGTATGTAAAATGCACTTGCAAGTCTCCTGTCTTTTCTGTTTTATTGTTACTAATACTATATCTTATTCATATTATGCATACTAGGAATAATATATGTTGTATAATATTTTCAGCATTGTTAAATAAATGCACTACTTCTAGCAAGCATCACAAAGTCCAACATTTCCTACACTCGAGAAGGACTCGTTAAGGGTGACAAAGCAAGGAGACGTTTCAAGTACAAAATGATTTCCTGCTGGCCTTGGAGAGCAAGAGCAATGCTTCAGCATTCTTCTGCTCAATCTCACTTTCTGCAATGCTATTCTCCAACTGCAGTATTGTGTTGTATGCTAGGGCTTCACTTTCTTGCTAAATATTTGGAAAATTACAACATAAGAGGAAAACAAGGTTCTTTGAGGCCCATCTCAGTCGTTCTCCACATTGGAGCAACAATCAACATTCGGGTTGGGAGTAAATACTGGAGTTGCATGCCTGCAGAATTGCAAGTAAAATATTATGCAGGTATGCTGTAAGCACTGTGTGTATCCATACATAGACCACTGGCCATCTTCCCCTGTCTGTCACAATTCATAAACAGACACATCACACATACATATAAAACAAACATCCTCTCTGAATAAACCAGAAATTGGTTTTACCTTGGCACTGGAACCCTTGTTTTCCAAAGCCCCTGCAGACACAAACAAAAGCAGAATTAAATGATCACATGACCACTTTCACTGCCACATATGTACAATCAGAAAGATCTTGTTATTTATATATAAAAGTAACATACAGTTCAGTCAACTGTAGAAGTAAAATCGTGATGCGTTTGCTGGTTGCCTTTTCAGGTTTCAGGTTTCGCATTTTTTGCACAAAAAATGTTTGCTTTTATTTAGTAGCAAATCATTCATTCATTCATTTTCTACCGCTTTTCCTCACGAGGGTCGCGGGGGTGCTGGAGCCTATCCCAGCTGTCTTTGGGCGAGAGGCGGGGTACACCCTGGACTGGTCGCCGGCCAATCACAGGGCACATATAGACAAACAACCATTCACACTCACATTCATACCTATGGACAATTTGGAGTCGCCAATTAACCTAGCATGTTTTTGGAATGTGGGAAGAAACCGGAGTACCCAGAGAAAACGGGGAGAACATGCAAACTCCACACAGAGATGGCCGAGGGTGGAATTGAACCCTGGTCTCCTAGCTGTGAGGTCTGCGCGCTAACCACTACACCGCCGTGCCGCCGCCGTACAAATTAATGATATAAAAATGAAATGTTTGTTAATACTGACATTTCTTTCAATTAACGTATGTTTTACACAGTCTAAACCAGGTGTGTCCAAAGTGTGGCCCTGCACGCCATTTGTGGTCCATGGTTGTATTTTTATTGGTCCTCGGCACATTCTACAAATATGATTAAACAACAACATTTTAAAAATGGTGAGAAAAAAAAAGGAGTCATTTTATAGGAATAAAAACAAAAACTGAAAAAGTAAGTTTAAGATTAAGGGAAAAAGTAGCATAAAGGTGAAATATTAAAAGAAAAGTTTCAATTTTCGGAAAAATAAGTTGGGAAAAAGTTATAATATTGCAATAATAAAGTCAAAATATTAGGAGACTAAAGTCATACTACTACAAGAAACAATGTACACGAACAACATTGAAATATTTGAAAAAAACATTTTAAACAGCAAAAAAGTGAGGAGAAAAGGTTCATATTAATACAAAAGCTGAGATGCAGGCTGTTTTTTTAAGTATAAAAGAGGTTTCAGCATATCTACATGGTTTGATTTAAAACACATGTAAAAGTGAACCTTTGATTTTTCAGTATGCAGCCCCTGGTTGTAAAAATACCACTGGTCTTATTCCACTGTGCACGCATTCTGAAGTTTTTGGGTCTGGAATGCAATGGAAGCCATGTAGTGAGCTATTCCTGCCAGATCCGCTAATAAGTCTGAACAATCATGAGGTCATCGCCACAGTGTTTTGTTAGTTAAGCCCTCCCAGGAAACAAAGTGGACTTATCCTCCTTCCGCTGATACAAAAGGGATTGTAACAAGTTGTAGACTGTAACCCCGGACATGTTTAGTTCTCCCAAGCATGGACTAAGGAGCGGCATGGGGAACATGTCGTGCTGTAAAACTGTCATGGTCATAAACCACAGGCAGCATAGGGCCTGAGATCATACTAGCACTTGCAGCAGTGGACTACTGTGAACATGGGGGTATATTTACAGTGGAACGGTAATGGTAACGGTTTAATCTTATTTCAACATGCATACAAGTTACATCACAATACATAAATTGCAGTTCCACATGTCCAAAATGAGTAGGAAGAAGCAACTCTTGGAATGTCTAGACTCCAACAAAATCCAAAATCTATCATCTTCATTTCTTGTTTGTGCCACTTTAGAGAGAAAAGGCCCTGTAATGTTACTTTTTCATGACAGTATGCAGGAAAAAACCTCCTTCCTCTGACATGCTAGTAGTCTGTTGAGCCCCTCCACTTCATGTAGACCACTAAAAAAACAGGCTTTGCTACACGTGTTAAAATAAAGCCTAGAGCTCTACCAACTATCAATCAGTCAGCTACAGAAGTAGGCACTATAAGTTTGTTCAAAACGCTCGGTTTTCAAAAGGCGTGGTAAAACTGCCCCTTTGTGATGTCACAGATGGGCGGATTTCCTTATATGGTTCATACGTAGTTAGGTGTGCTCAATCCAAGCGGAGTCGGCACGTGGGTGGAATAAATTAAAACAGACAATTGTGACAGGAAGCAAAAAAATCAAAGGAAATGCAGCTGGAATAGGTGCAGATTCAGCAAGATCTAAAAAGTTTCTTCTGCGGGTCCCCTTTTAAGGGGACCTTTTATGCTCATTTTGTTGTTGTATGTGATATATGGCATATATTACATTGGATAAGTGCAGATTTATAGTTTATACCTATGAAGTGGAAATAAATATATAAAATAGCACTTCTTGGAGGCAGGGGGCACTGTGACAGGTGTGAATGAACACAACTCATTAGCCTTAAAGCTGTAGACACACAAAATGGATTGTTGCCAGGTGGGCTTAGTAAAAGCACTTTTATATTTTTATCTCCACCGAGCACATATTTTTGCTTGTGTGTTTGTTTGTGTTCAAAATAACTTGATAGGTTCTGAATAGATTTGGATGAAATTTTCTGAAATTTGACATGGAAGAACTGAATCAATTTTGGTGGTGAACCAGATCACCATTTAAGGATCCTTCAACATTGCCACAAAAATTGTGTTCTGCAAAATGAAGCTTGGCAGAGGTCTGTGCCCTCTGAGTGCTTTACTAGTAAGAATTAAGCTTTCAATATATTTTGGTTACTTCATATGAGTGTTGAAATACAATACAGCAAACTACAACCACAACAATAAACCTACTATAAATCTAGGAATCTACACACTGTAACTACTGAGTGGTTAATAAGTGTTTCAAATACAATATAGTCCACATTAAATACATAATCAACAAATGCATACACCACAAATTTGATGACTTTGGGGCTTTGTAATAGCAACTTGTGATTATTAACTGCAGACTAGTAGTAAGGACAAATCCGCTCTGTATGCTTTTGCACAGATCCTACTTTTTATTTGCATATTCTTCCCAAAAATGGCATTTTCACTACAGAAATAATCTAGATTCCTCATCTCAAAAATGTGCACATAAACAACGAAAAATGCACTGCAGTACGTCTCAACTATATATGTGAGCATAGGGAATCTATGACTCATGTGCAATTTTAATCAGCTTCAGAAGGAAACATTACAGGAAACGTCTCTTATCCAAAGAGCTTCCAAATGTGAGTGGCATGCAAAAACAAAGTCCGTGTTTTAAGGAGTAAAAAAAAAAACGTGGCCCCTCCCATATTGGCACCGGATCCGTCAGGAAGTCTACTTTTGACACCTCAGTTGACAAGGAGGTGAGATTTGCAGGATCAGGTGCAGAAAAGTTGCAAAGTGAAGTTGCGTAACATGATGGAAGGAGGCTCGGGGGGGTGCCAAGTTGCAATAATATGCAACAGGCTGCAAGCACTGAGGTGGTTACGGAGTGGGGGGGTGGGTGGGTTTAGGAGACAGATTGCTTACCAGATGAAGTCCGTGCAGTGGCTGCAGAAAGTCGGCTGCTTGAAGAACCGGGCTGTGAACTTGTGGTTCTTCACTTCGTGGACGTTTTTCTGCCTCAGAGCTCCTTTGCGAGCAAACCGATTAGCCACGTCCACGGTGGACGACTCGTTCAAACTTGTTGTATCGGCCATTGTTGAGCGCTGCAAGCTCGGCGTCGCTGTCCAAGAGTGTCTTTTTTTTCGTGTGTGGACTTCAGGAAGAAGCCAGCTGAAACACACGCTGTGGACTTTAGTGTGTGTGAGGGTTTCCCCGCCTGTCGCTGACACTGGGCTGCTCCGCTGACAGCTTCACACATCGTCAAGTTAGCCATTCGCACTACATCCGGTATACCCTTCAAAGTAAAGGCTTACACTTGTCGACGTTGAAACCTGTTACGCAAATTAAGTTTTGCATTTACATGAGCTTGTTTTTGTTTGTTTGCAACTTCCGTTTCTCCATAAGGGACAATCAATATAAACAGAAATAAACATCAAATTGTAAACAAAGCATATAGGTCAGGTTTCACTACAGTACTACATTCTAGTAGGGAAGGTGGCAACCATATCTTTGGTTATTTCGCGGTTGTCACCAATTTTACATTACTCCCTCCTATCGGATTGACGAGAAAGATGACTGACTGCAAGTTAAGACACATTAAAGTTTACAACTCGTCCACATATTTTACTAGGCATTTTATTTTATTAATATCCTTATCGTTTTTATTTTGCACTTGACGTTGGCCAGCAGGGTACACGCCGTGGTGGCCGGTGTCCTGCCTGTGGTTTGATATACGTTGACGCCATCGTGTGGACAATCAGAAACTTACTCTTTTAATGTCTTACGGGAACGGCAACCGTTGTATTTAAACTTTGTTGCTCCAAAGGGGAAAGTCCAACGTCGGGGGATCCGATAAGAAACGTTTCACTGCATTGATGTCATTATTCCGTCTTTGCCAGGCACACAAGACCTCAGTGAGTTTCAAAGTGCATCACTTAGGCAAAAGACCAAACTGGGTCACAAATCTTGTTCAGATGCCACAAAAAGCCTGCACTAATCTTAATATGCTAAATATAAAGATCATCGGGAGTCTCTTATCTGTTTACTTTTGGTCAAGCACAAACAGCAGCAACCAAGTGGGCAGACATTACAGAACTGCACTTGTCACCACAGGAAAGCGCTCACTTTTCTACTCAGCATGGAATATATATATTTGTTATTTCTATGCACACTTTGGTCCACCGTGACGCCACAAGAAAATGATGGTAATTACTTTTTGTTACTTTTTATGCCACATATATACAGTATGAGGAGTGTAAAGGCACCTAAATGGAATAGAAGATACTGTAGTTGAAATAGCACATTGTTTTCATGCATATTGTATTGATTTTCTTTGTTTGTCCTTGTAGTATGTTTAATGCCCAACCTGGGTGTCCACGTTGAAGCTGTCGAGCAGCAGAGGTACTTTAGCCCCGGTGCAGTGTTACCACTGGCCTGTGAGCCGGGATACACAGCCATTTTGGGGCCCCGAACAATTGTATGTACAGAGCATGGTGAATGGACGAAAACCCAATTCATGTGCATCGGTGGGTCTCGGTTATTTGTTATGCGACAATATGTGTTAGTGAGGGTCCATGTTTCTTGCTTCCCTCTGATGTAATCTGTCTTCCAGCAAAACGATGCCCTTATCCAGACCCACTGCTTCATGGAGAAACATACTATGAGGATACGGTATACATGAGTACAATCAACTACACCTGTCATGACGGGTAAAGCAAAGAAGTTCTTGCCAATTTTTTTTGTTGTGCTGGTAAATGTAAATGTTGACAGGTACTCCTTGAACGTAAAAACAGAGCAGGGAAGTTGGGCAGTATTACTCTTACGCAGTAGTTGACAATGGTACGCATATAGAGTACATATTACTCCATTGAGTACAGTGGAACACCAATCCATATGGTTGTAATTCAATACTAAATCCATTGTTCCATGTGATGCTAATTAATATTGTATGTTCCTGTGTCAAACTGTCACCATTAAGAAACAATTATTAATGATTATAATGTTGTCTAAAATTGCATTTGAGCATTCTTAGTTGTCACAAATGTGTACAATTCACCTCAGGATTATAAGAATTGCATTGTGGGAAGTAGAGTGTTGTAGTTCTGTGCTTTAGAATGGTGGCGGTGTCTCTCACTTATTCTCTTCCTTCTGTCTGCACCGCCTATTGTTCTCTGCGTCCTGATTGGCTGTAGACCATTGTCAGTACACCTTTTTGATGTTGTCTCTTGTTGCGGCCATGGATAGCAATCAATGGCCACCACCAATACAGTAAGAAATAGAAGAAGCTAACCGCATTTGACTCTGCATGTTGTATGGTTGCAAATTTTCTTCCCGACAAAACTTACAAAACGTTCTGCACCAAAAAAAAGGCAGAGGAAACCAGCCATCACATAAAATGTTTGACTCCTGGACATGCTGAAGGAAAGGCAGAAGTTACGCGGCTGTAGGGTGCCATTACGGAACACTGTAAATGAATCTTAGGTTCATGGAGGACAACAAAGAGGAGTAAAACACTACTACAGAAGAAATGTTTTAACAAGGATACAAAAACGCTACAGCCACACGGCACCAGGACAACGAGGCTCGGTCAGAGGAGTGGAATACGTGTGACTCACTAAATAATTTCCCCTGTCCGACCTAGTAAGTTAATCATTAAAATACTAACGTAATTTGAACTTTTTAAACAAGAGAGAAATGTGAGAAAGTGTTCATGCCTGTCTGAAAAAAAGTGTACAGTGATGAGATTGACAGCCTTAAAAGATATATAATACTTCTAAAAAATAATTTCTATTTAGGGGACCTATCCCCTGCGATAAACGAAAGAACATTGTACACTCATAATAAAGATGATGTTGTGATGTTCGGAGTTCAACATTTGAAATCAAGCACATATGAAGTGTGAATGGTTGTTTGTCTATATGTGCCCTGAGATTGGCTGGCGACAAGTCCAGGGTGTACCCCGCCTCTTACCCAAAGTCAGTTAGACTAGGGGCCAGCTCACTTGTGACCCTGAGTACACAGTACAAAATGAATGAATGTTTTCTCTACGCAGGTACACCTTGTCTGGACCCAACAGTGCTAAATGCCAAGCTAATGGAACTTGGAGCGCATCAGAACCAGAGTGCAAACGTATTTTAACAGTATCAATTCAAACCTGGCCAAATATTTATGATTAGTATAGGTGCGCCTAAATAATTGTCTTCTCTTTCAGCTGTGTCATGTGGTCTCGCTCCAATTCCAAAGTTTGGTCTTATCATTTATAACAAACATATCAGAGGAAACACTACTTATTTTGGCATCCATGGGACATATAAGTGCCTGCCTCCTTACGCCCTATTTGGAAAGGCACATGCAGAGTGCACCGCTAATGGCAACTGGACTAAGACACCTGAATGTCGAGGTATAGCACTCTTGTCTTTAATTGCGTGACAGAACATGTATCTTAGAGCCAAGTTGAAGCGCATTGGCCAGAGTCATTCTAGCAGATGTGTGGAATTGAGTCACAATCTTGATGACTTTGGGATAGAATTGACAATATCATCAAAGACCGGCAACTTCACTTGGATTTTGACATCAATGACTCAGGACTTGACTCGGACTTTAGTCTGATGACTTGAAAATGTTTGAGATTTTCAGTGAGACTTAACTTGAGACTTGCAAAACACTGACTTATTTTACTATAGTTTACTCTCTGTCCAACCTTGCAGAAAAGTACATGTGGTTTAAAAGAAACCCTTATAACTAATGTTCTACTCATTTGACCAAATCTTTCCAGTTGTCACATGTCCTCCACCAGTGAACATTGTCAATGGTTACATGTCCACCAACGACAAGAAGTACTACTACTTGATGGAGGAAGTCAGGTATGGCTGCAATGGCAACTATGAGCTGGAAGGAAGCTTCCAGATTGTTTGTCAGAAGAATGGAGAATGGTCTGAAAAACCAGCCTGCAAAGGTACGTATATTATATACTGTTTAAAGTTTAATTTATAAATGACTTCTGTTATGTAATAATGCAAATCATAACCCAATCACAAAAAATTTACTCCATTGTGACTTCATCATCTGAGATGTTCAGTTTTGTTGTTCCTGTGGCATGCAGCTCCTTGCAGCGTTGACATAAAAAGAGGAAGAATATTGTACAATGATCAAAGAGTCTGGATTGAAGCCTTCCAGCCCAACAAAGTCCTCCATGGTCATATAGTCTCAGTCTACTGCATGGATAAAGCCAGGGAGTGCGGCTATGCCGTGTCAAGCCAGTGCATTGATGGAAAACTCAAAATCCCTGAATGCTATGAAGGTAATGTGTAACATACAAATACGGCAAAAGGCTGCAGGGGGTGGCGTGCAGTAGCTTGAGGAAAATTAAGAAAAACCTCTTAAGCTACTAAGCTAACTTAATTTATTTTCACAGCAAAATTTATAGTTTTTTTTAGTTGTAACAAAGAAAAAGTAAACTCAGGGGTGTCCAGAAAATGCCACAAAATATGCTTCAGAAAAAAATGTGTGTGTGTGTGGGGGGGGGGGGGGGGTGATACAAAGTGTTTTTTAAGTATAAGACCAATTGAAAACATATTGTATGGTTTGGGTTCTATTATTGCATGTTTCACTTCTAACTTATTCTTTCGTATCTTTTTTTTTAGAGCCAAGCAGCACTGATTATGCCCTTTATTCAGGTTCACTTCCATCTGAAATAGAACAGTGTTATGACGACAGCAGAGTGCTCCTTCAGTAATACCACATTATCCTGTTCTCCAAAAATAAAGGATATTGTTTGACTTGCTGTTGACTTGCTGTCTTCTGCAGCAAAATGTAATGGTTCATAAGTCACCTCAAGAAAATACAAATAATACCTCAAAATCAACCGCAGGATTTTTTAAATATTACATGTACATTCTAAAGATACACAGTTCAAATATTAGACACAGCAGCCAGTAATCCACTAATGTCAATTACAATTGCAATAATAATGTAGTGTTAAATTAATGATTTTCTAAAAAACAGCACCATCTAGTGGGGTACTACAACACTGGCTGTATTGCAAGTGGACTTTGATTAGTAATGCATACAATTACAAAGTGAATCATGACAACGTGTACATTAGATGTGGGCTGAACGAGACAAATAATATTATCGATACCGGGGTAGGTGATGCTTATGAGTTCAATATTTTTCAACTCATTCTAAATATTTGTTTTTTATTGTGTTGTTTAAATTTATTGTATGTATTTGTTATATTGTTCTAGCGTCAATGGCAGTTTAAGGTTTTTGTTTACTTTAAAGTATTGACTTTATTTTTCTAAATCTTACACTTTGCATGTCAAAAACTCACTCACTGGTGCTCTTTGGAGTCCGCCTATTCAACACAACACGTGCCAACCAAACTGAACTGAACAGTCGCCTTTTTGTGACGTCATCCGCGCACCCCAACTTACGTAACAGTTTATCATAGCGAATATCTTTAGTGTTGTGTTGCTAAATTATATTAAATATTGTTGCATTTTTCACAAATAAGTGTGTTGGTGTCGGATCGATGTCAAAATCTGTAAGATCGGCCGCCTACTAGTGTACGTCGTATGTCTATATCTATGCCGCCCACTTATAGGATCGTTTTGAGAGATTTCTTCTAGTCTCGCGAGATCAAGCACAGCCCCGTCTCTTCTCCTCGACCAGCATGGCGGCGCTGTATGAGGCATACACGTTATGTGGGCTAGTTCCACCCGAAAGTCTGTCAAATTCCGGCATTCAGGGGATTGAAGCGGAGAGGGACAGCGACCATGTAATTGTCACAGACTCCAGCAGATGTGTGACTCTTTACAAGGTAATGTTGTTTTGTAATGTTTGTAGCGGTTCTAGCAGCCATCAGCTAGTTAGCAGAGTACTTCATGCACAACTCGTGTTGGCGTCTTCGGAGCTTTCAATATATTGACACAATAAACGACACAGAAGTTGACTTTGATAACAACTTTGTATGTGAGGCAAAAGAAGGGCTTATAGTTTTTCTTAGTTTGTAGTATGTGCTATGTTCCAGAAACTCACATTTACTACTTTAGCATATAAAGTGAAGGAAACAGACGTTTTAATGGTATCAATCTTATGGACGAATATTGATGAGATGAGACTGTTAATGTTATGTTTTTCAACAGAATTGTCACTCAGTGATGCCAAAGGCATTGTCTCTTTAAAAGCTCCTCTGTAACCAGGCAATGGTTAGCAACACTCAACAGAAGCAACATCCTTTTTAAACATCGGAGTTAAATGTAAGACCAGAAATGTAACTTCGTTAAACATACCTTGATCTGTACAGCGCGGTCATGTTCTTCATTACAGTTTGGGATCAGTTGTCTCCTTGCAGCACATCTTCGGGACATCATCATTTTTTTAAATCCCTTATATCCTCTGCATTCAACTCAGCTGGTAAAACATCTGCAATAGAAAGGGGCCACAACGTAAAAAGTATTGTTATGGTGTTTCGATATCAGCGTAATTCATGTGTGATTTCCGAAAAACTGCATTTGAAATTTTGAAATCACATCTGTACTCTATTCTGTGTGTTCTAAAGTTATCTAAACAGTTAAAGAGACTACACTTATTACTACTGCATGTAAGTGGACACGCCACTGCCTCCTACAAAGACATTAATCAACGCGAACAATAGAAACCTGGAATTTATGTGTAACATTGAGAATTTCTTTCTTTTAGCAGAGCTGCATATTAAACCAAACATTCTGTAGCTCAAGTATCCGAATGGTATCAGTAGATATCCAAATTCAGGTGTCTGGATCAAATTGTAAGTTGAAAAAATGTGGATCAGTGCATTGCTATTTTTGGTACAAAAAGTTCTCTGACAATGTATAATGTATACGGCATCATATATTTTTGGACCTGGCCCTACTCATGTAAACACACCCTTAATATTGTGCTTGTATCAGGTTTCAGACCAGAAGCCATTGGGGAGCTGGACTGTGAAAGAAGGCAACTGTCTGACCTGTCCAGCAGTATACAACACACATACGAAAGAATATGTGACTGTCACAGACAATAAGGTAAGCATATATACTGTACATGAGGGCATGTATAGTAGCAAGGTCCATGTTGTGATATCTATTGCATGTTTTTCAGGTGATCAGAATCTGGAAGGAAGAAGATGTTGTCCTGGATAAGACATTCAAAGCAACTGTAAATATCAAATTGACTTGCTTCTAGATATGCAAGTTGTAAGATTTGGATCATTTTATGTGAATCTATTTCAATGTTCTCTGTCCAGGTGTCATCTGACATTTTGAGGATTCACTGTGTTGCCAGAGGAGATCCAGTGGTTTTATTCCAGAGAGGAGCTGTAAGACTTCTTGATTCTCTCCTCTCTGCTCCTCAGCAACCCATTGAGGAAGTTTTGGCTCCAGAAGAGACCATCAGGTAACATAGACTTTCTCCCTTTTTATAAAGATGAAGACACTTGTGTTTGATTGACACTGTCAGTTAGGTAATAGTTCAAACATACGTTTATTTGCAGTTGTAGCATGCACTGTATCATCCTGAGGTTGTTGTAATATTGTAGTTACCCTACTCTATAAAGAAAAAAATGCATTTTACTGGGTTCAATATCCTCCTCTTTGTCCAAGTAACAGTGTTGGTAAAACTATATGCAAATCAGATAACTGCATTGACACACAATGTGAACTTCAGAGTATTTCCAGGTTATTGCTTCGTTCTTTTATCAATATTCAGACAATAACAAACGTTTACCAATATACTAGAAGGAACTGTTGTTTTACATCATGTGTCTGCAGAAGGTGATGTGTCTTGTGCCAACAACAAGGCATTGACAATTATCATCCAGCAGAAATAGTTATGGTGACAGGACTAGCATGTGTACTACATGGTAGTGGTGCGGTAGTACCTGGTAGTACAGTTCTACACCACTGCAACCGCTATACTCGCTTGCGCACTTGCGTTTCAGCTTAACTGCTGTCTTGCGTTGACTTTCCTTGTAGTTGATTATTTTTGTCTTCAGGTGGAGCACCAACATAGCGGCAGAAACACAGCAGTTTGTCATCTTCACCACAGAACAGGTAGCAAAATAATATTTTTTTATGAAAAGGCACATGCAAGTAGTGTATATACATATATACATATAATATTTTCTGTGAATCTGTCTTTTTGTTTTTCTGTGATACTGTAGTGGCTGGTATTCCTCATTTCCTGATTAACCTTTAATAGCTTTGCCAGCATTTGCCTCGATTTGTCCAATTATGGAATGTATATAAAAACAAATGGCATTGCTGGCCGCAGTGGCCATCAAATAATGTCACATATTGTGACTTTCATTTATTTTTTTAACAGCGCTGTTGCTCTGTTTTGCCACTGCGTTACGATGACTCAACAGCATGTACTGTAGTGTTACATCACTTGTATACCTTACTAGTACATACGCGCAGTTAGTCTTCAAAATAAAAGGCTTAGTGCAGGGGTCAGCAACCCATGGCTCCAGAGCCGCATGTGGCTCTTCAGCCTCTTTGTTGTGGCTCCCTTTGCAATGCTCAAGTATTTTTTTTAACAACCGAATGGGGAAAATATGCATTTTCTTAAAAATCTGACTTTCTTTGAGACCCTGAATGAGTTCTGATTGGATGAGCTCAGGGAGTGGAGGTGAAGTGGGTGTTTGGCTGCCTGCTTTGCTTGGAATGTTACAGATCTTTACCCCCCAAAAAGGAGCATTGGAGTTTTTAATTCTACATGGACAGATGCCTTTGTCTTCTCTGCTTCTCTGGCTTACATTTATGCTTCACATGTGAAGAGAAACAACAATTTGTTGTATTCTGCTGTTAAAACTGGTCAAATTAAAACAGATTCAAACTTTCGAAGGTTTATAAGATATTGTTTTTAAATTGTGTTTTACGGCTCCTATCTATTTTCCTTTACTAAGCGTGGGGGTAAAATGGCTTTTTTTAATAGTAAAGGTTGCCGAATCCCTGGCCTAGTGTAACCACTATTGTCAATTTCTTTCTCCAGAACGGGGACAGTTTCCTCTACTTGCAGAAATTGAATCCTAATATACTACACAAGTATCAACTGGAGCGAGAAGACTCTGACCTCTCACCCCTCAGCATCTCTGCATCATACAGAGACAGACTCATCCACCTGCTTTACCTTTGTAAGCCTCCATTTTTATGCATTGTTTGTTTCATGAACTCTGATATTAACATACCAACACAGCAGATTACGTAATAATAAATGTGAAAGCAGTAAATATATTGCTGATGGATGTACATAATATAGGATTACATCTTTGTGGCGACTACTGCGATCCACTGCAGCATTATTGCTATTAAGTCAAGGGTGTTTGCAGATATTTTTAACCAGTTAATTATTAGTTTGACAAAAACACAAGTCACAATCTGACGCAAATGATATGTATCATGTTGGACAATTTTTTTTCCTAGAGGTGCACACTAAATATTAGAACAATAATTATTGCTGATATAAGGAATTGTGTTATACTGATTAATCCAATAACACACACAAAAAATAGCTTGGATCATTAAAAAAAAACATACACACACCAATGGGGTGAAATCAAGCGCTCCTTTTCTCCTACATGTGCCATGTTGTAAACAAACATGGCACCAATCGTGTGGGACCTCCCCACTGCCTCAGAAACATCACGCAAACAAGACACAGCAGACACTCGGTGACGAAAAACAAACCAAAAAAATCAATCCTCAACACACCAAACCCAACTAGCCACTCGAAACACCAGCATCACCACGATGGCTCCCCAAAAGCCCACAAAGATATCTGTGCCTTAAGGCCAGTCGCAAAGAAAGGCCTGGGGTGTTAAATCTAAATTTTAATTACATTTACAATTAAATATCATTTAAAAAAATACATATAAAAAGGTCGTGAGAAGCAGGAAGGTTGTATTGAATTGAACAAAGAATGTTATGCATCTCAAATTTTCTCCCATGTAAAAATCATCTTTGTCATTTCGGTCATCCAGACCCTAATGGTCACGTGTACCAGAGTGTAATCTCTGTGATCGGCCTGGGGGCCGATCAGGGTGCCCAAACACTTCCACTTCGACGTAAGCTGCTGCTAGCTCTTTCTGTTAAGGGCAGGCTGGGTGCAGCTTCCGCCCTCCCCTTGGATGATGCCCACATTGCTGTCATTGGCGTTCCACACCCCTCAGCCGGAGCTGGTAAAGGTACATTACATTGTTCTTACTCAAAGTGTTACTCCTAATCTCTGTAATCTATACTTGACAATTACGTACAGTTCCCAGTGCATGAATGAAGTTCCATAGAGGTACGGTTGGGTGCTGCACATAACCTTGTTTAACCTCATTTAACACATTTGGAATGAACTAGTACAGAGATTAGCCCTCTGCCAAACATCATTGGCATCACTTCTGGATCAATGAACAAAGATTCCCACAGACGTGCCAAAGCTATTGAAATTCATAATTTCTTCTGTTTTCACACCTTACAAGTGTACCATAGTGACCTGTGAGCTGGACAGACCGGTCATGACTTATCAATATTTTGTACTTCTGAAAGTGCTTATCGTTATGTGTGAGTAAAATATCTTCAGTGAGCTTCAATGACTTTTTCAGATTTTCTCTGCATCTGGAATATCCATTTCCAGACACTTCAGGCAGGAAAAGAAATTTCGGGTAAAATATTTGGACAGGTAGGTATCAAAAAAAATTTCGTAACATGCCAAATTGAATGAATGAATTTTGATGCCGAAAATATGGTGGGGTATGGGGTTAAGCAAGAATATTTGAACTAACTGCATGGCTCAGCTTAAGTTGGTCAACAACAACCAGGCCAATGTTCCCTGTCCTCCCAGCTGCTTGGGTGCTGATGGAGGACTGTATGACTTTGGTAGAGCATCATGTCTGCTCTCCACTGTGACAGGGCTGACAGTCCCTCCTCACAACTTCATAGCAGTTTACAAGCTTAAAAGACACATTTACTCATTCTTTATTAATAAGTATCATTTTTATCATTTTAGCTGTGGGGTTATTCCAGCAAGTTATTCATTCCACATGGAAAAACCCTGTCTGTTATTCCATACGAATGCACCAAATCTTCACTCGCATCTGCCTTGGGAAAATTGAAGCAGGGACGAACTGAAGGTGAGCTAAAACACTAGATAAATGACTGGTATTTATTACTTAACATGTTTTTCCTTTAAATTCTACAGAATCCAGATCTCTTGTTTCTGTACCATCTTGGAACAACATCTTCCAGGAAGAGAGCACTCAGCCCTCAAAGAGAGTAGAGACCAGAGCAGTTGTGCGTGTGATGTTTCTCCAAAGTTAAACAAATACACAATTTTCAGTCTTTAATTCCAATCCATAAAATTTGGTTTTTTTTGCTTTGCTTTGGTCTTTCCAGAGAATGCGTAGAACCCAGTCAACCTCGGATTTAACAGTTGAGCAAGTTCTAGCACACATCAAGGTAGGAATTGTATTTCATTCAAGTTAGGTTGGATTCATAGTGTTTATTAGAATGTTTACTGTTTGTAGCAGTACTTGAGATCTTAATATAGACTAAAAATCTCCCATCAAAGTTCGACAACGTGCATTTAATGTAATTTAGAAATGTTCTGATGTTAACTATGTTCAAATTTTGCATTCATGCCATACTTGCATATTGTAATGCAAAAGAAAATCCAGATGTCTATTTGTACATATTGAACCAGTGCACTTCCTCAAAACGTGTTTGATTCTAATGTAACATTTGAGATGAAACGATAAGTAATTATTCATTTTGCACTTAGACGAAACGAATGGATGAAGTCGAGAAAGAAGTGGAAGGACTCTTAACCAGGACAGATACTCAGGACATGCATCAGTGGGTGGGGCAGCTGGCATCGTCGCTGGTGTCCCGCAGCATGGCTGATCCAGCCTTCTACACACCAACCACGCTGGCACAACTAGTGCACACTCGGTGTGTCTGCTACAGGTTAGTAAGCACAAGCTACTGTTGGTGTTGGTGCTTATTTCCTGGAAGGACTAAAGATTTATTAGTTTATTTATTAGTTTATTTGACCTAACTAATCAGAAAAAATGGGCACCACTGACTACTCTGTGGGAAGGTTATCAAGCAATATATATTTGAATGAGCTGACATTTCAAATAAAAACTTAGACATACATAGTTTGGAGCTAAAACATACATGTCACACTCTTGCAACACTCGTGGAAAGCATTACAATAAGAGCAGGGTACTGTATAGATGTATAGAACTTGTGCTGCCCCCTGCTGGACAACACGCAAATGCAGTTCTGTACAGTCATCCCTTGCAGCTTTTGGGGTCCGTTTTGAAAGGCTTTTTTTTGTGTTATGCCAATCACATGCCTTTTCCCAGAAATATGACAAACATCATAGTGAGGATAAATTATTTTTGAATGTTTTTTTGTTTTTCTTCACGTAAGTATTATGTCTTATTATCCACTATATTAGGTTATATGAGGACAAAGGCAGCTATGGTGGAGTTATCACATTTTTCTAGGGCTCTAATAATGCTAAAAATGTTAAGAAGCAGGTTTTCTATGCTCTTAACCACGAAAATATTCAATTTATAAAGAAGGAATGATTGCAAAGTAGGATTCACTATCCGTCCCCCACCAGAAGACATTTACAGCAGCACATACAAGTTTTGCATATGTCATAAATGGCTTATTTTCAGGGATTATGTCTATTATATTGTGTTGTGTAAAGTTCTGCAGGAGTGTTATTTCATATCTAGAGGGCTCTGATAATGGTAAAAAATGTACTTGGGTTGTAAACAGGTTTTCTATGCTCTGCGGAAATATTCCATTTATAAAGGAGGAAACCTGCGTTGCAGTGAATTTCTGTGAAGCAGCATTGAATATTAACAATCGATATTAAATATGAAATGAGTTGTCATTCGTTACCCATTCCGTCTCCTTTACAGTGTGTGCCCTGACCTGATGCAGCTGGCCCTGGAAAAGAAGGATTACCTCCTATGTCAGCTCTGCTTGCAGTTGTTCCCTGACATCCCAGAAGCTGTCACCTGCACCTGCCTGAAGGCATTCATCAGGTAGAATCCCCTCTGTTAGCCATACATAGCACTTCTAAATTGAGCATATTATTAGTCATAATTCAGTTAGACAAGAAATAAGCATGTGAAATATGATGCATGATGCACATTCTTGTGTTCTCACGCAGTTTGCCAGACGCAGACGCGGAAAACCTGAAACTGGAGCCGGATAGCATCTCCTTCATGGAAACATTGACCTCCAGGGCGCACAGTCAGTTTGGCTTGCAGAATGGTTTTAGCTCCACATCTTCTGCAGCGGACCACCCAGATGTCACAAAGTCCAAAACAGACAAGGAGGAGACATCAACGCCACTGGAACATACCTGTCCAGTAGGTTTGCACAAGGCTGTTTTACTGTATCCTTAAACTGTAGACTACATGCAATTGGACTATCCAGACATTACAGAGATGAGTGTATGGTCATAATTATGTATGGTGTGAAAGTGTGACGCCTTAACTAGAGCTGTTCAGAAATGAAGTCCTGCAGACGGCATTTAGTGATGACCTCCTCCTCCCACATTTGAGAAACCTCTCATCCCAACACGTCGTTGTGAGTTCTCCTTGTCTTGATTTCCTGTTATCCACCCAAACAAATGCCTCATCTTAACTTTCAATTTATGTAATTAATCTTCTTTGTCATGTTATCAGCTTTTCCTCCAGTACCTGCAGTTCCTCTACTTAAATTATAATGAAGATTCAGTTCTGCAGAGGCATGGCTACAGATCACCAAATCTGCCCCAGGTCTGGAACAATATGTAAATTAAATGATCTTAGAATTTGAACTGAATTTGATGTGTGCTCCTCATCTCTTTATAGATTATGGATTGGATTTCTTTGATGTTGGATGCTCATTTCACAGTTCTAGTCATGAGTACGGAAGCCAAAGGTCTGGTCCTGAACCTCCACAACTATATTAAGTCTCAGGTACTTTGTCTTTGTTCCCCTCAATAGCTGGTTTTATGTCTTTAGATGTATTTCAGAAATTATATTTTCTTGTAACACACACATTGAGAAATAAATTGAAATTCAGAGATGTATAATAGCTCTTCGATTCTTGCATCAGTCTGGCAAATACTCTTTTTGTGGTCTTTTATAGAGACAGTGACAAAAGTTACAATTTCACATGGGCATCTTTTTAACCGTGGTCTTTCTGTTTGCAGGTGAGACTGTTTTCTGAGCTTGGGAAGCTTCACAGCAGTCTGCAAGAGCTTAAAAATGTAAAGACAAAAAAAGATGTTGGACAATATTCCATTGAAGTTATAGAGCTTTTTTAAGGTTTCAAAGGAATGCTAGATCGTAGCATATGATATCATGTATCATAGCACAGCAACTTATGCCCGGAATTGGTTAATGTCATTTGTCCAGATTGTTACCATAAAAATTATTAACTGTATGCATTGTCAATGTATTTGATTAAAAATGTAAATGTATTTTAATGTGTTTTGATATAACTTTGTTCAGTTCATTTAGTTTGCATGGCAATTGAGTTGCTGATATTTTTAATTCCTGCAAGTGTAGTGTTTTTTTAATATTCCTTGCATGTCTTCTTATATTTTGAAATAATCTAATGTGAAACCAGGTTGCCATTGGGGTATTTTTTTTATGAGATTGTACAATGGTAAACATTTCATCATTAAATTGTTCTTTAACTTTTACTTCAGGAAGCCTTTTTTAATTAGTATGCTATGTCATATCATGTATGTTATTTCAGTTAGTCTGGCGGTTTACATGGCCCTTTTATGCACCAATCGGTGCCCGCTATTCCCAACAGTCGCTACCTTTCTGCGTCCAATCGCATCCGCTTCTGTCTAAGTCGTTAAGTAGCCGCTGGTACGAGTACATCTATGTCCCTAACTTCAATATTTTACACTCTACATTCTCAACACTCGACGCGATAAGAGACATTTACGCATCGGCTGGACTCGACGTTGGTTTTGTGGTGAGTATTATTAAACGGACGTTTTTGCGTTGAGTTGTCGCAGATTAAATGGCACAGCTTTCAGTTTCTTGTAACCTGACTCACGGTTTAGCTATGTGAATGTCAAAATACACTTGTAGACTGCCGGGGGTGGGACAAGTGGCAGTTACGGACTTTTGATTGGCTGAGCGAAGTTGGTTTGTTGGTGACAAAGCTTTGCTGTGATATGCAAGAATGGCAGACAATCAAAGTAGTATGGCCGTCACATATTTCAACAAGATTATGAAATACAAACGTGATGGCACGTGCATTTAGTCCCACCCACCACCGTTTTACCACACCGTGTGACATTCAATGACCCCACAATCGATCGGGGAAGATGGACATTAGTCCCATTAGATATAAATTATGTGGGTTGCTTTTTAAAAACAGTACACGTATCGTTTTGAGTTCGAAAGGGAAGCATTTTGTCCTGTTTTACTGTGAGAATCAAAAAATAGTCTGTAAAATATAAGTGGAATTCATAAACGACAGGATGTTTTATATGGAATTTTAATGGTACATTCTAATGGACTCTATTCTGTTCATTAGTCTGTACTAAAAATAAATTATTGAAGAATTTGTCTGCTATGTATTTGTAATACTCCAAACCATGCATCTAACTACATTCACGCTCAAGTCAAATATTATCAAAATAGCTTTAAATAACTCAATACGGTCCTAGAGATGGGGTGACGAAGGGTGCCCAGGGGAGTCCAACGTGATTTTTGTGTCTTTCGAGGTGAGACTGCGTCACAAACAACTTTTGTGCAGCCAGTCACAAGACTGTAACTTCCACTGGTCCCACCCACCATCAGCCTACACTCTTGTGTGACATACAGCCTTAAAAACAACAATAGTAATATAAACAATAAAGGACACAATAGATACATATATTACGTAGAGGATTTAACTCTGTTGATTAATAGATTGTATGGAATGATTGTATCAGCCAAAATGTCTATCTTACTGCCCTGAAATGGGTTTCATTTACAGTCAGTGCCCTGTGGTATTTGTTTATCCTGCTTGGGAAATTCATTACTTTGTCAGCATGTGTGTGTGTGTGAGGAGAAATAAAATGTGTGTGTTCCATGACGATTCCCAGCACCAGTGGGATGGGGGATTCTCAGGAATGTGATAAGGGAAGCTGGCTTCCTGACATGTTTGAAGCACTACAACTCCAAAGTAAAAATAGGATTTACTCCGTAAGAGAGACACAGCTTGATACTTGTGTGTGCCTGTGCTGGGATTTGCGCGTGCATGCGTGTGTGTGTGTGTGTGTGTCGTGTGGGTTCAGTCTTTGGGCAGACTACTATGAGTCAACCTGTGCTGAGAAGAAGTAGAATTTCCCAAAAAGATCCCCTCATTCATGTGCTGTTCATGACCTGCAGGAACATTCTTTCACCATTTTGATGCTTTCAGTGTCAGAGGGGACCAAAAGAGGAGGGGTTTGGTCTTACTTTCACTTCTAGAACTATTTACCAGACAGCTCTCGACTGCTTTGCACTAATCTTTCATTTTATCAGGCGATTCTTGTGCTTTGAAAACAAACTGGAAATGTTTTTCTGTTACATGTTTTTGTCGCTTTCCTTTTGGGGCTTTCTGAAGGACTTCCATGTGTCCTGCTGTGGTGAGTTCGAGAACATTACTCAGTGAAAGATGGTTGTAAAGTTGGATGTTTTCAAATCATGTGAATACATGATTGCTACTACAGTTTGTATTGTTAAAAATAAGCATGAAGTGTGCACTTTTTGGCAAATATACAATTTTTAAAAACGCCTGGTTTTACATTGAGTGTAACTACTAAGGTCACAGTTTTTTTTAGAGAAGTGTTCTCTCTTTGGTGATTATGTAAATATATCTATCATACATTTCTTATTTACACTATACACTGTACAAACAATTTTTAAGTAACATATACAGTTATATAATACAACTTAAACAATGATGTGTACTCACCCTTCATTTTGATGACTAATGATGGGCATGTAGGGTATAGGGAACTGTAATAAAAGTGTAAAAATAAGTTAAAAGCTGTATAATACCACTTAAAATCAGTACATTGTGTATTCACCCTTCATTTTGATTACTAATGATGGACATGTAGGGTATAGGGAACTGTAATAAAAGTGTAAAAATAAGTTAAAAGCTGTATAATACCACTTAAAATCAGTACATTGTGTATTCACTCTTCATTTGTATTAATGAAGGACATGAAGGGGATAGGGAACTGTAATAAAAGTGTAAAAATAAATTAAAAGCTGTATAATACCACTTAAAATCAGTACGTTGTGTACTCAGCCTTCATTTTGATGACTAATGATGGACATGTAAAGAATAGGGAACTTTAATAAAAGTGTAAAAATAAGTTAAAAGCTGTATAATACCACTTAAAATCAGTACATTGTGTATTCACTCTTCATTTTGATGACTAATGATGGACATGTAGGATATAGGGAACTATAATGAAAGTGTAAAAATAAGTTAAAAGCTGTATAATACCACTTAAAATCAGTACGTTGTGTATTCACTCTTCATTTTGATGACTAACGATGGAAATTCAATTCAAACAAAGGCAATTAGGCAATAGCACAATCTGATACCTTGACAAAAAGAAGAGGTGAGCTATTTGTGTACAAGCAGAAAGGAGCCGGTGATAGTAAACTTTGACCTTTGACCTCCTATCTGCTTTCCAGATGCAAACTGTGCAGACAAGCCTGTATTCAGTCCGACCAGAATGGTGGTGGAGTTTGGCGCATCTGCTTCTGCCAGCTGCTCCGTGTGTCAGAGTGCTTGCCACAACAAGGTGTTTGGTTTGGAAAAATCAGTCGGGACTGAAAAACGAAATGGAACCACCATTTTATGGACCGTTGACAAAATGGATAAGTGGCCTTCATCCACCATGTGCTACTACAACATTGGCAATGGCTCTCAGTGCTGCAGCACCCTGCCAGTGCTTGTTTACCGTAAGGAAATTTGCAATCTATCATGTGGATGTTGACAATAACCACATTGATATTATGACTGCCTTTCCTCACAGAGTATCCACAAACAGTCAATTTAGAATTGCTCCATGATGGACCTCTGCTTGAGGGTCAACAGTACATGCTGTCCTGTACGGTGGAGAAAGCGGCCCCAGTTAAACACCTTATTGTGGAATTCCTTGAAGGAGCCAGACTACTGGCACAGTACGAGTTGAAGAATAGCACAGAGAAGAAGCCCGCTGACAAGGTGTTTATGCACAGCATCACTGCCAGCAAAGAGAATGATGGGGCTTCTTACTGGTGTCAAACCAAGCTGGATCTCGGACCAGAGGGCCCGCTTCAGCCCCGTGTGGTGACATCTGGGACTGTCTTCACCACTGTTCACTGTGAGTCACACCACAACCACTTTCACTTTTCAAATCAACTTCCTACTAAAGATTCCCAAGACAAAGCACCTTACATACACACCTCTAAAAGCTATTTCTCTGACTGTCGCCTTCATAAAACCAGCATTTACTGGTTGTACAGACAACAAAGTGTAATTTAAACTATGACAATAACTAAAACACACAACACTTAACTGGACAAAATCACACAGTGAAACATACTTGCATGTCATACAAGTGTAAAAAGTGTTAACCACTGTAAAATGTAAAAAAACAACACCACTTTCACACTGATTACTACACAATGAATACTCTTGTCGAGTGCTTCTCACACTTACAAAGAGCTGCCAAATGCCAAGAATAAAGCACAAAACACACAGGCCCTTATTGTATTCTTGTGCAATATTTTTTCCAGAAAAAAGGAGTCTAATTTCAAATTGTGTAAATATCAATGTCCGAGTGTACACAGTCATGGCTACAAATTCTCGGAGTGAGTTAAAGAGGACCTGCACTATTTTTTAAAATTTTGCCCATCATTCACAATCCTTATGTGAAACATGAACACATATTTCTTTCCCTTTTCTGTGCATTCTAGCGCAAGAAAACGAGTTTATGTGAGCTAGCTAGCAACAGGCGTCATGGGAAATACCTATTTTGAAGCCCTCACACACATAAAATAAAAACGCCAACAGTGTTTCCATTTATATAACTGACTTGTATATTAAGCAAGCTACAGCTGTATTATTATCGTCTTGTGCTGGAAGACACAGCCATCCCAATGTAAGTGTTGTAGCTGCTGCTGTTATTGACAGAACTAGCATAAATATGTGTATCAATGTGCAGAGAAAGGACGTTTGGGTAGTGTATAATGAAATGGGTAGTGTAAATATTACATGTTATCATCAATATGATCACAACATATATATCAAACCAGGATATATTGGGTTTTTTTGGAGGGCTTTGTAGTCAAAATAGGTGTATCCCAATGTATTAATGTATATGCTACTAAGCATGCTTAAATACGTCTAGGAACAAAAGACATTCAAATGTACTCAGTAAATATTAAAGTACAGTAGATGCCCAGAAAAAGTGATGCTGACTGGTGACAGCAAAGCAGCACAACAGATGATGACATAAATAACATTATCTTATTTACACAGCAGCATGTCATAGCTGTTTTTACATGGTCGCTCTTTTACAATTCCCCATGTACTCTCTATATCGTGAGCAGAGGAGTGATCACCTTCATTCAATATTTATTTTGAGACATACACATAATTAGATGATACATGCTAGCCAAATGACTTCTAGTGATATTCAGAGAGGCAATTTGTTTTGAGGACTTAGGTAAAATCTCTAAAGTGCTCCTGTCTCACCAAACACACAGATAAACCTTATTTGAGAGGGACATCCCATTCAGAGCTCATCAGCCTCACGGTGGGAGATCCGCTTCACCTCAACTGCTCTGTCGAGGGCAACCCGAGCCCCTTGTACACATGGACTCATCCGTTGGCCGCTTCTTCCCCCATCATTGGCGATGTTTTCTCTGTGGCGTCTGTGACCATGGAGCACCATGGACAGTACATCTGTTCAGCCAGCAACAGCATTGGAACGACCACTGTTTACTTTAACGTGGAAGTACAGGGTGAGTGAACAGGCGCTAACATTTAATACAATAAGGTATAAAACAGTAGTTAATGAGGAACGAACCGAACCCTAACCACTACTCATTAGTTCCTCAGTAACTACTGTATTTGTGTGTACCTTATTGTAAAGTGAGACCAAAATTAATGTTACAAAAATACATGGCCTCTGTTGTTGACTCTGCTCCTTCTCTTTGCAGCCAACTACATGTATATTATTTTAGCCGTGGCTGCAGTTGTTGTCGCTCTTGTGGTCCTCCTCTTCATCATTGTGTACGTCCGTTACTACAGACTTAACAAGACTGGAAGATACAACCTGAAAGACGTGTTCCGTTTTCACCAGCAACATGTCGCCTTGCCCGATGGGGAGATGTAACACGGCAATATGAAAGGGTTAACTAAGGTGTTGCTGTTCCCCTAACTGTGCTTTTATTGCTCTATAAGATGTCACTTCAAGTACTGAAGTCAGTAATCAGGGCACAAATCACTTTCAATCATTGTCCATGTTCCTGTCCTGCATGACTGATTTGGTTGATTTGTTGATTTTTGGGTTATGAATATAGCACGAGAGCACACTACGATCCAACACAGTGATAGTCTGCACACGGGATCTGCCATGCATTTGTTTGCATGATTTTCTTTTTCAATATTTATCCACTGGAAATGTAAAAGCATTTAAAATTCCATTCAATTTTGCCTGGAATCCACTTGACATTATAAGATAAATGTCATCCATGTTATGTCTTGGATCAGAAGCTGTGAGTTTAGATAACATTTTCTGAAGCTGCTGGAGCATTTAAATGGATTCTAAAAAAACAATGTAAATATTTACAACTGTGTTCAAACCTACGTATATGTAAGCTAATATAGACTCCAATTTGACTGCAGGATCTCCAAATCTGCAGGAAGTCATTCTGGTATTGTTTATCACCACACTAACGCCTTCAGAGAGCCTTTTGGATTGTACAGCAGATAATGTGTTGTGAAAAAGGAACGTTAGGAATGTTTTTTTTTTAAGTGGGCGTAACTTCAAATTACTAACAGATCAAATCAGTAGGAAGTCTCCCAGGTGCAAATAGTGTCCAGTGTTCAAATGCTGGTCTATTCACACAAGGTGTAACACAACGCGTGTGCCTTAAACACCTGACCACTTTGTACTGATTTTTTTTATACATACTGTATATATACAGTATATAAATAGTCACTGAAGTGATGGAAATGAAAGAACTGAATTTCCCGTTCATTTGTGGCTTATACTGTAGACTGTATGTGATTGTTCATATATATTTTGTATTTTCTATAAATAAATATTTTGTATGAGACTAAATACTGTACTGTTGAAAAGTATCTATACAGAGATCATTCATCACCAGTGTTGTATGAGTGGAATGTAAAATAAATATGAATATGAATATGAACACTGGACTCGAATGTCAACAACATTTTAAAATGCTCGTCAAAATCTACTTTTGTAACTTTTGAATTATTTTTTTTTAAAGACGTATAGTTCCATACAAACAGGGGCTTCCTATTTATAAATAAAACAAAATGAAATGTGTAATTAAATGTGTACAAAATATGCTCTCACCTGGGTGGGCAGTGGTTAGCATTGACAGTTTTAGAAGTACTGTACGCATCAACAACATGCAACCTGATTGGGCAAGAATGTAGCAACCCTGATTTCCACCAATCAAGTATTAGCGTATAGTATCTTCACACGGCCTCTTGCAGATATATGCTAATAAAAGCGTAGAAGAGGCTTTAGTCTAAACAGCTTTACGTTCCTTAATAGGATCAAGTGAGGCGTTTCACTTGTTTCTTGAGCCATGTTGGCTTGAGCGTCACAACTGAACACAACAAACCTGAGGCTGAGTTTGGGTTTACATTTAGACGTTGGATCAGAGGATGAACCAAACACGTATCGGATCAGAGATCGACTACAGTGATTGGGATCACATCTACCTGTCGGACGATGATGACGTCACCAGCCCATTTGTGGACACACCTAGCTTGTTCCGGATGAGACACCGGGTCAGAACTCTAAAATGGATGTGATGTTTGGTTTGTTCTACCCAGCGTTGGGCAAATTACTTAGGTATAGTTTATTCCCAAAAAGTCATTTAATTAAAAGCAAAATTACTGTACTCCTTCATAAATGTATTTAGTGAGCAGGGAATAACTTATTTTGTTACTTTTTTGGTAACCTTCAAGTATGTAAAAGAAGTTGCATTCAATGTTGTAATGGATGTGCTGTTGAAAGATGTTTCATGAAATTAGGGCTGAGGAAGTGGTCATGTAGGTTTTGTGTTTAATTGTATTGTCATTGACTAATAATTAATGATAATGGAAAAAATGGAAAAAATAAGAAATCAGACAACATTTTCAGATCAACATTTTTTCATCATTTTTTTTTAAACTCACCCCTACAGAGCCGTCTGGAGAAGATGGCCGAGTTCCAGCAGAGAGGAGATGATCTGGAGATCAACCTCACAGAATGTAGCACACTGCTGGAGGAAACCCAGGGACGACTCCAAGAGCTGGAAGATGAAAGCAGGAGCGTGGAGGGAGGAGAAGACATTGAGCTGATGAGACTTCGAGCGGAGGTGAGCAAACTGAAAACAGACAAAAAAACATTTGAGAAGATGATGGAGGAACACCGTCGCCAAGAGAAGAAGCTTCCCTGGAATGTAGACACCATCAGCAAAGAGGGTTTCAGCAAGGTAGGAAGATGACAATGTCCATCAAGATAGAAGATGACAATGTCCATCAAGATGCTGTACCATTCACACGATGCATCTTCTAGACTATTGTCAACACAAAGACACAGGAGGAAAAAGTGGAGACACACGAGACCTTTGTGGAGAAGTACGCCATGGAAATCAAACACTTTGGTATAAAACGCCAGTGGTTTTCAAAATGGGTGACGACTTTATGACATGGGGGGCGGGGGATAGAAAACTATTAATCATAATTATAAAACTATAATACCGCAGTTGAGCAAGAGTTGAGTTGAGCAAGAGACGATCACAGTTCAGTTCGCTTCAAGGAAGTTGGTCTATTCTTTGAGGAAGTAATAGCCAAAATAGATTTTGCAATGAGCTGGCCAACAACACATCGGAAATGGCAGGAGGTCACAACAGTCTGACTCACAATGTCAAAAAAAAAATAAGGCTATAACCATCACACAGCAACTTAACATGCAACAGGTAGACAACGCCTACATGGGGCAACAACTAACACTAGTGGATGATAATGAACAACTACATTAAACTTAAAACGTGTACTTTGAGAAACATTGGACATTTTTGTAGGTGCCGCAAGGCATGCTGAGAGCCGACATCACTCCTCTTGCTGGGAGTGCTCCTATCTTCCAGCATTCCAAAGGTTGTTCATGTTACGTGTTTACAGTTAACATAGTTGTTTATCGTTTAAGTGTCCATTTCATGGCACGCTGGTTATTTCACTGTTTGGCAAGCTCATCGCAATTTGTGTTGGCCATGGCTAAATTTATGAAAGTGCCTCTGACTGTTTTGTGTCATACAAGATTGACTCCATGTATAAAAAATAAATTGCGTCCCCTTATGATTGACTGTTTATCAGTCCAGAATGTTCCCTGCCTCTGAGCTCAGCTGGGATAGGCCCCAGCTTCAGCCAGTTAGTTGAGTTTTTACAAACAAAGGTGAAATACAAACCTAACACCCACCAACAAAATAGCTACAAATAATAAAAGATGCCTGTCCATAAGTATTCATACAACTTTAGCATATCTCACTCCAGGGATGATGCGGCGTTGGGAAGACAGCCAGAAGTATCTGTCCGAGAACCCACATCTGGTGTGTGAGGAGACAGCAAACTGTCTTGTGGTCATGTGTATTGACTATGAGGTTGATGAGGTACATGACGTGTGTGTGCATATTTAGAAGGTAGTATAATAAACACAACAATACTGTCCCTGCCTGTTCAGAAACATGCTCTAATGGAGCAGGTGGCCCACCAGGCCATCGTCATGCAGTCCATCTTGGATTTGGGAAAATTGCTTCAAGTGGACCCACGAGGCTGCTTCAGACAGTTCTTCGCAAGGATGAAGGTCAGTAAGTCAAACTTGGGTGTCTTTTGTGTCGTGAGAGAGTTTGATTTGTGTCGTCAGAACTGTGACAAGTCGGAACAGGAAGCGTTTCAGCGTGAGTTGGAGATCCTGAAGGAGCGGGTTCGCAGCCGTGCAGAATTGCGTATGGAGGAGGCCATGAAGGAGCTGGAGGAGGAGGAGAAGCAGAAAAGAATGGGACCGGGTGGCCTAGACCCTGTTGAGGTCTACAAGTCACTACCAAAGGTAACAGTTTCCACATGCTAAAATATAAAATACATAGCAAGCAATGCCAACTCTACATCCTTGCAAGGGGACTGGAGGGTGCATGGAAGTTAGCCCAACCAGTCTACATGTGCTCTGTGGACTTGGAAGAGGAATTCCACCGTGTCTTGTGGGTGGTGCTCTGGGAATATGAGGTTGATGGCGGGGTTGGAGGTTGTTTGTCTCATTAAGCTGTGACCATCAGCATTTACTGGGTCGGCAGTAAGTAACTGCCCCGCCCACTGGGTCGTCACTCAGCCCCCACCCCGTGACTTCTTCGGCGGAATTTTCATGCCATCCATGAATGCTCAGATAGGTGGAAGGCGAGTTCTGTTTTTAGTTCGCTCACCTCCCACCGCTCATCTAGAGGCCCTGATTATGATTTCCATAGCCATTTTGAATGCCAGGGGTGAGACTGGGAAGCCTGCCAGGATGCCTTCTTCTTGGCGTTGACATTGATGTTGTGTAGTCGGCTGTTGTGAAGCACAGTTGCAGGTCATCAAAGTAGGCTTTCACTAGAGCAATGATGGATAATGGAACGTGGAAGAAGTTGAAGGATTCCCAGAGGAGGTTGTGGGGAACTGATCCAAAAGGCATTTGCCAAGTCCATGAAGGTTACATCTTTTGTCCTTCTTAGCCGTTTGGATTTGGTGCCAGATCATACTGGTATGTTCCAGTCAACCAGGGAACCCTGGTATGCCAGCCTTCTGTACAGATGTGTCATTTACTTACTGAAAAATATAGCAATAATATGACATAATGACTCACTATTAGAATTGGTAAAGTTCCATGTTGTAGCATTTTGAATGTAATGCCAGCCAGCTGCCAGCCGCTCAAGTGCACGTTGGTAAAACTCACTTCCTCAGCTTTAAGAACCGTGCTGACCATTTCTGAGGTACTGTCATTGAGCCCAGCGTGGGGGGTGGCTGAAACAGGTGAGTTACACACTCATCGTGTATCACTTGATTCATATGTTCATGACAGTCTGACATGAATCTGGCATATATCTGCCAACACTACTGCTAGCTTTGTTTACATCACATTGATGAAAAACCACGACAGAGTAAGAGAGAGAGTATAAATTAGCATATTAATCCAGAAACAATGATGGGTTCATAAAAATAAAAAAAATAGTATTGAGTGATTAATGGACAAGACTAATAATTATACTTTAGCATTAAAAAGACATCAATTTGGTTAAAAAGTGAGTCTAGGGATGTGTTAAAAAAATGCATTTTCGTAATTACGATTTAATTACCTAAATGTGGCATTAACCTGAACTTGGATGGGAGTGTAATACATTTGTGAAGCATTGTAAATAGGTAGAACATACAAACCTTTCACCATGACAGCAATAAATGATCATCAGTAGTGGGACTTTGGAGCAAAGGCCCGGGGTTTGAATCTCCACTAGTAAGTATCAGTGGTATATCCAGAAGATAATAAAAATACTAAAAAAAATACTAGTATAGAAGTACAGTATTAAGTCTTCAAACGTATTGTTTTATTAATTATTTTTAATAATAATATAATGATAATAAGTATTATATAATACAAATAATAATAATAATTATTATTATTACTATAATAAAAAACAACTATAATAATCATCATTAGTATTATTATTATTTTATTTTATTATTATTTTTATATATTTTTTTATGAAACAAATGACAATTTAGGTTGAGTGTGTTGAATTACCATCAGCTCTTACGCCTCCTTGTGGCGGCAAGTGTGACTGCAGCTAACAGTGTGTTTACGCTGTCTGTGTACCTCTTAAGAGCTTCCCGTTTCTCCGTTTACACACATCATATTGATCTTGCTGTGCAGACGACTGTAAACACAGACACACACAGTATCCGGCACACTACATTACATGAAGGTCAAACTTCAAACATGGTTGTAACCTGACAGTCCTTCTCTGGTAGGACAT
This sequence comes from Doryrhamphus excisus, assembly GCF_030265055.1. NCBI lineage: Eukaryota > Metazoa > Chordata > Actinopteri > Syngnathiformes > Syngnathidae > Doryrhamphus > Doryrhamphus excisus. The sequence goes on along the minus strand of NC_080466.1, from coordinate 7,915,242 downwards.
GCAGAGGAGCTTTGATGAGAAGAACATCGGGATGCTCCACAAGGCCATCAGCAAACTGCACCCTGATGTGAGTCAACATGATGATGATGATGATGGTGAGGTCACACGGTGTCATGACATCACTTGACAGGTTCATGTCTCTCCAGGAGGGCAAGTATCACTTCGCTAGGTGTGTTGACTCTGGACTCTGGGTGCCTGAGGCAGGAGACGATGAAGAGGATGAGGAAGAGGACTAAACAACATGGCAGCATGATGATTGTGTGGACTGACTCTTAACCTTTCGTAGTTATGTAATTAATTGCTGGCTCCCTCCTCCCTTCCCACTCGTTCTCCTTCATAATTAATTCTTGGGTTTGATTTAGTGGTCTGTGCAGGATTTTGCAGGCAAAGCTTCTTTGTGCAGTCACTTTCAGCAAATAGAAAACAATCAGTGCAGGTCCCAGAGCGTAAATCAAATTTCGATAATGGAAAAACCAACAGGAATGTGTGTGTTTGTGTTTAGTTGATGTGATTGCATTGTTGTCTTGTCACCCAGCAGGTTGTCTTCTACCAATAAAATGTTGGAACACTGTGTTGGAACTGTTGGTTGCACTGCAGACTGCAGATTTTTAACAATGCAATAATCTAATGATGGTGTGTACTTCATGTCTATGAAATAAAATAGTCTTCCTTATATGAAAGTTTCATGATTCAAATTTTTTGTTGAAAAATAATTGCCCATTTGCTGATCCGCAGCTAGATACTATTAACCAAAACAGCTGTCAGCATGATGGATGTAAACTGGAACCACAACATATTGTTAAATGAATCGCAAAATCTTTATTACTATTGTCATTGTAGTTGGTATTTATTTCAGAATTAATTCAGAATGTAATAATAATAAACACATATGTAAACATATTAACTGTATGACTTATTTTTCAAATAAATTATTGAATGATATTACTGTATCATATCATATATATTACACAAAAGGTAATGTGCAGAAATGATCACATTTGCATCAGATTTTCCCAGAAAAGGAATGAGCCAATTCCTATTTTTCTTGAATTCCTACATATGTCCTTCAATGGTCCTATCTCAGGGAGAGATTAGTGTGAAAGGAAAGGGCACTTCCAATTAAAAAAAAAAAAAAAAGTGTAGGGATGGTACTGAGGTGGAGATTATTATTTAACAGGAGGAGGAGGTAGGCTTCTTGGTTGGTTGGAACCACTGAGGAGGGTGATGGGTGAGTGGGGGGAGGGTGGAGGAGGTGGATGAGAGAGAGTGAGGAGAGAGATAGGGAGGGCGGGAAGCTGGTCTTCATGAAGACGCAGAGTGTTTGTGACACATGCACGGTTCGTCTGCAGGGAGCGACCACGGCCAGCAAGCAGCAGGAGGAGGAGGAGGAGGGGGAGGAAGAGGACGAGGAGGCCCGGCCCGCCGCCTTCATCTGGATGCCATCAAGGTGAGCGTGTTGTTGTTGGACAGAAAATGCTGCAGCCTGACGTGTGTCGTCTATTCGCTTGTGTGTATGTGTGTGTGTTTTGAGACGTCCCTCTTACGCACTCGAGCATCACTCGTGTTTTTTTTTTTTTTTTGTATTCCACTGCATCTTCACACTGAGGTGCTTTCTGGTGGCTACCTCCACATTGTCTGCTCATGTATGTCACTGTGTCACCATGCATGTGTTCATTTTTTATCCTCACCCTTTATGTGTGTGTGAAAGCAGACTGTTTGACCCTGTATGCATGTGTGTGTTTGTGTATGTGTGTGTGATTGCCAGCTGATCAGAAAACAATACAACATGCCAAGTGTCTCCCAATGTAAAAATGGAATTGGGTCATCTCGGACGGCTCCAAGTAATTATATAACATGAGGGAGATTTTGGTGTTGCAGTATGTGCTGAGAATTAGCTCACACTCCAGCAAGGCCACCGCAATGACAACAATGTTTATGTCCGCGTTAGTGGCGTTTTAGTCATGTCTTGTCATTTTGGCTGATTTAGGTTCATGTGGGGTGTGTGTGTGTCAGCCTCGTGCATGGTATGAAGCACAGTGAAGGGCTCTCAAAGGGGAAATTAATAGCAAAATGTTTGATTGTGTACAGACTAATTCCAACTGCTCTTGTTGAAAGATTAAACAAAAGGACTTCAATTATGGGTGAATTGCTGTAAAGTTCTCAACATTTGTAGCCATTTATTTATTATAACGCAGTAAAGATGAATGGTAATTAGGGCCCCACAGTAAGTATTGAAAATAAGGATGCAATATTATCACAATAAAGTTACAGTAACAATAAAGTTAAGTTAAAATTAAAATTTAAAATTAAGTCAATAATGTTACAGTAAAATTATGACTTTACACTTGAAATATTTCAACTTCATTATCAAAACATTCGGATATCGGTTGATATCGGTATCAGATTTTTCCCCATCATGAAAACCATTCATTTATTCATTCATTCATTCATTTTCACGAGGTTCGCGAGGGGTCCTGGAGCCTATCCCAGCTATTCCAGGTACACACTGGACTGGTCGCCAGCCAATCACCGGGCACATATAGACAAACAACCATTCACACTCACATTCATACCTATGGACAATTTGGAGTCGCCTGTTTCTGGAATGTGGGAGGAAACCGGAGTACCCGGAGAAAACCCACACATGCACATGGAGAACATGAAAACTCCACACAAAGATGGCAGAGGGTGGAATTGAACTCGGGTCTCCTAGCTGCGAAGCCTACGTATTAACCACGAGGCCTGCGTATTAACCACTTGGCCGCATTGAAAACCAATATTTAAAAAATCCTGTACACAAGACATATGTGTTAATTCTACCGCAGGAGACATGTCATGTTACACATATACATTAGTCATCCCTATGCTATAATAAAACAGGAATAAAACAATAAATTGCAAGCAATAGAAGAACATCATACAAACATCAAAAGCTTGAAACTATGGCGTGTTTCACCTTGTTACTGTTTCCCCACAGGAGCGAGAAGAAGAGCCACTGAAGGAATTTCAGGATGATTTCCCAGTGATGCATCCTGAATCCTGAAAGGATGACCACAGATGATGCTTCTGGATTTCTACATTGGTATAGGAACACATATACAAGATTGGAAATATGCAAAGACGATTCCGTGTTGGATTAGAGGACTTGGGAATATGTTTTTACCGAGAATCTCCCAGCACTGTTGTCATGGGCCCTGACAGAGATGTGCTGTTGGCTCACCTGGCCCAAGCAGGAACACATGCACTTGGATCTTTTCCCCGGGATCTGTTTGTTTGTTTCAAAATGGAGTGAGTTCTTTGTCTCTCTCGTCTGTGGCTTGCCTGGAAAATAAGCAATCAAAACAACACCAAAAAAGACGGCCCAGAGGGGCACCTACTGTAAATGAATTGTGGGTGGGGTCTACTTTGAACACTGAGGTGTTGGTTGAGTCAGCCTCAATGCACGCCGGGAGTGACTCGGTCTGACCCCATCAGACCCCCACACCTTGATCCCTCCTTCCCAGGTTTGACCTTGCAGTGACTTTTGACCTCTCCGGTCCTGGCTCTCCACCTGCTCTGCTGCCTGGGTTCTGGAACGCTCCGCCCTGGGGCCCAGAACGAGCCAATCAGGATGAAGAAGAGTCGTAGCGTGCTGTCGGTGACAGGAGAAGAGGTAAGGAGTGTCACGTTTGGGTTTTGTTGAAAGGCCATGACATATACGCACACGTACCTTGTGACTTTCACACATCCCTGCCTTCCTTTGTTCTTGTCCTCAAGGTCTGTGCACATGAATCCACTTAGAGGAGGACGTTTCCTTGCAATGCTTTCATCCTCGATGAAGGACATGATACCATGCATTATTCAAACAGCCTTTTATTGATCATACCAAGTGCATTTCTGTAGGAGTGTAAACGTGTAAATGTCTGAGTATATATATATATATATATATATATATATATATATATATATATATATATATATGTATATACACATACACACAAACACAGTATATTATTTTAAATATACTGTACATGGCACATACTGTACATACGTGTGTGTGTGAGCATCATCTTTCCACATCTGGTCTGTATGACAACTTGAAGCGCAGCATGGGAGCAACAAGGCACTGTTGCCTAGCAACTGGTACTGTTCCCCCAGTGTTTTGTCGCTACGGTACTGCAGTGCAGATCCAAGAACTCAGTCTGTAGAGGCCTTATCCCAGACACACACACACACACACACACACACATACATACATACATACATACATGCATTTTTTATAATTATGCTTTTGTTCCACAGGACAAATAGGATACACAGACATGGATGTACAATTCCATCACAAAGATGAAGAGCCTCTGTTTCTCCTTATGGTCTCGCAGGGCGATGACACAGACATAACGGTTGCAGGGGAGAAGGCAGAGTCGCCACGCTACAGCCGATCCTACACGTCTGGGGCCACGTTGGGGGCGGAGCTACGCAGGGGGAGGAGCAGGAGACTGTCATCCAGTCTACAGGTAATGAGCCAACACAGGACAGGCACACAAGCCTAGAAAAGCACGTGGATGTTTATGATGCGCATACTATAAAGCATGCTTAAGCTAATTTACTGCAATTCATATATACAGTATTTATATTTTGGCTAAACACTGGAACGGTATGGATGCTTGCCAATATTTAAATGCACTCATGGGATTGGGGCCGCTATACTCTGAAGGTTATTTCATCATTCAGTTGCCTTAAAATGGCAAAGCTTTTCAATGGCAGGCAAAGAACCATATTTGGTACCTTTAATTGGCAGCATACTGTGTAAGACAATAGAACCGTATTCTCATTTAAATCATGAATCACCTCCATGAATCACCACCTTATCGAGGCGTAGGGGTTTGAGTGCCCGAGTGATCCTGAGCTATGTTGTCTGGGGCTATATGCCCTGGTAGGGTCTCCAAGTAGGGGCGACTCTGTTGTTCTACTGGGAGACTTCCAACGCCCATGTGGGCAATGATGTGGGGAATGAACTAGAGGGGCGTGTGCTGTGATGTCATTGCACTTCTGTGTGAACCACAGTTTGTCCATCACATCTACCATGTTGGAACTTAGGGATGTCCATAAGTGTACTTGGCACCAGGACACCCGAGGCTGCAGGTCTATGATCAACTTTGTAGTCATATCATCAGACCTGTGTCCGCATGTTCTGGACACATGGGTGAAGAGAGGAGCTAAGCTGTCAACTGATCACCACCTGATGATGAGTTGGATTAGATGGCGTGGGAGGATGTCGGACAGATCTGGGAGACCTAAATGTGTTGTGAGCATCTGCTGGGAATGTCTGGCAGTCTCCGGTTTGTACAGTCTTCAACTCTCCAGCAGAGTTTGCATACTGGGGGAGGTGAAAGGTGGTCGGTGCCAGTTGTGGCAGCAGGCCACCAAACCCGATGGTTGTGAAAAAAATAAAATCTGAGGACGCCACATGGTGCACAAGTTGTTAGCATGTAGAGTTGGAAGTCTGGAAGTCAGGAAGACCTGGGTTCGATTTTCTGCTAAGGCAACTCTCTGTGGAGTTTGCATATTTTCTCCGGATACTCCGGTTTCCTCCCCCATTCCAAAAACATGCTAGGTTAATTGGCGACTCCAAATTGTCCATAGGTATGAAGCTACGAGAGGTATGCCCAAGCTAATAGCTATAATACTGTAAATGTAAACACCTCTATTCTATTAACTTCCAAATATACTACAGCACTGTGCTTATGGTCTACAACAAAAGCACTGTTTGGGGAAAAATTATTCAAGTGGTTAGCGTGCAGGCCTCACAGCTACGAGACCCGAGTTCAATTCCACCCCATCTCTGTGTGGAGTTTGCATGTTCTCCCTGTGCATGCGTGGGTTTTCTCCGGGTACTCCGGTTTCCTCCCACATTCCAAAAACATGCTAGGTTAATTGGCGACATGTGAGTGTGAATGGTTGTTTGTCTATATGTGCCCTGTGATTGGTTGGCAACCAGTCCAGGGTGGACCCCGCCTCTTGCCCCGAAGACAGCTGGGATAGACTCCAGCACCCCCGCGACCCTCGTGAGGATAAGCGGTAGAAAATGAATGAATGGTTTTCATGATGATACTGATATTAACTGATATCGCCTTTTTATGCTGATATCCCTAATTACAATTTATTACAATTACAGTATCCTGCCTCTCGCTCGGAAGACAGCTGGGATAGGCTCCAGCATACCCGTGACCCTAGGGAGGATGAGCAGCATAGCAAATGGATGGGTGCATGGAAAAATCTGAGGTGCCGACCCAATAGAAATGACTCTCCAAAAAGAGCCAGAATCACTAATGCTGACCACTCATGATACTTTAAATGCAACTACTGCCATCCTGTGGATTTACTAAAAACTACATCGTGGGTTGCTGACAATCACAGCTGTTGATGTGTTTTGACCTAGCACTAATTAGAGACCCCGGCAGTTATTTGCATTTGTCGAGCACACACCTGGCACTATAGGGGACTCAGCGGTTAATTGAATAGAGGCATTAATTGGAGCACTTATGGTAATTAAACATAATTAGAAAGCTACAATTAGGGTCGCAGTCGGCGCTGCCAAGTGACTGATGATGTCCATCGCCATCTACAGGTTCCCTGCTGGCTCCGCCCTCGCGACCGCACTCGTTCACCAGAGGTCATTGGCAATGTGTCGCGTCCCACTACGCTCCCCCTCCGCATCCCGCCGCGCATCTCCATCACGCAAGCCGACGCCGACAGGTTTGCCACCCACTTCGTGGCCCCCCAGACGTCTTTTGTGTACACTTTCCTTGATTTAATCTCTATGACGTCTTGTCACTTTGCAGCTATGAAGGAGAAAATGGCGTATCCCCCGCTCACACGCCACTGGGCTTGCAGAGTCCGGGCCTCACCCTGCATACGTCCTTCCCTCAAAGCCAGAGGAGGGAGTCCTTCCTCTACCGGTCGGACTCAGACTACGATATGTCGCCCAAGACGGTTTCGCGGAACTCATCTCTGGCCAGCGAAGGGTGAGGGAAGAAGGAGAGCGCACACACACCCACCCACCCACAGTGTACACAATGCGGCCAAAGGTTGCCCATGCTCATCATGTCTTTTCTCTTCTTTTAAAAGGCACACAGCAGAGGACTTCATCGTTACTCCTTTTGCTCAGGTCAGGACGGCCCCACTGCTCATTTCACATTAAACTCTTGTCCACCAAGCAGTTTTTAGTTAGGCATTACATAACGTAAGAAAATGTTCTTAAGCCCCCCCTAAATAATTAGATTTTTATTTTTTTTACAAAAAAAATCTCAAATTTCATATATTAGGGCAAAAGCAGGCTAATAAGCAAGCCAATAAGCAGGCTAATACTAGCCTAATACTACTACTAGTAATAATCAGAAGAATAATGATGATAATAATAATAGGCTAATTAATAATATAATAATGATTATTACATAATTGATCACTGTCCACTGGACAGAACGGTTGCAGAGCTTGAGCAGCATTGTGTGTACTTGTGTAAATTTAATCTAAAACAATTGAGTATCCCTACTAAATATGTATAAAGTGGGAAAGTCATATCCCCATTCTTTTTTGTTATTTGTTTTTTTTTAAATGTCTACTACTTTCATTTATATCCTGTGCATCTCCAGAAGGCTTAGCCCCCCCTGTCCCCAGAACCTAGTAACGCCCCTGGTGACACCGAATGTAGGAAGAGCCACTAAATGTTCTTTCTTTTAACCCAATCAACAGTGTGTCTAGCTCCATACTCTAGGTACCACTGCTGAGTATGCCAAAGTGCTGTTGCTGCAGCTATCGAATATTTTAATAATCCAGTGTTCCACTGAAATGTACTGATTCTATGGAGACGCAGGAGAAAACACAACATTTCACTTAACAATATACAATGTAAAGAAAAGTAGTCATAATTAAGAGAAACTGCTGCTCAACCAATGAAATGTCAAGATGCAGGACGGTGTAAGTGAACAGAAAGTCAGCAAAGGCTCTCTGGTGAGATGGACAGGAAGTTCCTGCACACGGCTATGATGTTGTTAGTAACAAACATTAACGTTAATCCAATCAATTTACTGTACGTTAATTTTACCTGGTTTCGGGTCTTCCGCTCCATTCTGGGTGTCTTTAGAGACGCCATAACATAGAAGATGTGCTGTTGTAGTATGCAAGTGCTGCATTACAATGGATAAACTTCAGTGTTCAACTTGCTGTTTAGCCTGAAATACTCCCACATTTTCTGTCTTTTTAAAAATCCTTCTCTCTCGTCACTTCTCTCAAGCCCATGTGATGATTTTTCGAGGTAGAGAAAATTCTTAGATCATTTTTTGTAATAGAAGTACTCAAATTATTCAAGGAATCATTTCATCCTTCGTATGAATGACCTATTTTGGTACCGCTCACAACTTTGAACCATTGAACTAAACTGCTTGGTGGAACTGTAGTTATCGTGTGTGTAAAAACACAAAAACATGACTTGAAGCTGATCCTGTGTGATGATGAATTAGGTTCTGGCCAGTCTGCGATCAGTGCGAAGCAACTTCACCATCCTCGCCAATGTCTCCACTCCCACAGTCAAGTGAGTATATTATTTCATGCCCAATATTTTATTTTGTATTGTTTTCTATTGACATTCCAAATTACTACACATTATTATTTTATGACATTTTATTTCCTATCCTTCTTTATGTTGGTAAAATATTATTTAAAGAAAATTGTTGATTCATAAAGATTATTTGCCAAGAAGTTCACTAGCCTTTTTTCCCTGTGAACTCAGGAGGTCACCACTGAGTGGCATGTGTGTCAGTCCCAGGGCCACGCTCTCGGACCAGCAGTACCAGCAGCTCGCCTTGGACACGTTGGAAGAACTGGACTGGTGTTTGGACCAGCTGGAAACGATCCAGACGCACCGCTCGGTCAGCGAGATGGCATCCAACAAGGTAGGAGCCAAGCCATGGTTTATCTCCCTGTTATAAGAAAGGACATTTTTGAGCACTTCTACTATGTCCTACAGTTCAAGAGGATATTGAACAGAGAGCTTTCCCACCTGTCTGAGATGAGTCGTTCAGGCAATCAGGTGTCAGAGTACATCTCCAGCACCTTCCTGGGTGAGTGCAGCCACAATCCTGCCACATTACAAAACAAGCACAATTTGTGGTACAAATACAATGCAGTACAATACAGATTGTGTTTGTGTCAATTTGTAGACAAGCAAAACGAAGTGGAGATCCCATCTCCGACACTGAAAGACAAACCAATGAGTCATATCAGTGGTGTGAGGAAGCTGTCCCACAGCTCCAGCCTGTCCAGCGCCTCCATGCCTCGCTTCGGAGTTAACACAGATCACGAGGATGAGCTTGCCAAGGTCTCGACGCCCGTTTGTTCAGAACATTCAGTCATTGTCCATTTGAGAAGGGAGAAAAGTGTCACTTAACTGCTCTTAACAACTTAATCAAGGAGAGCTACTTGATGTAAAACTCAGTGCTTGTAATTTCAAGTACACCTGCACAGTACAAACGGTACTATATTGTCTCCCCGTGCATGCGTGGGTTTTTTCCAGGTACTCCGGTTTCCTCCCACATTCCAAAAACATGCTAGGTTAATTTGCGACTCCAAATTGTCCATAGGTATGAATGTGAGTGTGAATGGTTGTTTGTCTATATGTGCCCTGTGATTGGCTGGCGACCAGTTCAGGGTGTACCCCGCCTCTCGCCCAAAGACAGCTGGGATAGGCTCCAGTACCCCCCGCGACCCTTGTGAGGAAAAAGCAGTAGAAAATGAATGAATGAATGAATTTCATATTGTGCATTTATGTATGTGTGTGTGTTCTAAAGCAGGAGTTGGAAGATTTGGACAAGTGGAGCTTCAACATATTCCAAGTTGCCGAATTGTCCAACAACAGACCTCTTAGCTGCATCATGTATGCCATCTTCCAGGTACTTCATGATTTTACTGTATGTATGAGTTTTGGACTATTTGTGGATCTCTATTTTTATTTACTTTCTGAGGAGCGAGAACTGTTGAAGACCTTCCGCATCCCTGTAGACACCTTTGTCACTTACGTGATGACCCTGGAAGACCATTACCATGGCAACGTGGCGTACCACAACAGCCTTCATGCTGCAGATGTCACGCAGTCTACACATGTACTGCTCTCCACGCCTGCTCTTGATGTATGTCACATATACGCACTATGCCAAAGTAATGTAGTTTGTTTTGACGGCCTACTCATTACCTTTGTCCTCAGGCTGTTTTCACCGACCTCGAGATCTTCGCCGCCCTTTTCGCTGCAGCCATCCACGATGTCGACCATCCTGGAGTTTCCAATCAGTTTCTCATCAACACCAGTGAGTGCACAATTTAACCAGACCTAACTCTAGTAAAGTCATGTCGTAGTGTCATTATCTGCAGCACCTCCACCACTTTTACTTGCCTCTCTCTCTGTCCAGACTCCGAGCTGGCCCTTATGTACAATGACGAGTCTGTTCTGGAGAACCACCACCTGGCTGTGGGCTTCAAGCTCCTCCATCAGGACAACTGTGACATCTTCCAGAACCTCACCAAGCGGCAGCGGCAGAGTCTTCGCAAACTCGTCATCGATATTGTTAGTGCAACAATCCTAAGTGACAGACATGAGAAACAAGCAGTTATCAGGGATTTATGACCGGAAAGAAACTAAGTGTGTGTTCTTCCTGTTTTCAGGTTTTGGCAACAGACATGTCCAAACATATGACCCTGTTGGCTGATCTGAAGACCATGGTCGAGACTAAAAAGGTCACCAGCTCTGGTGTGTTGCTGCTGGATCATTACAATGAGCGGATTCAGGTAGGTTGCCAAGTTGGGATGCTTTTAGAATCTTAAATCTTTGTGGATTACCATGACCTGGACGACTGAGAATCAACGCAGACATGTTTTCAGCAGTGACATATCTGCATTGTACACCACCAGAGCTATGGAGAAAATGTGTGGAAATAAAAAAACAAACAAACATTGCTACTGTTTTCAGGTGTGATTTTTTAGTGTGTAAGGGGTATATGTGATTTCTTAATGTGTGGGGGCTAGTTGACAAAATTTTCCCTAGCAACAAGGTATTGCACACATTTATGCTGTTGAGTTGTTGCACCTGCTAGTTAATTAACACTTCATTTTGACAAGTGTGGTAATGAATCAAGCAGACTTTTGGTAACGCGTTACATTAAGGTACACAAAATTACAGTAGTTAATGAGAAACAAACCTACCTGACCCTAACCAGTACTAGTTAGTTCCTCAGTAACTACCCAGAATTTATGTGCCTTAGTCGCTCAGTAACTACTGTACTCATGAGTTCCTCAATACTTCATTAGTTCAATAACTAATGTAAATCTAAAAAAAAATTGTTCAAATTCCAACAACCGCATGTGTTGCAGGTCCTAAGGAACATGGTGCACTGCGCCGACCTGAGCAATCCTACCAAGACCTTACCGCTATATCGACAGTGGACAGAGAGGATCATGGAGGAGTTTTTTCGCCAGGGTGACAAGGAGAGGGAGCGTGGCATGGAGATCAGTGCCATGTGCGACAAACACACTGCCTCTGTGGAGAAGAGCCAGGTAGAGCTCAGTGGATATTGTCATATTGAAGGATTTGCTCTTTTGCAATTCAACCAATTTAGTCCCTGCATTGTGATTCTATAATTTCATTAAGCAAAATTTTATTATAGTACAATTTCTCAAGAGACAATACTATAGAAATGAAATATGGATATACTTTGGAGTAGTCAGTGTACAGCAATGTATATTTACTAAAATAGGTTACAACATAGGCAGTGGCAACACAAGAGCATACACATCACAGTCCAGATTTGTTGTGAGCACTATTTTGATCTATGCAATTCATGACACCCTCAATGAACCACAATTCCCTAATTTCAACAGCATTCATGCAGCCCCAGACCACCATCCTTGACTGTTGAGTGATTTTTAGTGACTAGTTCATCTGTATTGCACTGACTACTCTCAAGTATACCCAAATGTAATTTCTGGATGAATGTCCATTGAGAAGATATACTTTGACAAAAATGGTTGCTGAAATGTGAGGTGTGTACTCACCTTTGTGATATTCCGTATTTACAGTCATTATTCTTCCTTTTAGGTGGGTTTCATTGACTATATTGTCCACCCGTTGTGGGAGACATGGGCCGATCTGGTGCACCCGGACGCCCAGGAGCTTCTGGACACATTGGAGGAGAACCGGGAGTGGTACCTCAACACCATGCCTCAGTCTCCATCCCCACCACCGGACAGGCACCACCTGCAGCACGACCGCTTCCAGTTTGAGCTCACACTGGAAGACCTGGAGCACAACAATCACAACAATGGGCACACCAGGAGCAGCACTGGATGTGGGCGGGCCTCCCGCGGCCAGAGAACCCCCTGCCATGGTGGCCAAGCTGACAGGGAGGATGAGAAGAACCACAACAGCAAGCAGAATGGAGTTTGTGATGATGGAGAGGAGGAGGAGGAGGAAGGGGAGGGGGATGAAAAAACTGCAGAGCAGCAGCTAGAAGATGCAGTAAGTGAAGACAATGCTGGAGGGGAAAAGGAACAGGGGGATGAGGGTGAAGGGGAAACTGAAGATGGAGTGCCAGAGGACAAGAAGGAAAGAGGTGAAAACCTGCACGGAGAGATGAATGAGAATGCCGGAACAGGGATTGTGGAGGAAGAAGATGAGACACAAGAGAAATTGGAAGAGCGGAAAGAAGGGAATGAGGATGAAACAGAGGGGAAAGTGGAGGAAGAAGACGAGACACAAGGGAATTTGGAAGAGCGGGATGAAGGGAATGAGGATGAAACAGAAGGGAATGTGGAGGAAGAAGACGAGACACAAGAGAATTTGGAAGAGCGGGAAGATGGGAATGAGGATGAAACAGAAAGGAATGTGGAGGAAGAAGACGAGACACAAGGGAATTTGGAAGAGCAGGATGAAGGGAATGAGGATGAAACAGAAGGGAATATGGAGGAAGAAGAGACACAAGAGAATTTGGAAGAACAGGAAGAAGGGAATGAGGGTGAAACAGAAGGGAATGTGGAGGAAGAAGAGACACAAGATAATTTGGAAGAGCAGGAAGATAGGAATGAGGGTGAAACAGAAGATAATGTGGAAGAAGAAAATACAGAAGGGAATTTGGAGGAGCAGGAAGAGAGGAATGAGGATGAAACAGAAGGGAATGTAAATGATGAGGAACAGGAAGAGGGGCATGTGGAAGAACCAGAAGAAGAGAATGGGAAGGAGGAGGCAGAGGGGAATGTGGAGGAGGAAGATGGCAATGTAGGTGAGGAGATGGTAAGTGTAGACGAGGTTGAAGAGGAAGAAGAGGAAGCAGAGACTAAGGAGCAAGTGGAGGAGGTGGACGCAGAAGATGAGGCGAAAGAAGGGCTGGAAGAAGAAGAAGAAAAGGATGGAGATGCAAAGGAGGAAGAAGAGAGTTAGTGACATCCAAACCTAACAGGGTCAAACAAGAAGATACAGATGTTACGGTGCACGAGCAAGGGTCAGCCTATCAACCTTATGCTCCACCCACCTGACCATGTGACAATGCACAGTGAAAGGTCAGAGTTTGTGAGATTTGCACTCACCTCAGACTCCAGTGGAGCAGATGCTTGGTCAGGACCTCAGCAAGCAGAGGCACGAAAAGGGTTGAACCTATTTTATTGACCTTTTCAAAGGGTCACAAAGTAACACATTCATGCAAATAAGTTTGTGCCTGTTCTCCCGAGCTCACTAACTATACTTCCCATTGTCTTCTGTGTCGTTCTATGAGGAAGATGCCACATGGGACATCCAGACCACACAAAACTTGTTCTGTTTGTCCTAAAACAAAAAGCAAAAAAATGTGAAATCTGTCGTCTTATTTTTACACTTGTAAAGTGGAGCAGTACTGTCAAGAAGAACATGTGTAAACAAATAATAATTTGCAGGCAAGTGAACACCCTGTACCCACAGGTCGGGCGGCAGGGCAAATTGTGCCAAAGTGAGCCACTAGCAGCAACAAGACAAGCAATGCATTGTGGGTCCAGGCTCAAGGTGTGACGGTCTTCCACAAATCCAAGTTTTGTAAAAAAAAAAAAAAAAAAAATTATAATAATAAAAAAAGATGGTTTTGGCACTTTATCACCCACTGTTACATATATGTACATAGCAAACATGTATTTTAATCTCAAGATGTCAAAATAAATATGATCAATCCAGATGACTTTTTCTATTTTTCTGCGTCTCAAAAAGTGAATTGTAACTTGAAGGTTAAATGAATAATTGGCTGCTTTTGCTCCAGGGCTTTCCCTTCAGTTGTCGAGTGTAATTCACTTAACACCCAGTGAGGTTTAAGTCCATAGAACAAAATACAACTGTGTGGCAGTGGTTGAAATAACATAATTAAATATGTTATTTAAAATGAAATAACATTTTAAACCTGGTTGACATATCAACAATCTTTGATTACGGGGAGTTGTCTTGAGTGTTTATGTTTTCCTCATTCTATGTGATAGTGATTAAACATAAACTGAGAATGTTGGGACCACTAAAAATAATCCATTACTTTCTACTAAACAATTAGTTTGTAGTGCTATAAATAGTTATTAGTTTAACGCATGAACAGATTAAACCATTTTAAATTGGTAACACTCCTTTGGTTTTGATTTATTCAGATCGATGGCAGCAGACAAGCCTTGAGATATACAGTATCATTGGGCAAGTTTACATAATATCCAAACCATATATAATTCCCTAAAAATGTCTTAATAGACCTCCTCCTTATGGCATGTTGTGAATATGAAATGTAACAAATGCATAAAATTAACTTTTTTTTGGCATATGTGACCAGCAGTATAGTGACATAAAAAAATATTAAAACAATGACAAGTCCAAAAAAGGGACAAGCCAAACTATTATTATCCACAGTTAATAATCTCTGCATCCTGGCTAGGTTCTGAGGTGTGTGCGTGTGTGTGTGTATAGCAATGTGTTTTTTCATCAGCCAATCATAGAGGTCCAGTCAGGGAAGTTTTGTATCTCTCCAGTCTCGATCAACTGTTGCCGTCCGTGTGTCAGTGTGAGCTTGTAGCGCAGGCGCACTTTACGCTATAGAGAAAGAAAAATAAAAGATGGAAGTGAATCTTTGAAGATGCCACAAAATGGCAGGAGAGGAAAAGTGTGATAATAAGCATGAAACCGAAAAGGAAATTTACTGCTCACTCAATACGGTAAGTAATTATGAGCAATAGCATTACCAAACTAGAAAAGCACTCATAGAGCGCAGACTAAGCCACATTTGATTGGAAACATTGGTCTTCAAAAACGGCTTTACTGGTCTTTGTGTTCATAATAACTAGTGAGAATAATGTTTTGGGGTGTTTTTGGATTCCCATTATCTACCGCATCAGGAGCAGATACTCTTCCTAGGGACCACAATAAAATTACTAGGCTGACTGTATAAAAAAACAAAACAAACTCACCGTTTGTGGATTAGCTAACAGGAGCACTTGTGCAATAGCAGGCGGGGGCAAAAGTGGGTTGTAGGAAGGCAGGTGTGTCATTGATGCAGGTTGAAGTTTCACTGACATGGTCTGCAGGACAAAAACAGGAAGCTGACACTCATCCATCCCTCCCCTCGCACTATTCTGTGTTTTTACCTTTGGCACAGCAGCTTGAAACAAAAAATCTTTCACCTCCAGGGAGGATGTGTTTACAGTGGAGAGGACAACCACAGCAACACCAGGATGACCGGGTGGCGAGTCTCTGGCAAAGTGCAGCGAGACGTGGACACCGCTTTGGTTGTATATGGTGATGGGTTCCAACTGACCTAGGGGGAAGATAAAGTGTTGGTGACTATGAAGGAGCGAGAACACACTCATACAGGCTGCAGACGTACTAGACTTGATGTTCTCCATGGGAACTAAGACGTTCTTAAGTACATGCTGTTGACAAATGCTGTCCTCTTGACGTACGGGTGGTTGACAGTGACTGGAAGAGGATCCCAAACTTGTAAATGGTTGATTGTGTGACCTGACAGGGGGGAAAAAAGTGGCAGTTGACGCACACGCACAACAAATAAAAGGTTTAAACTGTTTTTTTTGGTTTGGTTTGTTGTGATCACCATATGTTTGTTCCATTTGATGAAGAATTCCCCGCACATCCACGGGCTCTGAGCACAGGGCCCCTCTCCACAGTCTGCTCTGCACTTCTTTCATCAACTCCTCCATTAAGCTGGAAAAACAAAACGGTTATTCACTAGAATAGAAATTCAATAGAATTCAACAGAAATCAATGAGAAAGTCTTACTTGCATCAGGTCATCATAATATGATTTTGGAGGAGGAAGAACTAACTCTGGAATTAAAGGACAATATTCAATTCAATATTATTCAACCAAATCCAAGAAAAATCCATGAAGGGTAAAGTTGAAAGACAGATTAATGGATTTAATAGGACGATGACCCAAGATGCGGCATGTACCTTGAATTATATATCACTAAAAACCAGTCGGGTTCTTGCTATGACATAGAACAGCATTCCCATTATTTTACAAAAATAATGTGCTGGTGTGACCTCATCCGATTTTCCTTTAAGTGTCACTCAAAATCGGGTAAGAGTAACCCCATTAATGTTAAAATACAAAATAGTGCATTAATATGACCTAATATGACTGATCTTGTTCTTGCAATGATATAGAAAATTTGGAGTATTGCCTGAACCCGAAGCCCTCTGCTCAGCTATTGAGTTGCAGGTTATTTGCAGATGAGAGAAGACAGGTGAGGAAGACTCAGAGGAGGAAGGTGAATCTGCTTTTCTTTCCATCTTCGGTGAGTCAAAAGCCGAGAGGTCGATGAGGTGGTAGCTTTTAATCTCTCCGGGACTTGTAGGAGCTACAATCACATCGCTCAGTCAATAACTCAATAATACTGTATAATAAATATATCAGTTACAAAGGGGGAATTCTGTGGCCTCACTCTTTTCTGTTGCTACTTCATTTTTGCTCTTTCCGTTACACTCTTGCCTCCCCACTTGCTCTTTGTAGGCATTGACGGCAAGTGTGAGATCATCATTGGCAGCCAAGATCTGTGTCAGAGCGTCGTCATCGTCTATTGTGTCGCTTGCTAGGCGGAAGAGCTTCGGTCTAAGTCGCTCACAGCTCTCATACAGGGCCTAAAATAGAAACGTGTAGTGTATTTATGTGTAATTATAGAGTTTTCCACTTTATGTGGCAGAAATTGGTATTCTGTTATCTGGATATTTCAGGACTAAATGGCAAACTTTGTGATCAATGAACCACTATCAACTTTATATAATCTGTATATGCAGAAATTAGGATATAGTCTTGCACTGGATGGAGTAATGTGTATGAAGTGGCTACCTTTAAATCATCACTAGGCTGTAATGGCGATCCAGTCACTGTATGCTGGTCCAACATCTCTCTGAGCTGCCTGGTACTGCTCTCCACTGACTTCAGAGTGGATTGCCGCTTCAACACTTTTTCAGCCTTCTCCTGCTCCTAAGGCACACACACACATATATATATATGTAAACATTAAAAAATGAATAATGTGTGCACTGCATGACATCTGTCATAAGAGGCCTTACCTCTTTCATTGTGCTTTTAATTAGGCTGTTGGCAGTCTCCAGGTCTTCAGAGCGTCCACTTTTTAGTAATCTGGCTAATAGCTGAAGGAAAAAAGCACAAATAAGTACAATGTCTACTGCAGTAATGGTGGAATGCTTACTAACACAGACACACACACCGTTGCCTTGTCTTCTTGGTCAAAAACAGAGTCTGTGCTTCTATGTGGTGGAGGCGCCATTATGACTGTATCTGGTAGTTTTGGATCTTTCTTTATGATGCCTAAAGAAACAGATTGCATGAAGAATGGCAACAAATGTAATGTAAATGCTTTACTTGGAAATAACAGTACAGCAAGTAGAACAGTGTGACAAGTATGACATGAGTTTTTCACCATCCGCTGAATAGCTGGATAACATGTTAAAACACATGAAGAGGGAGATAAAGCTGCTGAATGCTGACCATGTGCCAGTGACTCGCCGCTAATTAGAGGCGGTTCTTTGATTTTGTAAACCACAAGCCCAGCGACAAGAGACTCAGTTAATTGAATTGGAACCTTAATGGTATATACGGTGAGTGTCAACTCTGCACCTTGTTTCTTCAGCATGGAGTAAACTTCCTGAATCTTCTTTTCTTCTTTGAGCCAGAGTGTCCAGCCGTACAGAACCTCAGTCAGTCGATCTTTAACCTTCTGGGCAGTCCACGAACCAAAGTACTGCACAGAGAACATGCAACATGCAAAGGACTTTTGTTCATTTTGTCTTTTTAATGACACATATGGCCAAAAAGGAAGCAGCCACCTCACTTGATTTCAAAGACCTTAATTGTTGTTGTTTATTATGACATTAATTTAACTTCATTTTATAATGTTCCTTAAAACATTTCTTATACATCTACTAAGATGATTAATAAAGCTTTTATGACGGCAACAATTTGACTCTGGAATAGATTTAAATTTTTCTGTTGTAAAAACTGTTCCAAAATACAAACAAGACGATCAGAATCCAACAGACTGTGTTGCAGTGTAATTTTCGAAAGATGTCTGAGCACTGGCATTAATTCTTACCTTTGGTGTCAAGACTTTGATGAGCTCATTAAGGAACCGGAACTTGGCAGCTTCACAGTGGAACCTTTTGCCACAGTTGTTCATGCATGCCTCTAGAACCTAGGAACAAAGTGCACCGTTCACAAGCCGTGTGTAACAAGCAAATGTTGTAAATGTCCCTTTGCAAAAAAACAGGGACAAGTCAGAAGGACGTGTGGTCGGATGTCACATGAGATGTCAGAAGACCCTGCAAGTGACACCAACAATGACTCTGGATGGATTCCATTTAGATGCAATCCAATGAAATCACTCATTCAGGCCAGCATGTGATCAAGGTTAGATGCAGATATTAGTCACGCCTCCCCCACCCAGTCAACCCCACACACTGTGGACCTATCGTGTGTATGCAATATGTGAATGAAGAGCCCCTTTATAACTGCAATTCTAAAACTGATCTGTTTTTGCAAATTAACTTTGTTTGTTCAGTATGATAGTCTTCTTCTTCTTTCTCTCGCTTTTTCCCTTCAGGGGTCGCCACAGCAAATCAATCTCCTCTATCTAACCCTTTTTTCTGCATCTGTCTCTCCCACACGTCCTCCATGTCCTCCTTCACTACATCCAAAAACCTCCTCTTTGGTCTTCCTCTACGCCTCCTACCTCTAGTGCCTTCTACCAATATATTCACTATCTCTCCTCTGGACATGTCCCAACCATCTCAGTCTGGCCTCTCTGACTTTATCTCCAAGGCCTCCAACATGGAATGTCCCTCTGATGTACTCATTCCTGATCCTATCCATCTTGGTCACTCCCAAGGATACATCACTATTCAGTATGATAATAATTATAATTAAGGCTATATGGCTTGAAGTCTTGCAGTCTTCAAGAGGCTGAAGTATTTCTTTGTGCAATTTGCCAACATTCTTATTATCTGTGCATCACTCAAGGTGAGGGAGGAGTTACTTACAGTCAAAGCTTGCAAAGCTTCTTTTTCTTGAGGAGATTGGATTTTATGTGCAAGAAGACTAAGAGCCACCTGTGGACTGACACAAACTAAGATATAAAAGAATTTATGACATATAAAGCATTCATGCACCATCTACATTAATCATGTTGAAATCAGGCTATCTAGCACTTGCAAGAAAATGTATGGAACCCAGTTAAATATAATATTAACAGATTACAAGAAAAAAGGGGGAAATAGAGGAGGCTGCTCTTCACGCTTGGAAGGACGTTGAGCAATATCACAACATGGATGTGAGGCAACAACGTTCAAAATTGTGCTTCCACTGAAAAACTAAATTGACTTTAAGCACGTAAACATAAAGAATGTAAAGTTTATCTCATTCTGTACTCACCCATCAGCTTCCTTGTTGACCAGCTGATAGAACCCCTGTATGCTGTCCCATCTGTCTTCCTGGTTTGTTGGGTCTGTGGCACCATCTGACACATTTGATGAGGGGGGAAAAGTGGACGAAGGACACAGGAACAAGGTTGCAATAACTACGTTGGAAACTGATGTAATGTTACACAAACAAATAGGGGAAGTGAGACAGAACAGGCACAGCAATAAGGTGATAAAACATAAGCGAACTGAGATTTACACACTTTTTTTCAACTTGCAGATGTTGTAATTCTACAATGACAGAAAGCCCACTACAATTTGTGATGTTTATGAAATATACCTAAAATATGTGGGATATGTACGTGCATTGGCAATGTTGTTATGCCAAAACCATACTCTGAAAGGCGGTACATGTATTTTGATTCAAGCACATTCTTGGAAATAAACCTACTTGTCTTGTCTGTTTACAAGTATTCAAATATACGTTAAAAGTAAGCACAAACATGAATTAATACATTTAACCAAACTGGACAAAAGACATACTATGCAGTATATTACAAACCGTACATGCTAGCATTGCAGATATTGTAATGTAACACATACAGCGGGAAAACGTACACGTAGTTGTACGTATGTTTCCGTCTTTCGTCGCAAATAACCATTTCACGTAGAAATACTACACATTTATGTACCCAAATGGTATTCATTTGGTATCTCCTTTTAAATTATTGACTCAATACAATCGCGAATGTTTTTTCTTTCGCGAGCGCCACTGGTTAGACAACCAAACCAACTTCCTGTTCCCGTGTCAGGTTTAGACAAATATTTTTGTTGTAGGGCACAAAACAAATCCAAATATATCGCAATTTAAGCATCAAAGTCATTCTGGAAGCCGTGAAAGTAATGCGAAAACAACGCAGCTGATCCAAGTCATTTGGAGATGCGTTCACTGACGTTGCGTCAGAACTGAAATACAAAGTTCAAAAGAAAATGACAACTTTTCAGATATGCTACAGTCTTACTCACTCAGCCATGACTCCAAGGTTGCTTGGCTGTCATCGGTCGCCATTGCCTCTTCTCTGCTATATGTCCGGGGTTGTTGACGTGAGCGTGTCAGAGAAGTTGTCAAACTGACTCTTGCCTGACGTGACATGTGACACTCACGCTGCATTCACTAGTCATACTCCTTGTAGTTACTCTACTTGTGAACTATATCTACACTTTGCCAACTATACAAGTAATGTTCCTTGTACAAAATTCCACTTCTCATTATACAAGTAACCATAATTGTGGGCTATTTAGTGTAATTAAGGCAAAACAAGTTTATTTGCAGAACTTACAATTAACTTGTCACACTTCCTGAGTGAACTAATGACACTAATCTATCAATCCAGTCACTGCACTAATCCACTCTGGCTACACAAGAACAACATGCTGTACTCAATTCCACACTAATACTATTATGCATACATATACAATATTTAGTTTTATGTGACGTTCTTTTTCTTGCACCAAAGCAAAGGCCGGCTCCCGTCCTGGCATAAACACTATGTTTGTTACGGTCCACAACGACAGATCAGAGCCAATGTAGATGCAAGGTTTATATTTTCAATAAATTGTGCCATTTGCAGCCTTTCAGGGTTGAGTTAGCAACTTCTAAAATCAAAACCTAGTAACATTAAAGACTGAAATTGGGCCACAAACTAAATCTCGTTCAGTGCCCCAGCCTCACCCTGGACAAAGACCTTTGAGTTATACCTGATGAAATGACCACAACACCTAACTTCTGACACACAAAATCTGAGTTTTATTTCCATAATACTTTCAAAATGGTCCAGAACATTTGTGCGGAAACAACACTAGTTGATCCTTGGTAATAGTTTGACAACTACACCTAAGCACAGAAGATTGCAATTTCCATGATTCTTTGTGCCGACATGCCATCATGCATTGTCCCTGTGTCCGTGCTTAATGAGATATCAATAGACCGGTGAATATTCTCATACATCTCATTCATCCAGGTCATTGTCTTCCCATGGGCATTCAATCGATTGCAACTGGACTGTGGCCTTTTACAATCTGAACAGTCCTGAGGATGTCAATAGACGTAATGATCAAGAAATTGGGGGCTAATTATTGATTATTTACTGCTTAGTCACTGTATGATGTGCAAATAAATAAAATAAATAAAATATCCTTTTCCATGATATGTCTATTAAGAGTTCCCAAATATCAACGTGTCATTTTACTGGTCATTATAGATCTATAACAACTAAATGTGGCTTTGTAATTACAGTGTTGGGCTTGTGTGTTGTTTCTACCTTAGATTATGACCAACCTGTTGAGCTTCTGTTATGGTATGATTGGCAGTATCAACGTCTGTCGGGATGCTTCGGCATGAACACATGGTATGCTATCCATTTCATTTTGCGTAGCTGCATTATAGAGTCTGTAGACATACAGTATACACAGTGCAGTACTGTATACAGTACAGACATACAATTGCAGATGCCCTTGTGTTTTTTTATATGGATAATTCCATGTTGCAGACAGCTTATTTGTTTCAATCAAAATATTGGAACTCGTATCCGACAGCTATATTATGCCATTGATGGGATTAATAAATAAAAAAAACATTTGATCAAATTTTGCCATTTGCATTGATGCAAATTATTATCTGATCCAAACAATGTCAATTGATAGAAAGTCTGGATATCAACGCCAAATGCATGAAACAATCGCTTCTTTGAGTTATTTATACATAGTTACTAACATCAGTATTGATTTCTTGCACTGTTTTATAGTTGCTTTTGTTATTTTCAGTCTTGGTTAAAGTTAATCATGATGATCTATAAGATGTCCGTAATGCCAGGTGTTGTACTGATTTTCTGGGAGCCTCTCAGGGAAATTGAGAAAGATGGTATCTCTGGACTGGTTTCAGCAAGCAACAGAAGCTTCTGGAATCGATGGCTGGTTTCTGCAGGCCCCAAAGCCACCATCATCTCTGCAACACTGGGGCCTTGCTGCAAGCATAGCAAAGGATGAGAAAAACAAAAAAACACTTCCTCTTTCTATATTGCCACTCTTGTGAATGACTCATTTTACTGTCATCATAAAAATGTACGATTTGAGACATGCCACAAAACCACCTCAACTCAAGCAAACCGTCATGTAAAATGTGCTAACCTGCAATCCGCTGAGTGTCAGCCGTAAGAGCTTCATCACTTCTCTGTACTTGGTGGCTTTCGTTTGCTTGGCCAGCATCTTTAAATCTCTGCTGAGCTCATCCACAGCTGGGGCCTCTCCATGTTCTTGTATTAATCTATAAAGCACATATAAAATACAGCTATGTTCCTCTCAGGTGGGCTTGCAGAGGTATTTTAATTAAAGTGGCATACTTGAGTGCCAGTGAGGCAATGTGTCCGGCCTCCGTGGAAAGCACTGCTGCCTGCTCGCTGGAGAGGGAAGGGCGCACCCACAGGTATGAGTAATCAGGACTCACAAGCTCCCCCAGTGAGGATATGTGACCCTGCAGGGGACGAGAATAGTTTCAATCCAATATGAATGCAGAAGCCGGCAAAATTATCGAGTTAGTTTTTCTTTCTTGCGCGGTTAATTGATTTATTAATTATCGTGATAGCCCTACTCTGATTTAACCACTTCTGTATAATTTTAAACATACAATTGTGGCAGAAATGACAGTTATTCTGACTGCGTAAAGCTACCTTACGTAAGTGCAGAATCCGCCTGATATAATCTTCATGCAGTATGTCTTCATCCTGCAGCTCGGCCGCATAAGCCTTCTGGATTTGTCCCTGCAGTTCCTTTATCAGAAAATTGCACTGCTGCTCATCTTCAATACGATGCTGAAGGTGGATTCTGTGGGGGGGGGGGGGGGCAATTTGAAATATTAAGTCCAGTATGAACTACTGCTTTAAAAGGTGTACATATAGAGAACACCCCTCACATTTCAGCAGCCATTTTTCTTACAGTATATCTTCTCAAGGGGAAATGCTATAGAAATTAAACTTGGATATACCTTTGAGTAGTCATTTTCAGTATGCACTGAAAATTACATGACATGAATTGAGGCAGCAAATAATTGTGTCTTGTGTTTGCACGAGCGCTGCTGGCACTGAGGCAGCTGTAGTTCATTGAGGGAAACTTGAATTCCAACATTTAGTGACATTGTCAAACAGAACATGGTCCCTTCCTTTTGGAAAGTGCCTTACTGAGAAAGATGAAGAACGTGAAGGAGTGACCAAGTTTGTTTCAGACCTGAACTCAATTGAGCACCTGTTTGGGATCCTTATGCAGAAGGTGGAAGAGCGAAAGGTGTTAAACATTTATAGATTGGAACCCGCTTATGTGGACAACCAACTCATCAAGTCCCGGCCCACTGCATTCTTACGACTAAAAAGTACCAGCTTAAGCCAATGTCGATATTCATGCAGACAAAAAAAAAAAATAAAGTGACTGATGTTCCACATGGTTTAGTTCAAGTTCCAACAACAATTTGGATGTTGCTTCAGTTGCCATTGTTCATTACTAAGACCACACAGGAAGTGAAATAGCTTAGTCAGAGTTTCAGGTGCTCAGGAAAAATGCAACAGAGCCGTTACAGAATCAAGACGCTGTCAGAAAGGCTGGCATATAGTGTACATTGTAGCATAATCAAACCTTAAGGTTCAAAATAAAAGAATTGGTGTATTAAAGTGGATTTGACAACATTACTAATAAGGATATAAAAAAGACAGTGACTCCGACTCACTTGTTGAACTCAAGAAGTTTGTCAAGGTCAAGCAGAGCAGAGTGCGTTGTGATCTTCGAGGGGTTAAACTCCAAGATCAGCTCGTCTAATGTCCGTCCCATTCGATTTGCTACCGAGAGCACAACAAAGTGTTAGCAGATGCCACTTAAAATGCAATAAAAGTAACCAGTACAAGCATCCATCACTCACTGCTGAATCCTGAGCCACAGTTGGTGGCAATATCCAACAGAGCCTCTGGCAGGATGCCGTCTCGCTTGAATTTCTGGATGAATATGTCCCCCTGCCTCTTTGACAGTTTGCTTCCATCCTTATTGGTCAAGAGAGGCAGGTGTCCAAAGGAGGGCGGTTGCCATCCGAGAGCACGGTACATGAGGATGTGCTTGGAGGTGGATATGAGCCACTCAGAGCCCCGCAGGACGTGACTGATCCTCATGTAGTGGTCGTCCACTATGTTGGCCAGGTGATAGGTGGGGAAACCATCTGCTTTTATGACCACAGGGTCACCCTCTACCTGGAGGGGAGGACAGAGGAAAGAGAGCTAGCTTTAAAAACAAATTGCATGCCTCAAAATACATACAAAAGGTTTGACAATCATGCTTGATGTGCTTTTTCTTTGGCTTTTGGTTTTATTGTGAAGCCAATATAGAACAGGTGATACATGTGATAACAGCCATTAAACCAGAAATGGAAGTAATCTAACCTGGGCCACCTCATGACGATTCCACCCAAAGATGAGATCCTGAAAGGCCTCTACTCCCTCCTTGAGTCGAAACCTAATGACGTGAGGCACTCCCTGGGCCAGCTTCTCCTGGACCTGCTCGGCCCGAAGGTGTCGACACCGGTTATCATACCTGAAAAGGAAGGAAGATGAGATGAAGGTCTAAATCAGATTCGTCCAAGTGTGATCTGGCTACCTTGGAGTTTGTCCTGTCCTCAGAGATTCCTTTTTGAGTAGCTCCAGTCTCTGGGAGCTGCAAAAACAGTGGTAGGCATGACCACTTTCAACAAGCTGTGACGCCGTCTCTCTATAGAGATCCAGCCTCTTTGACTGCAGGTACGGACCCACAGGCCCACCTCGGCCTGGACTCTCCTCTGGAGGTATACCTGTAGGGTCAAATTCGTGTTGATTAATTAATTTCGATGACTGTGAATCAGTATGTCCTACCTGCCCACTCAAGCATGTCCTCTATGGCTTCTGCAGCTCCTGGTACCAGTCTGCTTTGATCAGTGTCCTCCAATCGCAGGATGAAAGAGCCTCCGTACTTCTTGGCGAAGATATAATTGTAGAGGGCAGTGCGAAGGCCTCCTAGGTGCAGGAAACCTGCAGGAGCATGACATTTAAACCCTTTATCAAAACATTGCATGGGCAAAAGCACTGGGGCACCTACGGCAAGTGCAAGTGGAACAAAACATGGATTTGTTCCTCTCTTCTAGGATGACTTTTTCTCACATGTTGCAGCTTGTACCTCAGGCTAATATTAATTGTCCTTACCCGTCGGGCTTGGGGCAAACCTGACCCGCACCTCGCCGCCAGCCATGGTAGAGCAGCTTCTGACAAGCTTCGGGTCCAGGTGCCGTTTAATCCGCACTTTTCTGACGACAGCGGGGAAAACATAGCCCCCGAGGTTTGCCGCATTCTTGTAGGTAAGGCGACATCGACAGTTTTTGAGCAACAACCCTGACATGGTCACCAGCAAAGTGCGTTGTGTTGGTCACACGTGTGACAGACCCCGAATTATTTTTTAACCTAGCTAGACAAACAGCTACGAGACCAGTTTGGTTGACATGCACGTCATTTTCTTAAAAACATTAAACTAAAACGTTACAAATATAAATAAAAAAAATCTATACTACTGTGTGTCAACATTTCACACCGGATACGCCGAAGAAACACTGCAATGCGATTGGTTAATTTTCTTCTTCGACGACAATATAACACACTTAATTTTTTTACTGCCATCTAGTGGTTACATGAATTATGTCACTCAGCGACTTTGGGAATCCTGTTTTTTTCTTAGGAGCAACTTCTTGGAACCGCTTTTTGGACAAAATAGGAGTAGAATGTTCTGCCTATTGATTTTCGAACATGTTGAATTGTGTACTAAGTGTAAACTTAGAACTCATTGCAAATGAATTGTAAAGCAAGGCAAGGCAATTTTATTTTATGTTGCATTTTGTACTATTTGACAATTCAATTAATCAGATATTAACAGACAATAGTCATTCTCAGTGACGTGTTTTGAGGTTAATGTCTCTCTCCTTTGGAATTTAAAAATTCTTATACAGGTTTCTCATAAAGAGGATAACCAAAAAATGGGATAATGTTGGTGTATGTTTTCAAATACTTCTTAGACCCATTTATTATTTTTTTACAGACTGAAAAACCTCCTGGTGAGTTTGGGTGTATATAATATCCCACTTTGGCAGTCAAAATCATTAATTCATTCAGCAGAGCATACAAATATGCTGACTGCATCTGGTAGCACTCGCTATGAACACTTAGCACTGTCATGCTAGGTGTTAGCATGCTAACATTAGCATGGTAGCATTGCTAGCATTTTCATAGACAGACACGATAATGATAGGTATTAGCATGTTAACAAGCTAAGATAATTATAGAATTTTGTTACATTTTATTATTAGCAGAGGTAGGCACAAACAACACGATTATGCTCTGTGTTAGCATGCTAACGTTAGCATGTTAGAAAGGTTAGTATTCTTTAAGTAATTCAAACCCTTCCTTGGTATAGTTTCATGGTCAAGGAATCTAAATATGTCAAAAAAATAAATGTAGGACTAATATTTATGGATGGATTAAAATGTATGACAATGTTTTTAGATTTCTTAAACGTTTTACTTTAAAATGTCAGCATTTTTTTAAATAAATAAATGTTATGGTGTTAAATGTCTAGGAGAGCTATACGAGCAATATCTGGCTCCCAAGCCATAGGTTCCCTACCCCTGTTATATCTTATTTAGTTATTTAACAGCCTTGAATTGCCTTATTGCAAACAAATCCACAGCACAGATGGAAAAACAAACAACGAGCCAGTAAAACCTGTTGAGCATTCAATCTGAATAAACCGTTGCTCTTCCTTGTATTTCTTTGGTTACCCACTTTTCGTGCGGGAATGATTACTCTTAAAAGTGACACAAATACGAACAATCTCAGCACGCCTGGAGCACTCCCAAGCACCGCCCCTGACAACCTCTGCAGTACAGAGGTGACATTTGTGTCACAAGACCTCACTCATGCACCTGTGTCTCAGGTGTCAACACACACAGACGCTGAAGCAGCTACGTGATTTGGTAAGACAAGTTTTGATTCCATTGTTTCCGACATCCTCACAGTCAGATTTATTCTCGTAAATTGAGACAATAACATCCTTAGAACTGAGTAAAACATGAGATACTTTTTGTTGTGTGAGCCTGTTGTGTATCTCTGGGAACATCATGTCTTTTGGGAAATTGTACAGGAGGGATACATGTGCTGTACCTCATTAAGATACTTTCTCCTGCTTGTCTGCTAAATATGGTAGATTAGCAGTTAAGATGGTGCTTAAACTGATTTGACCACTACATAGATATTACCTTAAGCGTATTGTCACATTCCTTTTCTGTCTTCCTGTACCCGTTGGCAAGCTATGTCCTGTTGCCACCTTTAGGCCTTTCTAATGCAAGCTCCACTGATTTCAGATCAACATTTACAATAAAGCATCATGGTTTCTCATCAAATTTAACTCACCATAAAACGCTGATGCACAGCTCATGACAGCGTCAATACTGACGACACAAAAGCATAAACCAGCTTAGAGCCACAGCAGAAGGATAAAAGAGCTGTATGCGGCTCCAGGGCCGCGGATTGCAGGCTCCTGATTTATGTAGTATATGCATGAACAATTGTAATGCTTTAAAGAGTAGCTTTAAATGTCAAATGGCTGTACATTCATTCACTAATATGCAGTAATGTAGATGCGGAAGTAAACGTCTTATCGCCAAGTTACTGGTTCATATATTCATACCATGTGCTTGGATTCCATTGGCAATTTTTGGCATTTTACTGTAATAATACTCAATATATTAAAAAGGTAATACATTTTCATTATTATAATTTAGATTTATATTTTTCTAAATCAAGGTTTACTGTTCACAATCAAAAAAACATACCGGCCATTAATATATGTAGCGGTTGCACGGTGACCTAGTGGTTAGCATGTAGGCCCAGGAAATCGGGAAGACCTGCGTTCGATTCTCCGCTTGGCAACTTGTCCATAGGTGTGAATATGAGTGTGAATGGTTGTTTGTCTATATGTGCCCTGGGATTGGCTGGCGACCCGTCCAGGTTTTACCCTGCCTGTGATAGGCTCAAGCATACCCACGACCCTAGTGAGGATAAGCGATTGATATGTGCCGGTACTTATACATTTGGCTTCCAGGTAAGAACCAAATTCTAGTAATTCTAGTTTTGAGTTGAAATGGTTTGGTTGACACTGTTTTAATTCTTATAAAATTGTAAGAAATGCCAAGAGAGCTTGGAAAGAAGCAAACATGTTTTCAAAGCTCTTCAACAAAGGCCTGACTTTAGTAAATAACACATTCATTACTCACAATGTTTGTCTAATCCTGCTAGAATAAGCTTGAACAAACATTGCTTTTACTTCCTGACTGGCACACACACACCTCAGTGACACACACAAAGATGAATGTTGCAATAGTGTTAAAAGGGGTGAGAGCTCTGTGCGTGGGGCAATTTATTCATCTGTCCTATGTAATCATTACAAGTTGGTATGTCAGTCATCAGAATGCAACCAAGAACACGAGCAGAAAACAATGAGGAACAAGTACAGGAAATCAGGAACTGAAAATAAAGTGGAACTTCTAAAAGTCTTGTTGGAAATGCAAAACAATTGTTGCCATCCAAAACTTATCAAAACTACTTTAACTTTGTATACAATTGTAGCATTCTCTACTGTCATACAAGTATAATAATTAATTAGCTACTCCATTTAGATGTAAACGTAATAATTTAATTTTATGAATATCATAACATTGACTGACACCATTAATGCTATCGTCATAACTAAAAAAAAAAAGTTAACCACTAAAATACTAAGTTAAGATAATAATCATAAGAGATGACGGACATGGTGATAGTTTGAATATGAATCTGCTTATTCCTGGGAACAAGCCTTCAAGTAGCCATCCATTTTCTATACTGCTCATCCTCACTAGGTAGGCGTAGGTATGCTGGAACCTATCCCAGCTGACTTCGGGCGAAATGCAGGGTCCCCGCTGGACTGGTCGTCATTCAAGTGTCATAAATCCCAAAGCAAAACACACCCTCAGAATTAATCCTTTAAAGCTTGATGAGCTGGTTTTAGGATGATGACAAAAATCTTGAGGTTACTGGCTAAGGACATCAACGTCAACATTGGGGACGTATCATGTCATGTTCCTTTGCCCTCGCTGTGTTGTTTTTTTGTCTTAAAAAAAAAGCATCACATGCTTTTTGTTTTCATTGTATGGAGACAGACAGTGTTGAATTTCAGCATTCTTCTCACTGGTGCAAACAATGTCTGAGACTCTTTGTGTCGCACTGGGATGAAGGTCACAAATGGTTCTGGAAAAGTATCTGACTGGCCGCTCCCTGATTTCAATCAGCCACCCACTCACATTGCAGACTATTATTTAAGTCAGAACACAATATACCCTTGGGCTCTGATAAAACACAGATAACTTAAGCAGATGAGAATGGACTTTAAGTATGTTAACTTTATCAATCAGTCTTGAAGTTTAATTGTTGTCTTCATGTTGAGGTTTTCATCAGATTATCTGCTTCTTTCCCCCAGATATTTGCGCCATAAAGCTCCCATCATCCTCATGAGACCAGTGGCATCATGAGATCAGGCTACATTTTCCTGCTCCTCTATCTCCTCTGGGGCTGCTTTGGTAAGAGAAGATCATCATTATATGTCTATTATCATCACACTGTCAACACAACTGAACACAAAATGCAGTTTTTAAATGAAACTCTTTATTAAGGGATTATTAAGGGAGAAAAACATCCAAACCTACATGGCCCTGTGTGAAAAAAGTGATTTCCCACTAAACCAAATAAGTGGTTGGGCCACCCTTAGCAGCAACAACTACAATCAAGTGTTTGCCATCACTTGCAATGAGTCCCTTAAAGCACTGTGGAGGAATTTTGGCCCACTCATCTTTGCAGAATGATTGTAATTCAGCCACATTGGAGGGTTTGACCTTTTTAAGGTCATGCCACAGCATCTTAATTGGATTGAGGTCAGGACTTTTGTTTAGTTTTCCTTCAGCCATTCAGAGGTGGACTTGCTGGTGTGTTTTGTGTCATTGTCCTTCTACAGAACATAAATTAGTTTCATTCTCATTGAGGATTTTTTTTGGTGGACAGCAGAATTCATGGTTGTATTTATCACAGCAAGTCTTCCAGCTAAATAACCCCAGACCATCACACTACCACCACCATATTTCACTGCTGGTATGATGTTCTTTGTTACTCTGGTTTCCTCCCACATTCCATAAACATTCATTCATTCATTCATTTTTACTGCTTATCCTCACGAGTGTTGCGGGCGTGCTGGAGCCTATCCCAGCTGTCTTTGGGCGAGAGGCGGGGTACACCCAGGACTGGTGGCCAGCCAATCACAGGGCACACATAGACAAACAACCATTCACACTCACATTCATACCTATGGACAATTTGGAGTCGGCAAGTAACCTAGCATGTTTTTGGAATGTGGGAGGAAACCGGAGTACCCGGAGAAAACCCACGCATGCACGGGGAGAACATGCAAACTCCACACAGAGATGGCCAAGGGTGGGATTGAATTCCAAAAATATGCTCCAAATTGTTCATAGGTATGAATGTGAGTGTGAATGGTTGTTTGTCTATTTGTGCCCTGTGATTGGCTTGCGACCAGTCCAGGGTGTACCCCGCCTCTTGCCTGAAGCCAGCTGCCTCCCGCATACCCCTGCAACCCTAGTGAGGATAAGCGGTATAGAAAATGTTTTTTGTAGCAAACTAATATTTTGCTGAGACGTACATATGTTCTATTGCTGATTACTAAAGAACAGAAAAAGTTAGAAACAGACTTTTTTCTGATGAAAAATGAAAGTCAAATCTTTCTTTTGGTATATACCTTGAAATATCAGTCGAAAATAATCAAAAATGGCCGGTATCGAGAGGTATTGATGAGTTAATAATACAAAGTTTCATATAAAAACTGAATTTTATGTTCAGCTGTGTTATCATTGACTAATATTTTAGTATTTGATGAGCTGAAACATCTAAAACAAGCAAAACAAGAAATGCAAACAAGAAATCAGGAAAGGGGCTAACACATTTTCCACACCACTGTATGCATTTTTTTATGAATCCTTTCTGATGATGTGGTGAAAAATAAAGAATAATCAAATTAAATCTTTTTTTTTTTACCCTAAACAGGGCTGTCAAGTCAAAAACGGTAAGATAACTCAATGAGAACAAATCAGTCTTTTCAATCAATCTTTTTTCCATGATCAAAATGTCATTTTTTTGTCTGTACGTTAATTATCTTGCAACACGGATGCAGCCATGCGACCTGCAACTCAACTGCAACCTGCTCTGTGAGTGAAACAAATCACCTTCATCTCGTAGAATTCCGTGTTTTGTTGATTGAGATCAAAATTCCTCTCAAAGCTACATATGTCCTCTTTAAGGACAATCCATGATATTTTCATTCTACTTTTTCTTGCTAATGATAATGGTTACTTTTCTCCAAGGTACAAGATCCAGTTTCTGGCTTCCTCCAGTGTGTGGGCTTACCTGCATCAGATACTGGACAAGATCACATGCAAAACCTGAAAGAAATGCTGGAAGCAGCAATGGATGTGTTCACCTTCATGGTAGGTCACACCCACAACAGAATCTCCTTTATATGACTTAAGGAATGTCGTCACAAATTCCGACCTGACATGTTTATTCTTTGTTATCATGATTTCATTTCATGTCACGTGTAGAAAAAATATTTATTCTAGCAACTTGAACTTGTCATATGTTTGCTTGTGGATGCCAACTCATAATGCCAAACAAGTATTGCAGGCTCATACATCACAGAATATCACAGAAAGCATGTGCAGATGTCAAGGGCCTGTTTGTACTGCAATCTGATTGAAAAGATTTGGATTGGATAAATGTTATTGAATAGGTCCAGTCTGATTGGCTGGCTGCTATAAATCACATGGTGCTGCCTCATAGTGTGCCATGTGATATCTGTCCAATATGTCTGATAAAGAGTCCCATTACTTAATTTTGCCAACCTTCTCTTTACTTTTATCATCATTTTGAGAACAGAGGTCCAGTGCAAGTGAAGTGCCACTTTTCCGACTGAAGACAGCTTTGGAATTGAATCCCAAAGCGGAACCTCTTCAGAACGAGGCCCTGGTAGAGATGTGGCTGAAGATCAAGATTACACCATTGTTGAAATCCATCAATAGGCACTTCCTGGCCTGCCTCAGCACCAAAAACTTCAGCTGCTCCACCTACCAGATTGTGTATGTCTGCCACCCTTGGTGAGATGCGTGCTTTCATGCTAACTGCATTCTGGGGTTGTTTTTTGCACATTCTTGCAGGGTGAAGGAGCTCAGCCACCATTTCTCTGAGATGATTCCTGAGAGACAAAAATGGATCTACTCATTCTTCATGTACCCCTTCCTGTCGAGAGAAGGGGTATCAGGTAATGCCTTTTTGTTCATTCTTCTGAACTCTAAGATGAACTCAGAGTCTACACTCCAATCATGTTTTGATAGTTTTTTCAAATCCACTGCAATTGTAAAATCATAAAAAGTAAATTTTAGACCTAACTTTTTCATCTTTGACCCCAGCTACCACAAGCATTGTGAATTTGATATCATTTAAACCAAAAGAAGTTTAGATTTTAAAACAGCAGATTTAAAAAGCACAGACACCCCGCCTCTCGCCTAAACACAGCTGGGATAGGCTCCAGCACCCCCGCGACCCTTGTGAGGATAAGCGGTAGAAAATGAATGAATTAATATTTTTAAGACAAATTTGGAAAATAGAAACTAGACGGTTACTATAAAAAATGGTAGGGTTATTCAATAGCTGCTCATTTAACTGCAGAAAAATATAAATGTAAAATATTCATACAGTCCGAAAAAAAAGAAATTTCATTCATGACTGTGACTGGTGCCTGGTGACTCAGTGGTTAGCATGTTGGCCACACAGTCAGGAGATCAGGAAGATCTAAGTTTGAATCTCCCGGGCTGTTTACATGCGCATTGCCTGGGTTTTCACTCCAATTTCTTCCCACATTCCAAAATTGGCTACTGGTATTGGGGCAACGGCGTGGGTTGTGGGTTTGATCATGGTGACATGATCATGTCGAAGTATCCTTGGGCAAGATACTGAACCTCCAGTTACTGCGGATGCTGCGTCATCAGTCTTGGAGGTGGAAAAGTGCTATACAAGTGAAAGACCATTTACCATAGGTCGCTGCCAACCAGTCCCGGGTGCACCCCGCCTTTCGCCCGAAGTTAACTGGGATAGGCTCCAGCATACCCCCGCAACCCTCATTAGAATAAGCGGTATAGAAAATGGACGGATGGCTGTCATTGGTACTCACACACACGTTGTAAAAGCAGTCTCAGAAAAGCGACAACAGTGTTTTGTTGTGCAGGTTGCGTGCACCCTAACGAAAGCAGTGAAGACTGGCTGATGAAGAATTTTGGTGCATTCAGCGTTATGGCCAGAATGAACGACTTCTCAAAAATTAACATGATCTTTAAGGGGGTGAGTCCTATCGTCTGTCCTCCGTCTTTCTGTCTTACTCCATTCTGTCCTTCGCGTCTTCATCTCTTGTCTTCATACAGTTGGAAGTTCTTCACCTGCTGTCCCCGGAGCAGAAGTTCGAGCTGCTGCGTAACCCCTATGTGGGAGGCTTGAGCAACGACTCCCTCCAGCTTGTATTTCACAGTTTGATGACAGAGGGCCCACCAGACAACTATAGCGGAAACCAAAACTGGACAGCGCCTGGATACCATCGTCCTCCTCAGCCCCCTCGGCCCAATTACAGCCCGTATTTGCCCTCATCCCCTCACAGCAGCTTCAGAGAGGTCTGTCCATTACGACTGCTGCTCCAGGAACTGTATAACTACAGTATATGCTCTCCTACTTTCAGGTGATGAGAGGCATCATGATGGCTGTCAAACCCATCAGCAGCTTCGTTCATGACTTTGTTTGGTTCACCAAACAGGTGCAAACATTTTATGATATAAAGATGAATAATTCATAATAATAATTATTGGATATATTATGGTTCCTTGCCTAATAAAGATGGAATTCATACATTCAGACAAAGCTATAAATTCACTAATAAAATGCTCATTTTCCAGAGGAACGTGTCAGAAATAAGAGGCAGCACAATGACACAGTTCCTCCTTAACTGGACACTGGCGGAGATGGCGAGCATCTACAAGCCTAAGCATTCTTTGCCACCGCTTGTTGATGTGGAGACGCCAGAATTTGACATGACACACATGGAGGACTGGTACGACCGTGTGGTGATGCCCGTTCTGAAGAGGTTTTCCAAGGACGAACAATCTCTGAGGAGTCACCATCTTCGGCTCGCCTTCCATTACATGTAGTAAGTCCAGCTATTACTAGCGCCACCTAGGGCCGGGTTTATTGTTGCTTGATTACACCTAGAATTATAGTCATTTTAAACAAGGGGCAACACATAACTTCATAACTTTCGTCTCCAGTAAGATTGGATTTAGACGTTTTTCTCATAACATAATTTTATTTCTGTAAAATGACAACTCTATTTGTGTCAAATTTCAACTTTACTGTTAGTGCAGAAGGTGTATTTTTGTTATGTCATGACATTGTTCTTGTCTTTGTAATATTTTTATGCTGTTCTCAAAAAATACCATATTTCATGTTGTGTTTGACTTCATTGTCTGAATGCCATTCAGGTTTCTATGTAAACAAGCGATACTTTATTTCGTCTTGCAGCCAAATGGATCACCATATTGACAGTGAACCTCCTGAAATCCAGGACATTTGTAGCGTCACTCTTGATGGGAATCCTTGCGGGGTAAATCATTTTTTTTCATATTATACTATATATCATTTCTGTTTGTCAAAACTCTTCATCCTTGGTGTTTTGTTCTGCAGATGACGAACGCGGTGGAAAATGTGGCCCACATTATGCACTGTGCTGCTAAAACCGACCTGACCATGTCTGAGAAGAACATCATGAGGCTGATTTTGGAGCTGACAGAACGCCTCAACTTACTGATCCAGGAGTTTGCCACAGCAGTGAGTCTTTAAAGCAGTCCAGTACTCAAATAGGGTACCCACATATGGTGTATTTTTAAGTAATTTCCATGCACAATACAAAATATAGAACTATTTTTTTTGTGTTTCTAGAACTTCACAGAGGTGGCATATGACTTCAGAAATATAATTGAAGAGGCTAACTCCATCAGAGAAAACCTACAAGACCCAAATTTCATTACCATGTGGTTCTATGTCAAGTTGAGGCCTCTCCTGCCCAGTATTCCCAGAGACGTGCTTTTATGCCTCAGCAACAAGAACTTCTCATGTCCGGCCTACCAAACTATGTGAGATTTCTCCACCCAACTGCATCCAACTGTTTTAATCACATTATAATTATCTGTGACTCACATACGTATATTTCTATCTCATACATACATTTCTATCTATTAAAGCACACATCCTTAGGAACCTAGGGTACAGTAGCGGACCACATCCTACGTAGATGGTTTACCAATATTAGTCATGAATATTAATGTGGAATATTTGTCATTTGGTACTCTATTTGTGCAGTGTTGCCCTCCTCAGCAAACACATGAGTTACTGGGGTCCCAATTCAGAGCACCACCAAAACATCTACCACAACTTCATCTACCGTTTCATGCAGCGTCACAACATATCCGGTGAGTAAACAAGTGGTTAGAGCGTAGACCACACAGCTAGGAGATACAAGTTCGATTCCACCCTCTGCCATTTCTGCGTGAAGTTTGCATTTTCTCCCCGTGCATGCGTGGGTTTTCTCCGGGTACTCCGATTTTGTTTAATAAAATTAATTCCTCTGAGGCAAATGATCATTACAATTAGATCCACATGTTTTTATGCCACTTATGTTTCCATTCTAATCAGGTTATTTAGAATTTTTAATGATTGTATGTATGTTTCAGATGTATGTTTCTCAGCCAATAACAGCACAGAATGGCTTTTGAAGAACTTTGGTTCCTTCTTGCACGTTGCCCAAGTCAAAGACTTCTATTACCTCAACCCATACTTCTCAGGAGTGAGTTGGATTAGAACATTAAATGAAGCGAACGCTCAGCTGCTGACTTTAATGACTGAATCTCCTTTCTAGCTGGATGTTTTGGCTCTACTGTCTCCCAGACAAATGGCCCAGATGATTATCCTACCTCTCCCGACTCCCCCTGATAAGGAGGTGGTCATCAATGAGGTGTTTGACTTCCTGCAGGAGTCCCCCAGAGACAGAAGACTACTAGACGTCCTGCGGGCCATGGTTCCCCTGGCTATTCAGGTAACTGCACTGATGGCCTGATGGTGATGAGTCCTCAGCAGTATTTAACCACCAGGAAGGTTAACGATCACATTCTTGATTTGGCAGGAAAATCCTCCCTGTGCTACCTACAAAGCCATGTAAGTAATCATTATGCTGTACATTACTGATAAATAATTACATAATCTACTACAAATGTATGTGTTTGCTATTGCATCAATAGAATAGAAGCATATTTTATTGATGGAACCGATATTATTGTTTTTGAACTACTTTTGTGTTTGCATTTGCAGTTTTGAGCGTCTGCAAAGCATCATGGTGTCTGTACCACCTGACTTGGAGCCATACATCAGGGCGGAAGTGGACAGACTCATCCGGAATGCTCCACTGGGTAAAAAAAAATTAACAACAACATTATCAATACATGTTTTATTAAAAATATGTATTTATTTTAAGACAAAAAGACAAAATTAATTGCATCTCTGATTTGTGTGAGTGACAGGAAGAAAAGCTCTGACTAGTTTGTCATTTGGCCACCTGCTGGTTAGCATGTACTGTATAAATCTTTAGACCCTGCATATATGACCTGTTCAGTTTTCTAGGGGAAAAATATTTGCACATTCAGGTAAATGCACTATACTGTTGTATGAATATGAGTTATGTAAACTAGAGCTGAACATGTCTGTTTCTATTCCAGATTGTGTGCCAGAAAACATCAGGGTAAGATTTTGTCTATCAACACAGTGACTTTTTCTGATGGAAATCTATTTCAATTCAACTTGATCCCATTTTGTTTCATCCACAGTGCCAACTGAACGTCATCAATGGTAAACTGACAACTTATTCTGTTATAAATTAAGCATTGGGCTCTATCCTAATTACCCAATAGACCTATGTAAAAAAGGAACGGCAGTATGCCAGTTACACCCACAATATATAATATATGTAGAGTGAAAATCAAGTCATAAACCTATGAGAATTATTTGTATTTTCCCCCCAAATGTTGTATAGTTTCAGGAAAATATTTTGATATGTAATTTTCATCTAACAAAAAACGGTAAAATAACGACACTAGAACTTAACACTCAAAAGGTAGGTAAGAACTATACAAGACAAGTACCAATACGAGTCTAAAATAAAAAATATATATATTTTAACTGCATCCCATAATGCATTTCTTCCCAGCAAAGTATTTCATTGGTTACTGCTGCTGGGTTCCTACAGCAAGACACACTCCATGTGGCCTCCGCCTTAGTAGGTGTAATGCCCCAATTATTGACACATTTTTTCCCATCCATTTGCATTAAAGACACACCCCAAACAAATGCCTCATAGGTGTTTAGTTTCCTTATCTTTTTCTGAGGACGCAATTCCCCTCATTTGGGGGTCCCTCAACCCCCAAAACAAGCAAAATGTCTGGAAAGAAAGGCTATGGTGACATTTTGTTTATACACCATAATTTACAGTAAGTAAACAGCCCCTGGGGCCACTGGGAAATAATTACAACAACATGGCCACCATATTTGAAAAGATTTGAATTGTGTGCAATTTTGCAGAGACTGACACCTGCAAAGGAATCAACAGGTAAGCCAAAACTCAAATTTCTTCATACTGCAAGCTGTGTTGTTGTTGTGCTAACATGCTATTCACTCAGTGATGAGCTTCAGTCGTACTTGAGCACATCTTTGGAGGTCCCCTGCAACTTTACCCTGGAGGAATATGCTTGTGCACATGTAGGTGACTCTTTTTGGTATTTTACGCATCATTGAATTTAAGATGTTGATGTTGGACCGTGTGTGACTGACCTTTGACCGGTCTCACATATCCACAGCTGCCAAACTTCACATCCAATCAGCTGGCATCCCTTTTGTCATGTAATCTGTCCGGTAACAGCACACATTCCATAGTGCTGTGGAAGATCATGCTCACTGATCATAACGCCATCTTGGATCCAGCTTTGGACATTCTGGCCGATAAGGTTAATAAAATAAATGAAAAGTATGAATGAAAACAGATAATAAGCCACAGTTGTATATCTCATCACAGCCCATAACTGAGATTGTACCGTCAGCGGCAACCATTTTGGATGTGATTGGAGAGATCCGATTGGCCTTATTGGATGATGAACAATTGAGGAACAGCAGCATCATCGCCCAGTGGTTCTCCGTTCGACTCAGACACTTCCTGCCCTCGGCATCCACGGGTTTCCTGCGATGTCTAAGCCACAGGAACATGAGCTGTCAGTCATACCAACAGATGTAAGCGAGGAAGTGTTTTAAAAAATGATTACATTACATTTATTCATATTACATTCATTTACCTTAACATCTTACTGTAATCTCCACAAAAAGTATTTCTATCTATAAAGTATTTCTATGAATGTTTAATGTCAGCTTGCAGGTATTCAAGCAGAACTTTAACAGGAGCACCGAGTGGCAGCATATGGTGATCTTGGGGGATTTCATCACAAGTTTTCTGTCTCGTCCACACTCAGGTGTTCGTCTATCTCTCTCTCTCGTTACTATTTCATTAAAAAAAAAAACACATTAGTAAAAGTCGTTATACTTTTACTTTGTGCAGGCCCTGGCTGCCTGGCTGGATACAATAGCAGTACAGAGTGGCTAATGGACAACGTGGGTCCATTTTCTCAGTATTTGTCTCTCCAGGAGATCTTACAGCTCAACCCAGAGTTCAACCCTGTGAGATATCTTCCAGACCAGTGTTTGTTATAATCCTATGATCACCAAACCTCCTCATAACACCTTTGTTTGTGTCTTTAGTTGGAGGCCCTGTCACTTTTGACTACATTGCAACGTGTGCAGCTGCTCCTCTTGCAGCTTCCCGCTCTTCCAGAGCAAAATGTCATCATCAATACACTGTTTGATCACCTGACTGCCTCACCTGAAGAGCAGAAGAAAATCCCTGAATTCCTTGCACTTCTTCACGAACACCTGGAAGCGGTACTAAACAACGGTGAATTTGAACATGGAGGTGATTCCTATGTTTATGAACTTTTTTTCCCTTCTTCTTAGGGTTTCAATAGGAACCTTTCCTGTTCTGCATACAAAACACTGTAAGTTCACACCTAAAGTCATTTGCTCAGCCTTAAATGTGTCACAGGAATGAAATGTTCATGCCTTACCTTGTCTTACTGATGTTCCAGGTTTGCCAGAATGGACTTGGCGCTGGTGAAAGTTCCACTCGATGTGGCTTCATTCATCACCGACAGCAAAGTGAAGCTGTCTGAGCTCATTCCCACT
The DNA here is from genome assembly GCF_030265055.1 of Doryrhamphus excisus. Lineage (NCBI taxonomy): Eukaryota > Metazoa > Chordata > Actinopteri > Syngnathiformes > Syngnathidae > Doryrhamphus > Doryrhamphus excisus. The sequence goes on along the minus strand of NC_080466.1, from coordinate 7,874,641 downwards.
GGTGAGATGCACACCAGACCTAATGAAACACATGCTATGCAAACATATGCTATTTGCCAGGAATAAGGGCTGAAAGATGGCACCAAGAGGCGTAGACAAACAGCAGGTCAAAAATGATAACTTAGTGTAGGCTTTTCGAAGGGTGACAAATAAGCATGTTGCATGGTATCGCCAAAAATCAGTGAAGAGCGAAAGCAGAATGAGTAACAGACAAAATGTGACAACGAATTGTGTAAGGATGAACTGGCAGTTACTTCAAACTGTTTTGTCTATAACATCTTGTCTGTATTTGTTTATAGGTTGCATCATATACAGCGACGAGGTGATGATTCATGATACCCTCTTTTTAATGGTTGACGCTGATTTCATAGCAATATAACTTAAACAAACTCTATTCTCCCCCAAATCCCCACCATCCCACCCCCATCAGTGCATAGTGACCTCATCCAATGGTAAGTCAGTCATTTATTTAGCTTCACCTGTAAATAAATGCATCATTGTCACTCACTGAGGTTGTTGTTGTTTACAGAGACAGAGATTTGTATGGGAGTCAACAGGTGAGAATAGTTTTTACACTCTAAATTGTCCATAGCTCTGAATGTGAGTAGTTGTGTTTATTTACAGTATGTGCCCTGTGATTGACTGGCAACCAGTCCATGGTGTATTCAGCCTCTCACCCAAAGTCAGCTGGGATAGACCATTTCTGAGCCTGGTGACATCATAATATGAAAATTAGATTAGTGAATTTACTGTCATCACAAGCTTTGGATCATACTGATGATTTTTCTTATATATAGTAGGCATTTATCGGTAACCATTTTCAAGCTACAACCTTTTTGAAATATCAAAACTGAATATTTTCTTGAAGAAACTCGCCTAATAATGAAATGTGTTCAATTAATGTAATTGTAACATTTCATGATCATTAAAAAAAACAAAAAAAAAACAGCACAGCGCTCCAGCTCCACCTGGACAGCGACACATTGGCGGGACGTTTCTGTGACTTTGCAGTGGAGGAATTTGCATGTGCATCAGTAAGCTTTCTGATTCTATAATGGAATGTTTGAGTGTGTGAAGTCCACTCGTCATTCACCTGCTTTGCTTTTTGACCACACAGCTCTTGGCGCTAACAGCCCAGGATCTGGCAATGATACTCAAGTGTAACCGCTCAGCCAACTCCAGCGGCTCCACACCAATCTGGAAGCTCCTCCTCTCCAAGACATCTCATGTGCTCAATGAGTCTTTGGATCTTCTCACCAACATGGTACTGCAATACAAAAATATAGTGATTACTTATTAGAAGCACATGTCACATGTGTGTTTCAATTTTCAGATGTTTGATCCAAGAAATCCTGCAGCCTCCATGATTTTGGATGCGATTGGAGAAGTCCGTTTGAACTCCTTCCCGGATGCCTACGTTAATGACCCAGACTTCATCAATATCTGGTTCAACCACAGGCTCCGCCCATTTTTACCTGCAGTTTCCCCAGACTTCCTGTCATGTCTCACAACCAAAGATTTTACCTGCAACACCTACCAAGAAATGTAAGACATTGCCCTCACATCTAGAACACCCTATTAATCATAATCAACTAATCACTATTGGACTATTTCTATTGGACTTATTTTCTTTCCCAGTGTGCAGACGCTGAGTCATGTCAAGCCAAACATGAGCATCATCGTACAAACAGCAGTACTGACACGCTTCATTAAGCCCTTCTTAACTCGTAACGATACAGCTGGTGAGTATGCGTTCTTGGTGTCTATGTAACAGCAGGTAATGCAGTCACATACATGATGGATGTACTGTAAGACAAGAACTACAACTGTTCACATACTTGCCTTGCAGTGTTTCTCATACATACATTTATTGGTGGCAAGACCCTCAGTTCACGAGAAGGGATAATACATGTCATTGGGTCTACAAAAACAAGATGGGATTTTAATTTTACTTTTAAGAAGTACAAGTACAATGAAAACATATATCACAATATATTGCAATATACTAATATCATTTCTGCTACAATACACAAGACCCTGGCTGCCTGTCCGGATCCAATAGCAGTACAGAGTGGCTAATGGACAACGTGGGTCCATTTTCTCAGTATTTGTTGCTCCAGGAGATCTTACAGCTCAACCCAGAGTTCAACCCTGTGAGATATCTTCCAGACCAGTGTTTATAATCCGATGATCACCAAACCTCCTCATAACACCTTTGTTTGTGTGTCTTTAGTTGGAGGCCCTGTCACTTTTGACTACATTGCAACGTGTGCAGCTGCTGCTCTTGCAGCTTCCCACTCTTCCAGAGCAAAATGTCATCATCAATGCACTGTTTGATCACCTGACTGCCTCACCTGAGGAGCAAAAGAAAATCCCTGAATTCCTTGCACTTCTTCACGAACACCTGGAAGCGGTACTAAACAATGGTGAATTTGAACATGGAGGTGATTCCTATGTTTATGAACTGTTTTTACCTTCTTCGTAGGGTTTCAATAGGAACTTTTCCTGTTCTGCATACAAAACACTGTGAGTTCACACCTTTGCTCAGCCTCAAATGTGTAACAGGAATGATATGTTCATGCCTTACCTTGTCTTACTGATGTTCCAGCTTTGCCAGAATGGACTTGGCGGTGGTGGAAGTTCCACTCAATGTGGCTTCATTCATCACCGACAACAAAGTCAAGCTGTCTGCGCTCATCCCCACTGGTGAGATGCACAACATACCTAATGAAACACATGCTACAATATGCTACATTCTGTATTTTATACACAAAATGTGTCCTTTTGACCTCGTAAATACATTGTTTACTTGTGGATCACGTCCAATACTTACACAATGACATCCAATAAAAGAACTGAATGTGGAATCTGGTCAAGTGTGACTAATGACAATCGGCAAACAGATGTGTTGCAATTTATCGCCCCCAACCAGATCCTCCAATCAGTGATGTAGAACAAAGCAAAAGCAGAATGACTAACACAGCAAATGTGATAGAACGTGACAACAAATTTGTGTAAAAGATGGTATTTCAAGAAATTACTTTTACTTCAAATTGGCTGTTTGTCTGTGTTTCTTCACAGGTTGCATCATATACAGCGGCGAGGTGATGATCAATGATACCCATTTTTAAGGATTGATTTTGTAACTTTACTAACCCTTCTCTCTCTCTGTCTCTTGCTCTCCCATTCTCTGTCTCTCCCTCTGTGTCCCCCATTAGTGCATTGTGACCTCATCCAATGGTAAGTCATCTCTTCAGTTTCACCTGTAAAAAAATGCATCATTGTCACTCACTCATGTTGTTGTTGTTGTTTACAGAGACGGAGATTTGTATGGGAGTCAACAGGTGAGTTTTTTCATAACATAAAGCCAATAGCAGGGGTACAGACAGGAATTCTGGCAAATCACATCTCCCTCGCCTTAAATTTTTTTATTTAAGATTAATGATCTATTTTTGGGGATCCATGCAGTCAGGCGACCTTTGAATTCTCCTTACGGTTCCCCATCTCCCTGGCCAGTACTACTCTAAAATAAATAATTAATCCATGTGATCGGTATCTGTATCAACCGATTTCATTCATGGATGATAGGTATCAGAATCAGCAGAAAAAAACCCTGATCAGAGCATCCCAACATACTGTATAATTAATATAATTGTAACATTTCATGATCATTTCGTGATCAACAGCACAGCACTCCAGCTCTACCTGGACAGCGACACATTAGAGGGACGTTTCTGTGACTTTGCAGTGGAGGAATTTGCATGTGCATCAGTAAGCTTTCTGATTCTATAATGGAATGTTTGAGTGTGTGAAGTCCACTCGTCATTCATCTGCTTTGCTTTTTGACCACACAGCTCTTGGCGCTAACAGCCCAGGATCTGGCAATGATACTCAAGTGTAACCGCTCAGCCAACTCCAGCGGCTCCACACCAATCTGGAAGCTCCTCCTCTCCAAGACATCTCATGTGCTCAATGAGTCTTTGGATCTTCTCACCAACATGGTACTGCAATACAAAAATATAGTGATTACTTATTAGAACCACATGTCACATGTGTGTTTCAATTTTCAGATGTTTGATCCAAGAAATCCTGCAGCCTCCATGATTTTGAATGCGATTGGAGAAGTCCGTTTGAACTCCTTCCCGGATACCTACGTTAATGACCCTGCCTTCATCAATATCTGGTTCAACCACAGGCTCCGCCCATTTTTACCTGCAGTTTCCACAGACTTCTTGTTATGTCTCACAACTAAGAATTTAACCTGCAACACTTACCAAGAAATGTAAGACATTGTCCTTACATCTGGAACACCCAATTAATCATAATCAACTAATTCTTGGACTATTTCTTGACCCCAGTATACAGACGCTGAGTCATGTCAAGCCAAACATGAGCATCATTGTACAAACAGCAGTACTGACACGCTTCATTAAGCCCTTCTTAACTCATAACGATACAGCTGGTGAGTATGCGATCTTGGCATCTACGTATGTAACAGCAGGTAATGCAGTCACATACATGATGAATGTACTGTAAGACAAGAACTCTTCATCTCCTTGCTTTGTAGTGTTTCTCATACATGAATTTATTAGTGGCTGCCCAAATACATTTTTAGTAGGGGTGTCACAAGACCCTCAGTTCACAAAAAGCGACGATAAACGATGTTGGGTCTATGACAAGACATAATTTCAACATTACTTTTAAGAAAAGTACAATGACAAAAAACATTTAATATATTGCAATATACTAAGACAATTTCTACTACAATACACTCTACCACACTCTGTGTGTATGCTGCCAGCTGTGCCTCCACCCACTGAGACAAAGAGACTGTATGACTGACAAAAGGGCTCTGTTCATGCTGTTGTTCTATGGAACAAACACACCAAGATGCTGAAACCAATGCACAGAGTGAACTCTCTTCCTGCCTGTTTGGAGGAGGGAGATTAGGAAAACAGGCATGAACATGGCGGTATATCGAGGCCGGCAAAATTATCATGTTCAATTTAGTTTATTGTGTTGTTTTTATTTTTTCATTATCATCCCAGGCCCACAAGAAATCTTTTCATGTTTTCATCTCGCAAGAGCTTTTGATACAAGATTGTGTGACATCCCGAATCTTTTAGCTACCCGCTTGTAAACACATATTGGGACTGTTTTTGATGTAGTTTGTTGTTCCAACTCTGCAAGGTGGATGACATCGTAACTCTCATTTTTTCATTTTGATTTTTCAATTTTGACAATTTTAGCCTGGCTAACTTTCCCAATAAGATGTCAGCCTCTGCGTACATTGCTAAGATGGAGTCACAGATGCAATTCCAACTGCATATGCAAGATATTTAAATGACATGGTTATTTTGTTTACAAAAGGTAGACATGGGGCAAACAGCTCTTATTTTGAAGGAAAGTGTGTTGTGTTCCGTGTGTAGAGAATGTCTGGTGATCTTATGGGAATTCATCGAGTTTTGAGTCTCGTCCAGACTCAGGTGTTCGTCTCTCCCATTTCATTTCATTTTTTGAAGACACATTAGTAAACGTTGTTATACTTTTCGTTGTGCAGACCCTGGCTGCCTGTCCGGATCCAATAGCAGTACAGAGTGGCTAATGGACAATGTGGGTCCATTTTCTGAGTATTTGTCTCTCCAGGAGATCTTACAGCTCAACCCAGAGTTCAACCCTGTGAGATATCTTCCAGACCAGTGTTTGTTATAATCCTATGATCACCAAACCTCCTCATAACACCTTTGTTTGTGTGTCTTTAGTTGGACGCCCTGTCACTTTTGACTACATTGCAACGTGTGCAGCTGCTCCTCTTGCAGCTTCCCGCTCTTCCAGAGCAAGATGTCATCATCAATACACTGTTTGATCACCTGACTGCCTCACCTGAGGAGCAACAGAAAATCCCTGAATTCCTTGCACTTCTTCACGAACACCTTGAAGCGGTACTAAACAATGGTGAATTTGAACATGGAGGTGATTCCTATGTTTATGAACTTTTTTTCCCTTCTTCTTAGGGTTTCAATAGGAACCTTTCCTGTTCTGCATACAAAACACTGTAAGTTCACACCTAAAGTCATTTGATCAGCCTCAAATGTGTCACAGGAATGATATGTTCATGCCTTACCTTGTCTTACTGATGTTCCAGCTTTGCCAGAATGGACTTGGCGCTGGTGAAAGTTCCACTCGATGTGGCTTCATTCATCACCGACAACAAAGTCAAGCTGTCTGCGCTCATTCCCACTGGTGAGATGCACACCAGACCTAATGAAACACATGACAAATGACGGTGTAGTGACTACACATAAACCAGTCACAGAGCATTTGTCATAGAGCGAAGCCCCGTGTTGAGTGCAAAAAAGTAACTTAAGTGGAAGTAGAAACGGCAAAAAAAACCCTCCAGCATGGGGAAAAACTGAAAATAAAAAATAAACCAAGGAGGCCAGAAATAAGGGCTGAAAGATGGCACCATGAGGCGTAGACAAACAGCAAGTCAAAAATTATACCTTAGCGTAGGCTTTTCGAAGGGTGACAAATAGGCATGTTGCATGGTATCACCAAAAATCAGTGAAGAGCGAAGGCAGAATGAGTAACAGACAAAATGTGACAACGAATTGTGTAAGAATGAACTGGCAGTTACTTCAAACTATTTTGTGTATAACATCTTGTTTGTATTTGTTTATAGGTTGCATCATATACAGCCGCGAGGTGATGATTCATGATACCCTCTTTTTAATGGTTGGCACTGATTTCATAGCAATATAACTTTTACAAACTCTGTCCTCCCCAACCCACCCCCACCCTCATCAGTGCATAGTGACCTCATCCAATGGTAAGTCAGTCATTTCTTTAGCTTCACCTGGAAAGAAATACATCATTGTCACTCACTCAGGTTGTTGTTGTTTACAGAGACAGAGATTTGTATGGGAGTCAACAGGTGAGAATAGTTTTTACACAGAGTCCAATAATTAATCCTATACATCCCAAAAACATGCATGCAAGGTTTATTGGAGACTCTAAATTGTCCATAGCTGTGAATGTGAGTAGTTGTTTGTATTTACAGTATGTGCCCTGTGATTGACTGGCAACCAGTCCATGGTGTATTCAGCCTCTCACCCAAAGTCAGCTGGGATAGACCATTTCTGAGCCTGGTGACATCATAATATGAAAATTAGATTAGTGAATTTACAGTCATCACAAGCTTTGGATCATACTGATAATTTTTCTCATTTATAGTAGGCATTTATCGTTAACCATTTTCAAGGTACAACCTTTTAGAAATATCAAAACTGAATATTTTCTTGAAAAAAAGTATGGTTCCTAATACTGAAATGTGTTCAATTAATGTAATTGTAACATTTCATGATCATTAAAAAAAAAAAAAAAAAAACAGCACAGCGCTCCAGCTCCACCTGGACAGCGACACATTGGCGGGACGTTTCTGTGACTTTGCAGTGGAGGAATTTGCATGTGCATCAGTAAGCTTTCTGATTCTATAATAGAACGTTTGAGTGTGTGAAGTCCACTCGTCATTCACCTGCTTTGCTCTTTGACCACACAGCTTGTGGCGCTAACAGCCCAGGATCTGGCAATGATACTCAAGTGTAACCGCTCAGCCAACTCCAACGGCTCCACACCAATCTGGAAGCTCCTCCTCTCCAAGACATCTCATGTGCTCAATGAGTCTTTGGATCTTCTCACCAACATGGTACTGCAATACAAAAATATAGTGATTACTTATTAGAAGCACATGTCACATGTGTGTTTCAATTTTCAGATGTTTGATCCAAGAAATCCTGCAGCCTCCATAATTTTGGATGCGATTGGAGAAGTCCGTTTGAACTCCTTCCCGGATGCCTACGTTAATGACCCAGACTTCATCAATATCTGGTTCAACCACAGGCTCCGCCCATTTTTACCTGCAGTTTCCCCAGACTTCCTGTCATGTCTCACAACCAAAGATTTTACCTGCAACACCTACCAAGAAATGTAAGACATCGTCCTCACATCTAGAACACCCTATTAATTATAATAAACTAATCACTATTGGACTATTTCTATTGGACTTATTTTCTTTCCCAGTATACAGACGCTGAGTCATGTCAAGCCAAACATGAGCATCATCGTACAAACAGCAGTACTGACACGCTTCATTAAGCCCTTCTTAACTCGTAACGATACAGCTGGTGAGTATGCGTTCTTGGTGTCTATGTAACAGCAGGTAATGCAGTCACATACATGATGGATGTACTGTAAGACAAGAACTACAACTGTTCACATACTTGCCTTGCAGTGTTTCTCATACATACATTTATTGGTGGCTGCCCAAGTACATTTTTAGTAGGGGTGTCACAAGACGAGTCACATGTTCACGAGAAGGGATAATACTTTACTTTTAAGAAGTACAAGTAGAATGAAAACATATATCACAATATATTGCAATATACTAATATAATTAAACCGAGATAAAGAGACTGTATGACTGACAAAAGGGTTCATGTGTGTGTTCATGCTGTTATTCTATGGAACAAACACACCAAGGTGCTGAAACCAATGCACAGACTGAACTCTCTTCCTGCCTGTTTGGAGGAGGGAGATTAGGAAAGCAGGCATCTATGAACATGGCGGTATATCAAAGCCAGCAAAATGACCATGTTCAAATTAATTTATTTTGTTGGATTTTTTTATTATCATCCTAGGCCTGGTGTCCACGACAAATCTTCTTACGTTTTAACCTTGCAAGATCCTGTGATGTGAAATCCTTTCACGCCCCTAATTCTTAGGATACCCACTCGTAAACACATTATATCGGGACTGTTTTTGATGTAGCTTGTCGTTCCATACAGTAGATGGCAGAAAGTTCATTTGTTTTTACATATTTGTTTATGGCTCACTTTTTCTTTCTCACAGCATCCATAAAAATCACATGCACATGCACACACGCCGCTCAACTAACCAACCACAATTAGACTGCTATCCTGATAAAAAAAAACACTGCATTTGTAATGCTTCTGTGCCTATTTGTGGTCCAGATCCTAGTTGCAGCTCACATAGCAACAACAGCGGTGAATGGCTACAGCAGAACTTGGGAGCGTTCTCCCATCTGGTGCTCTTCAGCGAACTGCAGATGCTCCATTCCGGCTTCTCGGCGGTAAATTCCTGACTGACTAAATGAATGATCTCTGTTTTTTTTATGTTTCTTTCATTCCTAAAATCCAGTGTGAACAGACAAAGGGTTTCTTTGAATTTGTTTTTTATGAAGTCATTAAATAACATGTGAAATTGTTTATAATTATTAACAGCCAGTTAAATAATGAAATTGTGACATACAATTGTATGGCAGCTAATAATGAATTATTTAATGTGAAATATATAAACTTCATAGTTGATCTATACATTTTGAGGTCTCTTAATGAAATAAATTTGTGAAATTATATCAACATAATTGTAAATTACATATATTTTATTCTAGTTTAGTTATATATATGTGTGTATATATACTGTACATATATTTAATATATATAGACAAATGAATTATATATTATACTATTATTATAGATAATAGATATATAAATCCAATTCAATTTTAGTCATGTCTTGCTGTAGTTCAATGGCTTCATATTCATTTAAATTAGCAAAAAAAAACAAAACAGATGCAAATATACCTTCATATGTGCCCTTGTTCATGAATACAGATGGAGGCCCTACCACAGCTAACCGTCCGACAGCTAGCTGACGTGGCCTCTACACCAGGTCAGCTGACCACTCCTGCTCAGGTTGCCATGGTGATGGAGTATGTCCCAGACCCATTCCTGCACAACTTCTTTGATGATTTCTCTCCTTCTATCTTGGTGGGTGTGTGAGGAGGAAATTGCAAATAGTACTAAGCAGTGGAACGTCTGTATGAAACTATTCGAGCGGCTGTCACCTCACATGTTCTACAGGGTCATGAAAGCGACTTCGAAGCCCCAGTGAGGTCAGCTATATTGCAGGTCGTGTTCGATCGAGCAAACCTCTCCCATTCGTCGGTCGACGATTCTGTCGTCTTAGTGTGGCTCCGCAATCGATTGCAACCCTTACTGGTGGAGTTGTCTCATCTGCACGTTTCACCGTTCTTTGAGATACTGGCGGGAAGGAGCTGCAGCCTCGAGCAGGAAGGGTACGAACCAACCTATTGAATATTGACTTAATTATTACTGATTGATGACCACTTCAAACTGTTCTATATTTGATCCATTTCAGAGTCAAGGACCTAAACATGCACATATCCAGTCTGAGTAACGTTACACAGAAAGAAATACACAACCACATCGTTCAGGCTCTCCAAGGTAAAGGCGCCATTTCAATGTAAACTAAGGTGACACGGGACAATTTACTGTATTATTGAATTTCTCAGTGACAATGTATGCATCTTAACAAAATTCAGGTACTTCAGTAGCTTTCTACAGGGATGAAGAAGTTCAATTTGGCCATGGTTTAAATTATGATGATGCCTTATCTCCATTGGCAAATAAAGTTAAATAAAGAAGAGCTTAATAATGAGACGAAAGTCACAGAATATTTTTTCTAATTAGAAAAATAACAAACAATTGTAATATTGTAATTGTTATATATAATTGTAATTGTTATATTACTGTTATTATTATTAGTTAAGTCTTACAAAATAATGTTGGATTATTACAACTAGTCTAAAATAAAAAAGTACAAATTTAATGAAGTTATTTTGACAAAAACACATAATAATGTACATACTACAATAATGTTGGAATATTACCAAAAAATGCAAGACCATCCTTCTGATTTACATGACATTAATTACTTGAATTTTCTCCACTACAGAACCAGTGCCTCTCCGTTGCTATGTCAACGACCAAAGTTACTACGAATTCCTGCAGAGTTGGTTCATGGGTTTCCAGTTGCCCAAACTGACCACCTTCCTGTCCCTCATGCCTGAGGACCGCATGGAGCAGGTTTGTGTCCACAAATAAGACCGTCATGGACAAATCAAAGAGGCTAATGATGATATTTACCTCTTGTTTGTCATTGTGACTCAAGTTGGTAAACTCCATGTCTCCATTTGATCTTGGCAACTACCTCCGTCATACTGACATTGTTGACGATGATACCAAACTTTGCTCCATCTTCAGCACCTACCACTTGACACCCTCGTTCCTGGAAATGGTGTGTTAATATTTAAACATGGATACAGAAATACAGTAATCACTGTGATGACCTAACCGCATGACTCTACATCGCAGGAGACTCTCCCGGAGGGGGTGCGAAAGCCGATGCTGCCGTGCCTCTGGCCCATGGCTCTCAGCAACACCTCAAGATCAGAGGTCAATGCCTGGTTTGACCAGCGTCTCCACAACTACTTGCCATTCCTCACAAAGGATCTTCTCACAAGCAACGAGACATACAACGCCTCCTGCGTCGCCTTCCAGAAACTGTACATTTTCCAGTTTGTTTTCACCACACTGGTATGAAGATCTAAACTTGATGTTTTTTTATTTCGTTTCAGTGTCTCAGTTCTAGGTGAATTCAACTACACTGATGTGGATTTTGTGAGACAAGACGTGTATGACACTATCACAACCTTCCTCAACTCAGGTCAGTGCAACTTTTGGGTCACCTTTCTTTTTAAAATATTTAGTGATAACTAACTCTATGAATGGTAACTATAAAATGATGCCCTAATATGGTAAACAAAGCAAAGCAAATGTAGTTGATTGGTAATTATAATCATTGTCCAACATATTATGATGCTATATATCCCAATGTTAACACTTTCGAGTGTTAACACTTTAACACTCTAAAAATGTACTTATATTGGGGGTTCAGATCAGGGGATGTTGTCGATTGTTGCCAGCTTGTAAAGCCCTTTGAGACTTTTTTGTGATGAAAGGCTGTGTAAATAAACTTGACTTGAATATTGTAAATTGAATCCTCCAATGAAGTAATTTTAAAAAACGATCATTGTAGCAACGGTGCCACGGTGTTACGACACAAGCAACCCCGAGCTGAACTCAACAGCCTGGTTTGCTGACTACATTGGACCCTTCTTTGAATTCATCACTTTGGATGATTTGCTTTTCACATTTGGATCTGCTGAGGTACAGCCATATATATATATATATATATATATATATTTATTTATTTATTTATTTAGCTTAGTGTATGAATTCTATGTAAGCTGTATGAACATCTATTTAAACCATCTTTGCCTCTTTGCTGCAGTTCCTCCAGGTGTTCACCGTGGACCTCCGGAACATAGCCATCTTCAACCAAACCGTACTACCTGACAACGTCACCAGCTACTACACAGAGCTGCTATATACCCAGGACAACAACTTCAACCCTATACTGTGAGTGACGGCATCATTATTTTTGAAACATTGATCACATTATTGTACACACAATTAGAACCTCGCAAAGAATTCTTAAAGACATTTTAGCCACTTTGTCATTGCAGCCTTCCACTGCAGCTTCGCTGCTTTGTGCCAGGGATGGCCTTTAACCAGCTGTCACCGGAGGAAAGTATGATAATTCTGCACAACCTGACCACCCTGTGCACCGACCTGGACCCCCAGGTGAGCTGTAGGATTGTGTATAAATATGACTTGGACTGTGGTTTTTTGAGGGAAACATTTCAACATGTAACATGCCCTATGCTCCCATATTTGGTAACTATAAGTTTATAACTATGAGATGGTAATGTTCACTCATGTCAGTCATTATTATGTATGTCGCACCTGGCTATACTGTATGTCCCCAAGCCACCCGAAAGTGCGATTTATAGTCCAGAAATTATGGTACTGCATAAAACGGCTGCTGTGAACACGACTGTACAGTCCCTGACAAAAGTCTTGTCGCTTATCCAAGTTGTAAGAACAACAAATAATAACTTGACTTGTAGTTGCTCAATTGGAATCAGAAATGACTTATATGAAAGGCAAAGCCCTCTAGATTATGCTTTTTATATCAAAATAAAGTTTTGTACCATTCATTGAGTTTTATCATTTAATTAGGACATAAAGGTCAGATTTTGCTTGGACAAAAGTCTTGTCGCATACAAAAAAATGTAGAAATAATACATATACTTAATTTTGAATACACAAATATGCTACAATAACATCAGAACATAAAGTCATTGTACCTTGGAAAAAAGAATTAATATTGTGTATGGCTTCCATGAGCTTGGAGGACTGCATCCATACGTCTTGGCAATGACTCAAATAACTCATCTGGAATGGCCAAGAAAGCAGTCTTGCAGGACTCCCAGAGTTCATCAGGATTTTTCGGCTTCATCTTCCAAGCCTCCTCCTTCATCTTACCCCAGACATGCTCAATAATGTTCATGTCTGGCGACTGGGCTGGCCAATCCTGGAGCACCTTGACCTTCTTGGCTTTCAGGAACTTGGATGTGGAGGCTGAAGTATGAGAAGGAGCGCCATCCTGCTGCAGAATTTGCCCTTTCTTGTGGTTTGGAATGTAATGGGCAGCCAACAAAAAAATCGTGTTGCATTTGCCAAGGCCCACAGCTTGCAGAAAGGATGGACAGTGGAAAAGTGGCAGAAGGTTGATTTTTCTGATGAATCATCCATTGAACTGCATCCCAATCGCCGCAAATACTGCAGAAGACCTGTTGGAACCCGCATGGACCCAAGATTCACCCAGAAAACAGTCAAGTTTGGTGGAGGAAAAATCATGGTTTGGGGATACATCCAGTATGGGGGTGTGCGACAGATCTGCAGAGTGGATGGCAACATCAACAGCCTGAAATATCAAGAAATTCTCGCTGCCCATTACATTCCAAACCACAAGAAAGGGCAAATTCTGCAGCAGGATGGCGCTCCTTCTCATACTTCAGCCTCCACATCCAAGTTCCTGAAAGCCAAGAAGGTCAAGGTGCTCCAGGATTGGCCAGCCCAGTCGCCAGACATGAACATTATTGAGCATGTCTGGGGTAAGATGAAGGAGGAGGCTTGGAAGATGAAGCCGAAAAATCCTGATGAACTCTGGGAGTCCTGCAAGACTGCTTTCTTGGCCATTCCAGATGAGTTATTTGAGTCATTGCCAAGACGTATGGATGCAGTCCTCCAAGCTCATGGAAGCCATACACAATATTAATTCTTTTTTCCAAGGTACAATGACTTTATGTTCTGATGTTATTGTAGCATATTTGTGTATTCAAAATTAAGTATATGTATTATTTCTACATTTTTTTGTATGCGACAAGACTTTTGTCCAAGCAAAATCTGACCTTTATGTCCTAATTAAATGATAAAACTCAATGAATGGTACAAAACTTTATTTTGATATAAAAAGCATAATCTAGAGGGCTTTGCCTTTCATATAAGTCATTTCTGATTCCAATTGAGCAACTACAAGTCAAGTTATTATTTGTTGTTCTTACAACTTGGATAAGCGACAAGACTTTTGTCAGGGACTGTATATAGAGGACTTAAATGTTCTGTAATTGTTCATCTTAGGAGTATTATGTCCATAATATGCCACATTTATGTTATTAAAACACATAGGAACTGTTTTGTTCTGTGAAAAAATGCCCAACATGTTTGCTTTAAGCATATTAATATTTCATTTTTAACCGATAGGTGGCTTCTGCTCTGGCGCATAACTTTGGGAACACCATTGATGCCTCAGTTATCGCATTGCTTGGGAGTGAAAGCACTGGCATTTCCCAGGGTCAGATCCAAACCATCAAACCCGAAGACCTACTTCTTTCCCTGGACATCCTAGGCAATGTGTCCGGCTGGAATGAAGGTCAGGCCAGGGCCATTATCCTGTCTCTCACATCTTCAGGGCTTTTGCAGGTAGCTCTCTCACATATGGAGCACACTTGATTTTAATTTGTGATATTATCACCAACGTTATGTCTTCTTTGTCCCAAAAGATCAGTAACATATCATCGCTGTTTATGCTGGGTTCCCTGATCATCGGGGTACCCACAAACACCTTTATCAATATCAACGGCTCCCAGCTGATCACCGCATCCCAGAACCCTGTGTTCCTGTCGCACCTTATGACTGCACCACCAATTATCCAACAGATCTTTGCGTTGCAGGTTTGACCCTTTCGAGGATTTCTAAGTCTATTTTGGACTGAAAAGGAAGTTTACCTGGGAGTGTGAACCTTTTTTCCCCTAGATCATCTCAGTCGACAGCGATAGTGACGTTATCATAGAGAACGTTCCTGACAGTTTGGCAACTGAGATCCCTCCCTCTCTGCTGCTGGGCTTGAGCTCAAATAAGAACATTATCACCAAGCTCAACAGCAAGAAATGGAAACACACGCAGGTGGGAGATCCTGAAAAAAAAAAAAAACACTGCTGTACACATCGTATACTGTATAATGTGTTTTGTTGTTGTCACAGGTTGAACTGTTTTTCGATGTTGTAGCCAAAGAATCAGCAACAACACTGATAGGAACTCCGAATAAGTGAGTTTTTCATTTTTTTCCTCTTCATCTTAAAATATTTTGATGACTGACAGTGCATGTTTGCCTGTAGTTTGTCGTCATCTCTGCTGCAAGGCTTCACATGCACCAGCGTGAGAGATTTTTCAGAGTTGCAAATCAACAAGTTGATCAAAGCGTGCCGCAGATCAGGCAACAACAAAGTCAATCTGGTGGAGACACAGGTGAGAGAGATTACCTCTACCAATGAGATAATAAGCAGAAAACTCCTTAAATGATTCAAATGCATCACTTGCAGCTACTGCCACTGCAAAGTTAATAAAAAAAGTGACTGTACATTAAGAGGTTGCCTGCAGCCATAGTGTGTGTGCATGTTTTTTGAAGCAGTGCTAATTACAGACCCTTATTTGTTTTTGTTTAAAATAGATACATAGCTTGGAGTACAGCAACACTTTTAAATGCTTTTTGTTCTCCTGACAGCTAACTTGCATGTACAATCACATCAAAAACGAGCTAGATTTCACCGGATTTGAGCTTTACCCCCAGGATGTATTGTTGTATTATGAGTAAGTGCATCATTATTTTCATCATCTTTCTGGCTTGAACAGTATGCAGTGTTCATGTTGGTTTTGTCATTTGGCCCTCTGCAGTTATTCCCTCGTGCCAACGGCCAGCTGCAAGTTGTACTTTGAACAGCTATCAGAAGCAGACTTCTTCATCTTCTCCACGGTGCTCAGCTACAAACGCGATGCTCTGTTTACTAATGCCAGGAACTGTCTGGTGAGTTCCGAAACAAGTATGAGATATTGTGGGTCAACTGCGATGTAGTTATTGTTTGTTTATTTAGTTTTTAAAATGTTTTATTGATTAAAAAAAATCAAATTTCTCTCTTCTCTTTTCAAGAATATCGTCAGCACAAGCTTGACCAAGAATGACATATCTGTGCTAGGAAACATGTGCTGTATTCTGGACAGCTCATACATTAACACCTCCGATTCGTCCATCTTGGATAAGCTGCAGCACTGTTCAGATCTCACGGCAGATCAAGCTGCTGCTGTAGAAACTTTACTGCAGAGCGGGAACACGCCACTCGGGTACGACAGGGGCAGGGATGCTAAAAAGTGAATTCCTTACTCGTGTATTTTGTATCAGCAGATAATATGTTGTGTGTTTTTGTATTCAGCGCTACATCGAACTGGACCAAAGCCACCTTGGAGGAGCTTGGAAATTTACCTCTTTTTCTGACATCTAACTTCTATAAAATCTTTAACAAAGTACGTAGCAAATGTACTGTATGTATTCTTTTGATGTATTGGGTGATTATTTATGCGTCTCTTCTGTTTTGATGGTGAAGAAAACAAAACGGAGTTTCTTGAAGGACTTCCTGGAAGAACTTAGGAAAAATGGTGTGGGCAGACAAAAGCTGAAGAACTTGAAGAGAGAAATCAGATTGTCCAATAAAAACAAAGCAAAGCGATCTGTCGGTTCGTCCAATGTTTCCTGATTTTAATGTTTACCTCTCCCAGAGCGACATTCTCTGTTGATTCAGGAGCTTTTGTCTTTGTTTCTACTGTAGCAAACGAGTGTAATGTGGGAGAAATCACACAAGTGACCATCAGCGATGAGGCCTTCCCGTTTGACTATGATGAAATCAACCAGTTCAATTGCTGCCTCAGTGCTGCCACTGTCAGGAACAACCTAGCCGGCATCATGGAGAAAGTGGACCAGGACGAGTACCTCAAGATTATTCTTGAAAAGCTACGAGAGGTATGCCCAAGCTATTAGCTATAATACTGTAAATGTAAATGTACACCTCTATTCTATTAACTTCCAAATATACTAAAGCCACTGTGCTTATGGTCTAAAAACAAAAGCACTGTTTGGGGAAAAATTATTCAAGTGGTTAGCGCGCAGGCCTCACAGCTAGGAGACCCGAGTTCAATTCCACCCCATCTCTGTGTGGAGTTTGTATGTTCTACCCGTGCATGCGTGGGTTTTCTCCGGGTACTACGGTTTCCTCCCATATTCCAAAAACATGCTAGGTTAACATGTGAGTGTGAATGGTTGTTTGTCTATATGTGCCCTGTGATTGGCTGGCGACCAGTCCAGGGTGTACCCCGCCTCTCGCCCAAAGACAGCTGGGATAGGCACCCCTCCCCGTGACCCTCGTGAGGATAAGCAGTATAAAATGAATGAATGAATGAATGAATGATTCATGCCAGCATCATGTCCCTATTTTCTATGTGCCAATAATGGATGACTGTTTATGTTTATGTTTGTAGGCATACGCCAACCATTCAGCCATCCCAGAGAATCAGGTCAGCCTCTTAGGCCCGGCGTCACGTCAAGCGACCAGCGCTGACATCAACATGTGGACCATCACCCTGATTGACACACTGTCTTCTCTAATGGATCCTTCCAATGGGCCATGGGACCCTAACCTAGTATATAAATAAAACACAATATATAAAATATGTTACTTGACTATTTCACTAAAAGACCTGTGTGATTACCCTTGCAGGCGAAGGAGATCATCTCCAAATATCTGGTTCATGACGGTAACAACCTCAATACCGCAACGCTCAATGCCATTGGAGGAGAAAACCTGTGTACCCTGGATGCCAGTGTCCTCCAGAGTATCTCACCACACAATCTCGGGTATTTGACTTAATTTATTTTGAACATGCATGCATGTTACATAGGAATACGTGGCATATTACATTTCACAAAAGTGTAACTTTTTTAGTGTGTAAATATCACACATATTCGAGTATTTCTTATTCTTACTAATTGAGCGTCATTGCATTTCCTGTGTTGTTTACAGTTGTGACAAACCACAAACCACATGCAGCATATTCACAGTATAAGTTACATCACTAATTCTCAAGCTGTGGTACAAGCTGATGGTACTCAAGAACACTCGTGTTTTTATGGCATATATGCCATGTGCCAATGCCTGGACATGCCGCATATTCAAAGCTAAACCATGTTAAGTTAAGTACCTATCTGAAGCTTGGTTGTGTCTCCTCTAGAAACGCGACTATCACTATATCCAACTGCACTCTGGAGAAAAAGCAAGCTCTCTTCCCCATCGCCAGAGAAGCTTTTGGAGTAACCACCACCCGCGTCACTATCCCCACAACTGAGTACCAGCTCATAAAGCCTTATCTTGGTAAGCAAACAGGACACCTTTACATACTGTACAGTACATGATCTTGTGTCTTAACATTGAAATGGCTTAGAGCCTGACTGATCTTTGTCACCTCAAACTCCAGGGGGAGCACCACTGAATTACATTCAAAGTCTAGTCAACTCTAATGTCAACATGGATTTGGAAACTTTCACCTCATTGAATCCATCCGCTGTCTTGGTTAGTTGATTTTGTTACACTCTTGTCTTCAGGCCCGGCTCGTTTACTTGAGTACTAAAGTCATTCCCCTGTGTTGTTTCAGGCCCTGACTGTAAATGAGGTCCGTGGTCTTCTTGGAACCCACTTGCCAGACTTGAAATCCTATGAAAATCAAGAGTTGGTGTTAGCGTGGGTTAAGAGCCAGAGGCAATCGGAGCTTGACACACTAGGGGTGGGGCTTCAGGGAGGCAAAGATGACCCCACAAACTCTCCCAACCCCACAGTGACCCCATCAGGGTCCACTGTCACGTCTCCTGCATCATCTAGTGCCAGTGGTGAGTATTTGTATTAGTGCTGTGAAATTTCTTGCACCAAAATTAAATACAATATGAATCCAAAAGAAATATGAATTAAGTAAATTGAAAATATTATTATTACATAATTATTATTATTATTATATTATTATTTAATTGTCCTTTAATAATAAATTATATTGACTATTTCTGAATCCTTTGGATTTTTCAATATACTGTATTTACTGGTTACTATCACAGTTGCATATTGATTTGCATATTGGCCACACAGGAAGATCTGGGCTTGAATCTCCACTGGATATCTGGAGTTTGCATGTTTTCTCTGGGTATTCCGTTTTCCTCCCACATTCCAAAAGGTTAATTGGAGACTCTAAATTGTCAATTGATATCAATGTGAGTGTGAATGGTTGTCTATATGTGTCCTGTGATTGGCGGGCGAACAGTCCAGGGTGTACCCCACCTCTCACCTAAAATCAACTGGGATAGGTTCCAGCATACCCGCAAACTTAGTGAGGATAAGTGGCATAGAAGAGGTGGATGGACAAGTGTCTTTACCACAACATGCATTGCCTGGCATCTGTAAAGCTTATGTTTACTATAGAAAATGAGCTGTGTTTACCTTTTTTTCTGAAATACTTTTTCAGCAGATATTTAGAAATGTTTTAGCTCAAAAAGTCATCCTTTTCTAGTGGCATCTTTGCATGCATAACAACTGTAATCATTTCCTGTTGCAGGTGGCCACCTACGAGCAGACATCGGCGTGCTCTTCCTCATCCTTGGTGTCCTCATACCGTCAGTCCATGCTGGAGTATGAAGGAGCAACACCTCGTTGATGCTGTTCTTTTTTAAATTATTAAATCAACCATTTTAGAGGGGACCTGTTATGCCCATTTTCGGCCCTTTGTATTGAGTCGTGGACTCCTATAGAGCAGCTACACACAATAACCCATATAGAAAGCTTTCTAGGTCTTCCAGAATCTCCACCTATTCCAGCTGTATTGCGTCGTATTTCCAAAACAGTTTGTTTTAATTTATTCCACCCACGTCCCACCTCCAGGCATGCCCACTGTGATTGGTCACACTCCAAAGCCTTCCATCCTAATAAATGAATATACCATTTGGAGAAAAGTGGCTAGGAGCTACTGGTTGGTGACGCCTGACTTACCGTGTATGAACTCAGAGTGGTAACGTAGGTCCAAGGGTACTAAGTGCAGACAGTCTTGGCACAACATCGGTCGTGGAAATATGTTTATTACACGATTTTTGGGGACTACCTCTGTTGAAAAAAAACACTTTGGTAGACACATCAATTTTGGTGAAAAAAGGCTATTAACTGCAGCTTGTAATTTGCATGCGTGCCGGTAAGACGCTCCCTGTATGCGCACACTATAATGTTACACAGACAACTACTTACTTACACAAAATAAACACAGCTAGAACACTGATTGTTACATTGTTACTCACAGCTTGGTTTCTGACTCCAAGTAATGTTTTAAAGGCATCGGCAACAGTTTGGTGGATTGTTCAGCTACGCCATATCAATGCCATGTTTTTCTCTTCACCTGGAATCTTCATCTCCAACCACTTCTGGTGGTCTCTTTAGTTAAGTTAGCTGTCCTTCAAACTTGGAGCAAATTTGTCCTGGAAGCCATTAGCGCTAGCTCCGTGCTAACATCCGAGCTGTGAAACAGTGGAGCTACAGCTCGTAGTTGGGAACGCCCATATAAGGAAGTCTGGTTCATTGTGACATCACAGGGAGCCAGTGTTAAAAAAAAACTCTGAAACCGAGCATTCAGAGCTATCCCAAAGTTCTTTCAGGGCTCACTTCCAAATGGCAAACCTTTTTATCTGTAACCTTGGCATCATTTAACAGGAGAAAACAACATTCCAAAAACATTTACAGGCCAGAAAAGTGGAAAAAGCGTAATATCTCCCCTTTATAAGAGGTGTCGGCTATTAGTCATATGATCTATGCTATATTGTACTGTACATTTTAGATGTCATCAAATGTTCTCAGATTGACTTTATACTTGTTCTCTGCTTATGTGAATAATAAAATAAATCACAGCTTCCATCGATTGCTACTTATATCGTCCCTTATTGTTGTTATTGAACTAGAATCAGGCCACACAAAAGCAGTCATGTTTTTGAGCTATACAATTAAAGGAAAACACAGGACAACAAAGACAAAAAAAAACCTTTAATCCGTAGAAAGTGGTGCAATAATTCACATGTAAACAATTGCAGCATCTCCATACCTGAATAATTTGAAATAACATTTTTAGTGATTCAAATGGTTTACGTAAAAATAGATTCAGGCTTAATAAAACAAGTGAAAAGTGTTTTTATTTAAACGGGTGGTTTTAATTGTACATGTGCAATTCCATTCCAAAAGTCAGCCACTGAATAGCGCTGTGATTTACAAAAGACTGAAGGTGTTTTTGGTAGTAGACAAGGAAGGAGAAAAATAGGTTGCATTATTGGCACCAAGGTTGGCACTCAAATCCTTCCAAATTCTGCTCTATTTTTATTGTTTTTGCTTAGTGTGGTAAGGCTTACACAGGGGACCACTTTGTCAGCGTATGAATACCTTTCACCACATGTCAGCATGGCGTCCACTCAATAACTGCAAAGAAATGGTCTCTGGGGGATAATACATTAAATTAAACAATTATGTGTTCATTTTGACAGATGTTGCTTCGGTCGTACAATACCAATCATTTTTGTAGTGATAAGGAGCAAGGATTGGTCGCCGCCATCCAGGAAGCATGACCCCTATGATGTCAGCTAGCGTCATTATTATTCAAATTTCTTTCTGCAAAAATAACCACTTGTATTTAATACCTGGCTGGAATCTTGGCCTTGGTGGAGGTCTACACTATCAAGGAGGGTTCCCAACACTTGTCTGCTCATAATCCTGGTGCCCCCATCGCCCCAAGTACCTGTCAGGATGCTAAATGGCTTCCTCTTTGCGTGGGGGCATCATCTTCTCGCTCCTTCACCTCTGTAGTGTCTCTGAGGGTTTTCAGCAGTATCCTTAGCAGCGTGTTTTCACTGAGCAGGTTCTCAGAGGCGTCCGCCAGCTCCTGCAGCCGCCTCACCGCCTCGCCCAGTTGCCGGCTCTTCTCCCGGTGCTGCTCCTCTAAGCTCTGCCTCTCCTGCTGCAGCTCAACGTTCTGCGCTTGGAGGCTGCGCGCGTCAAACTTGAGGTGACGGTTGTCACGCCACAGCTGAGCCAGCTGGTTAGAAAGCAGCTTGCGGGCACGGTGTAGCGTCCGTACCTCTTCCCGGAGGGCAGACAACTCTGCACGCAGGATGCCATCGGGCCCTGATGACTCCTTGTCATGTGATGTTGCAGGTTTGTCCATGTAAGACGGCAAGCCAGAATGTTTCAGGATGAAGCGGAGGAGGTTCGGAAGCGTGATGGGCAGATCATCAGGAAACTTCACGCTTTCGTGTTTTCTTCAAACACAAACACAACTTTAACTGATTTGATGAATGCTGAGAGATAGCATTCACACCCATGCTAGGATTGCTAATAAAATGTGTTTCTTTGTGAATGTTTGAAGGAGTATTACCCTCACCTGTATCGTGGAAAGAAAAGAATGGAGGGAACTTGATACGCCATGAATTCCCACGGGAGGTCGTTCTGTGCAACATTCACCCTGCAGACAAACTTTTGTAAGTCTACATTGTCTATTTGTATAGTTGTGAAAAAAAACACTTGACTTTAAATGGAATTTCTCACACAGCTCAATGTATGTATATAAATCACTCACTTTTATTTTCATGTGCTAGCTGAACTGTCATAAAATGTAAGCACAAGATAGGTCGAAATATATGCTTGGCATCAAGCAAAACGTCCTTGCAGGGATACAGACGGGACTGAATAAGTATTGTATCGTTGAGGATATCTGTATTACATGTACAGTAGTATGTAGCCGCAATTATCACAGAGATGATTTGTAGAATCTTAGTGTCCAACCTGGCCACAGTGACGTTGCTGTTCCGCTGCAGCAACCTAGCCAGCTGTATGAAGACATGGTTGAGGGCGGTGCAGAAGCCGCACCACTGAGTGTAGTACAACAGCAGCACATCCTGCAGGAATAATAATAATAGAAAATATAAATAAATAATATTAGGTCAGAGGGCTTCACGGCAGACTTCTCACCTTCTGGAGGTCCATGATGCAAGGCAGGAAGGAGGAAGTGGTCAGCTCGGTGATGAGCGGCCGTGGAGGCTCAGGCTCCCCTGGCCTTGTGGCTGCGCCTCTCCGCTGGTCCTCCCCCACCAGGTGTCTCTGCAGAAGGCTGTAGGGGGCGCTGAAGTTCCTGATGAAGGCCTCTGGAAGAGGAAGAGCAACGTCTTTCTATATTGGTGTGAGAACTAAAATGTTAAACTGTGTAGCTATGACTATCTTGTTATTCAAATGTATAATTTTTTATTATTTTTTGCTCATTAGCATTAATGCTAAAGACACAAAACACCATGTTCACAGAAAGGCTTACTAAAAGCATTTTTCTCAATTGCAACGTCCAATATTGGACCTTTGTGTGGTCCTGGGCTCACCTAAGGACTCAGTCAGGGTGTTGGCGTGGCTTCGCTGGAGCACGTAATGAACCTCGTCCTTCAGGTTGACGATGGCAGCAAACAAGCCATCACTTTGCTCTACGGTCTCCTGGTGGTGGTGCGAGATGCTCCTGTTTCTGCCTGGCTCTGCTCCAAGCCGTACAGCCAGGGGCCAATTCAGGTCGATGTCCAGCACGTAAAACCTGAGTGTCCTATTGGTCTGACAGCGAAGCCCCGTGAGGTCATCGCCTTTGGCCGAGGAATTTCTGAATACTTCTTTGGTTTTGTTGAGCTGAGGTACTTTCCTGCAGCAGGCACTATGTTGGCTCAGTGGACTGTAGCTCAGCAGGAAGCTGCTACAAGCCAGAGGCGCTTGGTCAAGGCAGCGGTGTTTAAGGGTAGCTCCCTCTAAAGGCTTGAAGTGGAATGAGCACACATCACACCACACACTGGAGTCGGGGATGATTACAGACTGGCAGCACGGCCAGCTGGAGTGCTGATTAAGCATAGAGTCACAGGAATGATAACGCAGAGCCATGTCTGCTACCTGAGAGTGAAACTGGATCAATCCATGTGATCATCTCACATGACAATGTTATCTTTCCATGTCTGCTCACCTGCTGTAGGAGGCCGTCTGGCTTGGAGGTGAGCGGATTGTGCGGCAGGAAAAGCAGCAGCGCGGCACCTTTGCTTAGATGCTGTTCCAGTAGATAAGACTTGGTACCTGGAGGCTGCAGCCACTGCAGGACACTCTCACGGTGCTCAAACACCCAGTTGCAGATAGCCTGGGAGGTGAAGTTACGGTCCCTTTTTGGGAAAATCTGACAGTAAAAAATAAGTAACTACTTGAGCTTGATACAATTATTGTTTTGGATGCTGTGGCATATAAACCAGTGTATTTCACACCGCAAGCATTTTGTTGCTCACCAAAGAAGCGTTGACTCTTCTGTGAAGGTAAACGCTTTCATCCTCTTTCAATGAGATGGCGTCGGCCACATGTCTGTTGGTCACCACCCCGAATCGGATTGTACCCCGAAAATCTGCACCAGCAAAACACCTTTACTTGAGATGTAACTGCCACAAGCACATTTCCCATTGCATATACTAATAACAATCTCCTTACCTCTTTTTAGGGCCTGCAGAGCAGAGGTCAAATATATGATGTAGCCTGGTGGCTGAGGGGATGAGTTGAAATCGAAGAAACCCACCACTCGTGACTTTGAGGCACAAAAAAAACACACTTTAAGAAAATGTTTACATTCAATGTAGGTGACACAGAATGAGCAAACACACGTCGTGACAGCAGAGGTACTCTTGCAGCGCTTCCCTGGTCGGGAGGTAAGTGAGTGGCGTGATGACTCGGAGGATGAAACTTTGCATGTAGGCAGCCACAAACGGACCCTTGTACTCGATGGGCCCGAACCTGCCACACAAAAGAAGATCTTTTAGGAGTCCATCCATTACTCATCAATAGAAGCCTGATATTTGTCCATCTTTTTTCCTATGTTGGGACAAAGCTGACAAATTGTGTGGGTTGCAGCACCCATTTTCACTTAAAATTTGTTTTGACAGATTGACTGGATACGTCATTTGGGGTCGTCTCACCGTCGGTAGAAGAGATGAATAATGGGATACTGGTAGAAGCGCTTCTGCCTCCTGCACTTGCCTTGACTCCACCAGCAGTTTATGGCTACAAACTGTACCTGAGTTTCACAGAGGGGGACCACATAAAATGAGTAAAGGCAATTCCTTTGGTTTGTTTATTTGTGCCGCGTTCTGCACCTGTTTGGCTAGCTTCTTCGCCACCAGCTGCACCTCCTGTCTGGCGGCCATGGACTGGGCGCACCACGGCGCGTAGAAGAAAACGAAAGATACCTCGGCCACGCTCCTGAGACGCTCCACCTGGTTAGGAAAAACAACAGTAATGCCGACTCACTCACTGATTCAAACATTTCTTCTAAAAGAGAACAAACAAAAGGGTCTTACCTGGTCTAGCTGACCCAAGTAGAGGTCCACGACGGGGGATTCAGCGGAGAAGAAGCGCAGCGGCGGTCGAGCTGCTGCCACAACATTTTTCGCACGACTGCAGATAAAAACACAAATTGAGAGTGTTAAGCTCCAAATAATAAATTAGCTTTACTACGACTTCTGCCACCATGTGTTGAGGTAGACATCATTACCATTACACACACAACACCTGCAGAGCAGACATGGCATCTGTAAAGCTGAAAGTGCAAAGTGCACTTTTCCTTTAACCACGGTAAATGAGGGATTATTTCATATGAAGGAGATGCACCCTTTTTTCCTCCTCTGGGAAAAAAGTTCTGATACGTTGTTGTAAACTTCTGATCACCTATTGTTAAGTTTGAATATATAATCCTCCATTTGGAATTCAAATTCCTTCATTTATTCAGTAGAGCAGAAAAATATCTTGCATTTGACTTGACTAAGCTCTATCTAGCACTGCTGTTCATGTATTTTAATAAAGTTTTTTTTTTTTTTTTTACTTTTTCCTCTGTATGGAAGAGTGGCAGTAACAAGCACCTTCAGAGTGAAGAGAGTACTACAAGTGTCTCCCATATGTCATTTCTATGTATTTTATTGTCCGATTAACAAGAACAATGACGTCACATGACATTAAATACATTGCAAAAAGTCATAATATGTAATATTAGTCATAATATAAGTGATACTTAAAGCAGTTTCAGATTTTCGATAGCAGTGCATAATTGGATTTGAGTGGAGGAGCTTAATGACCACAACAGCCCCTAGTTATACATTTACGTTGCCATATTAAAACCTAATCGAAGAAAAGTAAGCTTTACTGGTTTGTACCTGCATGTCAACTTGACGGCTAGTACGAGCAGAACTCCGAGGACGATGGCCCCGCAAAGGAGAGCTGGTCTCCGGGCCATCAGACTCAGCACCTGCCGGAGACTCAACCGAGCGCGCCGCATTACAGCCCGTCGGCGGCTACTCGTCCCATTTATACACCCTGGAAGCGGCTCAACAACGTTTCCATTTGCCTGACGTTGGTTGGGTGGGCGGCTCGTTTTGGACCGGACACGGGGTATAAACTGGATTTGACATCAGCGTAGACGGCGTGGAAAGTCCAGCACACGGTCAGCACCAACCTTCTTCCACCACGTAGACCTATCACTTCCGCTAAAAATATTAAACATTAAGTCATTTCCGCAGTAATGACGTCAGGGACCGTGTCTAAAAACTATTTAATGGTTTGACACTTTCCTATAGTGGCAAGAAAATTGAATAAAAATATACATTACTTTCAAATGCAAGTTATTCTCATTGTTTATATACATGCATTTGATCTAATCAATAATCATTTAATACTCTCGTGAATTATGCGTGTTGGGATCTTCGCACTCTTTATAGACAGTGCCTACAGTTTTATGACGACACCAGTTTACCCTGTGAAATTGCATGACCGCCAGAGGGCGCTTTGTGACTATCCTTGACTAAGACCCAGTGGCGGAAAAAGTACAAAAAGGTATTGTAGTTATAGAAATATTTTTATGATATTGTCTACTCAAGATTAAGTCGAATAATAATTGACTTATCTTTTGTAATTTTGGATTCGCTTGAATCCTAAAGCTTTTGAATTGGCTTTGAATTGGCCTTTGGAGGTTTGGATTTTTTTTCGTCCCTTAACAATAAAACGTTTCATTTAAACAGTGCATTTTGTGTTCAGGTGTGTTGTCATTGACTAAGATTTAAATATTTGTTTGATGATCCGAAGCATTTAAGTGTGACCAACCAACAAAAAAACACTTTTTCACACCACTGCAATTAATACCTGGAAGCTCTTACAGCCAAAGTCTCCTTTAAGGATATCGGCAGCATAGACTAGAAGGATGCAGGCAACTGTTGTGGGTGACTCATGACGAGAACACCAAATATCACGAACCTTTTAAAAGTTGTTTTAAAGTTATCACTAATACTACGGCATTAAGTCCGAAAGTTGATCAGTAAAGTGTAAAAGCAGTAACTTCCTGCCACGTCTAGATGGCGCTGTGACTAATTGAATACCGAGGCGCGTGAGCGAGCATCACCTTAACACACTAACAGAGGTTTGATAAAGAATGTACTAAGTCGTAGAGCATTTAACAAACACACTTAAAATATACATTGCACTATGTAACGCGTGTGGAAAATAGTGAAATTTCGAGTTAAAAACAGTTAAGGCAGCGTCAACAAATGGAGCGTCTTCGCAACCTACAGGTGCTGCTCGGCTTTCTAATTACAGCATCACCATCATGTTTGACTGTACGCTACCTTATAATTAGCGCTATGGCGTCTTTGCCGTTACCAAGGCGAGCCCAGGCTGCTTGTTTGGGCGCTTTAAGCTGTCTTGGAACGGACGTGATTGTCTAGCTGAAATGAGTTATTAAGTTTGAAGTAAAAAGGAATAGCTAGCTAGGGGGAGTAACTAGGGAGAAGGAGAAGCTAGCGAGAAGTAGCGGCTAGCTAGACGGGGGAAGAAGCTAGCTATAGCCGTCCTGCCTTGTTGACATCATGGCAGACTCTGCAAAGAAGAAGCCAAAGAAGAGGGTTAGGTCGGCCGAAGCGAAGAAGAGGAAAAGGGATTTGGACCGAGTGAGGGACCGGACGAGAATCAACATTGGACACGCATTTACAGGTTGGAGACAACTGCGACAAGACGTTGGATGCAAGACAGATGAGGAGCTGGCCTTCGTGCTACTGGACTCGTAAGTTATCATATGGAAGATGCATATTATATTTATATTCACAGGTATGGCCTACTATGTCAGTTTTTTATGATAGAACGCACAGAAAGTGCTGATCTCGCACTTAAGTTAAAGCAAGTCAAGGCTGTACATAAACTAGACCAATTGTACACTACCTGAGGTCTCCAGTAGTTTGTCAAGCTTGGTTTAAAATTAAATACAGTGTGAGGCATGTATAAATATCCTCCCTCATGATGCAAATGTTTTATCGTGTTTCAGGTATCAGAAGGTGACTCAGAGAATATCCGAGGAATGTCCCTTGCAGACCAGAAACCAGGAGTCAAATGGCTATGTTTGTGAACTCCAGGTGTCTATTCTGCAGAGGAGCTCTCCATCTGACACTCCCGAGCCATTATCGACGTCAGGAGACTCTGGGTTACTCGGACCTCTTTCAGGCATGACTTCAAATCCTCCATAGATAAGTGGCAGAGGAGGTTTAGATTTGTTTTTTGTCTAAATGCTCAAAATTGGCGATAGGGCCTACATACAAATCAGCCCAGACAGTGTAAATCAGAGGTTTTCAAATTACGGCACTTCGAAAGGATAACATGGTGCCCCCGGCCCCCCCCAAAAAACGCAACAAATACTCCCTGAAAAAGTGACATTGAAATTGTGGAGCTTATTTTGTGGCACTTTCTACCAACACCAGACAGTTTACCCTTTAATTATAGGAGCTGAAAATTACTTAAGTTTGCCTTCAAACAAAGTTTGCTTAGCATGTTTGAGATATGATTTTTCTTTTTTACCTCCAGTTGATGACGCTCCTCTGGCGCCTTACACTTTGAAAACCCCAGTTTAAATCACACAAGCTTCCATCCCTGTGTCATATATCACTTAAAGTTTGACAGAAATACATATAAAACCGACGGCAAACAATTGTGCACACGGCTTTCTGTGCAAAATTTTAAAAAGATAGTCTCTTAGTAAATGCAATGTGGAGTTTGACCAAAATTTAAAAAATAAATGAAAAAAAAAAGAGTTTGAACAAGTCACCAGAGTTCGTGGGCAGACACAGTTAAACCTTTGTGAGAGATGGTGGCAGTTTGAAACTGGAATAGATTAAGTGGTGGAGTGCCTCTATTATAAGGTTAAAGACTTGCTACTGTTATTACTTTAAATTCAGGCCTTTAAGCCAAATTTAAAGAGGAAAATAAACATTTGTTCATACATATATGCTGCGTTTGTCTGTAAGCCGCAGGTATCAATGTTTTAACATGGGGTATTTACACAAAGACATAAATCTTGCAATCTTACCTCTGCTGCAGTTCAAGCAGAAGTATTATAGTAGTATTATATATAACTTGAGATTTGTCAGATCAAAACACAATCTCTGCATAAGATTTCCACATGTAAATTTGTCCTCAACTTCAGAAATTCACTACTTCCTGACTCTGCACACTAAGCATTGTGGGAACTGTAGTTCTTCTAACCATAAATTAGCCGCATCGTTGTTGCAAAGTGTGAAGCAGCTTCTAGTGTGGAATTTACGGTGGGTTTTTCTTTATGTAGAGGAAGCTATAAAGTCAGAACCAGACGACGAGCACACCATTGATGAGCCTTTTCTGGAAACATCAGAGGAGCCGGAACAAAACCGTGACCACTGTCAAATCCGTAGGTGCCCTTTTTTTAACTCACTGGATCAGGCTAATTTACTTATGTATGTCCACATTTTGTTGAGAACTCTAGCTTTTCAATGGACAACAATAGTGTTACGTAATTCAACATTATGAGAAGTTTGGCGCGTGTTAACCACATTAACGCCTGCCTGCAGAATTGTAGTGACACTGTAACTTTCTTGTTGGTGCCCGTGGCAACGTTTTTGGATGTGGGGACTAGCAAAAAAATTCTTTCTTTTGTGTCCAGGAGAGTCATTGTGGACATTAGCTGAGAATAGTCTCCATAAAGAATCAGCAGTATCAGTTCCTGTGTGTGATGAAGAAGACAAAATCATTTCTCCTACGAAAAATGCAGTGGAAGAAGACTGTGCCAATTGTCCTAGGGAACCTGATGCTTTTCCACACTGTGGCAAGATGTTGGAAAACGAGGACGTTTTAAAAACCCATGAGTGCTCTGAGGATGAATCGTTTGACTCGGACTCTGATGTGTCACCTTTTGATGACATCACAGAAGCACAAGACAACGATCCAGACTACATGCCAGGCACTTATCTTTGGTATGTTTGTTTTATTTTTATATCTGCTTTTAAATAGAAGTTATTTATCCTAAATACTTGAATAATAAAGGTTGTATAATTAGCGATGTTCTCTTTCAGAAATGTGAAAAGTCACTCTTTTTTTTTCTTTTCTTGAGGAATGCCTTCCATTAAATGAGGCTGAAAGGAAAGCTCTATTTAACCACATGGTAATTAAGAAATACACCGACAGTCAATAGAAACTTTGAGACCATATTTTTGGACATCGTTTTTATTTTTGAAGCCCTAAACTAGATTTTCCTCATGTGAATAATTTGTTTAGGATATGGGCATGCAGGATGTAGCGATCCTGGTTGGGAGTTGTCACTCTCACTCCAGCCTCCACCCTACCCGGTGCCTGGAGACGTGATAAATTTGGCATGATGCTGTTTGATGGACTCCCATTGCTGGCCTTTATATAGGCCTCCAAAACCGACCCTCAAATTATGCAAACACCCACTGAGTATTGTGCAATGTGTATTTGGAGACCAACCCAGGTGCAGTGAACCGTGACAACTAATTATCTCAAATATAGTAATGGTTTGTTTTTTCCTAGACCTGTATACAATGTTACATTAGTCAATATCAACTTATTGGCAAAGTAACAATTATACATGTCCGAAAAGGAGTAGAAAGAAGCGGAGCTTCCTGATCTCCATATCTCGGCCACTGTGCTGACAAGTTTGATTTACCACTTTTTGTAATGACAGAAAAATGTTTAATTAAAATATATCTAATTGAATAGAGGGGTAAATTGGTGCATTTACCATTTGTGTCTCTCATTTTGCATTTCAGGGATCAGAAGGGGTCAAAAATATCATTGGAGAAATATTCCTTGCAGACCAGAAAGGAAGAGAATCTCTCATCCGACACTGCTGAACCATTACTAATGCTAGGAGATTCAAGACTACTTGGTATGTGTTGTTGACACAGTGTGCACCTAGTCCACATCATACCCTCAACAAAAATATAAACATTTTTGTTTTTGCTCCTGTTTTTTTAACTAGATTTTTAATTGTGTAAGATGACTACTCACCAAAACATATTTGTGAACAATATTTGAGAGAGAGGCTCTTTGTGTGCATAGAACGTTTTAGATCTTAGAGTTTTGCGCCAGAAAAATGGAAGCAAAAAGAAAAGGTACTTTTATATTTTTGAGTGTAAATAGGACATTGCAATTCTACCATGAATATATACAGCAATTGACCATCCATCATCAAATGTATCAGAAACAT
Organism: Doryrhamphus excisus; assembly: GCF_030265055.1. Taxonomy (NCBI): domain Eukaryota; kingdom Metazoa; phylum Chordata; class Actinopteri; order Syngnathiformes; family Syngnathidae; genus Doryrhamphus; species Doryrhamphus excisus. The sequence continues at coordinate 7,842,782 of NC_080466.1, read as the reverse complement.
TGTCTTGTTATATCATTGTGTTCTATAGACGATACCATAAAGTCAGAGCCTGACTATGAACACAGCATCGATGAGGACCTTCAGGATGCACTTTCAGAGGTTCCCAAACCAAACCAGCAGCGGTGCAGGGCCAAGAAGATTTTCAACTGTGCAACCTGTGGGAGATTATTCCCGTGTAATGCCGCTCTCAAACGCCATCTAGTCATCCACACGGGGAACAGACCTTTTAAATGCTTCATTTGTGGAAAAGGCTTCACGCAGAGTGGGAACCTCAAAACACACATGAAGGTCCACAGAGGTCAGAGACAACAACTTTTTTTTTTTACTCTAATGTGAAGTAAAAACTAATGAATGTCTTTCATTTAACCCCAGGAGAGACAAACTGGACTTTAGCTGAGGAGAAGAGTCCTATTAAAGAATCAGTCCCGGTCGCAATTCATGTGTGTGGCGAATGTGGAATGGACTTCCGTCTGAAAGATCAACTGGAAGAACACCGCAGCAGTCACAAGAAGCCTTATGCTTGTCCAGACTGCGGCAAGTCATTCAAAAACAAAGACTCGTTAAAAATCCACAGCCGTGTTCACACTGGGTACTCTCCTTTCGCATGCTCCGAGTGCAGAAAGACTTTCATCACGTCGTGCGGCCTCAAGCAACACAAGTTGACCCACCGCGGAGAAAAGAACTACCACTGCGAGCAGTGCGGGAAAGCGTTCTTGCAGGCCTCCCACCTCAAAGTGCACCTAAAGACTCATAGCGGAGAACGGCCTCACCTGTGCGCCATCTGTGGGAAGAGCTACGCGCGAGCCGAGACCCTCAAAGTGCACCTGAGGGTTCACACTGGAGAGAAACCATACACATGCGACACATGTGGGAAATCCTTTTATTATTTTCAGGGTTACAGAGCACATAGGATGATTCATGACAAGAAGCCAAAACCACCTTCAAAACCTTTGGGAAGACCTAAACAACAAACTGTGGAATAATAAGCGATGTCATCCAGGAAATGTATTTATTGGACAAAGCAGCCCTCAATCTCGCTCATGTCATCTGAAAGGTGAGGTCAATATGGAGTAAAGAACTCATTTTCTTGCTGAAATTTTGTTTATTAGCATTGTGTGCTTTCCACCTAATAGAACGCTTCTCAGTGCTTTTGATATTGATATATCTATATAGATGTATATCATAGATATAGCCATAGTATATAATCAACTCGAGTGACCGAAAGACATTCCCAATTAAAGGAATGCTTCATAATGCAAGAATGTGTCTTGTCTGCATAGTTTAAAGAGTAGCTGAAGTAAGAAGCTTTTTAAAGTGTGATAATATTACAAACACATAGTTTGTTTGACATAGAAGAACTGGCTCTCTGAACATAAATGCAGCGACCATGTTGGATCTGAGTCAGATTGTAATTTATTTCACATACTCAAGCGACAAATTATTTAAATATTGATAAAACGCATTAAATGTTTGCTTATATTCAATCACTATGTGTGACTAGTGATATTTTAACTAGTTTTGTGGGTTCACACTAGGTAATTGAGGAAAATACTTCTATCAATACAGGATAGTATTAACAGATCAAGGCAGACAATTTACAGTAAAGTTGACTTGATTGCATAACAAGCAGATATTCACAGTGCATTACAATTATCTATTTGAAGATTAACATTTGCCATGTTAATGTCAATGAATGAAATTCAGCTTTTATTGTGATATTTACAAATCAACTAGAAGTTTGCTCACATTGCAAAGAGAGCAGTGATAGCAAGACCTTTCTATTTATTTCCAACAATTTGCTTGAAAGAGTCACACGCTCACCTAAACTAAACAATGCCATTGCACCGAATTTGGCCAATCGTGTTTAACATTGCTATGTAGAAAAACACACGTAAAAATACGGCTTTTATTTTGGTATTTCAAAATCCAACGGGAAGTTTACACGCTGCCTTTGGGGGGTCAAGCAACAATAGCTAGAAAGCTCTCTGATGGAAGTTAAATAATGGCAAAAATATATGTCCACAATTGGACATGCTATTTCAGCTCACTTGACGTTACAATGAGATAGAAGTAGAAAATTTCCCTGTATTTGGAATAAATACTGGCGACTACTTTTTTCCTAACCTGGGGGGAGACGTTTAAACGTTCAGGTTGGTTTCTATTGTCTGTTGTTAAGGTTAACTAGACAAACCTGCGAGGTTTCCTCGCTGTTGCAATTGCTTAAGAAGCAAATCTTGCGTACCAGCGTTTTAATGATGTGGTTAACCATGAGGAACATTGTGATGATCGGCGTATCGGTGTGGCTAATCGTACCGCTAATTGCTAATTGCGAACGCCGATCAGTGGTTAGCTTGCTGGCTAACCACAATCTGTGAGGCTTGGTGTTATTACGACTAAATTACGCCTTGGCGTCAGTGCTGGGAGGCGGATTTCCACCAAACGTTATTCATGTGAAGATAAAACATTCATACATTGATTGAATCAAGGCAAAAGTGGGACGACAGCCAGTCCCACCTAGCTAATGCTACTACGCTAGCAGGTCAGCGAAGTATCTCGAAATCGGTCTCCCTAAATGCAACTCACTTAGTACCACTATGTAACAACACTTTACACCTGAGTAGTTTATTTCTAATTGTGTTAATTCTCCCATTCCCTTGAAGGCAGCTTTATGTGAAGGCCTGGCTAGGTTCACGCCCCCTTCCTAACAAAGCATCCTCCCCGGTGGTGTGTCCTTGAGCGCCACAAGGATGACTTCCAAGCAGCAGGGAGGCACTGATGGAAATGGAATGGCAGCCAGGCTTCATAGAAGCTGACCAACTGAAGAATAACACACAAAAGTCTTATAAAACATGCATTCATTCATTTTATAAACCTCTTGTCCTCAGGTCAGTGAGCAAGCACGAGCCTATCCCAGCATCAGGGTGCACCCTGAACTGGTAGAAACAAACATTTCAGGTGCAGACCTTTTGACAATTAAGTCTCGAGTTAAACTAACATGCATGTGTATGGAAGTAGGGGAGAGAACGTGCATACTACACCCGGATGTTACATGTACAACCACTGTAAAATCTGCTTTTTCCAAAAGATGGATAATGTGTGATGCACTTCCTCTCAATTATGATTAATTATGCACCCTCCTTTCTTTGACAGAGGTGCACTGTTGCCTCCTCCACAGAGATGGGCTCTGAGAGCCCCAAGCACTTTGGACCGTATGTGATGATGACTGAGGAGGAGGAAGAAGAGGAGGATCAACAAGAGATTGGCCCCCTCATCAACTCTGATGGAGAAGAAGTGGATTTGTCAGATCTTAGTGAGTTCCAGTGACACATTATAGAGCCATTGCTTCATTGTTGCTTGTAATTCTGGAGTGTATTAATTATTCAATAGTGAGGATTTAGTCATATTGCATTTGTCGATTTACACCTGATGAACACCACAAAGAAAATGTATTTTTGAAATTTCATATTCCTATATTTCTGATAGCAGTCTGATTCACGTATCAGAAGTTCCCGAAACCAACTGTGGATATTTCAGATCCATGAGTCCCAGTGCTTTGTTGTCAACTAGTATGTAGTCCTAGTATCAGAATCGTTTTGGCATTGGCAGATATCCAAATTATTATTAAATTATTATTATAGGAACCAAAGTGAAAAAATGCGTCTTTTCATGTTGTGATTGTAGGATCAGTTAAACAAACATTGAAATCTCATTAAAATGAAGAAAAGTGTAATGGAAAGTTATTAAACACTGTAATTATTTGTTAGCTATTATAGATTTTTAGACTGTAATTCAGACAATGGACAGTCTTAACCTAGCTTTGTTGTTGTGAAAGGTTTTCTCCAGTTACATGTTTTTCTTTTGACCTAGGAGAGGGTGCCATGCCAGGCAGTGGAAAGGCAGAACCCCCCTCCATGGTGTTCAGTCAGAGCGAGAATGAAAAGCCGCCCTCCTTCCATAACTGTACCGTGTGCGGTAAAGACTTCCCGTATGCCTCCAAACTCCAGCGTCACCTGCGCACTCATACTGGAGAGAGGCCTTTCCCGTGTTCAATGTGTGATAAGCGATTTCCAGAGAAAGGTCTGCTCATGATCCACGAAAGGGTCCACACAGGAGAAAAGCCCTTCCCGTGCACTTTCTGTGAGAAGCGTTTCGCCAGCCAGGGTGAGCTCAGGCTCCACAGGAGGACTCACACTGGCGAGAGGCCGTACCACTGCTCCATCTGTCTCAAGAGCTTCTCTCGCCACTGGCACCTCAAGACTCACCTGGATGCCATGCACTCTGAGGTGGTCGCCGGCTTCACCAGGAAGAAGTTCCCATGCTCGGACTGCGACAAAAGCTGCAATTCGGCCGCTGAGCTGAGGGACCACCAGAGGACTCACACTGGCGAAAGGCCCTACCAGTGCTCATTCTGCGACAAGAGGTTCGCTTTGTCAGGAACGCTGGTCAGACACGAGCGCCTCCACACCGGAATCACACCGTACCACTGCTCAGACTGCGGGAAGACCTTTGCGCAACAGTGGACGTTGACCACACATATGAGGACGCACACGGGTGAGAAACCATACAGTTGCACGCAGTGCGACAAGTCTTTCGTGGCACCCGGGGAGCTTCGGAGGCACACCAGGATCCACACCGGGGAGAAGCCGTACACCTGTGGAGATTGTGGCCGACAATTTTCGCTGGCTGGAACCCTCAGGAACCACAAGAAGTCCTGCACACAGAGCAAATATGGATCACTGCAAACTGCAGCTGGTGAATCATCCGAGAGAGAAACCACCAATGTCAGCTCTGAGGTGTTGACATGACACTGAGTTGTTGGCCCTGTTTGTCACTCTTAAATAGGAATGAGTATGTGATATTAAAATGAATGACTAATTTACTGTATTGACCCGAATATCAGAAACCAACCATGTTTTAAATTAGTTCAGTTAGAAAACTTCTGTATAATGTTGGATAATTTTCCCCCCAATTTTTATGATTTTTTTTTTCAAGCTGACGCATGCAGAGTACTTAATGCATGTTCATATTTACATCAACACACTTATGACACATTGACCTGAAATTTTCCTTTTCAATTATAGCTTGTCTTATATTCGGGATCTAGACATTAATTATACAAATTGCAAACCAACAGGTGAAGCCAAATGAGTTTTCCCCAAAAGATCAGTGCTTTTCTTCATGACCTGGAGAGATGCAGCATCAACACAGACAGGCTCAGAAAAAAAACTCAGACTTTAGCAAACCATAGAGGAGCAACGATGCTAATCTTAAAATAATGGTGTGCAATGAATAAGTCATCAAAGTGTCCAGCAGCTAGAAACATATCTCTTTTGCATTCTACCAGTTGTTTTACTGATACTAAAAGCTGTTGCATTTGAATTTCTTATAAAATGTCTTTACAAGAGTGGGTCTGGAAAAATAAGTGTCATCTTATATTTGGGTCAATATGGTAGTTTTTTTTAATCTATTGAACAGAATAATGTTACCTGGACTTGATAATGTTGGTGTACTTTGGAAGCAAACTATTTGAGACATAGAGGCATAGAAAATAGATGGATGTTTCAAGATGACAATCATCACTACATTATCAATCACTTCCACACATTGAACTGAATTTTACGTGCATCATGTCTGTGTTTTTAGGTGTCTGTTAATCAAGCTGTACCTAATGTCACAACCTCCACCGCCACCTCTTCAGAAGACGGCAACTGCGACCAAGTAGCCCGGGACTGTAATGACTCTGAACAGGAGCAGGATCCATTCAGTCTGCACATGAATGTAGTCGTGAAAGAGGAGGAAGAAGAAGAGCCTTTGTGCGGTATGTTGACCAGGCATGTTACGTCCAGTACATGGGTTTTAGATGTCCTGAACTGATGGATTATTTTGTTGTTTTGTCACCACTCAGATGAAGCTTTGAGCCCAGAATGTTCCCCAGAGGAAAATGATGTAACTGCAGTGAAAGAGGAGGAAGCACAGGATATTATCAACAGTAAGCAATTACCTGTATTGCATATTATTTGCAGCTATTTCACAGTATTTTTCGTGCAACTTTACATGAGCGAAAGGTGCACCATATGCAACAGTAGTGCGCCACATGCGTACAGAAGACCTAAAAACACATTACATTAATCTTTCCCAGTACTGTTGTTCTTTCCTATACATCTTACCAAGACATATTAGACAATTCTAAGCTGTTCTAACAGTTTAGGGAAGGCCATTTTCTCTTCATGCTTGGACGAGTTTGCTGTGGAAGAACACCTTTAGGGATGAACTACAACAAAGGCTGCACATGTTCTTCCATTTTCACTTCCTGTGAGAATAATTTTGTCCTCATACTGTCATGAAACGGACAGCAGACGCAAAGTTTTCGAGTTTATTTAATCTTTTCCATTATTTTTCTGCAGCCACCCCAAAGCCTCTCAACCAAGTGGTCATCTCTCCATCATCGCCAGTGAAGGATCAGTGTCACAACAATAGCAACACCAGGAAGACCAGAAGCTCTTTCTGCTGCGGCCTCTGTGGGAGAGATTGCCACAAAATGTCAGCGCTACAAATCCACATGCGCATCCACTCAGGAGAGAAACCCTATCAGTGTACTCTGTGTGGCAAGCAGTTCACCCAGAAAGGTCAGCTGAAAGGCCACCAGAAGGTCCACACAGGGGAGAAGCCTTTTTCCTGCCCCGAGTGTGGCAAATGCTTCGCCCACTCTGGCGCAATGAACCGTCACCGGCTCACACACACTGGGGAGAAGCCCTACCATTGCTCCCTGTGCGACCGCAGCTTCAACCAGTCGGGACGTCTGAGGGAACACGAGAAGACGCACTTTGGGGACAAGCTAAACTGTCCTGAGTGTGACAAGACTTTCACGCGGGCCTCGAGCCTCAAGAACCATGTGAGGCTCCACACAGGGGAGAGGCCATACAGCTGTGATGTATGTGGGCGGGGCTTCAGCCGCTCTCAGAGCCTCAGGCTTCACAAGCGTAAACATGAGTCGACGCATGTGAAGGAGGAGTCTAGCTTCAGTGTTGACGAATTATCAGACAATAGCTCACCATTAAATATGTGTATAACAGTTAAAAATGAAGAGAATATATTTATATAAAGCACACTGTACTGGTAGTCATTTTAGATAAACAAAAAAAGGACTACCTCTGTAACCTTAACATGGTGGTCACATTCAATCAAAGGGTAGTGATTTTCTTAAGAAATGATCACAAAACAGTTTATATTTCACTTGCAGTTTCCAACAGTGTTTATAGTAGTTTAAGGTCTGTGATTTCACTTCTTTCAATGCAGTATTTTGTCACATAATCATGTTTTTGGACTGGCTTGTGCATTTGTAGCAGATACAACTGAAATACATGTACTGAGGTATTAATGCAAAGTAAAAGTAGTCCTTGTAAAAACAGATGTGGTTATATTTATCTTGTATCTGCCAAAACCAGTTTTGCCTTTGTCAACATTTTTTTAAACAAATCACATGGTTTAGACTGTTTAGGGAGGTTAAATTAGTGTTGTAAATAAATAGAACCATAATCCGAAACTGGGGAGTGGACGCTTTGTGTAAAGGTGGTGACTTTAATCCACTGTTCAAATATATGGGACGTGTTGCATTCAGTGGTCGGTGGTGCCTTTGGGATCTGGGCCTTTAATGGGGACTTAATCCATGTTTTAATACCGCCCTTATTACATATTATAACTATATAAACAAATAATAAAATCGAAGACAATGTTACAAGACATTGCATTACAAAGATGCATTTTGTGTACTGGGATAAATACCATTATTACTAATGCACGAAACCTAGTTAACCAACTGAAGCAGTTCATAATTAACCAATAGCACGATAAAAGCAAAAACTAATTAAAAGTAAATAATTCTATGATAGAGAAAATCTGTTTCCGGGTCACTCCAGGCGATTTGACAATAGTTTGCTCTTTTCAAAATTGAACACCCACTGGGTGGAAGCAGTGCGGCCAAGCGACACTATAAAATTAAGATAATATGTGACTGTTAGGAACAATGGAACAAATACTAGAAACGAAGTTGTAAATTTAGGTCAATGCTTGTCGATACGCGTTAGATATGTGGAGTTTAAACTGCACGATCTCCATACAGACGTTTCGGCGGGTCTTCCACCGGAAGTACTCACATTTCCGACGCCTTTAAACGAGGCATGGTAATAAACAGACATACAAACTGGCGGTGGTAGTATAGTGCAAACTTAGCTACCGTCTCCACTGACAGTTGTAGGACGTTTTTCCACATCTTATTCAGTAAGTAGTTTGTTGAGATTAACTAGTTAAGATAAGCTGAACTTGATGACCTTGTATGCGTATTGTAGCTCACGTATGCTAAAGTTATTGCTAAAATAGCTCGTATCGTTTGCTGTTTGACATCCTCGTCAAGATAGCCATTTGTCTGAATCATGTCATATTCCTACATGTATGTCATATTTCTGAGAAATATCGACCTTTATATTTAATGCGGAGCAGCGAAGGTTAGATGATTGTGTTCTTTGCTCTCGAAGATAATCGCTGTTTATCGTGTTTATCGGTATGCAGCTTGAAGAACGTTTAGCTGACTGTGCTTATGTGTAGTCAATGTGTAGCTTTAAACACTTTAGCCAGGTTTAAGGATAGAAAGATATTGTGCTCTACAAGTTACATTAATTAGGAAGAAGTTGTGTGTTTTCTTGGCAATGTTGGTGTTGTTTTGTCAGATGCTCACTGATGTAGATGTTTGTACCTTTTTAATACATTATACATATGAAATAATGCTTTTTAGATAAATTATGAAGTCATTAATTTAAACTTTTGTTGTACCATCACTAGGTTTTGATCATCTTCTTTTGTTCTACTGGCTGCTGGCATGCAACAGAAAATGTCTTACATTTAGAATTGATTGCACTTTGTCCTGTTCATCTCACACAGTGCCACCATGGTGTCCTACAAGCTGCTGAACCCAGAAGATGTGCAGTTATCTGAGGGCAATCGCCTTGTCGAAGAGCAGGTATGTTAAGCTTGAAGAGCATTGCCTGTGTTGAAAAGCCATATGGGCATATGTAAATACGCCAAAGCTCCCTGGGAGAGGTATTTAAGTCAATTGAGTCTGTTTTGTTTTTGTTTTTTTTCAAGGAGACAGACAGAACCTTTCTGCTTCCACAACGGTTGCCATGTTCCATCACCACAAGCCTCATAGTCACCGGCTGCCTGCTGCTGCTCCTCTGTGGCGGCTGGCTAGTCGGCACCATGTTCTGGCTTCATAGCCCCTCTGCCCTTTTGCCGCACAAACCGCCATCACCATCCAAGGTGCACAAAACAGACTCCAGAGTGAATGACACTCACCTCCGTGAGACTTGTGGCCGAATCCCAGAGGTGTGGAGGTTTGACTGTTACCCGGAAAAGGGAGCAGTTGTTACAAGAGAGATGTGTGAAGCGAGGAATTGCTGCTTTATTCCTTCTTCCCCTTCTGACGGTATCCCCTGGTGTTATTATCCATTGGAATTCCCATCCTACACGCTCAGATTAGTAAATGACACCGACTTGGGGCAGAAAGGTACGCTTGTGAAAGAGGTGAAGACTTATTACCCGGCGGACATTATGACTCTGGAGTTGGAGAGCAGATACGAGTCGGACACACGACTGCGTGTCAGGGTGAGTGCAGCGCTAACACTACACCGCATTGGAGTTCCTCAAATGGGAGCTCTAGCGTTATTAGACAAATTCTATATACGTATATAATTATATACAATATATCATTGATCCCTAAATTAGATCACAGACCCTTCAAGTTCACGCTATGAAGTCCCCATCTCTGTTCCCATCGTCACCAAGAAGGCAGAAAGCCCCGTTTACACCGTGGAGCTCTCAAAAGAGCCGTTCGGCCTCATCGTGAGGAGGAGCGCTACCGGTACCGTGCTGTAAGTCGTACCTTGGATTACGCACGACAGCCAAAGTGCAGCACATGTTGTCTTATCTTGACTTGCTGTGACGTTCACGCTCTGTCCGACTGTCAGCCTGAACACCACTGTGGCTCCTCTCCTCTACGCCGATCAGTTTCTGCAGTTCTCCACCGCTCTGCCCAGTAACTTCATCTACGGGCTCGGGGAACATCGCTCATCCTTCCTGCATGACATCCAGTGGAATACACTTACGATGTGGGCCAGAGATGTGCCGCCCATGGTGATGTTGTCTTCTTTACAACATTTGCACAACTCCTATGTAATGCCTTCTAATATGTTATTTTTGAACAAATAGGAAAAAACAAACCTGTATGGAGCCCATCCCTTTTACCTGGTAATGGAGAAGGATGGAAATGCACATGGCTTCTTCCTTCTGAACAGCAATGCAATGGGTCAGTATGTTCCTTCCTCTTTCAGTCTGGTTTTTACATTTCAGATTGCCAAAAAACGTGAAAAATGCAGAAGATAAGTGTTTTTGAGGAAATCAACAAATCTTCGCACTCAGTATAGTGAAGACCTTAAGCAGAAAAATATTCATTAATTCATTTTCTACCGCTTATCCTCACGAGGGTCGCAGGGGGGGGGGGCTGGAGCCTATCTCAGCTGTCTTCGGGACTGTGGGAGGAAACCGGAGTACCCGGAGAAAACCCATGCATACTTAGAGAGAACATGCAAACTCCACACAGAGATGGCCGAGGGTGGAATCAAACTTGGGTCTCCTAGCTGTGTGGCCTAGGCGCTAACCACTCAACCGTCGTGCAGCCTGCAAAAAAATATATATTGTACATTTTTATTTGTCTCCCTGTATATTAAATGTTTTTTAACTTTAACATAAAATTTCATTGACCAGTCTAGGGTGTACCTTGCCTCACGCCCAAAGTCAGCTGGGATAGGCTCCAGCATACACATTATTGAACATGTGGAGCAAAATTCCAAACTTGTGTTCAGCTTTACAGATGCTATGTATGAACTGTAGGCCTTTGGGTTGTTGTCTCAAAAAAATGCTTAGTGGCACAACCTTTGGACAGTATTTTTTTTCCCCCTGAAGGGAAACAAAGGTCTGTTTGGGTTGTAGTGTTTATTTTTTCAAATGGAAGACAACACTAGCTAGTAATACATTTTTCATGCATTGTTTTTTTTACTATATAGAAGATATATAGTGTATATAAAAAATACTGTTTGCAATGTATTTCAAGATTGGAATAAAACTGTTATTTCTTCACTCAACAACAGTTATCTTAAAATTGGCCACATAACTCCTTTGTTGGGCGGCACGGCGGTCGAGTGGTTAGCGCGCAGACCTCACAGCTAGGAGACCAGTGTTCAATTCCACCCTTGGCCATCTCTTTGTGGAGTTAGCATGTTCTCCCCGTGCATGTGTGGGTTTTCTCCGGGTACTTCGGTTCCCTCCCACATTCCAAAAACAAGCTAGGTTGAATGTGAGTGTGAATGGTTGTTTGTTTATATGTGCCCTGTGATTGGCTGGCCACCAGTGTGTCCCGCCTCTCACCCAAAGACAGCTGGGATAGGCTACAGCACCCCCCGCAACCCTTGTGAAGAAAAGCGGCAGAAAATGAATGAATGAATGTTTGCAATGTATTTCAAGGTTGTAATAAAACTGTTATATTTCTTAACTCAACAACAGTTATCTTAAAATTGGCCACATAACTCCTTTGTTTGCTAGCTTTCCCAACCTGTGAGACAGTACCCTCCTCTCTCCAGTGATATCAAGGGTTGTGTGTGATTTGACTGGATGTAAAGCTCTAACTCACTTGGTTAGAATCTTCGGCACCACCTTCTAGTTAGCATTTATTTACACCCTTACTGGCACGTCTTTTCAAGACTTTTTTTTAGTGAATATTTCATATTCAATATGATATTTTTCCTAGATGTCATTCTCCAACCTGCTCCGGCCATCACCTGGCGTACAATTGGCGGTATCCTCGACTTTTATGTCTTTCTGGGTCCTGATCCTGGATCTGTGGTTGAACAATATCTGGATGTCATAGGTGACTGTGTTGACACTAAATAGAAAAACATAATCCCTTCCACGGATTCCATTGCAAAGATTAACTGATTGTGTTGTCCTCTGATGTCTTCCTTCTTGTCTTAGGTCGTCCAGCTATGCCGATCTACTGGGCACTGGGCTACCATCTGTGTCGCTGGGGTTTTAACTCAAGCGAATCCACCTGGGAGGTGGTCAAGCGTATGAGGAATTATGGGGTACCTCAGGTAGAGTGGAATCTCCATGTTATGTATATTTAAAGTCAATTTTAGACAATAGTTTGCTCTGTTTATGTGTGCTTTTCCCAAGGACGTCATGTGGAACGACATTGACTACATGGACAGGATTCTGGACTTCACTTTCGACCCGGTTAACTTTGCAACGTTGCCAGACATGGTGAAAGACCTGCACGCACATGGCCAACACTATGTGATGATTATGGTGAGCGTAGCAGGCCACTTGTGTTCATGTGTGCTGATTCTGCTGGAGTGTGACGTCCGGCTTGGTCACCATGCAGGATGCTGGTATCAGCAGCATTCAGCCTGAAGGATCCTACTTGCCCTACGATGAAGGACTCAAGAAAGGCGTCTTTATTAAAGACACTGAGGGAAAGACACTGATTGGCAAGGTGAGATGTCTGATCTGCTGCTTGGGGTTCTTTTTTTCAGAACAAAAGACCAGACAGAACATTACTCGCTTCCTTTCTTTTCCTTTTAAGGTGTGGCCGGGTCTGACGGCATATCCTGATTTTTCTGATAATGTGACCCATGAATGGTGGTACGAAAACCTAAAGAAGTTCCATGAGCAAGTGCCTTTTGATGGACTATGGATCGTAAGTAACTCATCAATAATTGTTGAACTATAGTAGAACCTCAAAGTTGTTCCATGACACTGACATTGTTTTAAGTAACATTTTAACATATCCAGCTCTTTAATTAGGTCAACATATTGAGGCAGTGAGCCAATGTTTTTATGTGAAAATTAAAAAAACTCCCATTAGTTGTCATTCTAGCTAATCGACAACAAAACATAGCCACAAAGTCATATGTATCAAATAATCAATAAATCATCACATCACCTTAACAGTTGTGCAAGTGCACCCAATGGTGTGTTCAATGAGTGTACACTTGTGACTTTCTCTGATGTTTTGTGTCATTTTAAGGACATGAACGAGCCATCAAATTTCTTAGATGGTTCCACCAATGGCTGCCCGTCGAACAATCTGGACAATCCTCCGTACACACCAGGTGGGAGACATTGAGCTGGTAGCATCACACCCGCAAACATAACCCACCGTTTTGTAATATATTGTCAATTACTGGTGTGTAAGCCGCTACTTTTTCTTAAACTTTAAACCCTGTTGTGGATTATACAGCGGTGCGGCTAATTTATGACTAAATTTTAATCATGTGACATGTTCTTTGCTTCAGAACTCCTGTTAATTCTTTAAATGGTGTGCCCCGGGTCCTCTGGCGTTCTCTGGTGGACAGAAGTAGCATTGCAACGATATCCTCTCAGCTGTCCTTCAATTGAATGCGCTTCTTAAACGAAATGCATTATGGGACCCCTTTAAAATGTTGGCTTTATTTTTCATAAAACACATATTTATACATGTTTCTATATTTCTGAGATAAAATGTTTGTTAGTTCCAGTGTGATATTGTTTGTAAGATGAAACCGTAAGTGTTATTGAGTCGTGACCCCCTGCAATTTCCAATGGGTTGACAATCTTGTTGTGAGTTTATTCAAGTCCTCACAGACTTGTGTGCATCACAATAATGCTACTTTATGACGTGGACACATGTGGCTTATACACTGGAATTTACGGTACTTTGTACACTTTTTTTTAGGTGTGCTGGGAGGTTTATTGAGAGCTAAAACTATATGTGCATCAGCGGTGCAGAAGCAGTCAATTCACTACAACCTCCACAGCCTGTATGGACTCATGGAAGGAAAGGCCTCTGCAAGGTTGGGACTGTTTTGCATGCAAGCAAAGAAATCAAACATATCGGTTGCATCCTCTTGTTCTCTCTTACTTTCTCCAGTGCCTTGAGGAGGATCTTAGCCAAGAGACCCTTTGTAATCTCTCGCTCCACCTTCCCTAGCCAGGGCATGTACACTGGTCATTGGTTGGGAGACAACAGGAGCCAGTGGAAGGACTTGTCCTCCTCCATATCAGGTCAGGTCGATCGGCTCCAATTTCTTTAATTTTATGTAATCTTACGTATGAAACCATGTGTGCTGTCGGTTATTTTTAAGAAATCAGAATCTGCAGGCTTTTTAAAGACGACAGGCCAGAAGATTGTAACCAGTGCACCCTTAGTAAACCATGACATCTAACATTTTTGTCTTCCAGCTTCTTATCTTAAGTAATTTTGCCCATTATCTTCATGCATCTTTTCACAACTGCAGGTATATTGACCTTTAACCTCCTGGGCATCCCATTGGTCGGAGCCGACATCTGTGGCTTCAGTGAAGAGCCTCAGGAGGAGCTGTGCATCCGTTGGACACAGTTGGGCGTTTTCTATCCCTTTTCTCGCAACCACAACGCAATTCACGTGAAGGTTAGACCCAGGATTAGGATTAGACCCAGAGGTTCCCCTTCCTCGGTTCTAATTTACCTCACAAATAGACAGTTACTGTAAATACTGTAATTCTAACCGGGAATATTCAGTGGCAATCTGCTGTTTGTGCATCTTCAGATAGAAATTAAGTGTTTTTTTCAAATCTGATTAATTGAAAAAAAATGTATTGAGTGTGAAAGAAGCCAAGTATGTCAAATTTGCATGTGACTAAAGTAAACATTCTGTTTCTGTCTACAGTCGCAGGACCCAACAGCATTCAGTCCACTGGCTCGCACCGCCATGAAGCAGGCCCTGCTGTTGCGCTATTCTCTCTTCCCGCTCCTCTACACTCTGTTTCATCACGCACATGTACAAGGACACACTGTTGCACGGCCACTGATGTTTGAGTAAGTGAAAATGTGTCTGTATTTTCCCTTAGACACAGGCAAGCATAGAACATGTATTACAACACCTCAAACTTTGCTCACTTTGCCTTCAAAGCCATTGTGTATTATATAATATATATATATAACAATACACTACTCAATTATTTGATTACATGACAATATGTCTTAACAGATTCCCAAAGGATATAAAAACCTACGGGATCGAAAAACAGTTTCTGTGGGGGAGGAATTTGCTGGTCACGCCAGTGTTAGAACCTGGTGTACACTTTGTGGAGGGATACTTCCCTGAGGGTCTGTGGTATGACTACTATACGGTAAGACACACTGCCTCTAAACCGATCTGGAAAGAATTCTCATATGTACTTCTTTCCCAGGGCGACTCTATAAACAGCACGGGTGAAGAACTGAGACTCTCTGCTCCTCTCGACAAAATCAACCTACATTTGAGGGAAGGATCTGTCGTTCCAATGCAGGTTAGTCCCGTTCAAATGATTGAGGGAATCCTTTTGTAGTTATGGAGGACTTTTGTTAACATTTATGTTCCGGTGCACAGACGCCCAACCTGACCTTGTCAGTAAGCAGCGGCCAGCCTCTTCATTTGGTGACTGCACTCTCCGACAATGGCACCGCCTGTGGCGATCTGTTCTGGGATGACGGCGATAGCCTTGACACTTTTGAGACTGACCAGTATGCTTACATCGTCTTCAGTGTGGCGCAGGTATGCATGTTAGGTACTTTGCAACATTTGAGTCTATGCTAATAAATGATCATCAATGACATATAAACAGAGCAGTACTGGAACTAAACAATTTGTTGGAACACTTCTATTACAAATGTTGATCTGAAATTTGTGGAGGTTTGCCAAGGTGGCCAGACCCCAACCAAAGGGCTTGTGTAGACCATGCACACAGTAACTATAAGCGACTCTGTTAATGACAAAGTGGCATTAATTGGCACATTTACAATCTCTGAAGGTTATTATAAAGTTGATGACTTTATTACTCATCTCTTTTGTAGCAAACGATGACCTCACAAGTGCTTCACAACCACCTAGAGGCCACTTACATCACAGTGGAGTCGGCGTCCTTCTACGGCGTGAAGCAGATGCCGAGCAGGGTGCTGGTCAATGCCCGAGACGCAGCCTTCACCTACAGAAGCAACCAGGTGAGGCAGGAGGAGATACTTTGAATTCTAAATGGAGAATCCAATTCAGTCGAAATGCTGGTTTGTCCCTCCATCCATCCATCCATTTTCTATACCGCTTATCCTCATGAGGGTCGGGGGCATGCTGGAGCCTATCCCAGCTGTCTTGAGGCGAGAGGCGGCGTACACGCTGGAATGGTCGCCAGCCAATCACAGGGCACATATAGACAAACAACCATTCTGGAAAATCTTAACAAACAATATGAATATAATGTACTGTCATTTTTGGTATATAAGCTGATACATTTTTGTTGTGCTTTCAACCTGCGGTTTGTACAATGTATAGAATTACTATAGCTTCTCTTTAGACTGCTTGGACCGCCAACTGTCTATCGCCAAAGGATTTCGAAAGTCTGGACTACCGTGTGATGAAGAGAGATACTGTAGCCCAAGCTAAATGGCTAATTTGCCTTCAGACAAGATTGTGACTCAGAGCGACAATAGAGAGAGAGCGAGAGAGAGTGATGAGTGTGATGCTGAGGTCGTTAAGCTGCTACCTTTTTCTTAAACCCTGGAGCTTATACAGTGCATGTCCTGTACTTCAGAACTGCTACTAATTGTTGATAAAGGGTCCAAAAGACAGCCATCACTTCCACATAATTGTGTGTTTCGGTTCTAATAAGTGTGTGGATTAAGACAATGGCTCACCCATCCTGAGCAGGCTGAACTTACACATTACACATTTGTTAAAATGCTCTCTGTCTGGTCTTTACAGGTTCTAACGGTGGCAGATCTCAGCCTGAAACTCAGTCAGAACTTCACAATCAGCTGGTTGTGATCACTGCAGTGCTGTTGGTCAAGAGTCAGTACAAGTAAGCCTAATGGATTTGAACTGTCACTCTTAGCAACAAAAACATCCCAAAACAAGATCATATTTGAAGTCCTTTTAGTGGCTGTAAGAATGGCTTCTCTGTCTGTCTGGAGGTTCTCAGGAATGATTGAAAAAGAGACACCCTATTTCCTTCACTAAGGACATTGTTTTTGTGTGAGTGCTTTGCTTATTTTGGATGAAGAGGAGGATATTGGTCACATATTGTGATAGTCTTGTAATCAAGGTCAGAAGTTGCGATGTCAACCACAGATCATAGGTTATATATTTAAAGCCTTGTTAGAATTCCGGCTTGCACAAGTTTCCACACGGATTGAGCCAAACCATATATTCCAGAAGGTTCTTGCCTACATAAAAATGAATTGTGCATTGTGCAATAAGAAGGAGACCGATGAGAATGTGATGAGTAATGCTGCTACTATTGCACTGACTTCTCAAATGGACACTGGTATCTTGTGATTTTTCCTTTGCATTTTCTTGTACAGGTATTTAAATTTAATTATGTTTTGTTTCTTGCTTGTCTGGTGTCCAGCAGCGGCTCTCTATCTGCAATAAATTTTGTTTGTTTTTATAAAAGCCGAGTCAGCTTGAATTTTAAAACTCATTGGCCATTTTACTTGTACTTCCTCGCACTGACCAATAGAGGGCAGTAAAACACAATTACTTCTTAAACTTAACATGACCTGACTAATTAGGTAAATCCGTTTTAATTCACCATCTGCCATAGATAACCATTTTTTCTTCATAAGAAATAATGTAAATTCCACTTTTGGACATCCTTATGTTCGAACATGGGGTTTATTATGGACAAGTGGCTTAAGTGGCTCACACAGTCCAATAACATTACACTGCATGGGTTCAGATCCGGGAGGCTGTTCCTCCCTCTGATAGATACTAAGACAAGACTGGGTACTCTGGCCTGTCGTTTGGCATGTACACACAAACCTTTCCCCAACTCAAAGGCGTAGAGAAGTGACCGTCAGGGACCCAAGCTTACAGCCTCCCCTGTGGCAACTCTAGAGTAGAACGAGTCCAGCCTCTCTCAAGGAGTCCAGAACCCAACTTGTGGGACCAGGTGAGTCCCATTAGTCGGAAACTCTCTGCCTCTCCTACAATCTCAGGCTCCTTCTCCTCTTGAGAAGTAACGTTCCATGTCCCAAGTACTAGCTTTGGCTACTGAAGACCTGATCGCCCAGGTTCCCATCCTCGACCGCCATCCTGCACCGTACCCTGATGCTTGCCCCAACAGGTGCTCGCCAGTGAGCCCCAATGCAGGCCTGGCTCCAGGTTGGTTCCCCTGTCCGGGCAAGGTGTGATCCCTCATTTAGGTGTTTTTAGGTGCAGGTCTGTGATCGACTTAGTAGTAGTATCATCAGGCCTGTTTCTGCATGTTCTGGATGTGCAGGTGAAGAGGGTATGGGGTTGGTGGCACACTATTGCATGCCATTTGGTCTTTGAACAACATGCATGAGCCTGCTTCACATTGCCAGCAGTAAATCAAGCCTGTTCTGGTGAACGGCACATCAAGGCTGCCCTTTGTCATTGATTAATTTTTATGGACATGACAACATAACTTCCGGTTCTAGTTGCCTTTTTGTTTGCTAGCTCAAGGGACGTTTTCTGATTAAAGGAAGATCATTTTCTGATTGGGAAAAGAATGTTCAAAATGCAGATGGACTCAATCAGTATAACACAAGATGCGCACCATATTGTTCACGAACCGCAGAATGAAGGTTTCGCTGTACTTGCAAAACACTATTAAACTAATCAATGCACAGTCAACCAAGACACTGCTTCACAAATACATCCCACCTTAAGGACTGCTTTTAAATGCAGTGTGAAGAGAGCTATAGAGAGAGATCTGTAGAAACTGGACCAAGTCTGAGGCCTTCATACAGCCAAAGCCCCTCATCAAAGTCAGCCACTGATGATAAGGCCTCGTGCTGGAAAGCTGAAGCGCCTCGTTCACATGCTAACTGTTTCCAGATGGCACATAAATCACTCATTCATTGGTTACGGGGTAGAGAGAAGAGAGCAGCGGGGGTCTGTCAATAGCATTCTGCTCCTCTGACAAGGGCATTTCCTGTCTGCATTTGGGGGGATTAGGTGTGGGTGTGTGTGGGTGTGTGTGTGTGTGTGTGTGTGTGTGTGTGTGTGTGTGTGTGTGTGTGTGTGTGTGTGTGTGTGTGTGTGTGTGTGTGTGTGTGTGTGTGTGTGTGGGGTTAGACGGAGTGAGTGACCAAAATGCACTTCTATAAAAGTCTTGCATTTCACCAGACGTAAGACACTTGGGGGTCATAGAAAAGCTAAAAACAGACTTCTTTTCCTTCATTTGTTCCCCAATAGACACACACACACTGTTGCTAAACGTGGCGCTTTTGTGGTCTTAACATAAGCACAACAAGGCGAAACCACATGTGCATATTTTCCCTTCTTGTGTTAAGTTCTTGAGTGGGAGGACATTTTTGAGTAATCTTCGGTTCCCAATGAAGATTTATGTGATAAGTGAGATGAAATACTTGGGCCTCATGGGAAGTTGCATCAAGGTAGGGACACTTTTTAAATAGAAAAGGTGTATAGACTGTTTTGTCACGTGACAATGAAAGTGCAAACAAAATGGGTCTTATTGTTAACGCTGCAACTAGTCCATCTGTTTTTTTTTTTTTTAATATTCATCCATTTCTTCGTTTTCAATGCCGTCTTTGATTACACAGGCTGGTCTGCCTGCTGGGCATTTTTGCCTGATGCCTCTCCACCTGTGCCATAGTCACATTTTGACAAAGTTTCACTTGAGCACTGGTAAATAGTAATTCTTTTATTTTATTTGAACATGCATCAGATTACAATTGAGTGCATCACGTAATCAGTTCACAGTTCCACATGTCCAAAAGGAGTAGGAAGAAGCAAAGCTTATTAAATCCTACCCCTCCATCTGGTAGTTTTACAACCAGTAACTGTGACATTTGTTCACTTCCTGCTTTCCTAATATAGTTTAAGTTTTTTTTTTTTGTCACGTACCGAAGTACGAGGTGATATGACCATACAATGACGATAATGATAATGGGTACCATAGTAACTGTCAATATAGTGATATATAGCACATCATGACTGGTTCAAGACTGTTATAAATAAATAGATATGTAATTAGCCTTAAAAACAGCTGCTCATGTTAAATAAATTATCTTTGACTAATATTTTTCCTGTACGTCTTAAAACATATCATTGTTTGAGTGTGCGCCTGTCATATAGAACAGAAATCTGCAATTTATAACCTTGTTGCAAGAGTGCATGAGTATTTGAGACAACAATTCAGTGTCCTGTGTATTGTAGATGGGGAATAGCCAGTGTGACCCTCCCTGCTTTCTCACAGCCAAATGATGACGTTGCAACTGTGCAGGTGTGCACATGTGTTTGTGTGCAGGTATCAGGTGACTGACATACACACCCAGCAGACAGGCCGGGACAGGCTGACTGTGCACAGGCAGGAACCGCACCTAGTTACAGTAACTGGTTCCTTATTAGTCCTGAAATAATGACAAGACATTACACAACTACTGTGTAGAAAGTGCACGCATATGTGTATTTTTACACATTCTTTTGTGATCCCATTGTTGTTTAGTGTTTCCTCAAATGGGTTATACCCATATTCTGCAAATCCAGTTAAATATTAATGCCTGCAATGTAGTTAGTCATTTGTGTTTCATAATTAAGAGCTTGTTTCCCCATTCAGGCATAAATAAATGGGTCCTTGCAATGCTAACATGAGTGCAAATATGTTCAAATGTTTTTCAAAGCATAAAATAAAACCTTAAAAAATTTACCATAAAACGTAATTTAATTTAATATTTTTACATACGGTTCATACTCTATGTTGACTCTTGCAACTTGACATTGTTGTCCATTTTTGCCCTAATTGCTATTGCATGTATGCATGCCACACAATTATAGCATGTGATGAATAAAAGTAAGGTGTAACTATAAGTTGAAAGTAAGGAATTACATGCTTATTTTGCTGAGTAGCAAATCGAAATAAAAGCAAAAAATAATAATGCAATATTCCTTCTTTATTGAATAACACGCTTTACTTGATTACATCTCAACTTCTGGTATTCAATACATTTTTGTGTGTATTGATAAACTATAAGGAAGACGCGCATGCGTATGTGTAAGCTCCGCCCACTTGTGTACGTCACAGACCCACAGGTGTCTCTACTCCGGTTTACTTCTGTGTTGATTCTTGAGGAGGCAACGTCAACAGTAACCTGTAGTCTCCACGCTGTCCTCACCGGAGCACCAGGACCATTAAAACTATCGTGACAAGAGTTCTTCCAGTGACTGTGGACGACGACGACGAAGAAGTAGGGAGCTCCGTGACGTTGGTGGTAGCGAGCTGAAAGGGGAGAACGCGGAGAGGAGTCCGCCCAGGCGGCACTGAGCTCCGGCTTGCCGGCGGGATGGCAGCCGTGAAGGCTCTCCAGCAGTGGTGTCGTATCCAGTGTGAAGGCTACCGAGATGTGTCTATCAACAACATGACCACGTCGTTCCGGGACGGGCTAGCTTTCTGTGCGCTCATCCACAAACACCGACCAGAACTCATGTAAGTGCGAGTTTCCTCTTTGTGTCACTAACTTTGATCACTTCATAACTTTATTTTATAACATTGCATACATGATCAGCTGATGTGACAGGAAGCTGACGGATTTGTTAACCACACAGCCACTAAAAGGGGCATGTTGACTATACTTGAATAATTGATTCACACTTACTGTGCATGGATTTATTATATTATTTACACTTACAGTTTGTGTGTGGAGAGAGACAGTTGAACACAGTTCATTGGGTATACAAATGTACTATATGTATTGAGTTTTACCAAAACATTCAGCTTTTCAAAGATATGATGAAAGCAGATCAATCTTGATTGACACAGTCATCCTAATATTTTGGTTTCTTGGTTATCTGGTGGATAGTTGATGGGCTGGTTTAGATGTAGCTGGAGTAAAGTATTCTGCTTTAATGAAGCTATAACCAAGGGCTGTAGCAGTTTTTATTAATTCTAATATTGTTTCTTGGCTATATATAGAGAGGGAGAGAGAAAACAAGGACAATACAAGAGTAAACTTGAAACACAACCATCCATTTTCTATGGCGTTTGACCTCACCGGCGTCATGGGGTTATACTGGTTCCCATCTCAGCTGACTTTGGGCGGGAGGCAGGGTAGCTCTGGACTGGACACATATGCCCAAAGAGAGATTAAAATAGAATCTTATGACATGACATCTCATGATTGCTAATAGTCACCAATGACGCAAAGATGAGATGTTGGCTGTTTTTTCTTTAAATATCTTTAGCTTCTCAGCATATCTTGACTGTATTGGATTAACATTAGGATCTGTATGCAACTTTGCAGTATGTCAGCATGACACACAAAGCACAATAATAAACATTAATAAAACCTCCAGCAGTGCAATTGATCTAGTTGTGTCTTAGCCAGATTACATAATAACTTTACATAAATGCTACATACAGTGAAGAAAATAAGTATTTGAACACCCTGCTATTTTGCTATTTCTCCCACTTAGAAATCATGGAGGGGTCTGAAATTTTCATCGTAGGTGCATGTCCACTGTGAGAGAGATAAACTAAAAAGAAAAATCCAGAAATCACAATGCATGATTTTTTAACAATTTATTTGTGTGATACAGCTGCAAATAAGTATTTGAACACCTGAGAAAATGAATGTTAATATTTGGTACAGTAGCCTTTGTTTGCTATTACAGAGGTCAAACGTTTCCTGTAGTTTTTCACCAGGTTTGCACACACTGCAGGAGGGATCTTGGCCCACTCCTCCACACAGATCTTCTCTAGATCAGTCAGGTTTCTGGGCTGTCGCTGAGAAACACGGAGTTTGAGCTCCCTCCAAAGATTTTCGATTGGGTTCAGGTCTGGAGACTGGCTGGGCCATGCTAGAACCTTGATATGCTTCTTACGGAGCCACTCCTTGGTTTTCCTGGCTGTGTGCTTCGGGTCGTTGTCGTGTTGGAAGACCCAGCCACGACCCATCTTCAATGCTCTGACAGAGGGAAGGAGGTTGTTCCCCAAAATCTCACAATACACGGCCCCAGTCATCCTCTCTTTAATGCAGTGCACTCGTCCTGTCCCATGTGCAGAAAAACACCCCCAAAGCATGATGCTACCACCCCCATGCTTCACAGTAGGGATGGTGTTCTTCGGATTGTACTCTTCATTCTTCTTCCTCCAAACACGCTTATTGGAATTATGACCAAAAAGTTCTATTTTGGTCTCATCTGACCATAAAACTTTCTCCCATGACTCCTCTGTATCATCCAAATGGTCATATGCAAACTTAAGACGGGCCTTGACATGTGCTGGTTTAAGCAGGGGAACCTTTCGTGCCATGCATGATTTCACATCATGACGTCTTAGTGTATTACCTACAGTAACCTTGGAAACGGTGGTCCCAGCTCTTTTCAGGTCATTGACCAAGTCCTGTCGTGTAGTTCTGGGCTGATTCCTCACCTTTCTTAGAATCATTGAGACCCCACGAGGTGATATCTTGCATGGGGCTCCACTCCGATTGAGATTGACCGTCATGTTTAGCTTCTTCCATTTTCTAATGATAGCTCCAACAGTGGACCTTTTTTCACCAAGCTGCTTGGTAATTGCTCCGTAGCCCTTTCCAGCCTTGTGGAGGTGTACAATTTTGTCTCTGGTGTCTTTGGACAGCTCTTTGGTCTTCGCCATGTTACAAGTTAAAGTCTTACTGATTGTATGGGGTGGACAGGTGTCTTTATGCAGCTAACGACCTCAAACAGGTGCATCTGATTCAGGATGATACATGGAGTGCAGGTGGACTTCTAATGGGCAGACTAACAGGTCTTTCAGGGTCAGAATTCTAGATGATACACAGGTGTTCAAATACTTATTTGCAGCTGTATCACACAAATAAATTGTTAAAAAATCATGCATTGTGATTTCTGGATTTTTCTTTTTAGTTTATCTCTCTCACAGTGGACATGCACCTACGATGAAAATTTCAGACCCCTCCATGATTTCTAAGTGGGAGAAATAGCAAAATAGCAGGGTGTTCAAATACTTATTTTCTTCACTGTACATACATACAGCAATAACTTGACCTTTTGAAGTGTTTTTTGTTTCACAAATGTGATGTGCTCCTGCTTGCCTTTTGATATTTTATTGAGATACAGTATTCCAAAGGCTTGTCCCAGCATCTCCCAGAAGTTGCTTATGTGCACCTAGCCAAACAACATTGCTTTGCTTCAGATATGCCAATGTAAATATTATGATAGTGCTATACCGGAAGTATTTATTCCATCATTGTCAGTATCATGAGGTGGTTGTGCATGACTCACTAAAGCACTTATATTTTTAAACCACTTTTTACATGGAGAAATCAGGAAGTTTATTCACAATTTCTGCTTTTTTTTCTTCTCTTGCAGTGATTTTGACTCCTTGAAGAAAGAAAATGTATTTGAGAACAACGATCTGGTATGTCATTGTTTACATTCTGTACTTGAGAGGTTTCCTTTTTTTTGTTATGCCATACTTCTCCCCTGGCTAATAGAGCAAAGGTGAATCCATGCATTTTCTATGTCGCTTATCCTCACTAGGGTTGTGGGCATGCTGGAGCCTATCCCAGCTGTCTTTTGGCGCGGTACACCCTGGACTGGTCGGCAGCCAATCACAGGGCACATATAGACAAACAACCATTCACACTCACATTCATACCTATGGACAATTTGGAGTCACCAATTAACCTAACAAGTTTTTGGAATGTGGGAGGAAACCGGAGTACCCGGGGAAAACCCACGCACTTAAGGGGAGAACATGGAAACTCCACACAGAGATGCCCGAGCGAGGAATCGAACTTTTAGCTGTGTGGCCTGCGCGCTAACCACACGGCCAGCGTGAAGCCTATGAAGCCTATGCGAAGGTGAATGTAGGAAATCAAATCAAAGCCCAGTAGACTGGCAAGAATCTGACAAAGCATGCTGTGCTGCATTTTCCACTGTACTCAATAAATGATGAGCATTCATTTAGAACAAGAGCCTTAGTTTTGAATGTCATTATTTTGTGATTACTAATTTTAAAATTAGAATTTGAGTGGAATGAGTGAGATAGTAGAGGCCATCGTCAAAAAATTGTGTAACTTGTGTTTCAAGTGCCTGAAGGTTCCAGAGGCTGGTTGATCAGTATTTCTGTCTACCACTACCCCATGAAGACAGAAGAACAGGCCAAGCAACTCAGGGAAAAGGTTAAGAAGTACAATTAAGAAGTACAAAAGGCATTAAGCATCCCCCGGAGTTCAGTTAAATCAATCATCAAGAAATTGATTGAATATGGCTCTTTTGTGACTCTGCCCAGATCAGGCCGCCCTCGTAAACTGAGTGATCGTGCAAGTGGGAGACTAGTGAGAGAATCCACCAAGACCCCCTACGACTACTGTGAAGGAGTTACAAGCTTTAGGTGCTGAGATGGGAGAGACTGTGCATATAGTAACTGCTGTCCGGGTTCTTCACTGGTCAAAGCTTTAGGGGAGAGTTGCAATGAGAAAGCCACTGTTGAAGACAAGGTTTCCCAAAAAGCATGTGGAAAACTCCATGGTCAAGTGGAAGGGTATGATGAGAACAAAATTGAGCTTTTTGGCCATCAGACAAGACGTTATGTTTGGCGGAAACCAAACACTGCACATCACCAAAAACACACCATCCCCACTGTGAAGCATGGTGGTGGCAGCATTGTGCTGTGGGGATGTTTCTTAGCAGCCGGACCTGGAAGACTTATAATCTGACTTATAAAATACTATACATTTATTTATGTTTGATTAATTCTTTCTATACACTTAGTGTGACGAAATAAATTATTTATAAGTCAAAGAGTTGGGGGAAAACAAACAATTTTGACATTTCTATTATGTTAAGTGACCGTTAGCCTTTCTAACTGGTGGGAGGAGCAATTACATTAATTATATAACATGTTTACAAGCGTTGCCGAGTCAAGGCCCACCTCTTCCAAGGGTGCCGGTGGCAGTAAATGTACTATGCTTGAGTATGTATCAGAGCACACTAGTCAAACAATCTCGACGTTCACTGTCCAGTGTTTCCAAAGCATGGCACATAGCAAAATGTGAGTGTGGCCGAACCTATGTAAATTATCCAAGTAATAAATAGATTCTGTGTGCCTTTTCTAGCTTAAACTTAGTGGTGTTGTTCACAGATGCCTGAGAGAAGTAGAAGGGTGCATCATCAGTGTTGGCTGCTCACGTGCATTCCTCACTTTTCTTCCTGGATCTTCATCAGCAGACTGTGGTGTTTTTCTCCTGTCGATGGCTTAAGAATTGTATGTGGAAAAACGTTCCATCCATCACAATCAGTTTCTACAGCTCATTAATGATTGTTGCATGCCCACAGGTGCTTGTCGGCCTGTCTCTGCTTGCAAACACTACCCTAGAATTATTGTCGGTGTCAAAGGTGTTTGGGCACCTTTCTTTCATCTATCTCCAAAAGATGTTCTGTTCTAATTGCACATACATGCAGAAATTGTGAAGTTTAACTCTTTGGTGTGATTAATATGTATGGTTCTTTGCAGGCATTTAAGGTTGCTGAGGACAAGCTTGGAATCCCCGCACTCTTGGACGCGGAAGACATGGTTGCTCTCAAAGTCCCAGACCGCCTCAGTATCCTCACATACGTCTCCCAGTACTATAACTACTTTCACGGACGTTCCCCAAGTGAGTAGCACCACTTCTGTCTCTCCTTTGTCCCATCGTCCTGATCATTATTATCATCATGTGCTTGCAGTTGGCGGTGCAGCCGCCGTAAAGCGGCCTGCTGAGGTACCCGCTGGCGGGCCAGCCGGGAAGAAGAACCAGCCGGTGGTGTCTAAGGTGTTCAAGCATGCAAATGCAAACAACCCTCCACCTTCTTCTGACGTTACACGGCCTCTTCCTCAACTGAGGCAAACAAGAATCACTGCACGGGTAAAAGTAAAAGTGTTTAAAATGTCTACACACTGTACAAATAATATAAAAGCACTACTCTTGTCTTTTAGGAGTCCCCAGCAGAGAAATCCCAGCAGACAGGAACTTTGAGTAACAAGTGTGTGTCCTGCAACCAGCATGTTCACCTGGTGCAGCGACATCTAGTGGATGGGAAACTCTATCACAGGAACTGTGCAAAGTAAGTCTCACTACGTATATTGTGAGTGTCCGATATGATTATAGTGTAATATTCCATAAAAAAAGAAATGGGAGGGATACCTGAAGTTAGTATTATTTTTTGTTTGACATTACGAGTCGAGTTACATGACATTACATGTTGAGTGGTTAGCGCACAGACCTCACAGCTAGGAGACCCGAGTTTAATCCCACCCTCGGCCATCTCTGTGTGGAGTTTGCATGTTCTCCCCGTGCATGTGTGGGTTTTCTCCGGGTACTCCGGTTTCCTCCCACATTCCAAAAACATGCTAGGTTAATTGGCGACTCCAAATTGTCCATTGGTATGAATGTGAGTGTGAATGGTTGTTTGTCTATATGTGCCCTGTGATTGGCTGCCGACCAGTCCAGGGTGTACCCCGCCTCTCGCCCGAAGACAACTGGGATAGGCTCCAGCACTCCCGCGACCCTCGTGAGGATAAGCGGTAGAAAATGTATGAATGAATGAATTCATGTATTAACCCACAATAATTACAATAGTACTACTACTATTACTGATAATAATAATAAACAATAGTATTGCTATGAATTATAATAACACAATCATGAATAATACATACATAATATATCCAATTCAGTGTGTTTCTACAACTCTATTAACCCTTAAGAGATTCTTAAATGTCATTTACACATTTGTCCCAAAAAATATCAGTCCTTAAAAAAATAATGTAAAAACTGTATATCTTTTAAAACCACTTCAGTCTGGATTATACATATCAAATACTAATTGTTTTGTTTTTTTAGTTTGTATTTATTTTTTTCCCATGCATTCACACAGACTTTTTTTTACACATCAGTATCAAACATTAATAGAGACACACGTATTTCAGTGGCAAGACACTGTTGCTGGAATTGAAGGATTGCATTAATTAATGTTATATTGTTAAATGTTGTTGTTAAATGTTATATTGTTAAATGTGGGCTCAATAATGGCTTTAAGTGAATTTTCAATGGGGTGTTTTTTTCACACAGCATTGTTTGTGTAGCTTTGCTATTTTAGGCTATTTTAAAGAAACAGACCTGAAAGTTCTGCATTCAGGAATATTTGACATGTTCATTTAACAACAAGAACATTAAAAACGTTAAGGTACAAAATGTAACTAGGATGTCAATTGTGGGTTAATATAGTACATATCTGGGCTAATTTAAACTCACTCCTCTTTGATGCAGCTTTTATTTTGCGTTGGTAATAATGTCCTATGTTTGTATGCGTTTTTATTAAGTGCAGATTTTTAAAAACATGGTCTCCTAGGTTACTGGCTCCTTCAAACACAACTACACTCCTAAGAGATGCTCCCTCCAGTGTCACTTCTGCAGTAGAGCTCACTAAAAGCAACACAGTGACCCCCACAGCTCCACCCAGACTGATTCCCTCATTGCAGGTCCAGAAACCAAGCACTCGCTCAGGCATCTCCATCATGTCTTCATCACCTTCAAGTCTCACCACACCAGCAAAAGAGAGTAAGGGTCCCGTTTCCAAACCCTCATCTACCATCATTACACCTGCCCCCATCATCACTCGGCCTGTGGCTGCACCTCGAACCTCTACTACAGCGGCCAAGACGATCCAGTCCAAGCTTAAGTTCTTCCAGGCAGAAAGCAATGACAAAAAGCCTGCAGCCACGATAGTGGAAGCCCCAAGAGGCAAAAAATCTCCTGATCCCATCCAGGAAATCAAAGGAGGTCAGACTGTGCCTGGAGCTAAAAATCAAGCAAAGGTGGAGGAACACAAAGCAAAGAAGGCCAACGATGAAAAGAACAGTAAAACGAAGGCTGCAGAAACCTCAAAGAAACTCTCAAAGGAGGAAAACAACAACAATAGTAAGCCGATGCCAAAGTCTGACCTGCCAAAGCAAACGAATGTGTAAGGATGCCAACACACTTAACCACATAGAATACGTCCTCTTAACTAATACACCTTTATCACCACTGCTTTAGTACAACTCAGGTAGTCAAGAAGCCCATGGAAGAGGGAAGAGGGAGGGTGAGGCTCAAAGTCAACCCATCCATCTTGGCTGACTTGCAGCTTTCACCTTCAGAAGGGAGCCTATCCTCAGTCACCACCAGTGAGCCCAGAACCAGAACTCCAGACAGAGGCTCCAAACCAGCCGGGGCATCACCCAACACTTCAGGTGAGACGTAGGTTATGTCCACACGCAAACACGCATGTGTATGCATCCTTGTAGTATTTATTCTGGAAACAATTATCTTGGGCTTTTCTTTAACTTTTGTGGCTTTTGCAATTTAAGGTTATAGCAAAAATGCTGTTGTTTGACATCATGCTGATTGTTTTATAGCATCTTTTCTGTAGACAGTACAGAAGAAGCTGTAGACACCCTTTTCAGATGGTCTAGTCAAATGCTCTCCGTGGCAACCGCTTGTCATTGTAACACTGATGTGTTTGTTTGTTCTCAGCATCAGCAGACAAGGACACGCCCGCAGAGTGGAGGTCAAGGCTTAAACCTATCTCTAAAGAAACAAAGTACGACTTGTTTTTACCTGAACCAAGGAGCCAATCTAATAAACCAACCAACAGGAAACACTAAAAACACTAAAGTTTTTTTTTTTTTCTTCTGATGCAGAGCTGCTGATTCAACCCAATCATCTGCTAAACTGAAGATGAACGACTCTGGAAACTCAAAGGTGTCTCTCAGGCCTTTAGTGGAGCCTTCTCATCCTCCCGACATATCTGTCACCTTCCCACCATCACAAGGTGAGCTCTACACTTTTATTGTTGAAATCAGAAACTCTTGCTTATTCAGTTATTCGAAGTTATTCAGCAAAGACATGCAGTATTTTTCTCGATTTTTGTTACAAAATGTATTCATATCCATTTGTTTTTATTCTAAGATGAGAAATGCTTCTATTCTTTATTTAATCACTGTTCCATTTTTTTCTTTTGTCGTTTCCAGGCTTTTGTAATGGCAGAAGTGATCCCATAACAACAAAAACAAACGTCCTAAAGGTAAAATATTTTTCAGAGAGAAAGTCAAACATTCTGTGTCAGTGATTCTCAGTTGGCTGAGATGTTTTTAGTGGGTTGCGGGGTCTTTACCCAGCACCCTCCTTTGTGTTATTAACTTGGAACACCACAATGAGGTGCGTGTCATGTTCATGGGTGACGTGGTGAAGCTTGAGTGGGAAGGGAAGTACATCAAGTGTGGACTTGGAGAGTTCTCATTCAGATAAAAAGTAGGTCGATAGATAAATAAGTTAATAAGACAATAAATGACAATGTACTGGATTATTGTGCCGGCTTCATTATATTGCCATGTGTATGTGTGTCTTTTTTCAAATGATTTTTGAAGTATCAAACTTGTTTTTTGTTGGCACACAATGTTATTTTGCACTACCTCAAATTAGTTATTAATTAATTTATTTCATGAGGGGGACTGCTTGCAACAGGCTCTAAATTATACTGCCAGCGTGTATCAAAGGTTCCTGTGCATATGTGTGTTATCTGGGGTGCAACTTGCATGCTCGACACAGGGAGAGGGCATGAGCTAACACTTAGCGCCCTCTAGGCAGCAACATAACCATTGCAAACAGTCTTTTTACGTTTAAAATGTAATTAATTAATGTGAATATCACATATTAAATATGATATTTCAGAAGTTTACCTTCAAAAATTTCCACAATTTGGGTCACCACTTGTCATTGAAGGGTGATGGTGGGTCCTGCAGCCAAATCAGTTAAGAACCACTGCAGCACGTGACAGGAGAAACAGTGGTGTGCCTCACATTATCCATCTTCTGCCACAGACAAAGCCAGATTTCATCCCCAAAGAGGCCATCATGAAGGAGCTGCAGGAAATCGAAGATAACCTCAACCAGTTGGAGAAGAGAGGGGTGGAGCTGGAGACAAAGCTACGCCACAGTGAAGACGGTGACAAACACACATACTATATTTACGTGATCTATACGTGTGACTAACTGCAAGTCTCTTTGTGTGTCAGAGGGGCAGGATGACTCTCTCATGGATGAGTTGATGGTGGAGTGGTTCAGCCTGATCAGAAACAAGCAGGTGGCCATGCGACGGGAGTCCGAGCTTGTCTACATGTGAGTACACGCCAGGCACTCGGGATGCTGTCGAGCTGAGCGATTAGTGAAACAGACTTTGGGCCAGAAGGTTCCCAGTGTCCCACCGGCTGCCATCACCCAGCGTGGTACATGGCACATAGTGAAGACACTTGGATAGATGCATCCATGATTTGTCCCTCAACAAAAATACAACAAATATTTATTCAGCAAATATTACCAAATTACAGAGAAAGTGTCTGACATTTTAGTAGAGAATATAGAAGAGAATTACTTGAAAAATTGTGGAAGTATATTGGTCAGATAAGCCAATTGCAGAATGAAATAATGCGGGTGCAGTCACACTTATTGGCCACAAGGGGGTCGTAGACTAATTCTTTTTTTCCTTTTTAATGCTTCTTTGTTACTTTGTGTATGCATATAGAGGGAAGACCCAGGACTTGGAGGAGCAGCAGCCCAGCGTTGAACAGGAGCTCAGGAAGCTGATGGATAAACCAGGTGAGGACTATTTTTTTTTAATAAAAATATATGTAAATAATAAAAGACAAAAACATCTTGTCATCCTCAGAACATCTGAAGACAGCGTGGGAGCGCAAGAGAGAAGAACAGCTGATGATCAAATTGGTGGAGATCGTCAATGACCGCAATGCTATTGTAGAAGGTCTGGATGAAGACAGGCTCAGGTTTGTTTGCACACTTGAAATTTTGTTTCTGCCTAGTCTCTACGACATCCCCTCTGACACAGTCTTGATCCTTTTATAGCTCTGCTTCGGGTTTGAGCGTAAACCTGTAATTTGCTCCTGAAGCACAAGGGGCAGTGTTTTTCAAAGAGTCAACTCTGTGAGCACCCGAGTGAATAATAGCAGTTAAAGACAGACAGGGAGTGTTAAATAAAATGATAAATATATGCATAAAGAATCACCTCTGGCCCTTCTCTCACAAAATACTGACACCGAGTGGTCAATACTACATTTACAATTAGAATGCGTCCTCTGCCCAAGTCGTGTATTTCGTTTTTTTTAGCCATTTTTATGCTTGAAAATGCTTAATTTAGGCCAAGCATAAGTACAGTTTGATGAAATATTAATATTTTTCCAAGGTCAATGACCAACACTGTTCTACCTGTCACAATCTTCAACCAATCTTCCACTTGTATTATTTTTGTTAAATGGGTATGCCCTGTACTTCTTGCAGAGAGGAAGAGGAAGATCAGGAGCTGAACAAGCTCATGATGACTTTCAGTGAGTATCTCCACACCACATGTCTACAAGCCGTCTAAGCTGACCTTTTCCCCCCAGCATATTAGCAACAGCATATCACTGTGACAGCAGCTAAAAAGCTCATAGTGGATCCCTGCATATTTGTGATTCACTGTGAATTCACTTGATTTTTTTTGTTTTTTGTGGGGAAAACCCACCTATTTGCGCTTTTTCTCTCCAAAAATAGGCAGATTTTTTTTCCCAGAAAACCCATCTGATTCATCATAAATTGATAATAATGTAAAAATATGTTATAAGAAAGCATATAATATTAGCATAATACATAACCGTACATTACATGTTGGTGTGATGTTTGAATGGCTGAGGGCTGTTTGTACCTTGTACATCCTGCTGGTGGCGCCACATCCACAGGAAAGGAACAAGTCAACCACTTGCAAGTCTTTAGAAGCTAGTTTAAAGTGTCATCAATTCCATCAGTCATTAGTGGTGACGGCATATGTATAGTTTACAATTTAAAATGCTTTAAAGGTGTTTGAGGGATACTTGTACTTTGTTATGCATTCAGCTTTTTATTTATAAGAGGGAGATGGGGGATGATCTTGGGGATAATGGATATTGTAACTGAATGTTAAAAAATGTAAATAGAGCCTATTTTACTGCAAATGTTATAAAATGTATTATATAATTATTATATTTGTTATATAAAAGTCCTCAACCTCAAGATGGCAGGAAGGTTTGGTGGTGGACGAGCGAGCCTACCATACCCAGACGCAGCAACTTAACAAATTCTTTATTCACTCATGGTCTCGGAATATAACCTCCACGAAGGCACTCTACTATTTTTCATCAATTTTAAGTAAGTATCGGAGATCACATAACAGTGTATTGGAAGTTTCTTGTTCGAAATGTAGATTGGATGCTGGAATTTAGTCACCACTGCTAGGAAAACGTTGATTTGTGTGTCTGTAGCTTAGTGTGACTCCCAAGAAGAAAACTGCCTGCTTGTCCATTGTAATAGAAGCCACATATCAGATATACGTAACATTAAGCTGTGGGCCAGGCTGTTGGCATAACTGTTGTGAGCTGCTGTACTTTTGAACATCAGCATCATGTTAGGTTAGCCTAAAGATAAACTAACAACAACAACATCAAACAGCTCCCCCGTCTCTAGCTGACTGACAGCAGAGCTTTATTTTAAGGCGGGCTGATCATGCTACATATTGTGTGTCATGTGCCTCATGACCTCATGAAAATACAGAACCTAAAAGCAATCGCCTCTTGTGGGTTTCCCCTCCCATTTAGTACACCATAATAGCAGCCCTTTGAAGGCACCTTATCAATCTTGCATCGCACACCGCTGTACATTTTCTCCCCATTATGTATTTCCTAAATTTTTCGGTTCTAACGTATGACAGGTGTTTAAAAGTGTCATTTCTTTCAGGTGTTAAAAAAGACAAGAAGAAATCTTCCATGTCCAAATTCTTCACGTGGGCGAGCAAGAAGGAAGCGTGACAACTTTCAAACATGTTTGTTGCTATTCCTCTGGTGCCTTTCATGTCAGTCCACTCTACTACTTTTGTCAGTCGGGCAACTTAACATATGTGTGTGTGTGACGTACACACACACACACACACACACACACACACACACACACACACACACACACACTCACAGACAGTCCTGAAGGGTTAATGATACACCATGCAACTGGTGCTCCAGTTGTAAATTGCAATCCGCTTGCAGTCTTAATTTGTCTACTTAATGCATCTACATGTGCGTACACACACACACACAAGCAGGCATGTTGGTTGTAAATACTAATATGACGAATAGGAGCGAAAGCAAACACATTTTTCCAATGTTTTAAAGCTGCTTCTTGCACTCGGGTCTGTTGTTGGGTCAGTTGGGTCACACACTGCAACTTCCCCTTCCTGTCACGTTGTACTTGGGTGTGTCTAAGGCTCTTCAAAACCTAACTTGGGTGAAGGATTCAAAGATGAGATGTTGGCTGACTGTAATGATCCATATTGGATCTGAATGAATTTAAAATACATGAAGGCTCTGGAGCTTCTTTTTTGTGTGCATGCAATTTAACAATTTAAGTTATGTTTTTCCTTCTGCTATAAAGCTGTAACTTATAGATTTTATCATTAAATGCTGAAAACTGACCTAAATGTTTAATGTTGTTTCTTTTAATTAAAATAATATTGTTGATTCATTGTTCATTGATTAAGAGTCAAACTAATTGAAAATAAAATACACAAACTAATGAAATATTTGTATATTATATCGTCTACAGCAGAGGTAGGGAACCTATGGCTCGGGAGCCAGGTAGGGCTCTTTTGATGACTGTATCTGGCTCTCAAGCATTTACCACAATAAAAATGTATGTTTGCTAACATTTTAAAGTAAACATCACAGAAATCACTGTTAAAAATAATATTAAAAATCAAAACTTTCTTATGCATTTTAATTCGTCCATCTATTTTCTACTGCAATATGGCCGACCATATCCATCTTTCTTGATGATATTTTCCAGGTCAAACACCAAAACTTGATTATTACTGGGTAATGCTGTAGTCTACCTCGGTCATTGAGATGTCAAAAAAACATGTAAATGTAAACTTTCCTCCTTTAGTCAAATAGTCACCTAGCTAAAGCTGCAGAACCAAGCCTTTTGACGAAGATGGCCAAAAGAATGAAATACGTGTACTGAATATGGTTTAAAACTATGCAGCAGCAGAAGTTGCATTAATGGCAGCAAGTATTTGATTTATTATTGGACACTGCGCTGCTCACGAAAGTGTGCTGGCCACACCCCATTGGCGTGGGGTGTGCCTGGTCTACGTAATTAGAGCCCATTATATCTAAAACTGTTGGTCTTACATACAAATGCACACATTTTATTGCATTCAATGTTTAAAAAAATGTATATGGCTCTCACAGATACACATTTTAAAATATCTGGCCTTCATGGCTCTCTTAGCCAAAAAGGTTCCCGACCCCTGGTCTACAGTGTTGCAATGAGATGCATCAGAATATTAGACATTCGACACCGCTGTGGGCTAAAATCACAAGAAGCGACATATATCGATAAATTTGTTTATCTCCAACCTAGAATTATTGTCCTTGTAAAGCTTGATTTTTAAGTACAATTCTTGTGTTTTATCTCAGTAGAAATGTGCAGTTTTGAATAACAGGTTGCAGTAATAATTTCTCGCCACCATGTGGCAGCATTTGCCCTTTCTGTTATGAACCTGGCAGCTAATGACTTAGCATAGCACAAGACACGAGTTTAGCAATATTTATGCTTTTGTAGCATTTTTATGTTGTTGTTTCTGTAAATATAAAATGGGTAATAATTTAGGAATCTGTTGATTACTGCTTTAAGTGCAACTCTGTGTTGTGTCTCTTCCGACACTTAAGGTAGCAACAGCGCTGGAAAAACCATCACAGGCCAGGAAACTCCACATGGACCCTTGGATGTCGCCCGTGGCAACCCCTTCACATGTGGTCTGCACACACACACACACACACATTACACACAGGAGAATCATTTGAGTATTTTTGCTTGATGTCTCACTCTTTGTGTTTTTCTAAGTGTGTGTGACATGAGGCGTCAAAGAGTGAGAATAGTCTGTGTCCTGAAGACACTTTAAGCTTCTTAAAAGATGCTGCTTTGTGTTGAGTGATGTGAATGGCAGAGAGGATTCATGCTTGATCAATCCCCAACATCATTTATCTGTGAGGATAAATATTTCTTCTCGCACTTACTCTGTAAAACACCATTAGAACCGAGAATGCATGGAATGCTGCTTGAATAAGTATTGCAGTTTCTTAATGCTGTCTGTTCTAAAGAAAACAGAAGGGACAAATGCAAGTATGAAATCTATATATTTGAGTATGTTCATGTGTGATGATATACATGGTATATTGTTTTGGTTTTGTATTTTATGTGATATTATTGACAAAAGAAGGTAAGTGAAAACATCTGATCAAAATGTTAAGACCTGTTGAAAAATTGCTCAAATTTTACACTGTTGGACCTTCAGGAGGTTCCAAGTAGTGCTTCAAAATGGAAAAAGAAGAAATGGCAGTGAGACAAAAAATGTTCTGAGTAAGCCATTGATGGCAAAGAAAGAAAAATAGGCTCTTCATCAGCTGATTTAAAAGTTCAAGACCATAGCAAAAACAAACAAACCGCAAACCCACCCCCATCAGATAGAAATAAAATGTTCAAAAAAAGGACTCTGTAATGAGTAGCTGCTCCATCATTGTTAATCACTTCAAAAATGCTTGGGGTATGTTTGACGCCAGTGTTTCCATGAGGTTTGTGGGAATGTTTTTTCCAGGTGGTGAAGATTGATTCACTGACGGAATCCACTGTGTGGAACTGATGTCCATGTTTGTAAACTTCCCTTGCATTCCATCCTCAAATGTTCTCAATTAGATTTAGGTTAGGGGAACACGCAGGATGGTCCAAATTAATGAGGTTAGAAGTCCTAGAAGTTCTTTGTCTTGTCCATTGTGAACTGCAGTGTTGTCCTGTTTAAAAAAAAAAAAAGGGGAATGCCCCCCTGCAACATCTCCACATAGCCAGTTGCTGTTTGACGCCCCTGCACAACCAAAAGCTCCATTGTTCCATTGAAGGACAAAGCACCCCAGATAATGACGCCGCCACCTCCAATGCGCAGTGTGGAAAACATCTCACCTGGGATCTCCATTCCCGTAACATTGGAAGCCATCAGGACTGTTACGGTTATATTTTTTTGCAAATTCCAAATGGTCAATTTTTGTGGCGTTGAAGGAGATGCACTCTGGTCTGGTGGTTATTGGACAGTACCAGTAACAACCTTCATTTCGGCCAAATATAGCCAATCGGATCCTTCGCCTCAGGACTGGGAAAATGTTTTGGGTCTGAGATTTTTAGTTCCATAACCCTCGGGAACTTTTAATTTAAATGACTTACTGCATCCAACCTGACCAGCAATGGCACACTGCAAGGGGCCAATCTCACCACACTCAAAGAGAGCAAGCTTTTTTGCCTTTGCCATCAAGAGATCATGACAGTGGGGAAATTCAAAAAGTCATGAAAATAATTGTGGATCCTCACAATAATTTGTGGATTTGCAGATGCTTCAATGTGCTGCTCATCTGTTCAAACAATTTGAAGTCTAAACAACATGGGAATGTCCAACCATCATACTGATCAGGAAGGTGATGTGTTCTGTGTCCCAGAGATGAACACATTTTGATCCAAAATGTGCGAATCAACCCCATAACCAAAGCTAAAGTCCACCAGTCGCTGTGCTGATTTGCCTGTTTCTTTCACACTCCAGTCTTCCCAGATCCCGAGATACTTCGACTCCTCCACCAGGGGCAAGACCTCACTCCAAACCCAAAGGATGTAATCTCCCCATTTCTGTCTGAGAACCTTGGCCTCACTCAGCTGTCATCCACCCCCATAAACACTAAAGGTCATTCTAGGCTATGTGTAAAAATTCTGTCCATAAAAATAATGAACATAACTGGGGACAAAGGGCAGCCTTGGTATAAGCCAGTAGTTCACACTTATTTTCTGTCATGCTCCCTCATGCTCCCCTCTACCTTTGCCACAGTGTAGAGCTGATCCAGTGACGAAGATGAAAACCACCATACATCTCCTGTAGCTGAGGTTCCACTAACCGCCATACCCTTATCTCCAGTACTCTGGAAAATACTTTACCGAACTGAAATACTGAATATGATCCCACACATCCTCCGGTCACCATTCTTGGAAAGGAGGACCACCATCCCCGTCTGACAATCTAAAGGTACTGTTCCTGACATCTACAGACATAGGTAAACCAAGATATCTATGGCATTAGCATGTTGGCCACATGACGATCTGGGTTCAAATCTCTGCAAGTCTGCATGTTCTCCCTGTGTGGCTGTGGGTTTTTTTGGGGCTAAGCTTCAGCATACTCCTGCGACTCAAATGAGGATAAGCGGTATAGAAGATGGATGGATGGATGGACATCAACGGCATTGAGGAATCCAGAGCCAAAGTTGTCCACCCTAGAAGCTTTGCCATTGTGGAGTTTTATGAATACCTCATCTTCCTCAGCCATAGTAATCAGTATATCATTCTTTCATTCATTTTTCAAAATAAAACCAAAACTAAAAAAAAACACTCTGTCCCCACAGAGTTTTGCCAGAACCTCTCTGAGCACCTTTTGGCTGCTTCATATGAAACAATGCAATTGTACTAGGAACTTGGAACATAATGCAGTTTTAGTAGGATTTCAAACGAAAAAATAAACAAAATGGACTTAAACAGAAGTCTAGTGAATACACCTCAAGAGGAGTAACACATGGCGACTGACACCACAATCTGACACAACATCAAAAAGCAATCAGTGGGTATTTATTTTTTTTTCGACCACACCTCCCCTCCCTGCTTGTGCCGTGTGCTAATAGTGTAAATTAGCATACAAATGAGTGATGCTGTAGCTAGAATCCACTCTACTTCAATATGTCCACTGGGACTTATGATTACCTCTTCTTCTTTCTTGTGTCATCTTTGCTGTCTTCTCCTGACCATTGACGTACATTATTGTCTATGTGCTGCACCGTTTGTTTACCTTAAAGCGTGCTTAATTGCGTTTGACTAATTAGCAGATGAGTTGGGAGCACTTGGGAAAATAGGTATAGAGCACATATGTATTTATAGCATCTTCAGTGTTTATGTCCTCGGTCTTCGTCTTCCCTCTTTGCACCGGTGTCCCCAGTCGCTTGAGGCCCCGGTGGAGCGCAGCGGGAGGTGTTAATGATGTGAGGGCTCGGTGTTGTCTGCTGGGAGCCATGTGTTGCTTGCTTGCTGCTGTCTGTCACCATGCACACTAGGAAACATCTTCATTGTGTGTGTGTGTGTGTGTGTGAGTGCCAGATTGTCCACTTTTCACCTGCTCTGCATATTTAATTCAAAATGAATCTAAACAGACAAAACACTTAAAGATGGTTATAAAAAGGCAAGTTATAAGTTATAAAAAAGAAAACAACAAGAAAGGGCTGCATAGTGGACAAGTGGTTAGTGTGCAGGTCTCACACTCGGGTTCGATTCCCGCTCGGGCATCTCTGTGTGGAGTTTGCATGTTCTCCCCGTGCATGCATGGGTTTTCTCCGGGTACTCCGGTTTCCTCCCACATTCCAAAAACATGCTAGGCTAATTGGCGACTCCAAATTGTCCATAGGTATGAATGTGAGTGTGAATGGTTGTTTGTCTATGTGTGCCCTGTGATTGGCTGGCGACCAGTCCAGGGTGTACCCCGCCTTTCGCCCACAGACAGCTGGGATAGGCTCCAGCATGTTCGCGACCCTAGTGAGGATCAGCGGTAACTGCAATCAGCTGTTACTGCAATTTCCTACACAATGTGGTGCTTCAGCTTTCAGTACAATATCTGATATATATCTGACATATATATATATATATATATAGTTTTTTTTTTGGGGGGGGGGGCGTATTTTAGTCTACATTTTAGCACTCTTTCCTTTACTTTTTAGTACAGTTTCTGACAATATAGAGTTGTTAATAATATATTGTTGTTTTGGTCACAAAGTCTCACAAAATATAATTCTGGAGTTTTTAATGCCATTCCTCCAAAATCTGGTGCTTCAGTTTTTGTACATTTCCCTCCAAAATTGAATCTGTGCATGTTGTAGCACCGGTTTTGTAAGTAAGTAAGTAAGTAAGTAAGTTTTATTTATATAGCACCTTTCTCAGACAGAAGTCACAAAGTGCTTCACAAAAGGCAAAACAGAGTTAAAATACACACATAAAAAAAAACAAAAAAAAAACATGTTTTTTCTTTCAAATGATATTCTTCCCTTGGTATAAAGTAAAAACAGCTGCTTACCTGTCTAATCAGCAGA
This sequence comes from Doryrhamphus excisus, assembly GCF_030265055.1. Taxonomy (NCBI): domain Eukaryota; kingdom Metazoa; phylum Chordata; class Actinopteri; order Syngnathiformes; family Syngnathidae; genus Doryrhamphus; species Doryrhamphus excisus. The sequence continues at coordinate 7,802,386 of NC_080466.1, read as the reverse complement.
TGGTTTCTCCTTGCTGACCTCTGACCCTGAAGCAAAACCAAGATCTTGATCCTGAAATATAATCATTTGTTATTTTATTTTCAATTTTTGTCCAACATCCATAAAGTGAGGAAGAGGAGCCACACACACACACACACACAGAGAGAGAGAGAGAGAGAGAGAGAGAGAGAGAGAGAGAGAGAGAAAGAGGCACATTAGAGGCTGTAATCATATTGTCGTCTATGGTGTGGCAAATGCACTCCTGACACAGCACTCATATTGAACGCGAGCAAGGCTGCAGCCTTTTAGTTTGGCCTCTCAAAGCAGCGTGTAAAAGCTTCATCATGGGCCGTGCTGATGAAATTAGCGCCTATTATCGCCCCCACTCGCCTTCCCCTCCGCTCGGCCCACTCCCACTTCCACAGCACGCTCTCACTTGGAGGAGTGTGCAGATTTAATTTGCGGCGCGACTCAGGAGCCACTTAGTAATATCTCTCTGTGTGCGAGAATTGATTGATTAGGCCTTATCTTGTTATCTGGCTCTGTGGTCGTTTGATAGGCCTGTTTGTTCTATCACTCCTTCTATCTGTACCCCTTTGCTTTATGTAATTTCACCCCCCATCTGTGTGTGTGTGTGTGTGTGTGTGTGTGTGTGCGCAAGAGATGGTCTCCAGCCTCTCTGTCTACTTTTGCCTTCGAAATGTGGGAATCAGACACTGATAAGAACAGATTGTGTTGCAAGATCAGAATTAGGAAATTACATGGTTAAGTCGTTGCAGTGACCCCCACCTCCAGCCTTCCTGCCACAAGACAATATTGTTACTGTGAATTTGCTCAAATTGCTTTGTCTGTAATGGCCAACTAAGTCAATGATACTGTTTCAGCACATAGGACTGAACTATTTCACAGTCAGCTGCTTTATTATTTTTTAAATAACACTCTTCAGGGGTTATTGTTCTATTTGTCACAATAAGAACACTCCACAATATAAGAAATTAGTATTAAATAGTAATAAAATTAGTAATTCAAGAAAAAGTCACAAAAAAGTCACAAAATGTCACTCTTGGCCACCAGATGGTGCTATTTTTTCCCATTCAAAGTATGCAAAAAAACAAAACTGCGGCATTACAGTACGTAAACATACTATCCTTTTTTGTCAAAATCCACCAAATATATTTAAAACTTTCGAATCTCCTTTAGTAAGCGCCATTGGTATTCGTCAGGAAGGGCATTCCGAATATATAAGCCAAAAATCAGTATGTGGATCATAAAAAACATTTACTGTGGTGACTCCATAAGGAAAATACCAAAAGAAACAAACAAGCATTTAAAACATTCATTCATTCATTTTCTACCGCTCATCCTCACAAGGGTTGCGGAGGGTGCTGGAGCCTATCCCAGCTGTGTTCAGGCGAGAGGTGGGGTACACTCTGGACTGGTCGCCAGCCAATCACAGGGCACATATAGACAAACAACCATTCACACTCACATTCATACCTATGGACAATTTGGAGTCCCCAATTTTGGAATGTGGGAGGAAACCGGAGTACCCGGAGAAAACCCACGCATGCACGGGGAGAACATGCAAACTCCGCACAGAGATGCCCGAGGGTGGAATTGAACTCCGGTCTCCTAACTGCGGCCTGCGTGCTAACATTATTAAACATTATTTTACAACAGTTTTTGAGTACCTGTCAATAAACCTACTTTTACCTCCACAGGACAGAGATGGAAATTAAGATGAATCCACATTCTCGGGGCCCCGCCCCGCTCATTTTCGTTGTAATGCAAATGAGGGTGTCCCATCTGACTCATGCTAATATATAATATTTAATAACGCAGGGCTCCCACCTGTGATGCAAATCAATAATCGTGATGATTAAAAGTCATGGAAAGTACTGATCCAACTCAACCAATCCTGACCCGAGCATCATCATCACCACGACAACACGCTCCAGTAAAACATCTCTGCAGGATGCACGCTAATTGAATGCATGCACATATGTGTATGTGTGTGAGTGGTGAAATGAAAGCGTTCTTCACCTCTCGGAAGCGGATTGAGTAAAAGTAGCACACACACACACACACACACACACTCTCAGTGGTCCACTCAGCAGGTGAGCATAGCTGAGTTGACACTTTGTCAGCACAGTGTAATTTGACATAATGAATGCAAGCATCGTTACTGCTGTTAATTGGCCAGACTAATTATACTCAGAGGATGTCATTAGAAGGAAACTGACGGCAACTGTGTGTGTGCGTGTGTGTGTGTTTGTGAGTCAGGTCTGGGCTCCAGTGTGGATAGGGCAGGTTGTCGAGGAGCGGTGCAGGTGGTGATGATGGGGGAGGAGGGCAGAGGAGATTTTTTATAATGAGGACAGGACTGCAAAGTCATGTGAAGTTTTATTTATGCTACATTCCCGTTTTGTCATCATTAGAATACATGTACAGTATTTACATGACTATAGTCTTGTATGCGGATGATTGCAATCCATCCTAATGATTTACATTAGCTATGCGGGTTGTAAGGTGCCGGCCTGGGTGTTTGGGCCCATGCCAGGTGTCACTGGGTACAAGGCGGGGGTCACTAAAACCTAATGTGCGCTAATACAAGCCAAAGATGATTAAATTGTTGGAATTGCATTCATTTACCATCGGTACTAAGTACAGTCCTTTTTTCATACACCTACATCCAAAATTATTTTTTTGTCTAAAATTTTGGGCCAGAAGTAGTATGTACACATAACGATACACCCCTCCCCTTACGTTTTTTGTCAAAAATTGGCATTTTATGCCATTTTTGGGTGCTTCTGGGGCCCTTGTTGAGTGTGTGTGAGGTTTCCACTGTGGTTTTGACCAGAAAAGTGCATTAGAAGCAAGTTGTAATAAACTGAAAAAAACGATACGTTTTTTTCGCCAAAAATCACTAAATTCAAACTCTGGCATTTTATGCCATTTTTAGGTGCTTCCGGGGCCCCTGATGAGTGTGTGTGAGGTTTCCACTGTGTTTTTGACCAGAAAAGTGCATTAGAAGCAAGTTGAAAAAAACAATATACCCCCCCTTACGTTTTTTGTCAAAAATCACAAAATTCAAACTTTGGCATTTTATGCCATTTTTGGGTGCTGTGATTGGTCACATGCCCAAAGTACCTCCTAACTACACACTTTTCACCATTGTTGCAGTAGAATCCAGAAGCCGGACATGAGGGCCCCTATCACTTTCGCCTTCTTTACCCTGCCCCATAGATACTGTATGTAAGTCCTCCCTTTTCATAGCTGTCTCATGCATTGCCTGTTGTCATGGAGTACTAAAATAATCTGAAATTTTGACAATAAACGGTAAATTTACAAACTAAGGTTCAAAATGTAACAGAAAATAGTCATACATTTACTAGAAAAAACTCATAACTTTATTATACAGGCATTGTCTGAGACAGATATAAAAACGGGGGCCTTTTGTGACCTTTGGTGTGTTCAAAGGTAATATTACGGCTTTTTTCTTGTAAATTTATGACTTTTTTTCTCTGAATGTACAACTTTACCCTCATAAATGTACGACTTTGGTGGTCTATAGTCTTTTAGCCAATCAGGGCGCAGAAAACATTAAAACACTAAAACGCACTGGCAAGGGAACACCGTTGTATTTACATTTTTTTGCTGCTCCATTTTGTTGATGCCCTCAGTCTCCTTCTGGATAACATTTGCTTCCTCTTTAACACCGGAGACCCCTGTTCGCTTTCCATTGTTTTTATGTCTTCGCCTGGCATTTTCCCTTTCGTATTTTGATGTAGAAAGTGCAGTAAAACAGTCCAGTGACGGGTAATTTAAGCATGCATTGCTTCTGACAAATATATGCACACAATAAGCAGAGCTCTCTTGATAGGCAATTAACTTGACTCCAGACGCCTCATCAGCCAGTCAACACCACCCCCCCGCCCCAGCCCGCCACTGTAATCGAACACGCTAACACCGCGCACGTCTTTGCATATGCAGCGTTCATTGCAGCATTGATATGCGGCGTGACTGCTGAGAATCTGTTCCCGTCTTTGACGCTTCAAACACACACACACACACATGCACTCATAAAAACGGGAACCAGAGGCCAGATGATTCCTGGGGAGCCCCGCTGAGTTAAGTAATCACACTCGGGTGTTTAATTACTAACGAGAACCTGATGATGGTAATGATGATGCTCTTTAATTAACACTAATTGAAGAGAGCAAGCCAATCAGAGCGCTCCCTACTGCCTGGGATTTGACTAATTAGCAAAGCATCAAGGAGAGGAGGTCAAGCCTGCTTTAAACTTATTATTGAGATGTGTTCATTTGCTTGTTTGAGGCTAGCTAATTAGCCCAGCAGATGCTGTTGTATGTTTGGGTGCTTTGTCTGTGTAGAGTGTCAGTCACAATAGGTTTGCTGTTGTTGTTGCCTGGTGTAGCTGGTGAACGGCCATCTTGCGGAACTAGAGGTTGTTTTCATGCCTAGACGTGGCAAGAAGGGATATTTAGAGTGAATACTGCTGTTGTGTTAGCATCTATGCTAACATCTCCAATGTTCGTCTTTGTTTAGCAACCTTAGTCATCGCGTCAGACATTATAAAAATAATGATTGTAACATATCAATTTGTGTTCCTATACAATGAATATATTCTTGTATTCCCATTTTCAACCATATTTTACGCATTATTTCCAGGCCGCTAAAAGCTTGCTAGCTAGCCTCACTTTCAAGCCCTCAGTGGAACATCACTGGAAATCCTTCAGGTGGCTGCATTTCACATTTTAGAGTTGTTGGTTGTTTCCTAAACTTTTTTTCACATTGTAATGGACTGTCTTAATAATAGCGTTTTCCAAAATACATATTTGAAGGATTTCCACATGAGAGAATGGTGCATCTATGTTAGTATTTTAGTATGTCATGGGTCTCAAACTCAATTTACCTGGGGGGCCACTGGAGCTATGGTCTGGGCAAGGCTGGGCCGCATCAGGTTTTCCAAAAAAAAACAAAAAAAAAACTTATTTAAATTTATTAAAAACAGAAAAATATACAAACTTTTTCAGTGCTTTGGTTCCGACTTTTTTCTACAATAAAAGCTCTGATAAAACATTCCACTGTTCTCAAATATCTTAATTTTTATTTTTCTGCACAAAATAAGATGAAAAATAAATAAACAAATCAAGAATAAAGAAAATCAATCAGTAATAAATAAATATAATAATAATAATAAAACGGCAAATAATAAAAACTTAAGAAACCACATATAGTTGGTGGGTAGACAAATTATTTTTTTCAGATTAAAATTAACAAAGCATTATTAGAGCCCTGTAGACATGACAAAACACGACTATAGTCACATTTATACTCTTTATTTAGAACATATTGCGCAACTGCAGGGTCTTGAGACACATGCTAACTCGCAAACTAGAGAGCTTGCGACCTAAATGGTAGCCTTCAAGTTATTTCCTTTAAACTTAAATAGCCAAAAACTTACCACTTCCACACGGGTAGGGAGGATAACTATTAACAGTTATTTAACCTTTAACATGAACATTAATCAAACGTAATAATTTTTTCTGGGTACATGATACCATACAGCATCCATATCAAACTTGCACGGGCCGCACTAACATTAAACTTTCATATCAAGGCGGGGGCCTCAAACTAGTGTCCTGCGGGCCGCGTGTTTGAGACCACTGATCTATGTTGAGACATGCTAACTTGTTAGCATCCACATAAATCCAAAATAATCACTCAGTCCTTTCCTTTTACGATACCAACCACACTAATAGACGGATTTTAGGTGCAAATGTGGTCGCTTGTGTTGTATTAAAGGTTTAAAGTTAGTTATTCCGCTTATGAAGTTTGACTCAGTGAAGGATATTCAGTTTATTCAAAATGGAGGTTAATTAGAAATGTTTCTCATTTTAAACAAAGCTTTTATTAAATGTATAAAAGCGAGAAGAATCCTGGAATGCCATAAAAAAACGTGCTGCTTCAGCTTTTCTTCAAATGTAATTGTTGTAATTATTGCACTTTTACTGTTTTGTCTGTCTTTGATGTCAGCATGAACGATGGCGGCCATTGAATAACCTGCTATAATACATATTCATGGTGGCTGAGACACAACAAAGGTAGCTTTGCCTGCTTCTTATCCCTTCCGCTCCCAATCCCTCCTGCAATAGTTTTCTTCTTCTTTAATTATCGTCCCTCTTCTCCCATGTGGCACATCCACACTAGTGCTGTTGTTTTTGTCTTTGTCTCTTCTTTCCGGCCAACCTTCCCGTTTAGCTGCTAAAGAGGTTAGCATGCGCATGCTGAGAATAAACAGCGTAATGCAGGAGCATTGTCATCACCTGCAAAGCGTCCGCATTAGCACGAAGCAGCTTCCGAGTGCTAGAACAATCCTAATTACAATAACATTGTCTGCTAATCCTTCTAAATGGGAGCGAGGCGCTAAATCAGTTTGATGACGCTGTACTTAGCTGCCTTTCACTGGTTTTCTACGCTAATCCTCCATACCAAAACACTAATCCTTTACTTCGTGATGCCGTGTTCCGTCCCGCTCCATCCGCTGACATTTGGACGCTTTTAACTTCACCAAAACTTCTCGACCCACTTAAACAATAGCCAAAGATGCAAATATTCTATACATTGCATTTACAAGCGGCTCACAGAGAATTACAGTCTAGCATCGCTGATGATGTTTGTGCCTTCATGCTAAATTATGCATTCCGGCAGATGAAACATGAAAATCTTGTGTTGAACAAAAGGATTTCAAAAGAGACGAGCTTGTCTAATGAAATGTGTGGATTCCCACACCTTTATTTATAGATTCAGAACTTAAAGTGTACACATTTGTGTAGTTTTTTGACACAAGCAAAACTGAATAGAAACGCATAACAGTGATTAACCCCAGTAGCGTAACAGCTTGGTAAACAACACAAGCAATAATTTGTCGCGCCTTTATGTTCCCTGTAGGTACAAAAATAGATGAATGCATTTTATAAACTATAAATGTTCACTATTTAGTTTGTTACATGCTGTAGTCAGCTGCACACCATTTAGCCAAAATGAAGAGTTTATCTCATGCTCATGTGCAACCAAAATGTCTAACTGAATATTGTAGCAACCATTAAAAAAAATAAAATATACCACTCCCCCATGCAGTATCATCATCACCTTGCTTTGTGATGAAAACGCAAACCACACACCACAGTTAGTGGAAATAAAAGTTTCTTGGTTCCACTCCAGGTGTTCCATCCTGACTTTAACTAGCAGTATGCGTTAATTTAATATATGGGTTACTTATTAAAACTTTGTTTTGCACAAATTTGGAAAAAAACAACAACAACATGACCTTACAACTGACATTTAACACAAACGATAACCTTTGTTCAGTATGCATATAGGCAAATGTTAAATAATAACAACAACTTGTTGTCAATACAATAAAACTGGTTCCCGACCTGATTGTGGTAAGTACAATTCCACAGATATTAATTATAAATAAATTGAATATTTTCATAGTCACATCATAGAAAACCTTTATAACCTTCTAAATAAAATTTTCAACATTGATAAAGTCCTCTAAACATGAATTAACCCCCCTAGGTCACCTTTACACTCGTATTACTCAATATTATGTTGCTATAAATATGTTAAATATGTGGCGGACAGTAAGGGGCATCGGCAGTTTCGTTGAGTTGAGTTTCATTGTGACATGGTAGTAAAAACAGCAGTTTTTATTAGGGATTTTTAATCAAAGCCTGTTGTTCCTGCAACCGAGTCTGGTGAGTGTGTCTCGCTAATGTAGAATACTATGTCAATGTCTTTGAATGCGTCTTTTGAATGCCTTATTGTATACGCTCTTAGCTTATTAGCTTTACGTTACAGAAAATGTAACATTAACTTAAATATGCATGGGCTAATAATAGGCATTCATCATTCAGCCAAAAAGCTGCATGATATAGTATTTAATAATTTTTTAAAAAAGTAATAGTAACTAATAATCTTACACACATACACAGTACACATATACCGGGATAATAATAAATAATAATAATAATAATAAATGTCACGTTCAGGCTTAAAATAATGTACAGATCTAAACCCCACACATTTACGGTTAACCCACGCCCACTTCTGGATATACCCCGCCCACTTCGAGTACAGCTATGGATACAGATAATTTAGATGTGTGAACAGATACGGATACAGATCGTGTTGGACTCGCTCATCCTAATATTTACTGCGGCTATATCTAATGTTGCATGTGGTCGGTGTGTTATTATGTAGTCAACATCTTCTCTCGTAATGCAGTTACAACCTCATCATCATCATCATTGGCACACTTCATTCAGTACTTGACAACTAGTACATTGCTCATTAGCGTTCAGTGCCAATTAGCATGAGGTGGAACACTGAGTGAGGATCCACTTTGTTAAATGGCTGCTTTCGTGCCACTACATCCTCATCTTTAGGAGGACCATGGAAGACATTGTGTTGATTGTTGTCGCGTAAACACAAAGCAACTGAATTTAGCTTGCTTGCTAACCGACGAAACGCGTACAATCATCATGCACGTTGCAGATGTCACCTGGAGGGAGGAAAGGAACAAGGGGTTAATTAGTGATGATGACAAGTTAATTTAGTCACACACCTCAGGTAATAGTCTTCATCTGCCTCTTTCTCACCTCCTTTGCCTTTCCTCAGTTATTTCCCCCCTGCTAATTTACATCTTTCCACAAGATGTCAAATGCTTTCTTTCTGTGTGTGTGTGTGTGTGTGTTTTTTTTTTAGGTCATCTTTCCTTGCATGGAAGAAGAATCCTTCAGAGAGATGCAAGGCTGCAAAGCAGGCGAGATTGTCAAGTCGATTAAGTGGGAAATTACATTATCCTCTGCTTTGACATTGCTGAATTCAATGTTTGTGTGTGTGTGTGTGTGTGTGCATGTATGTGTGAAAGCAGGTGAGATGGATCCTGAGCTAAATGTTTGCTAGCAGGTGAGCCTGTTGTTGACAGATGGTGTTTGTGTGAGAAGCGCCATCCCTGCAGAGCCCATGCTCATGCTTACACTCACATACAAATGTGTTCAGTAATCGTAGACGGAGGGACTGCACGCTGTCACTATAGCGCACTACGTAGGGAAACAAGATCACAGAGTACAGTGCAGATGTCCAGAAAGGATAAAGTGGTGAGAGCTACTTGTAAAATAGCCCTTTTTCATTAAGAACCCAAATGTAATGGATTCTTCTCGCTACATTGAACCCTACTGGAAGTCAGTTCAGCTTTTTCTAATAAATAGTAGCTTCAACGCCGTGCCGTCCCCCAATAACTGTTTTCCATATAAATATAAACAACAACAAAAAAAGCCAAACCTCAACATTACCTGTTTTTCCCTCCTATGATGACTGGTTCCCGATTCAGTCTTCAGTCTTCTAGGCACTGCGGCGGGCGTCTGCTCCGTCTGCAGAAACTGCGCTCGCAAGAGCAGATATTCACGCGATAACGACCCTTGTATACACAAAGTTCTTGTAAACAATAGCTGTATTTGCCTGCACAGTCGTTGTGTCGTATCTTTTTGTAGGGTTTTTTTTTTTTTGTCTTTTGACTTCATACAATAAGTAAGCACAAAAACTTTGTTCATACTTGTTATTGTTGTTTGTTCCTTTAGGATACAATGTTGATCGATATCATCCCAATCGTCAATATACTAACTATTATCTATTTCTTGTATTGATATTGTAGCGTAGGCTTTTACCAAAGGTATCAAAACGATTCCAAATAGGAACGATGGTTGGGCGCCAGACAGGGAAAAGATAAACTGACCTGTCAATTAACAAGATAACCTTTGGATTTATTCATCCGGCTAGCTTAACCTGTGCTACAGAAGTGAATAAAAAAAATACATAAGATACTCAAAGTCAATATAACTTATATATTCAAATCCAGAAAAAGAACATTCAAATTATTCAAATCATCATTTGCATTTCATGTAATCACAAAAAAAATCCCTCAAATTCTCATAATGAAAAAATTCATATTCACAAAATAATCTACTGCAAACTCAAAAGCGGATTCACAAAAAATAAATTAAATGTCCATTAATTAACTTCGATAAATTAGGAACCCAGATAGTCTGTCCTCTCCGTGAGGCGTGGGAGTGTGTATGTAGTGTTTGCAGGGGGTTAAATAGTTCACCAGTCCGTTCACAATCAGTTCAGTCCAGTTCGATATGAAAGAAGGGGCAATGATTAGTGTAGGTGTATGGGTTGGGAGCTGTAATGTTCCAGGAGCTGAGGAAACCAGAAGGTAAGGGGAATGTGAGGAGAAAGGAAAATGGAGGAAGCCAGGAGAGTCGAAGGAAGGAGACCAGACTTAGCTTTTGCCGACAAACGAGGAGGGACAAAACAGTCACGGACAGCAGGCCCAACAGAGCCTCAGATCCAACCTGCTTCAAGAAACTTTCTTCTTTACCGCTGATAATTTGTCTTGTCTCAGTTTCTCCTTCAGTTTCCACATTTACTTGAGTTCATTCCTTTTCCGATTAGGGTCTTGAATGACTTAAAAATAATCTGCTCTTAGTTCTGATCGTCTCCTTTCTTTTCCACTCTCACTTCACACACTGAATCTCCTTTTCCTCTGCCCTTTGTTCTCTTCATGCTCACAGGTGTTCCCTAATTAAATCACTTCCCCCTCCTTCTCCTGCTCAGGTGGCCAGAATTAGTTGAGGTTTCCTCTCTTCTCTGCCACAATATGACAATAATACAATAAGATTTCAATCTTGCAGAATTCTTCTGCCGGCCGCAACGGAGCGCCAACCGATTCAGTGTGAGCCCGGAGTGACACTTTAAAGCTTCAGTGAAAGTTAAAGTGTCAGGGATTGAAAAAATCAGGACTATCTCTCCTTTATAGATCTAGCTATAATTACTTGCTTCCATACCTGACTGCGTTAAATGAATTTCAGCGATATAGAATTCAATGTTATACTTACAGTATAGAACACCTGACTTTAGTTTTTAACATTATTAAAGCCTTGTCGAAAAATAAATAACACCCCTATAGTCACCTTTATACTCCTATTATTCTTTGTTTACATCACTTTGCAACTCTTATGCTGCAGGGTCTGTGTAGCATTATAGAGTGTGCATACAGGGAGCGGATTTGCTAATAGCTGTTTCCCAGGTTTTAAACACTGGTAGTACTGCAAAAACATGTAATAACCACTCAAAAAAATCAGACGTCACAATCACTCTGCGTACATATCACATAACACATACACAACAATGGATAGGCGACATATATGGATGAGTAATAACAATCATGAATTTATATTGAAAATCATATATACATTTAATAATGTCATTAAAGCACCCTGCAACTCATAAGCACTAAAGGATAAGCACTAAAGAACACGCATTAGTGGATAATATTATGCAATTGTACGTACATGCAAAAATTTTCCTCGCTAAGGCCTTGCCTTATACATGCTGGTACTGCATTTTCATTAAAAAAAACAAAACATTTGGTACTCCTATACCAAAAGAGTCAGAATTTGTGATTGCAGCACTTCCTCTTTAAACTTGAGCTTATAGATACCATATCTGCTCTGCTGTGAGAAATATGAAATATCATGGTGGGCTACTTCATAACTGTCAAATTAGTTTTATGCATTCCTTTTCACGGCCACTACAGGGAATATTTGCACGATATACGGTATCTAGGGAGTTAGTTTTATGATATACTCTGATACACTCCAAATTTTAAGACCTGTTGTAAAATTGCAAAAATGTACATTTTGCACTGTTGGATGTTAAGCAGCTTTTAAGTAGAGCTTCAAAGAACAAAAAGAAACAATGGGACTGAGGCCAAAAATTAGAGTAAGCAATACATTGCAAACTACCATAAAAGTCAAAATAAGCTGTTCATCAGCTGATCAAACGTTTAAGACAAAACGTTTGAAAGATAAAATTGCTGCAAAAATTCAATTTAACATAGCACCAAACATGGCATTAAATTGATGAAAAGAGATCCACTGCAGTTCAAAATGTCTTCAAATTTTGATCTGTTCATGTGTTTTCCCAGTCTCCTCTGACCTTTTGGCCTCTTTCCTCTTTGAGCATTTGACAAAACCATCTAACAGCCCCTTCTGACACACAACTTCTTTCACCATTTTATTCTTCTGAGGTCAGTTTAGCCATCTTATTGCCTGTCATCTAGTCCGATGGAGCCACGGAAGATCCTCCATTAGAGCTAATGACAGACTAAACAGCCTTCAAGTTGAGCGTAATGAGACTTTAAGTGTGACGTCAAGGGTGGCGAGCCGACGGAAGCGAACAGTGGCGAGCAAGCTTCTGCCATCTTAAAAGGGACCAGGGTCAGAGCAACACAAACTTAAGAGTACTTGAAGGAAAGATCCAGTGCTTGTCTAATTAGACAGTTAATTACACGGGGATGGTGATGCGCTCGCGGGGATGGATGTTGTTTGAGCCGTGCGTGTGTATGTGCTCTGCATACGCTCCAGAAAGCGTTTACTGAAATGAGAGAGCTAATTCTCGCTGTCTAAGGCCATTACCGTATTAATTTAATTTGAGTGAGCTGTCGCTAGCTCATTAACACATCTAATTAATTCATTGACATCAGAATTAAGTTGTTTCACTGAAAGTGACACCCCTCCCTCTCGCTGTCTCTCTCTCTCATTCTTGCTCTCTTCCAACATAAAATGGGAGGAGAGACTGCAATGAGAAACAGGGAAAAGGTGGAGTCATATCTTCAAAGTAAAATACTATTTGAAGTAAGTATGGGAAACAAATGTGATCATTCAAGAAGACACCAAACCAAGTCATCATTCCAGTGTTTTAATTGTCATTTGATGGCTGAAGAAAAGCTAGTGGCTTCTATCAATGATAGCATCTTCCTGGTTCCCATGGTGATCACACACCATGTCCCAGCTAGGACATCTTTCATGCACAAACATCTAAGGCTATTTTGTACATATTAACATGATAAAAGGCAAAATGCTTTTCTGGGATTGCTATGATATGCTGTGATCTATTACCCGATCATGTAGTACTCTGGTTTTTTTATTCAGTGGCATTTCTGTTATCATTTACATGCATTTTGTTAAGGAAAAGCAATTTATTTAAAAACAAAAAAAAACAAAAACTGATATTGAATTTGTATGCCAATATTGTCTGTTATATTTTAATATGTACAGTACTTCACTTATTTTTATACTTGCATGAAAGTTAACATGTTAAATTGTCATTTCGAACATTACCTCGATAATTCATAAAGGTTCAATTTTATTTTATGACACCATTGAACAGATTTGTAATTTTTCACTGTAATTTTTATGTACGGAAATAAAAGCATACAGTACATCTGCAAAAAAAAAAAAAAGGAAAAGCAATTTCATTCATTCATTTTCTACCGCTTTTTCCTCACGGGGGTGCTGGAGCCTATCCCAGCTGTCCTCGGGCGAGAGGCGGGGTACACCCTGGACTGGTCGCCAGCCAATCACAGGGCACATATAGACAAACAACCATTCACACTCACATTCATACCTATGGACAATTTGGAGTCGCCAATTAACCTAGCATGTTTTTGGAATGTGGGAGGAAACCGTAGTACCCGGAGAAAACCCACGCATGCATGGGGGGAAAAGCAATTTATTACATGAAATAATGTTGTCATTTTATTGGCCAATCTGATGATTGACCTACTCCTGAACCGCTGCACACAAAAGGTCTGACCGATAAAAACTGATAATATAGCATGTTGACCATACAGTGTGGAGTTTGCATGTTCTCCCCATGCATTTGTGGGTTTTCTCCGGATACTCCGGTTTCCTCCCACATTACTAAAACATACATGTTTAGTTAATTGGAGACTGTAAATTGCACATAGGTATGAATGTGAGTGTGAATGATTGTTTGTCTATATGTGCCCTCTGATTGGCTGGAGACCAGTTCAGGCTTGGATAGGCTCTGGCATACCCCCTGCAGCCCTACATTTCATGGAGAGTTTCAACTCCGTTTGTTCACTTGTGATTGGGTAATTTGTACTAATCTGCAGTAGAACACGTGTCATACCTGATACAATGGACAGTGTATGTATGTAAGGAAGTAGAGCACCTTTTGCTCATGTCCCATACTGTGGGTCTGGCTCACGGTGGGAATTAGTTGGATGTAACACTCAGTGGGACTCCTGTTAGAGAGGGTGTGGTCACAGTCTGCCTCTGTGGTAAATTTGATTATGGCTGGCTGGGGGGGAGGAGGTCCCACCGTGAACCAGGTGCCCCTCACAGCCGAGACAGGTTCAGCCCTTGGTCTCGCTCTCCTTCCTGCTGTACTTCATGATCTCCGTCACCCACCCCCGTCTGTCCACGTATTATATCTCCCTCACCCTGCTGCTTTATCCATTTGTTGTGGCTAGTGGAGGACTTGTTTGAAACTCTGCATTTGCCAACTTATGTGTGACTTTCACTGACCTTCATAACCCTTCATAATCCATCCCCTAACTCCTGTTTCACATAACTGTAAGTTACATCTGTGGTTCCCCGTATGGGTTATTGTCATAATTTGTTGGAAGACATGCATACATACTGTATACCATAATTTGCTATAGTTGTATAACTAGTAGACAAATTGATAATTTCTTATGGGCAGTCAGCTGCTATGCCTCTCCCATGCCACTGCACAGATATTTTGGCAGCCATGATTTTAACCAATCTTGCAAAAATTGTACAAAAATGTGATTTTTGTGGGAGAAATTGCAAGTTAATCTGACTCACAGAATCAAACATTGGGTTTTAACAACATTTTGCCATAACTTGGTGTATTTCTCAGAAAAATAATACAATAGACAATAGGCACAAAAGAGAAGGTGAATGTTTTGCCAAATTTTCACCCTATTTTGTGGTTCTCAAATAGTGGGGCACGTCCCCCTGAGGTCGTGAGAGGCAGTCGGTACTTTCAATGTTCAATGTTTTCAATGCAGACCTGCCAACATATACAAATTTGGGATGATCCGATTAGGGTTTTATGCTGTCGATTCCTATACTGATCATCCAGGCCTGAAATCAGCCGATACTGATCACATGGATTAATTATACATTTTAAAATTTATTTATCATAGGATTTTCTAGCATAGAAACATAGAGCGGGACCATCTCGTTATTCTTGTTTATAAAATCCCAATACTTTTGTCGACACAAGGTATTAAAAACAAATTAGTCGCAGTTAACCGTCAACATCTCTTTCAAGTTAGACTAGAGCGGGCAACATATCAGCTTGTCAATAGCACAGCGACTCACACAGGAGAAGAAGAGGAGGAAGAGGAAGAGCAATGGAAGCAGAAGAAGAGAAAGCTCATCGCCAGCTGCAGCAATTAACCCGCCATTCCTCCAGGGAGCCATTAGAAAGGAAGAGGAGCCTTTAAAATTGCATATGGCTGCAATTAGGACAGAGGAGGTGATGAAATGATTTGGCTTCAATTTTTCTCTATGGATTTTTTTAGAACTCAGGAAATGGACCTAACTGAGTTGTAAATTGTGGAATTAAAAGGGAGCCTCTCAACTTTTATTTTTCATTCATGCAATTTCAATTCATCACTTTATTCGTGTTTTTCCACCGCGGCCTATCCTTTGCTTCACCTTTTTCCATCCATTTCATTTTTGTGAGGAGACGATGATTTTCCATAGATTGGCTTTGCGGTTGCTTCACTGTTTTGTGTGTTACTCCAGCCCCTTTCACACAGCCCTCAAAAGCTGGCTTTTCCCTGGAAATTTCCCTCATGGAATGGTGGGAAAGTTAATCTGCCATTTTTTTTTTTACTTCGGAGGTAGTCAAAAGCCTGAAAAGTGGTGGGACAGCATCTGTGTGAAAGCGTATGCCATCATGCCGTGACTGCAATGTGAAATTTAACACACAAGAATTATTTTTCCTTTATTATTGTGTTGAAAACAATTGTTGCTGTTTTGTTATGTATGGTACATCAGATGCTGGTACTGACATTGTGTTGAATGTTTTTAATTATACCTATTTGCAGGAATCTGTGTAAAATGAGCATGATCTATTTGAGTGAAAGACAATCCAGACTGCCAATAAGTTTTTGCCTCACCCGAATAATGTCAGGTTAGTCTCTGGATTTGAGCAAATAACGTCACACTTGGCCACAATATGCTGTAATATATGATATATGGGTTTAAAATTACTGTGCAGTTACACTTTTCTGACAAAATGTTATAAACGCTAAAACGACTACACTCCCAATCAGCATCTTAAGCCAAAATGTAAAAAGTGTTAAAAAAAAAATCTAAAGTCCGTTTTTGTAGCCTGTATCTGTTATTTTTTTTAATTGGTAGAATAGATGATATATTCATCAAATTTAACATAGTCGGCATCAGAAAATTAATCACAAAGATTAGAACCACGGTGAAAATAAATGCAAAAGATTATAACTAGACTATTAAAATGTGATGATATTCTCATTTAATTTAAAGAAATGCTGTCACACGGATAAAGGTCAGGTCAGACTGCATGGCATTGCGAATGACAATACATGTAATATGGAAATGGCACTACACAAGGTAGGAATGGAACCAAACATGCTGTGAGTGCTTTATGTTCGAGTTGTGATTGATAAACAGATGAGACCAGATATCCAGTTCGACACGGAAACTATTCGGTAGAAGCCTCCTGTATTCACAAGAATCACTTTCAATTAAATGATTGCAGGAGACATGCACCAGGGATCGTGAGAAAAGCAATTGTTTCACAGATTGCCTTTCAAAAAACGCGAGACCCTTTGTCTAGTGTTATATTTTATAATTATTGTAATAATATGGTCTGGTCTCTTTCCCATGAACCCAATATTGTATATTGTCTTGTCTTATGTGCTGAGTGTATAGTGATACCCCCTAATAAGTAAGAAAGAAGCATCTTCCTCCATTGTTCATCAGCTTACTATTGTGCTTCTGCTCTCATGTGCTTGTTTACTCATTAAGGATAATCCAATTATAGCAGTCGAGAGCAGCTTACTGCACTAACATGACATAGAGAGGAGAGGACAGGTTGCAGCGGCCCGGCGGCCTCCACCCCTCCTTACTGCTCCACTGCCAGGGACATGGGGCGCTGAAACCACAACATGCCTCCATAGCGGCTCGCTGGCCTGCCCGCCTCCCATGGCGCTGTCCCGTTGAGTGTTGGCGGACTGATCCCTCTGTGCACATATGTCTACTTACGCTGTGTTCCTCTCTAATTAGCTACAGCAGCCTAACACTGCTTCCTGCCATGTTCTTCTTTTACATGCTAAAAAAAAAATGAATCGGGCAAATCTGAACAATAAAGAGGCATATTTTATACTAAACAGAGAGGGCAGAGAGTGCGGGTTACCTTGGCAACCAGAGGTTGCTTGGATATGTAGCTTCATTCCTGTTATTTTTCAATGAATCATTTATTTAATCTAAACCTACTTTAGCCAAATGTGTCATTATCTATTCTCTAATTCTGCCACACAGGACACACACAGTTTGATGGTTAATTATCAGTCCGTGGTTCCTCTGTGGAGAGAAGCTGATGACAGCTAATTAAAGATGAAGTGATGTATATGCGCCCTGTCCCTCGCCACCTCGCACCCCCCCACCCCCCCACCCACCCTGCAGTCCCTCACCGCCAACACCTCTCTGTCGCCTCCCACCTGCCTCATAATATGCTGTTGCCATTGTACAGTGAACATCCACAATGAGCGGGGACAATGGCCACTTTGCTTTACATGCTTCATTGATTTGGAAGTCTATGTTGCCTATATTTATAACATATATTCTACAATACATATATTAGGTACAGACCAATATTCCAAACAAATGCAACACGGCAGACTACTCTAATAGACATGCAGCAATTGTATTATTAGTCTTTTAAAGTGTAAAAGCGTACTTCATGGTTTTGCCATAATGTTGATAGTAATGGCTGAGAAATACCCTGCATAGCATGTCTACAATTGGTCAATTCAACATATCACGGAAAGATATATATTGCAATCTACTAATTTCTACTATATTATAAGTTATCTTCTGCACTTCTGCATGTGTGTCTGTTAGCAGCCTACTCGCCACCTACTGGGACAAAGTGACTGTATGACTGACAAAAGGGCTCACTCTGTTCATGCCGTTGTTCCATTGAAACAATCCAAGGTGCTGAAACCAATGCACAGACTGGACTCTCTCTCTGCCTGTTTGGAGGTAAGAAACAAGGAAAACACACACACACACATACACACGACAATATGTTCATTGTTATTGTTCATATGTTTATTGTCCCAGGCTAGTATCCATTGTTTGCCTTACTTCATGTATTTATTAAATAGTGTAATTTTACCGTACATCGAGATATGCTAATCTCTTCAGTGTTGCGTGTGCATACAAGTGTTGTAAATAATATATGTCCGCAAGGCTATAATAGGAACGAGGAATGTTTGATGAAAAAAAAAAAATCATATATCGGCCCATATCAGCATTGTTGTTGTTATTGTTTTTTGCCGCTATTTATACATGAGTGAGACCTCATCCGGCTGCTCCACAGAGCAACAAGCTTATACAATATGTCCACGGTCTGGAATCATTTCACAAGTTTTCTCCTTTGGATTGTAAATATGCAATTTGGCATTGACGGCAAAGCGCTATTTATGTAAGGTGTCTTCTTTCAGTACTTCTAATATCACACCTCAGGAAGAATCACTTGGAGCGCTATGCAGCAAAATAATTATCAGAAGCGATTTATATACAGTATATATATACTTATATACACACGCACTTTACATTGTTCTTAAATGGATGTTTGTACCACAGAAATGTTCAGCTTTCCAAATTGCATTGTTGCCTGTTGATAGTAGGAGGACATCATAGTAGAGACAAAATGTTTAAATTAAATATGGCCCTTGATTTATTTTGCATAAGCAATGTTTATGCATGTTTATGAGTAAAAGAAGCATAATGTTTTTATTTGACCTGACTTCTGTATCAATTGTTATCTACAGTATATCAGTAAGAAAGCCAATATTGAGCATCTCTAACGAGAATAAAATTAATTCTGGGGTCAAGCTGTCATCATCATATAATCTTTGTTAACTTTACAGGCAATGTGTTAATTAACATGATTAACATTTCATACAACGACTGCCGAGTGGTTAGGGTGCAGGCCTCACAGCGAGGAAACCCAGGTTCAATTCCCAGCTCGGGCATCTCTGTGTGGAGTTTGCATGTTTTTCCCATGTGTGTGCGTTTTCTCCGGGTACTCCGGTTTCCTCCCACATTCCAAAAACATGCTAGGTTAATTGGTGACTCCAAATTGTTCATAGGTATGAATGTGAGTGTGAATGGTTGTTTGCCTATTTGTGCCCTGTGATTGGCTGGCAACCAATCCAGGGTGTACCCTGCCTCTTGCCCGAAGACAGCTGGGATAGGCTCCACTGTGCCCTAGTGAGGATAAGCGGAATGGAAAATGGATGGATGAACATTTCATACAAGTGCAAGAGAAATCAACACATAGTGTCAACAACTTTACAGCAAATGATTCCCAAAATGGTTTTCACTTAATTGTTTGCACTGTAATGTAATGAAAAAATAATTCTATTTTGTCTTAAAGTAAATAATAAGATGCCCGTTAAATAGTGTTAGTCATTGCTAGTAATGGACCAAGCTATACTGTTGTTTTGACAGATGTTGAATTGACCTGACAAAAGTGCTCATCGAGAACAACTTTCCTTTTTAGCTTGTGTGTGTAAATGTCGAGGCCCAAACTAAAAAGGACCGGATTATGACATCATAAGCAATATTTATGAAGATCTGGAAGGTTTAGCAGAAACTAAACACACTCCAAGTCACATCTGAGGGTCTGAACATAAAACTTATGTGGTTGTCGTCAGATTTATTATAGCAGCACTATTTTGGGGCTGTCTCGTTGATGGACATGACGATCGTAAAATGAAAAGAGAAGGGCAGCAGAGGGTCAAAGGGCTTTTAGATGATGGCGAGACGGCTCCAGGAAGAAGTACAAACAATTTGATTAACATCCTGGATGTCTTTGTTTTTTACTTGACAGTCAGCCACAAGAGATGACTGGTGGATACATCATCACTACGCTGCTGATCGTTTTCCTCAGAACGCACTCAGCCGTGTCCATGACCATGATGACGTCTTTATGAGGCTTTCCCAAGCCACGAAGAAGGAGACAAAGAGAAGTTTTGTAATGACGGAAGATTAGTGTGTGTCATTTTGTTGCACTTTTGTATTTAATGCTGTTTTCAGTCTTGGATATGGAAACAATATGACCAGAAAAGAAGAAGCTGACATAAAGAGGCCAAGAAGACAAGAAAATGGAGATAAGGTGATGATAAGGTAATGTCCATAAGACAACATAAGAAGACATGGAAACAAGAAGAAAGAGGCAAAAAGAAGGAGACAAGGAGACTAGCAAATGAAGCGAGACAAAAGAGGAGACTTGCAAATAATGATAGAATGAAGAAGCAAATGAAGGAATAAGTGGAAAGAAAGGTAAAAAAGGTACATTTAAGTAGTACATGAAAACTGGCAACACAGTCAGGAGATCGGGAAGACCTGGGTTCGATTCTCAGCTTGAGCTGTGTGGAGTTTGCATGTTCTCCATGTGCATGTGTGGGTTTTCTCCGGGTACTCCGGTTCCCTCCCACATTCCAAAAACATGCTAGGTTAATTGGTGACTCCAAATTGTCCATAGGTATGAATGTGAGTGTGAATGGTTGTTTGTCTATATGTGCCCTGTGATTGGCTGGCAACCAATCCAGGGTGTACCCCGCCTCTCGCCTGATCACAGCTGGGATAGGCTCCAGCACCCCCGTGCTTTGAACTCCAGATGTCACTTCCTGTCCCTCGCTGACACAGCACCAGAACTGTTTTTATTATGTCTTAAATGGCTTGTTTCTATATTGTTTCCTATATAAGTGAATGTAATGTAATTAAGTAAATGTAATGTAAGTAAGTAAATGTAATTATTAGAGTGTTTATTAATGATGATGATTATGATTATATTATCATTATCTTTAATTATTAATTATTATTAATCATTATTCATTATTATTAGTTGTTATTAATTATTATTTATTATTGTTATTATTATTAGAATTAAACCGTTTTTTTATACTCTCACTTTGACAGCCAAATATGGAACCAATTAACTTAAATGATAAGTGAGATAAATGAGGGATTACTGTACTCCCATACTCCAGTTGGCTGTATTTTCATTTATTTGGAAATAGAATATTGACTCAAATCTAAAAATATGTTTTTTTCCTTGGAAAAAATATATTCACAGCTTTTCTCCCTGTCACTCACACACACCAGTGACCTGAAGAGACTCAGCTGTGACCCACTGGGGAAAAAAGTGTTTCATAGGGTGTTAGCAAACAACAGCAAAGGAGTTATGGATGGTAATTTTAAGATAATGGTGAACAAAAAAGCATATTTAACATCTAACAAATGTTGAGCAGGTAAGTATACATACGTATAGTTTTGATTTTGTCTACAAATTATTTTTGAAAAAGAAAGATCGTCCTATATTTGGGTAAAACAAATTTAACTCATATGTTCGGGCAGTGCATCTAAAATAGTGGGGCGGTCCCCCTGGGGGGTGTGGAAGAGACTTTCATTTCAATGCAGAGCAACCAACATGTACAAATTTATAGTACTCACCATGCAATTTCACTCTTGAATAAATATTCAAGAGTGAAATTCAAGAGTGAAATTGGGGCGGGGGGAGCGAAAAAATGTAGGTTCCTTGGGGGGGTCATGACAGAAAATAATTGAGAAGCTGTGTTTTAGGGATTGATGAGTTGAATAATAATTTTCGAATACTGTTAACATACATGAGGATTATGTTTTTGCACAGAAAGGCAAGTCAGCTTGTGTTTGCAGTCTGCTTTTGCACCTGCTGGCCAGTTGGGGGCAGGTCTGTGTTGGGCAGCTGCTCTGTAATATCACACACACACACACACACACACACACACACACAGAGCGCTACGGCCCACTGATGTCCAGCTGCTCCTGTCAACACTCCACAACGGCGTGTAATTCACCCACACACACCCAACAGCAGCTGAGGCTGAGTGGCCCCGCCCACCGCACAGACACGGGCAAACACACACACACATATACACACTTACACTATAGCACCAAGGGAAAGTGAACCCAGTGTTCAGAGGGAAGGCGTTCAAGAGCCGAGGGTGACAGACACACAGATACAAACAGACGCTTGAAGGGAATTATGGGAGGTGGGCTGGTACACTTTGTTTAAGTGGACAAATCAAGGCCACCTCCCCTTCAAAGCTGGTGGGAGGAGTAGCCGTGACAGACTGAGTCCATGTTCCCTTGCAATTATCAACTTAGCCACTCCCGCCTCCCCTCAGAGACCCAAGCTGCTGCAGCCATCAACGACTCATTCAGGCCTTAACAAAGCATCACCACGCCTACACACACACACACACACACACACACACACACATTCGCACAAACACACACACAGGCCGAGGTTAGATTCATGAGGCTAATTGGAAAACAATTATTTAGTTTGGTGATCTTCTCCCCTTTGAAAGCTGACTTGCTGCAGTCTGCACTTGAATCCAATACTGTATATGCAGCTACTTTACATGACACTATTTGTATTTAAAGCCACAATGCCATGTTTATTTGTTAGTACAATGTCGCTGTCCAATGAACCAATCACAGGGCACATATAGACAAACAACCATTCACACTCACATTCATACCTATGGACAATTTGGAGTCACCAATTAACCTAGCATGTTTTTGGAATGTGGGAGGAAACCGGAGTACCCGGAGAAAACCCACGCATGCACGGGGAGAACATGCAAACTCCACACAGAGATGGCCGAGGGTGGAATTGAACTCTGGTCTCCTAGCTGTGAGGTCTGTGCGCTAACCACTCGTCCACTGCGCCGCCCCCATAGAAGAACATGTATTATTAACAGTATTATTTTATTGACCCGAGGAAGAACGCATCCATCCATTTTTTCTTTTCCTATTCAGGATGGTGGGGAGCTGGAGCCTATCCTAGCAGGTTTTGAACAAAAGGCAGACTACACCCTGGACTGAACAAAAGTACTGTTGTGCAAGTGCTCATGAATTACTTCAAAGTTAAGTTCATATTGTATAAATATGCATAGTTCACCTTCATACGTCATCATTTCAGTTTTAACTTGTTCAAAGTTCAGTTATGTCAATTTTTTTTAGAGAAGAAGTGAGAATGAAAGACTGCTGATTTGGGTCGTTTGAGGTGAAGATGAAGAAGGAGTACCGTGCAAAACCATGCAGCACCAGACGTTGCATTAATGGTAAGATGTATTTTATTATTATTATTACAGTATTATTATTAGTTAGCTGCAGTATAACATTATTAAAAATACTAAATTCAGGAAATCTACTGCACTGCATTATACAATCAGAAACCATTTTGGTGAAATTATTATTTAATATTTGTACATACCTGTACTGTATATGAATTCTAACAATGATAATAATGATTATAAAAATAATAAAATACTAAATAAACATTCTGTATCCTTTACACATAACAAACCCCCACTACAGATTAGGATTGGTGTCGTCAGATTTATGTTTAAAATTGAATTATTCTTTAAAAAAAGTCAATTATACTGACTCAGAACAGCAGAAGGAGAGACTTTTGTTTTTGCTGGCTTCCTTCGCAAAGGTCATGACCTCTTTAGAGGGAACAAGCTGTTTTAATAGGCTCTTACCACCACTAAGACCTTCTCCTTTCTCCCTTTATACTGACAACTGTGCGTGCGTGCGTGTGTGAGTGTGTGTGTGTGCACACGGCCAGCCAGAGTGTGTGGCACAGCGCTGTCGACATGCCCCGAGGCCATTGTCTTACCTACGGCGTCCGGCTGACGATAAACGCATTTATACCTGCTCGGTGTGTGTGTTTGCTCTCTAAGCTCTAAGTAATAAAGTTGGCCACGCTGCATTCGCGATAAGGCATTACGCTGTTGACCTCTGACCCCTCACTCTTCTTAATATGGAAAAAAAAACGCAGGCAACAGGCGGGAGAGGCAATGTTTGAGCAAAGTGCTCAGTGAAGGTAAATTGTTATCATGTGGTGTGAATGCATGAGGATGATTAAAAAAACGCCGTTTGCTGCCAGATGTCATTTCACCGTGCAGCTGTGCCCTCTGAAACATTTGCACATTGTCATGTGAGACCTTTGTTCAGCGAACATCAACTCACTGCACGTGTGCTTTTCTTTTTCTTTGGCTTTTTTGTGGATTACAAATGGAGTAGCCTCAACATGGGGTGTTAAAGCTATCATTGTTACTAAGAGTCTGTTTGCTTTTTTGTTTGGCTTTCTGTTATTGCTTTTTAGCAAAATAATTTTGTTGTAAAAAGAAGTATGAAGGAATGTTGGCTGTATGGTTAATAGTTTTTTTTGAGTCACAGTCATACTAGAATACAGTTATTTTCGTTAAAGTTACTATGATAATAAAATCTACTATGAGCTAAAGTAGTGCAGTTGTGTATTTATGAAAAAATAATGTCTGTAATTTTCTGATAATTAACTTGAATTAACAAATTGTAATGAAAGACATCTATTTTCAAGATAAAGTTTGTATATTTTCAATAAGGCAGTTGTATTTATCCATCCATCCATCTGTTTTCTATGCCGCTTATCCTCACTAAGATCACGGGTATGCTGGAGCCTATCCCAGCTGTCTTTGGGCAACAACGGTCCAGTTGTATTTATTTATTCAAAAATGTAAAATTAAATTTGCATATTTTCAAACATTTTAATTTAATTTATTTGTCTATTTCTGAGGGAAAACTGTTTTATTTTTTCAACAAAAAAAGTAATATTGTGAATATGTCTTACCTGCAAAAGAACTGGCCTGCACTCAAAGGACCTGACTCAATGTCATTTTTTCCCCTCTTTCTCAAATTCAAGGGTCATCAAATGAGGATGAAATTGAGGATGGCACCAAGATGGCCATGACGGCAGAGTTGCAGAAGATCCCAGAAGAAGGCCTGTCAGAAAAGGCTAGGAAAGTGAGATACACTCCAAGGGGATTACTTAGAAGAGGGAAACTTGTAGTTTGTAGTTTTTAAATCTTGTGACCTCAGTTCTAGAACTTTTCTGCAATTGATTAATATAATTATTAATAAGAGGCTGCACGGCGGGTGAGTGGTTAGCGTGCAGGCCTCACAGCTAGGAGACCCGAGTTTAATCCCACCCTCGGCCATCTCTGTGTGGAGTTTGCATGTTGTCCCTGTGCATGTGTTGGTTTTCTCCGGGTACTCCGGTTTCCTCCCACATTCCAAAAACATGCTAGGTTAATTGGTGACTCCAAATTGTCCATAGGTATGAATGTGAGTGTGAATGGTTGTTTGTCTATATGTGCCCTGTGATTGGCTGGCCACCAGTCCAGGGTGTACCCCGCCTCTCGCCCAAAGACAGCTGGGCTGGGCTCCAGCACCCTTGCGACCCTTGTGAGGAAAAAGCGGTAGAAGATGAATGAGTGAATTATTAATAAGTTGTATTGCCCATATACCCATGTCACAGTAAGTTCCACAAAAGTGTATGTTTTGTTGCACGTGTGTGTATTTGTTGCAATGTATCTCTTCAGAGTGTGTATCACATGGTCCGCCTGGTTTGTTGGCGGTCTTGAAGACATTCACCACCATTCCATTAGGCTGTAAGTGGAAGTGGAAGTGTATGAGATGTGTGTGTGTGTGTGTGTGACTTGGCCTGTATTGGGGTCAGGTTGGGAAATATAGAAGCTTCCAGGCACTCAGCACAGTAATTGAAAATCTATTTGGCTCAAAGTGAGGAGAGCGGGCGAAAGAGTGGAGAACAAATGAAAGAGGGAAAGACAGAGGTGGAGGAGGAAGGGGAGGGCAGCGGGTGGATGAGACAAAAAGATAATGTTGAGGGGGAGGGAGGAGGAAATTATGTTATTCTAGAAGGTGAAGTCAGTGGAGAAGACGAGGGAGGATGGAGTTGTGGACAAAAAGCAAAGACGACAGCTGAGGAAGTGTCCTACAAATGACCCCCTGCCCCCATCACCGGTTATCTGTTGGTGTGTTTTAGTGAGGATATAATAGTAATATTCATTCATTCATTTTCTACCGTCTTGATGTCTTGTGTTCATCCAATAAGTTTTCTATTGATACTGCACACTCTAATAACACCACTGTGTCCTTCACTGTATTTACGCATTAGTCCAAGTCCAATCCACCTCACCTAGGATTGTGTCTGAGTGCCTGTTTAAAGGTCGTCCACTTTTCTTCACTAATGAATTTAAACACGCAGGATGACTGGACGAGAATGTGAAAGGTCACGGGAGAGGTGGTGTGTGAGATGTTGTTGGAGCAATAGTGTTTGTTTAGAAGTGTCAGAAGATGAGAAAAACACATTGCGCACCTTTCAACCTCTTTACTGCCATATTGGATAGTTTTGTTCACTTCAACATTACGTACACACAAGAGCAGCAAAGAGAATCTTTACTAATCTTTACTAGTTTAGTTTAAGTAACATTTTAAGTGCAAAAAGAAGTTAATCCCTCGAAAAACATGTGATTGATTCTATAGACATGTTGATTTTCACCAAGTGTCTTTTACAACTAATCCATGAAGAATCCTTCTTCCTTCCTTCTACTTCCTCTTCCTCCCAGGATGTCAGGGTCACATCAAAGGCAGAGCACTGACCTTCGACCCAGTGACCCTAGTTTAGCAGCTTTACGACACAGCGGGGCGAGAATCCATTAGCTACAGCGACAATAAAAACACACAAGGAGCCCGACTGGACTTTTACACAGGTGATGTAAATGTTTATTTTTGGATTAATCTTCGAAGCAAAGACTAATAATATTAATGATTGAATAACACACCCACTGAGTCATTTATTTTCTCTCTATATATCATATATCATTTAAAATACATGTCATATACTGCACAAATAAAGCTGTTTATTGTTGAAAAAAAGTTGGAAAATGTATTTCTTTTAGAGAAAAAGTCACAGTCATACGAGAATAGTTATTTTTGTTAAAGTTACTATGAGAATAAAATCTACTATGAGCTAAAGTAGTGCAGTTGTGTATTTATGAGAAAATAATCTCTGTAATTTTCTGATAATTAACTTGAATTAACAAATTGTAATGAAAGACATATATTTTCAAGATAAAGTTTGTATATTTTCAATAAGGCAGTTGTATTTATCCATCCATCCA
This sequence comes from Doryrhamphus excisus, assembly GCF_030265055.1. Lineage (NCBI taxonomy): Eukaryota > Metazoa > Chordata > Actinopteri > Syngnathiformes > Syngnathidae > Doryrhamphus > Doryrhamphus excisus. Next base: position 7,775,118 of record NC_080466.1, on the reverse strand, counting down.
TCCATCTGTTTTCTATGCCGCTTATCCTCACTAAGATCACGGGTATGCTGGAGCCTATCCTAACTGTCTTTGGGCAACAACCGGTCCAGTTATATTCATTTCTTTAAAAATGTTATTTTCAAAAATTTCAATTTAATGTATTTGTTTATTTCTGAGGGAAAAAAAATGTTGTGAGTATGTCTTACCTGCATAAGTATTAGCAATGTGTCACAAATAACGAAAAAGCCAGGCTTTTGAGTTACTTATGCACATATTTTCCCTTTCAGTGTGGACCTAATAGTTTTTTGTAAATGATATTGTTGTTTTGTGTTTGTGTGATGGCGGCAAGGCTCCATTTGACGTCGGCCTCAAATGCTGAGTCCTGTTTTTGTCCCCATGAGTAACTTATGTAAACAGTTTGGCATGGCGTGCAGCCCCTCGTTAGTATTCCACCTCATACCTAGGAGAAACCATTAGCATAGAAACGCGCACATTCACATGCAGATGGGTAGCTCTGAGCCTCTTAGCTGTGCGGCTAATGGCGCTAGCCACTTAATTAAGGTCACTTATGGGCAAACTCTGTTAGCATAGGCGCTAATAAGTACTGGCCAGACAATGGGGGAGTGTGTGTGTGTGCATTTATGTGTGTGTGTGTTAATGATATGACTGTAAACCCTGACCTGCAGCCTCCATTACCGCCTGTTTATTGAGTGGTGTGTTTTGCAGAGTGCCTCTTAAAGGTGATATCATTGAAACTGGACATCGGCACAGTTTTTGGAGTTTGATGTGTGTGTGTGTGTGTGTGTGTGTGTGTGTGTGTGTGTGTGTGTGGTCTCAACAAAAAAAAAAGAGATAAAGTGTCCACAGTGGAAGCCATGTTGAAAGTGAATATCCGGCACCTGGTTAATTTATGGCCCCTCTTCCTTTCCTTTTCGTGTCTCTCGCTCCTGTCTTCCCTTCCGGCGCCTCTGAGGTCGCGTCTTCTAGAAACAATTAGTTCCTCCTCAACTCCCCAAGCAGACTGGCCAAGCACTCATTTCAGTTTGGTGTGGTTTTTTTTTGTTTACAGTGTGTGGACATGTGTGCGCCATCCTGTTGGGGAGCGGAACATTGTCGTCAGACCATCACCGCACAAGAGGGTTCCACTGACATGTGAGGATGAGAGGTAACAGGAAGTTAAGGTAAAAGGTCAAGAGAAGAGAGTGGTAGGTATCTAGGGAATATTGACATAACAGGAACAAAGTTCGAATTAGGACACCCAATGGGGCGGCATACATATGTGGCGCATATAGTACGTTTTGCTTGGACTTGTGTCATTTTCTACCGCTTTTTCCTCATGAGGGTCGCGGGGGGTGCTGGAGCCTATCCCAGCTGTCTTCGGGCGAGAGGCGGGGTACACCCTGGACTGGTCGCCAGCCAATCACAGGGCACATATAGACAAACAACCATTCACACTCACATTCATAACTATGGACAATTTGGAGTCGCCAATTAACCTAGCATGTTTTTGGAATGTGGGAGGAAACTGGAGTACCCGGGGAGAACATGCTATCTCCATACAGAGATGGCCGAGGGTGGAATTGAACCCTGGTCTCCTAGCTGTGAGGTCTGCGCGCTAACCACTAGACCGCCGTGCCGCCCAATTTGACGATATTGTTAAAGGCTAAAAAACTGATTACACATTCATTGTAGTTGTCAAATATAACAGAGTGTAAACAGTGCTTCTGACTTGTAAGGACTCAAAAATGTCAAGCCAGCGACTTCAGACATGAGTCAAGCAGTCTTGTTTTGACATCAGATGTGCGTCTTTACTAAAGACTGGAGCTCACTTCCACTTCTCACACGCAAACCTTCAATATCCACTTGACAGTCCTTGCTGTAGCAGCATCCTTTTTTGCCACTCAAGATGGCATTTTCATATTTTTAAACAGAGAGACCATTTGTATTTACGTGTAGAACAGCAGCAGCAGTGGTGTAAATGGTGTCACTCTCAGGAGCTCATAGGTCAAAGGTCAGATAAACAGTAGACAGGAGGGCCTTGTCCCAGGAGAGAGAGAGAGCGAGAGAGAGAGCAGGGGCTTTAATTCTTAAACAACTTAAGTGGAATTAGCATTTGACCACGGTAGTAATTAAACTCATTAAAAGTTATTCAATATGGTAAATGTTTGGAGGTGAGAGAAGAAAACAGACACACCTGCATATCATGGCCAGAGTTCATTTTCATTTATTATGTGATTAATGAATTTATAATTATTTCATAAATCGTCACAGTCAAGACATGATCGAGAAATATTGTCACATTCTAATCTGATTTACCATGTATTTGATGATTCATACCATCCATCCATTTTCTGTACCGCTTATCCTCACATAGGTCATGGGCATGCTGGAGCCTATCCCAGCTTTCTTCAGGCGAGAGGCGGGGCCAGCCAATCACAGGGCACATATAGACAAACAACCATTCACACTCACATTCATACCTATGGACAATTTGGAGTGACCAATTAACCTAGCATGTTTTTGGAATGTGGGAGGAAACCGGAGTACCTGGAGAAATGTCAAATTGCATGATGGTAGGACAAATTCAAATATGTTAGCAGGTCTGCACTGATAGCTGTGCGGTGGTCGTGTGGTTAGCGGGTTGGCCACACTGTCAGGGGTTCGAATCTCTGTGTGGAGTTTGCATGTTCTCCCCATGCGATTGTGGGTTCTCTCCGGGTTCTCCGGGTTTCTATGTGCCCTGCGGTTCGGCTGGCGACCAGTCCATTGTGTACCACGCCTCTCGGTCAAAAGACAGCTGGGATAGGCTCCAGCAGACCCATGACCTCAGTATCTGAGAAGAACTGATTTATATCAACAAGTTAATGGATAACTAACTGAGAATGTCAAGGTGTCAGTCAGACATTCAAGTATTTATTTTTGATAAATGCTTGGAATATCTGATTGCATTATCAGATAATATTCAAGTATAGAACAACTGCGCATACTAAAATAGTAAAGAATTATGTCAGAAGAAAGAATAAATACATTTAGAAATTGAAGTGCATTATTAACAAACGGGCTTTTTTGAGCCACATAAAATGACATGTCGGGCCACATCTGTACCTCGGGCCTTGAGTTTGTCACCTGTGCTTTAGATGCTCACTCAAGTGTCGCACAATTTGTTGACGTCTCTGATGTGAAGTTTTGTTTGACTTTTGAGTGATGTTTCCACTAAAAAAAATGGAGGCTGGGATCTAATTTATGTTGATTCTATTTGACCAATAAGCCTCCCTTGTGGATTCTTCTCCATTTCATTGTGATTCTGACAATGTCGTCTCACAAAAAAGACTTATCAACACCTTAAATGTGAGGAAGGATGATGATAATGATGATGATGATGGAAGGGATGCAGGGAGCCCTGAGAGGAGAACTGACAGTGAAGCAGAAGATGTATGGAAGGATAAAAGATGGATTAAGCTTGTGCCTCACATTGGCAGGAGTGCTTTCCTGTTGGTTAAGCTGGGAGATGTGCCACTTTATTTGTTGCACCCAGGAGAAAGGCTTCATCGCAAACATATTTATGTATTTATGTGTGTGTGTGTGTGCAAAGCCCCTTACATGTGATAATGACAGCTGTAATGTCTGCCATCTACTCTACTCCTCTTGCATGTTTGTGTACCTGAAGCTTCCACGTGCTTTCAAAGCTTGGTGTGTGTAACCTATCAGTGAGGGATAAGCTTATATATATATATATATATATATATAAGCTTATCCCTCACTGATAGGGAGGTGTGTGTGTGTGAGAGAGAGAGAGAGAGAGAGAGAGAGAGAGAGAGAGAGAGAGATGAATGGTCTGTGACAGGTGTTGGGTATGAGATCTCCAATTATCACACTTTAATACCTTTTTACACGCACTCAGACACAAACGCGCACACACAGAAATATCCAGAGAGACAAGTAAAAAAGTCTAAAAATGAAGACAAATTAGATTTTTTATTATATTGTATGTTATATGCTCATTTATAATGTAATAATATCCAATGGTAAAATAAGTGATTGCAATGAATTATAGTAGAGTGACAAAAACTCAATGGAGGAACTAATACAGTGGACAATTTTCCTCATAGAAACTAATGGAAATAATCTGTTCCAGGGTGAAACTCTTGCCACATTATACGTGTTCATTAACTGTGCGGAAAAAGTTTTAAGTAACATTTCAACATTCTTAACAGGCTTAGGTGTAACAAAAAGGTTAACTATTATATGATAACCACTATATACCATAACCACACAACAATAAAGGGGATCTATAACACCTTTTTCGGCTCTTTTTGACCCCGACACATAATAATCCACACAGACAACTTTCTGGATCTTCCAGAATATGCACCTATTGCAACTCGTGCATCCCGTCAAAATGGTCTGTTTTAATTTGTAACTACCCCCACTTTCTAATATGGTGGGTATAGGAGTTTATAATAAACGAATAAAGTCATTGGAGAGCTAATGGAAAAGGGTTCAGGAGTTACTGGCAGCTCATGATCTACTGGCTGGAGACCCCTGATTTACCATGTATGAACTCAGAGTGAGTGGTAACGTAGCACCGCTGGTGTGGTGGATCTCAGGATAAGCTGGACATGTGGAAACCTTGCCTGCCCGAAGAGGAGCACTCATTGTCGGACACACTTTGTGAGCCGTAGTGGATGCAAAAAAAAAAATAGAAGCCGGACATGAGGGAGCCGAGTGGACGCACAGCATGTCGGACAAAACAGTCCGGTGTGAAATGCAGTTGACAGATGAAAATATTTTTCTCTTGCTGAGACTCACCAAATACATGACTTCTACCTGAGATTGTTTGGTAACCATAACTGTGGCACAGCTTGGGGGAACGCAGAGAGCATATCTGGCTCACAGCCACGCCCATATGGAAGCCCGCTCCTCTGTGACATCACAAAGGAATAGTTTTGCAAAGCCCTCTGAAATCGAACGTTTTGAGCCATCCCAAACTTCTTTCAGGGCTCACTTCCAAATGTGCAAACCTCATTATCTGAAACTTTGGCATCGTTTAACACAATAATATAACATTTTAACTACATTTATGGGTCAGAAAAGTAGAAAATGCATAATAGGTCTCCTTTAACATGTAAAGTGATAACGCTCTCAAAAGACCCATGCATTAATTGCCACACAAGTATAAAAAGAATGTAACCATTGTAAAAAAAAAAAGCTTTTAGTGACGTATAGCAACACTAGAGTCTTCTTACTTTGACTGTGAGCCACCAAAAGCCAAAGAAAAAGAATAACTAATACTTGTAAGGCGACTTGATCTTAACACACTTACTTCTCATTCATTCTGTTGGAGCCTATCCCAGCTGGTCGCCAGCCAATCACAGGGCACATATAGACAAACAACCATTCACACTCACATTCATACCTATGGACAATTTGGAGTCACCAATTAACCTAGCATGTTTTTGGAATGGAACTCTTTTTGGAAAGAGTACCTGGAGAAAATCCCCGCATGCACGGGGAGAACATGGCTGAGGGTGGAATTGAACCCTGGTCTCCTAGCTGTGAGGTCTGCACGCTAACCACTAGACCGCCGTGCCGCCACACTTACTTCTCTTTTCAATGAAACACGTCTCAGCTCGGCTTGCTGTCTTCTCCCTCCTTTTGATTGTGGCGTATCTTTCTCCTCATCAGACGCACAATGACATCATTTAACGGAGACGGTGCTGGAGGTCGACATCATCCGCTGCCTGTCAATCATCATCAACGCCCTCCAGGAAAAAGGTTTATCTGCTGCTGACGGACTGACAGATCGGTACCTATTCATGTATGTGTGCTGATTTTCTGCATTTGCTTCAAACAAATGTGGCGTCTACACATGAGGCAAATAAATGAGGAAAAAAATGCTTATATATTTAAGGCTTCAAAACCATTCAGGAGGGTTTTTCATACCTTCTTTGTCCTGGTTGACAAAAATAAAGCCCCTATAATGCTTGAACTAGCTAGCTAATGAAAAAAGGGGCCAAACAAGATGAAAACGCCAAAAAGTGTATTAGGTATTAAAGGTCCATTTTAGTCAGTTTACTTAATTTGTGCTACGTATAAGTTGCTTAACTCTGCTATCTGAGTTTAATTAATACTCTGTGTGGACAAAAATGAAAATGTACCACTGTACCAATTCTCCAACTATGGTTTTTGTGGAATTTTACAACCTTTAAACAGCAGATTATGCATCTATTTCTACTATTTCTAATACATACTATTCTACTTTTGTTGCAGTTGCTAATGATTTACAGTGAATGAATCTTTTGTAACTGTGAGATGGAATTTTGTGGCGCAGGTCCATTCCTGCTCATGTGTTTGTACAGTTCTTTGTGTTTTCACAGGGTGTGTGTGTGTGTGTGTTCCGCTCGGACAACCGTCACAGGCTCATGCACTCGCTGTCATCCATGATGGTGCGTACAGTATGTTTACACATGGCACACTGTGGGACTGTGTGTGTACCGTGTGTGTGTGTGTGTGTGCTTGTCATGAGCCTGCAGTCTGGAGTCATGCTCCAGGCCCGACACTCAAGCAACGGGGTGGCCCGGCGTCCCACAGGCCCCATGGCTCCAAGCCTGACCCGGAGAATGTTCCAGATCTGTGAAGAAGCTCCATCCGTTTGTGCGCTTACCGTTTGAATGTGTGTGTGTGTCTGTGTCACTGATTAGCAGACAAGAGGTTTATTGATGCTCTGCTAAATGATGTTCCCAGAGCAGATACGCAGCTGAGGAAGAGGAGTAGGAAGACTCACAAAGCTAATAATACTAGAAGGGGGAAGAAGATTAGATTTTTTTATTGGTTTCACAGACACCCGCACACATACAGTATACACACACGACTATTATGCTTGTAGTCACTGTTATTACTACCTTTAGACTGTGATGGCGGCATACATTACTTTTGACTGTATTTGCATTGAAAGCTATGTAGAAATATCAAATATCCTAAAATGAACACTGACATTGAATTGAAAATGAGAAAAATAAAAATCACCGATATAAAAATATTGCGGGTGGCACGGCAGTCTAGTGGTTAGCGCGCAGACCTCACAGCTTGGAGACCAGGGTTCAATTCCACCCTCGGCCATCTCTGTGTGGAGTTTGCATGTTCTCCCCGTGTATGCGTGGGTTTTCTCCGGGTACTCCGGTTTCCTCCCACATTCCAAAAACATGCTAGGTTAATTGGCGACTCCAAATTGTCCATAGGTATGAATGTGAGTGTGAATGGTTGTTTGTCTATATGTGCCCTGTGATTGGCTGGCGACCAATCCAGGGTGTACCCCGCCTCTCGCCCGAAGACAGCTGGGATAGGCGCCAGCACTCCCTGTGACCCTCTTGAGGAAAAAGCGGTAGAAAATGAATGAATGAATAAAAATATTGCCTGTACTGCAAATGGAATGGAAATGTAAAAAAAAAAGTTATCCTTTTTTTTTTTAACTCAGAACACAGACAGTGGGGACCGAGGGAAAAGAGAATACAGCTATACAAACCCTAAAAAAAAACAAAACAAAACAGGAACACCTCATGATTAAATGACTTCAGAGGGGACAGACAGAAAAAAGATAACGCAAAAAAAAATCAATTAGTACATCTGAAAAGATGACAGACAGGAAAGACAGAACAGAACAAAAAAAGACAGTAGAAAGGGGCAGGGAGAAAAAAGAGAACATAGGACATGAAAAGAGAGACAGCAAAAGAAAGCAACATCAGAGGCGTGTATTTGCCACAAGAGGGGACACACGGAAAAATTAACAAAACACAACATAGATGACTGCTTGAATTATGATAAGAAGAAAAGAAAAACACAAATAAAGGCAACAAAACTGGCTAATACTTAGTTTAAGAGGGGACATACAGAGGGAAGATGAAAAAAATGATGTCCAAAAACAATAATAAATCATCAGCGTCAACACTATTGCATGGTTTAAGAGGGGGCAGACATACGTAGAGAATGAACAGAGCAATAGCCAAGGTACCAATAAACAGCAGCAACCACACCTCCTAATAATTGGCTTAAGATAGGGCAGAGAGAAACGACAACAACAAGGGTGACAATTTAGAATTTACGAGGCGATAGGCCAGTAGCGTGTATACAAATATCTATTAACGTGATACAAGTGTGCATGTAAACATATGGAGCGTCTTTATGTAGGCGTTCTCCTGGGCACTATAATCCACTGTGTGTATTGCGTGTCTACACGGGTTTGTATCAGTCGCTACATGTGTGATCAGTAAGGATGTTTGTGTGTTGTTGCAGCACAGTCCCACGATGGCCGTTCCCTCTGCTGCTCCAGAAGACGCCTGCACGGGCGATAGCATTGTGTCCCTGTCCAAAGACCTGCCGGCTGCCCTATTCCGCCATGTCTTTATCATGCTAATACAGCCAGAAGCAGGGAGGCGGGAGGAGAGGAACGATGGCACCATAAATAGAGGAGAGGTAATCTTTCCCCTCCTCTCTTTTCTTTCTCTCTGTCCGCCCTCCTTTCTTTGCCTCCCCCCTTTCCTCCGCCGCCTTTCTTCTCATGCCCGCACCCTCTTCATCTGCCGCTTCCTTATCTCAGCCCTCACTTCTTTGATAATCCCTCTGAACATTGTCTTCATAATTACACACAACAATGATTTCCATCCTTGCAGGAGAAATGTGCACTAAGAATATTTCATATTTCACAGGGAGGGAGAGAGAGAATTAATAAGTTGGGCCTCTCTCCTGCATGTGTGTGTGTGTGTGTTGTTTTAACACGACTGTTACATTATGCATGCTGACAGCCTGTCCTGTTCCCTTTAAAGGCCCATCTTGTTTCCCCATTATATCTGCTTTCCCAGTTAATAGAGCTCTTTGTGTGCCACTTCCCTTCATGCACACGCTGTTACAACACAAAAGGTCAACGCCGCTACGACCTGACACAGTCACCGCCGCCATCACTCGCTCCGGTGACGATAGCCCTACAGCGGACTTACATGTTTTCATATAAACCAGTAGAAGCGGAACTTTCTTTGTTTTGCTCCTCCGTCAGTACATGTTTCTTTGTCAGTCCTTCCTCCAGCTTTCATGTATGATTCTACAGAACCTATTGATTTTGAAGTGTCAGTAGTGGGTTCCTATCAGTATGTTACAAGTCAGTCTTTTTTATTCTACATTTTCAAGAATTTTGAAAAATGTCCGACATTGTTTGAGGTTTCTTGTGTTAGAGGTAACAGCATACTAAAAATGAAAAAATGTAACCCATCTTCTTCATACTTTTTGATATAGCAAATTTGAACTTTGGTCGAAAAAGAACTTAATAATTTATGTTTTCAAATATTTATTTGTCCCATCTATTGATTTATTTTAAAACCGAAAAAAAAACGAAACCGAAAAAAAAGTGTTCTTACTTTTTATTTACTTGTATATGAAGTGCATGTGCCCTATCCTTGTCTTTGGAAAAACTCTTCGGTATACTTTGTACTTTATACTTTGCTTTTATACTTTGCTGACTCTAGCACTGTTTCCCCAAAGCTTGCGCTGGCTTTTTTTTTATTGTCCGATTTGATGTTAATATGAGAGTGGTGTGTAGTCAGGGCCAGCAAAGCCTTCTCTGCTGGCCTAAATTTTATCAAAAGCGCAGACTCACATTTGCAACTTAAATGCTAGTATATGTTCCATTATATTGTATTAATTTATTCCAGCAGTCTTTTTATCTTCATCTTTGCCTATGTTTGATTTTTTATTTTGTCTAATCTGATTGAGGCTTCTATGTGTTGACATACCAGGGAATACCAGGGGAATATCATATCAGGGTGCTGGCCCATGTCACCTACACATTGTTAGATATTGAGCTGTTTTTTTTATCAGAGTTCATATTTTGCCTGTCAGAACAGTAACATCAGAACTTTTACACCTTCTGATTGGTTGATTGGTTGAGAATAAAACTGTTGAAAGCGTCAGGTGCACCGTTGACTATGTATTTGACGCTATGTAAATACAGTATTAGTATCCCCTGTTTTTATTGACCTGTGGCACATTGTAGACATGAAATTAAACAAAAAAACAACAGGACCGATGGAAAATAAGAGTAAAAATGTGTAATGTAGTGAGGAAAACCTGAAATATTCATACTAAAAATGAATTTTAATATGCTTTATCACCTATGACACAAAACTGACTTTAAATTTAAATCAAATGTCTTTTTTTCCATCAAGGAAGCCCCTGCTCCCTTGCATCCATGTGGTCCTCACTGGAAAGTCCTCTGTGTTCGGGGTTCCCATTAGGTTTAGGGCTAACCCCATAACGCTAAAACTAGATCATTACTTGTTTCTCAGCACTCTATACAATTAAAAAAAACAAGCTTCTTCAAGGTAATGCATGATTTAATGATGTCAAAGCAAAAAAATCTAAATTGAAATGAGAAAACCTCTTGCCAGTACTGCAAAATGTTTGACTGACTTTCTTTGTGCTTTTAGGATTTGTTCTACACATTGGATATATGACGTTTAAGATATCTGAGGGTCAAAACTCAGATCAGTAAGTATGGATTAGTGTTCTGTATCAAAACAAGCACCCCATTCATCATGAATGATATACACACTGAGGTCAAAGGTGGATCAGCATATTAAGTGTTTTATGAGTTTTTTTTTATTTTGTCAAGAACCCCATTGACTTAGAGCTGACAAGTTAGATGTTTTTAATTTACCTTTAAATACATAGCGCTTTATAATTTCCTAAATCCATCAGATGTGCAATTTGACTGCAAATGAAATGACTAAAATATGCAGTGATTGTATTTGATGGCACCAATTCCTTATTAAACGCTGCTATGACCATCATTCCCCGCACAGCTCACCATAATTCCTTTGAGTTAAGACATGCTTTGGACACTTTTCCTTACAAATGACATAAAGGCAGTGAGAAAGTGTGCGTCTGAATACGTTTGCATAAAATCTTCTCTTCATTATAATAAGGCACATGAAATCATATCTGATCATCCACTTTTCTGTTGTTTTTTTTTCTCTCCTTCCCTGTTCCCTCTTTGACCTTGTGAACATCCCTCATGTGAGTTCAGGCCTGCGCCGCTGATCCATGGATGCTAATGGGCCTTCCTGCTGCTTCCATAGCACACACCATTGCTGCTGCAGGAACACCCAGAGGCTCTCTTCATGTTTGTTTTTGTTTTGAAAAAAAGGTACAAATGAAAACTGAAAGAACAATATTTGTGTGTGTGATACTCATGTACAGTACACGTGTCCACGTGTGTATGTGTGTGTGTATGGAGATGATTTCACGGTGAGGATTAAAGAGGGTCAGGTATGATATCTTGTTTCCTGTGACCCGCTCATCACAAGCTTTCCCACACTCATCACTTGACTCTATCACATCCCTCAACCCAAACACACACACACATGGCGCTGAGCTAGCTAGTAAATCCACATTATCTCCAGATACCTGTGCATGTGTGCCGAAATGTCTATTTGTGTGTGTGTAACGTTATAGTCTTGTCATACTCAACACTCCAGAGTGAGTGTGTGTGCGTGCGTGTTTCCTGCAACTCATTGCAGGTTATCATAACAACTGCTTCTCCTGTCAGCAGCCCATAATGTCAGATTTACAGGGTTGCCCCGGGCACTAGCGGGGGTTACTGTGGCTGAGGGATTCTACAGCATTTGACATAGTCAGAGAGACCATCCATCACGCATAGAAAGTGCCAAAAAACTGGAAAATAGAGCAACAAAGTAACTTACAAAAAATAAAAAATGTTTTTACAAATTATGAAAAGATGCATTTGTGCAAATCACAATAATATATAACATATGCCATATGTCTAATGGATGCCAGGTACTCTCTGCAGTTAAGTAAATATGTGCTTGTCGCCGCCATATGAAGAAATACAGCACAATCTACTGTGATTATACAAGTCAAAATTTGCTCTATAACTTTCACTTTTTTTAAGGACAAGATGTGCTTTTAAAAATGCCATATTAATTATAAGTTTTCTATGTGAAAGACAACTTCTCTCTGTTTCTCTGTGCTTAGCTAACTTTGCAGTAAAACTGTTTGTCTTTGTACAGCGATGATGTGATCAAAGGCACGCTCTAACACTTTTAAATGTTCCTCGCCGGCACTGATGCGTAAAAAAACACAAATAAATCTCGGGGATGTATCAAGGCGCATGATCCTGTGCCACATTTTGAATGTTTTGTTCTTATCAGGCTTTTTTCTCATTCTTTATCTCATCTTGATATATCTTTTTTAATTCTTATCGTAATAGACTATTTCATGCACCGATGCCTGTTTTTAACTCGCTATGCAGCAGTGATGAGGTACAATTGGTTTGTTATGCTCCTGTTCGCTGTCTTTTATTGCTTCTCTTTTGTTCTTTTTATCCGCCCATATCCGGAAGTAGCTATTTTGTCCTCAAAGGCAGAAAGGGGTCGAATGTTTAAGTAAGAATGTTAAATTGTATTATTTATTTAGACCCAGAGAGACAGCAGCATGGTAGCAATGTATGCTGTTAATGTTAATCCTGACTAGCTTGGATTGGATCACCTGTGGGGAAGCTTACTCCATATTCAAATACCCCAACACTTTAAATAAATAAAATCACACATGGTGTTCAGAAAGCAACTCACATTATAACCAATGTCATCTTTGTAAACAAAGACATGACAATGTCTTTGCAAGCTTTGGAATCTTTTTTTTAGTTTTCAACACCCCCTGACTTTTTGGAAGATGGTACAACCAGGAAGTATATCGGACTTGGGAGGACCTGTAGACTGTTTCACGAGTCCAAGAGGCATGTGAGTAACAAAATTTACTCACACAAAAATAAGCTAGGCTAGCGAGCATTTGGTGGCAAAAGAGGCCTTTTTCACACTCATGTTATTTGTGTTTTTAAGCTAGTATCTATCTGTTTTAGTGAACCTTGAATGAATGTGTGTAAGACAACGCAAGTTAACTTTTAGGGCATAGCTAGTCATCTGGTCTGATTTGGTTGATTTCCATGCTCACTAACATTGCCTGCCACAACATTACAGCATTACCATTACAATGAATAACTAACAGCATCTTTAGACCTTAAATGATCACGTGCATGTTATTGAAATGAATTTTCCAGAGGTTTTTAATATCACAATCTGTATCAAGTTAACTTTATTGACTTAATTTATCACAACCAGACAATGACTCTATCAGTCACATCTCTGTGGCTGCTTCTGGGTATGTGTGGGCACCATTGACATGTACATGAATACCAGAAATCCATTAATTCTAATCATTATATTTGGCTCGCATGGGATTTTTTTTTAAAAAGCCTAACTTCAAATTGTGACAAATATAGACAATTATTAGTTCAATCTGTTCTTAAAATGTACTAGTTGGTTTACTAGTTTGTGTAATTTAGAGCTGAAGCGATCCTTTAAGATCCTTTAAGATCCTATCGCTTTACAGCAGGGTGTCCAAAGTGCATGATATAGCAAAAAGGGAAAATGTGAAGAAAAGAAGCTGACATGTTCATGCTAATTCATAATAAAGCAAAGCCATGTCTTTAAATGTATGGATGGTTCTCCTTAAAGGAGTACCAGTGACTGCACCATCACCTCAAGGGGCATAACGCACGCGACGCCTGCATTGACAACCAATGTGGACTTCAGCGTGTTTTCAGTTCAATAATGTTTTTTTTAAAAATCAAAATTCGGACAATTACGAACGTTCAAAATCATATGCGTTACGATCTGATTTTCTAATTATCTGTTTTTTCTAATCATTACACATTAGGAAACATATATATGTTCTTTATATCATGTTTCCACAGAAAGTGAAGTGTGGTGACTAAAAATGCTTTGACGAACAACGAGTTGGAAAGAGGGTCCATCCACTAGGTCTGTTACGTGCATGAAACATCACATTCTGGTCAGCCCAACAACGCTGGAAATGGTAAGCTGAATACAGAATAAGCATCACCAACACGAATTGTAATAAATTGTAATGTCTCCTGTTTCTGTGATTGGAATTGTCACAGAGTACATCAACTTGCCCGAGAAAAACAAAAAGGTAATGAATAACAGGCATTTTTTCCCTTGTTTATTAGCAGTACCAAGTAGGGCTGGGCGATTGAATATTGAATATCGATACATGCTATATAATCCCCATATCTTTCCACAACGTGATGTTAGACAAAAGTCAAAGGCAAATATGCGTGCAAAGTTGTATTAAAATGTATCGCCACAGACAACTTCTGTCTTCTTCATATCTAAGTTGTTGCTGCCGATCGGAGGAAAATAGAACTGTTGGCCCCTGCCGGTACAGAAATACACTGCATGCAAGAGCACACAGTAGATGCCAAGTCTTTTGTGTGAATGAGTTAAACATTTATTTACAATTGATTGACGGCTGTAATTAATATATATAATGATGAATACACAACGAGTAGCACGCAGGCCTCACAGCTAGGAGACCCGAGTTCAATTCCACCCTCGGCCATCTCTGTGTGGAGTTTGCATGTTCTCCAAAAACATGCTAGGTTAATTGGTGACTCCAAATTGTCCTTAGGTATGAATGTGAGTGTGAATGGTTGTTTGTCTATATGTGCTCTGTGATTGGCTGGCGACCAGTCCAGGGTGTAGCCAACCTCTCACCCAAAGACAGCTGGGATAGGCTCCAGCACCCCTGCGACCCTTGTGAGGATAAGCAATAGAAAATGAATGAATGAAATTATATGGGTCAGTAAGTTTTAAAAAATCCAAAAATGCTGTGGAAATGGCACCAAAAAGGAAACTTAGAGTGTGCGATAAAGAGTTAAAATATCCATAGCATGTGCCAGAGTTGTACTTATAAGCCATAACATGTACGTGCACTCGGGGAAGGGGGTGGGGCTGACATGTCATGATGTGCCATGTTAGTCACTGCCCCTCTGACAGCTCATGTCAATAGGAGGCTGATACAGCTGTCATCATGTCATGGTGTGAATGAGCTTGGCTCGGCTGTGCACGTCTGTATGTTTATACTCTGTAGTGTGTGTTGTGTAGTGTGATGTGTAGAATATAGTGTAGTGTGTGTAGAGTCCCAGACGGAAGCCCAGAGGACAGATGGCGGGTTCAGACGCAGACTGACACAGCGTAACCAAGTGATTACACACTCAATGACTCCCCCTGAAGAGAGGAGAGAGATAGTGAGAGGAGGGGCGAGGGTATGGGAGACAATTGAAGGAAGAGGGGCAGAGGGAGGAGGGGTGTTAGTGGATCAATTATTGGAAAAGTGTGGGGTATTGATGGAGAAAGTACAGGGTGTTAACATATGGAGGAAGGATGGACATAGTCTATTAGAGGAAGAAGGATGCCATTGTGAAATTTTTTTTTTCTCATCTTAACACTGAATGTGTTACGTGGGCGGCATTGGCAAAAGTACTATATTGTATTCCATGTACCTGGCCAGTACACTTAAAAGTTGGACTGTGTGTATGTGACACTTTTTTGTATTTTTTATGCCGGAGGTTACTGATGAGCGAGGGTCTCAAATGTGTTCTTTCACAGCAAACACATCTAGCATGACTTTTCTCATTAGGGTCATGGATGAGCTGGAGTCTGTTCCGGCTGACTTTGGATGAGAGGTGGTGTACACCCAGGATTAGTCACCCGTCAATCACAGGGCACATAAAGACAACTTTCACACCTATGGACAATTTAGTGTCTACAATGCTTTTGTCAGTGTCATATGTGATCAGTTGGTCACACTGGACTGAGCTCTCACTGCATGTTAAAAAGCCTTGTATGTGTCTGGAGCCTTTTGTGTGTGTTTGTGCATGCATGCAAGTGCTATCAAATCTCTGCCCACTGTTTACATGCCGGGCCAAATACGAACACACACAGGGAGTACTACCACTTCAGTGTAGCTCAGCTCAGGTCAGGTCAAGTGGGATCATGGGAAACAGTTCCTGTGGCCCTTCTCACCTTTTTCATCTCAAAGCGTTCCAAAAACATCCCAGACCTTACGGTTTAACGCCCGGTTGGTGTCATGTCATGAATTATGGAATTTGGGAATAAAATGTGGTCATTTTGTTAAATTCAACTTGATAGGTAATGTTGATAAACATTTAAAAGGCACTGAATGCATGTATGTATTTTTTTAACCCAACCATTATTGAGGCTATTGTGCTGAGGCTCACTGTGCTTAAGGGCTATATTTTTCTTTTAGATTTCACAGTGGTTAATTTCTTTTGATGGTTGTGTAAAGATTAAAGATTATAAAAAGTAACACATGTGAGGCACATCTGTGACGAAATTGTCACATTATCGCCGTGAGTGTCTTTTAAACTGTCAAAAGTAGCGGTGATAAACTTCTTTTTACACTTGTATGACAGTTGTTTTGTGGCGGCTACTTGACACTGTAACAGATTAAAATTTTCATTATTTTGTGTGATGAAAAATGACTTCCGAATGTGAAAGAGGTTCCATTCTTCTACTGGATATAGTTTATAAAGCGTTAAACATACCAATAACCAAATTATAAATCCATCCTAAGCTTACTGTAAGTGCCTATACTTCTATTTCTGATGTATTTCCCATTCTTCAGCTATCATCCTCAGCCTCTATCACTACACAAACAAGTTGTTGATGTTTAATAGATTTGAGAGAGAGCGAGAGAGAGAGAGGGCACCATCAATTTATCAGCTGCTTAACTGCGGCGAAAAAGCTATCATCGCTCTAATCTTGGCCTTTCAATTCGCCGGAGGGGAGGGGAGGAGGGTGGCAATGGGGCACACCCCATCTTGGAGATGATCTGTTAGCCCGCGTAAATGTTTATAACACGAGGCCAATCTCCAGGGTTTATCCATCAATGCACATCCAGTCACACACTTCCTTTTATTTTCGATGTCATTCTCCCGCTCGGTCTCTCTCTCTCTCCGGGGCATTTACAGGGATGTGAAAGCTGTTATTGGACAGGTCAGTGGAGTGGAACTGTCAGATAATAGGCTAGTTACCGCGGCAGCACATGAATGAGGGATGGAAAGGAGGTGGAGGGGGGTGAGATGGAGGTAACAGGGAGCGCCCTAGTTGCTCCTTAATCAAGAGCCAAACGGGGGAAATCTGAAGAGTTTAGACTCCCGGATGAAATGGATCGAGAGGTATAGAGCGATGAAATGGGCGAGGGAGGGTGAAAGGTAAGTAAACAGTGTGAAGAAATGTTAGAGGAGTGAGACAGCGAGGGAGTTTATTAGCATCCAGATGTTTTTGTCTGTTTGTCATTACCCAGAGTGCAACAGGAGCAGCATCAAGGTCACACTAATCAGACAGTGAAAATCGTGAGGATCACAAATGATCTAATGAATCTTCTCTACTTGTCTGTATGTGTGCTAAAATTGGTTGTATCCCAATCTGGGGTCTGCAGCCTACTTGACGTCACTACACGAAGGTTGTCCAACTTTGTCCAACTTTTGTGGCTCATCATATCTCAAGATTCCTTGTGCACTTCTGTCCAGCCCTTTAAAGATTTTTTGGGGGCATTTTGGCTTGATCCAAAATCCTTATGTGAAACATGAACACATTTTTCTATGCATTCTAAAGAGAGAAAACAAGTTAGTATCAGGGAGCTAACAATGCACGTCATGGGATGCACCTATTTCAACGGTAAATAATGTGTTGATGCCGATCAAAGTAGCCAAAAGTAACAAATAAATGAACTCACTGTTAATATTACAATCAATCAATTCAATTACAATCAGTTGATGGTTTTGCTGTACATTTGCTGACATTATTTGACGATTATTTCCTCGTTTTTCACATGAGTGAGAAACATGGAGCTGGGATTCCTGTCTACACTTACGCATTCTTAAAATGTGTAAAATGTGGTAATGGTTTTATTTCATTTGAACATGCATCAGATTACAATTGAGTGCATCCCATAATCAGTTCACAGTTCCACATGTTCAAAAGGAGTAGGAAGAAGCAAAGCTTATTAAATCCTACCCCTCCCTCTGGTACTTTTACAATCAGTAACTGTTACATTTGTTCACTTCCTGCTTTCAGTTACAGTTCAGTTTCAGATTGCTTACAGTTTAAGGTTATTATTATTATTCTAACAATGTACCTCGTACCGAAGTACCATAGTAAGTGTCAATAGTAAGTGTCAGTATAGTGATATATAAAGCACATCATGACTGGTTCAAGACTCTTCATCCTTGTATTTAGCAAACATCAACTGCTTGTATTGTCATCTCTTAATGAACAGTGCTTGTTATAGAGCTTCATGTAGACATTTGGAAAGTGTTCATATGCTTCATCCACATCATTTTCACTATACACACACTCCAATTTTGGTATTCCAGATCATTCTAAAAAGTGTTAATCCTTTTCTGTGTAGCCTACCAGAAAAGCCATTCTTTGCTGTCGTCATACTCCTCCTGGGAACTACGTACAACCACAAAAGCCGTCATCTTCAGTGTTGGAGCAGTCCAGCCCCCCTAAACCTGCTGGAGACTGTGGACCTCCCAACACTACTCCACACTGCCAATTAAGATGCACTGGTAGACCTTAGAAAAGCTGCTAAGTTGATACAGGAAATATGGTGAGACTTGAACCCGACCACGAATTAGTCACATCACTGTACAAGCCTCAGGGAGCGGGACGAAAATGTTGCGTCTTGTACACCGGAAATTATAGTAGTTACTTTCCGAAAATGGTAATTAAATTAGTCACAGAATTACTCTGTCATAAATGTGATTAGTTACCAGAGAAAGTAATTATTGCCTCAGGCAGAGGGAGGAATGAAGGTAGATGTGAAAAAGAAGCGCCATCCTTGTCGCCGATGTTATGTCCAAGAACGACTTTGCTCACCACTTTATTTACACCAACTGACACAATCGCCTGCGTGCGTTAGACAGCGCTTTACGGTACAATACGTCATACTGTCATACATTCATCAGGGCATAATAATGTGTCACATTTCACAGTTGGTAATGGTGTTGTAACATTTAAAATACTAATTGGACTACAGTGTATATTGAAAGTGGCCCCCTCCCTTCACGGCACCACACCCACGTTGGGGACCCGTCTATTTGAGAAGGACAACATCGGGGTTCAAATTTGTATAATGAATCTGTGCAATAATCCAACCAAGGTTGAACCGTTATCCAGAATACAGGGCTTCATGCTAGGGCTTTAGGGTGGGGGGTGGGCGGCATGGCGTGTGTTAATAAGATATTATTTTTTCCAAATGCACAGATGAGTCTGTGTGCTATTGTAACAATCACAGCTTCTTTTGATGTCCCACACTTGAATGAAGTGCTGCTCTTCAAACTGCTAATCTCACAAATGTAGTCAAGAGGAGGAAGAAAAGGAGGAGGTGGAGGAAGAAGGAGAAAAAGGGCAGGACACGTGGAGGAGAGGAGGCCACAAATTGGAAAATGAACGAAAAGGAAAAGCGATAAGAACTCCTGCTTTTTGAACTTGAAGAGCTTAATTTGAAATGTCAGGGCTAGTCCTCTTCCTCCTCCTCTTCCTCACCTTCCTGCCTCCTCCCTCAATAGTCAGTCCCCGCTGTATGCTGGTGAGGATTAAAATAATTAAACAGGCTCTGTTTTAATTAAGACAATAAAGCCGGCGGTCTCCGGGTGAACCCAGAGAGAGATGGCGGGAAGGCGGAGGGGCGGATTGATAAAGAGCTCTAACGGGAGAGGCGGGATGATAGGTGCTGTGGAGGGACACGCTTGATTGGCTTATCTGTCTTGTCTGTAGGGCTGGCCTATCTATTGCATGGCTGCATTGGACCTTTATATTCTTAAATACATTGGAACCTGTGAAAGTAAACACCCTTAAGTTCAAATATTTCATAAACTGACAAAACGGCTTTTTGTTGGGCTTTTCTCACACTTTACAAATGGAGGACGAACTTCAATCTATAAAGTTGAACAGCATCAGTTCTGTTGATTGCAGAGTTGCTCTAATTTCAAAGCAAAGGTTGTTGAGTGGTGGACGAGTGGCTAGCAAGCAGGCCTCACAGTTGGAAGACCCGAGTTCAATTCCACCCTCGGCCATCTCTATGTGGAGTTTGCATGTTCTCCCCGTGCATGTGTGGGTTTTCTCCGGGTTTCCTCCCACATTCCAAAAACATGCTAGGTTAATTGGCGACTCTTAATTGTCCATAGGTATGAATGTGAATGTAAATGGTTGTCTATGTGTGCTTGGTATGTGATTGGCTAGCGACCAGTCCAGGGTGTACCCCGCCTCTCGCCTCCCGCTTCTCGACCCTCGTGAGGATAAGTGGTCGAAAATGAATGAATGAATGGTTGTCAAGTGGTTAGCATGTTGGGCTCACAGTCAGAAGATCGTGGGTTTGTATCTCAGTTGCTCCACCTGTGCATGCAACGGCTCCTTCCGCCCTCATGCATAACTGCGACAAGCAGATAATGGATGGATGCTTCCCGTTGAAGTGAGTGTAAAGTGAGTTGATCAGTTCCTGTTCCAAAACTTAAAAACTTATATGTCAGAGTCAGGCATATAAATGTAACAACTAATTAGCCTAGGGCAATTGTGCTATGCTTGGGCCTGCTGTTTGGCTAATGTGAGTGCTTTGATACAGCTATGTGTGTAAAGGGGACCTATTGTGCTTTTTCCACTTTTTTAGAATCTTGTATTCTCGTGTTAAACGATGCCAAAGTTTCCGATAATGAGGTTTGCACATTTGGAAGTGAGCCCTGAAAGAATTTTGGAATGGCTCTGAATGCTCCGTTTCAGACTTTTTAACTCTTAACACTCTCACTGTGACATCACAGTGAACCTTGTGAGAAGTCAGCGGCTGATGACTTCCTTATATAGCTGAGTGGGACCAATAACAGCCAAGTGGGTGTGGCCATGGGAGGAATAAATGAAAGCAGACTATTTTGTAAATCCAAGGAAATACAGCTGGAATAGGTGCATATTCTGGAACATCTAGAAAGCTTTCTGTGCAGGTTATTGTGTGTAGCTGCTCTATAGGAATCTACAGCTCAATACAAAGGGCGGAAAATGAGCATGATAGGTCCCCTTTATTTTTGGTACACTTTTTTTGGGGCCAGACACTTTATAATAGAAATAATACAAAGTCGAACCGTGTAATAAAGATGTATCATAATAAAGGCTTTTGCTTCCCTGAAGATGGTTAGGGCATGATGTATTGGATGTACTTCCTATACAATTACAATAGTTCAGAAATGTTTTTGTACAAGTACTGAAGTACTGTATTTGAAAACGTTTTTTTAAACAAAAGTGAATCATTCTCTTATTTTTTTGTTGTTCTCTCAATGAGCAACCTGTATTAACATAAAAAATAAAACTCCAAATGTCTCACCAGCCATGAGCATCTTCACACATCACTGATTGTTAGCAACTCAGCGGACTCACATGGCTACTCATGTCAGTTATGTAGCTTTATTTATACATCCTTTGACAGACTCCTAGATTCCTAGCCAGGACCCGATCCTTCCTCTTGAAATCCTTTTTCTCATGACCCTCTCAGGCCATGTCACAGGTGCAAAAACAAAGCAATAAACAAACAGTGTGAAAACAATCACAGGCAAATGATGGGACAGCTGCAGCACGCTCGGCAGGGTTCTCTTCCATTAAGGCTAAAACGCTTCTTTATGACTTTGCCTTATGGACTTAATTCACCACTAAGTGAGTAGAGGTGCGTCTTTAGCACCTCGTACCCAATATGGAGCCAGTCAATTTGCCAGCTGACACCCTTGATACATAAATACATAAAGTGAAGAGCCCATTGAAACTCAATTATTCATTGAATCTTTTCATCATTTTTACTGTGCTTTAAGTAGTCCTAATGAGAAAGTACAAGAGAGTACAAATCTGTTCACAAACAAGGCAAAGTGGGATAACTGACTGACAGCTTTTGGAATAAACACTCCACCCTTTGCAATGTTAATATTTCAGTTTGTGCAACACAATGAAAAATCCAGAGGTTACATTGAGGGCTGAAATGCCAGACTGAAATTAATTCCGTTGGTGAGAATATTGCAAGCCGATGTGCTGGCCCGAGGCGAAAAATGAAACTGTGTGGCAACCAACAATAGCCGTTGATGAAATCCCATCTTCTTGTGCAGTCCAGCCCTAAAAGTCAGGCACGGAATTAGTTCAGTTTTCATTTAGTCTTTCTGGCTTTGTATTTGGGAATTAAATTCATCCATGCAGGGTATTCATCCTGTCTTCTTACAATGTTGCAAACAAGCATAACAAATGTACACTGTATAATTACAGCCAATACAAGAGCAGTATCAAAAATTTTGTATTCTTAAAGATAATAATGCTCAATTTCAGAATGTATTTTTATTTAACTGCAATGCTGTATATTTGCATACACTGTAGTGCAGTCAAGCTGTAGATTATACTTCACTTCCATGCACTCCTATACAGAGACAAACACACGCATAAAACTTCTCTTACTGATTAAACATTTAATCATTTTATAGCCCTACAATTTAGATATGGTTATTTATATATGGTTATGTCATTAATTTAACATTTTTAATCTATTTCTAATTGTTTAATACTTACATTTATTGCATTTCCAATTATTGTAAGTACCCTTAACAGGTTTAAGAAAATAAGTCTGCATGTAACTGGACCATTATGTGCCTTTTCCAGAAAATGCTTTCTTCTGTCTCACAATGTTATATTAGGGGGCTAACTGAGTCTTGCACTACACTTAATGAAAATGCTTAATGAAAACAAAAGCATATGTTCAAAAAGCTATGTTAAAATAGCCATAAACATTTAGTGTATCAATTTTTTGACATATGCTGCAGAGTGAACAAACATGGAGTTTGCAGGAAGCTAAACAGACGGCCTCGCTCGGGCAGCTCTGTGGAAACGCCACAAATGGCGGCAGGCAAACAGGCATGTGGGAGTGTTTAATGGTGAGTTGAGTCATTTGCGCTTTTTAATGATGATTAGAGGAGGAAATTGGCTCAGATTTACAGTGTCACGCCACGTTTGGACAGAGGGAGGAAATAGAATAAAGCCCTCTAAATCACATGTGTGCATGAACATGCGTACAGGGCCGACAGACACTGAGAATACCCCCACCCCCCACCCCCTCGCCACCCTCACTTCCATTCACTCCTCTAAGCCCGCCCCGACCCATAGCACCCATCCACCCACACACCTCCACTTCCAGAGGAAATGTATCACTTAAAGCGACTGCAGCTCGGCTCACAGAACCTAATGAATCTGGACTCAATTTTACGCCTAGCTGCCCTTCCGACTGACACAGGCACACGCACGCACACACACACGCGCACACTAAAATACCACAACGGTCTTACGTTTAGCTGGTTGGTCTTTGTAATGTAGAGAGGAAATTGGAAAAGTTTGATTTTGGGGGTTGAGTTTTGTCTTCACATCAACATATTCGTCTCTGTCCGACCAATATAGGGGGAACAATTTGGACAATTACAAAAACATTGATAATCACCATCGTAATTTTGCTAAAGTATGCAATCCTAGTCAGACCTAGTCAGACTGTCTATATGAGAGTGCATTGGTGTTTTTAGGAATCCACAGTGAAAATGTTTTGAAATGAACTTGCAGGCTGGTCTGATGTCTTTCATGGGCTGGATTTGAACAGCCAGTTGAATAGCCCTTTTTTATACAATGGAGCCAGAGATGGACTATTTGTCCAACAGGCCAGGTGTTGTTTGCCTTCAATGCAAAATTCTAGTGACAGTGACGACAAATGAAGAGAAGCTATTGACATTAACAATAACAATAATGAATGATTTTTTTAGCTTTTTTTAGTCTACAACATGCTGCTGCTGAACTTATCTCAGAGTGAAAAGCTGCTGTCAAAACAGAACCAAAAAAGTGCATTACTTTAATGACATTACTCGTAGATATCTCCATCTCTTTCTCTCTCTATATCTCTCTATCTCCCACGCACTCACACACATTTTTTTGTCTATTTATGGGGTCCACCAGTGGTTCTACCGGTCTGTAAAAATGAAGCAACACACACACATATACTTACACAGTGGCAGCCAATATAGTACAGAGTCATGTTATATCCTCATTAAAACATGCAAATAAATCAAAATTGTGATATAATTTCATGTTGTAATTTGAAGCCCTTTTTCTTCTCTGCTTTTTTCAGGTTTTGTCTGATAGTTTGTCACCTCTTCACCTCCTGCCAAACATCCAAGCATGCTGCTCATCCCCCAATAAAGAATTACAAGTCGTCTTTGAAGCCTGAATAAGCAGTGTAAGTCATTTGTTCCTCTTTACTTTTAGGTTTTAGAGTCTTTATAAATAATGATTATTTAATATGTTGTGAGTAAAGTGGAAAATTCACTTACTTATATACACTTACATAGACAAACAACCACTCACATTCATACCTATGGACAATTTGGAGTTGGTGTTCAAAATTAATTAATTAAATGAATGCGATCATTCTGCCTGCTTTTGTAAATGACTACTGCCACCTTCAACAATGTGAATACCTACAACGACCCTGAAACAATCCAAAAAGTCAGGAACATTGCAGTAATGCAGTGTAGTGATGAAGTGATGACACATGTAAACGTGCCAAGATCAACCTCTTTGTGCCAAGTGGCCTCTGTTTGAATCTATATGATAATTCTACTCTCACACACACACACACACACACACACACACACACACACACACACAATGGTTTAAAACTTGTGTGGACAGAGCTGGCCTGAATGCACACACACACAGACACACTCAGCGAGTGTGCCAACTGTTCCACTATCCCGTCCAGACTGACCATGTGTTGTTGCTTGCTGATGTCTCCATCATCCTCTAATATCACTGACTTATTCCTTTCCCTCCCAACCTTCTCTCCTGCGACTCACATCAATAGCCGCTGATATCATTTGCAAGCAGTAAACACCAATCTTTACACACACACTTCCTAGAATCAACACAATAATTGAAATATTTTCATCTTGATTAGGTCTGGCCTACTGGCTGGGTGGGTTGCTAAGAGCTGTGCTCCCTGGTTGCTAGGGGGACTAAATCATCTGGCATTATTTGATTTCTTGGCCAGATATGAAACCGTTACCGTGGCGATTAAATGTTTCACAGCTCAGACACCTTGAGGGGGGGAAATGACGGAGGAAGTGGAGGCTGAGAGATATTAAGACAACGAAGAGGCAGGCAGGGAAAACACTCCTGTGAGAGGATAGGATGCTGAGAAGACCCCAGCCAAGGCAGAACAGTTCCCTTGGATCATCATCACATTTTAAACTTTCATACACAACTCTGAATCAGGTTAAAAAAAACTTAGTTTTAAATAAAGTTAGTATTAAATAAAATCGGCTTCATTCTACTCCTTTTCGGTGAAGTGAAAATGCAATGTGACTCCCAGGTGTAGTTAGTGGTAAAGGTTAATCTGCTAAAAATGGTGTGTATGTGTGTGTGTGATAGAGAACAACAGGCCAATAAGACGGAAATGTTTTCCAGCACCTCTATTTCTCAGTTGGCTGTTCTTTACCCCTGATGACAGTGTTCGTGTGTGTACGTGCGCATGGAGTTGTTTGCGTCACGTAGATAGAGAGATGTCTAGAGAATCACGGCGAGTACACCATGAACCGCCTCTGTATGGGAGCTGTGGGCATTGTCAAATATTAAGAAAACACACACATGTGCTCCCACCGGAGCACAAACTACACACACGAACACACACAGTGACACAAGTTATGAGAGGAAAGACTGAGAACCACCACGCACATAGAAAAAGTTATTATTGTCAAGGATGCTGTTATTGTATGTTTTTTCACAGTGGAAATACATTCTATACCAGGGGTCTCAAACACGCGGCCACACACTAGTTTGAGGCCCCCGCCTTGATATGAAAGCTTGCGCAAGTTTGATATGGATGCTGTATGGTACCATGTACCCAGAAAAAATAATTACGTTTGATTAATGTTCATGTTAAAGGTTAAATAACTCTTAATAGTTATCCTCCCTATCCGTGTGGAAGTGGTAGGTTTTTGGCTATTTAAGTTTAAAGGAAATAACTTGAAGGCTACCATTTAGGTCGCAAGCTCTCTAGTTTGCGAGTTAGCATGTGTCTCAAGACCCTGCAGTTGCGCAATATGTTGTAAATAAAAAAAGTATAAATGTGACTATAGTCGTGTTTTGTCATGTCTACAAGGCTCTAATAATGCTTTGTTAATTTTAATCTGAAAAAAATAATTTGTCTACCCACCAACTATGTGTGGTTTCTTAAGTTTTTATTATTTGCCGTTTTATTATTATTATATTTATTTGTTACTGATTGATTGATTTTCTTTATTCTTGATTTGTTTATTTATTTTTCATCTTATTTTGTGCAGAAAAAATGAAGATATTTGAGAACAGTGGAATGTTTTATCAGAGCTTTTATTGTAGAAAATCGGAACCAAAGCACTGAAAAAGTTTGTATATTTTTCTGTTTTTAATAAATGTGTTTTTTTTTTTTGGGGGGGGGGGGGGACCTGATGCGGCCCAGCCTTGCCCAGACCCTAGCTCCAGTGGCCCCCAGGTAAATTGAGTTTGAGACCACTGTTCTATACTGTATCTTTGTATGGTGTGTTATGACATTAATAAATATGTACAAATTTTTGATGGTGACGCTAACCAAGGTTCCACATTGTGTGTGTGTGTATTAAAAGCAAAGTGATGTTTGTGACACTTTCTAGACGACCAAGTGCCGTGCTGCAGTGTTTCTCCTAGAAAGAGCTCTCCTCTAATTGCCTTAAACCAGTCAATACGCCTGCAGTGTGTGTGCGTGTGTATCTGTGTGTTTGTTTGTGTGGTCAATAAAGTGTTCGTTTGGAGGCAATTGGTTGTTTTTCCTCAGTTTGACGCGTTAAATGCATCCACACCAGTACGACTGCTAGCTAAACGCTATTGATCCCGTCCTGTTTTCAACTTCGTTTCTCATAACAACTCACCAGCAAGCGAGAGAGGAGAGCCTCACGCTCAAACGTGAACATTCATCCGCGAGTGCAAACACGCAGAGTGTCGTCCTTAATGCTGTTTATTGACAATTTGTGCTGATGACTTGGATGATTCACTTTCACAGTGTTGCTCTATTGTTGACCATTGGCGTGAGGGTCAACCATGTTTTGATTGGTTTCATTTGGAGCTGCTTGAATTCCTCCCACTTTAGTAATGATTGTCCAAATCGTTGCCATTATGGAAGCAACATGCTCCATGCTGCTAGTTGACATTTTTAAATACTGTATTGAGTACCCATACAGTATTTTTGACTTGGTACAAATTTTGCAGTGCACTACAGTTTTGATCACAATACACAGCCATCTGTGTTTGTCTGTTAGCAAGAACCCTGTTGATTTTGATGGTATTCTACCACTGACTATAAGGAGTTTAAAGGGGACCTATTATGCTTTTTCCACTTTTCACTGTGTGGTGAGGACTTGAGTTATACATTGAGAGAGAGAAATAACAAAATAAGGAAAATAAACACCATCATACTTGTTATGAGTGTTTAGTGTGCAGGCCACACAGCTTGGCGATTCGAGTTCAATTCCACCCTTGGCCATCTCTGTGTGGAGTTTGCATGTTCTTCCTGTGCATGCGTGGGTTTTCTGCAAGAACTTTGGTTTCCTCCCACATTCCAAAAACATGCTAGGTTAATTGGCGACTCCAAATTGTCCTTAGGTATGAATGTGAGTGTGAATGGTTGTTTGTCTATATGTGCCCTGTGATTGGCTGGCAACCAGTCCAGGGTGTACCCCGCCTCTCGCCCAAAGACAGCTGGGATAGGCTCCAGCACCCCCGCGACCCTCGTGAGGATAAGCAGTAGAAAATGAATGAATTAATGAATACGAACATTACATTTATGGGACTTTTGTCGTCTGCCTTTATGTCACTACCCCTATGACTACTTCTCTTTCAACCCACTTCCCCCTCAGTGGTTCTGCCCCACCTTTACCTCCTTCCAGCGAACATCCACCATTCGGCGAAGTCACATCTGGAAACTGCATTTAGTTCTGCTTGAGTCTCAGGAAGTTTTCACACTTCATGACTCATTAACCTGCAGGCCTCCCGAAGCTAGCAAGAGGAGAGGGGGAGGTTGGATGGCCGGTTGTCTGTCTGGCGGTTGAGGAGAGTGTGTGTGTGTTTTTTTTTTTTTTGAGGGAGAGGAGAGGGTAGCGAAAAGGAAAGCGAGATAATGACGGAAAAGTTCAATTATCGAACATCAAACTAGATCTAGATCAGTAGAGGTGTGAAGTCTGCCAAGAAAAGCAGACAAGGATGAGGGGGGGATGAATTAAATACTGACCTGTGTGCGCGTGTGTGTGTGTGTGCATGCGTGCGTGTGTGTGTGTCCAGTCCACTGTGACTAAAGTGTCTGAAAGTGGAGCTTTTCTTAATGAAACACTTTTCCTGAAGTGATAATTACACCAGTAAAAAAAGCAAGGACACCTCCGGTCAATGTGTGATATTTAGTTGACTAAAACACTAAGTACCCCCCCAGTCCCCAAGACCACTACTGTAATGGTGCGACACCACGTTTAACATATGTTTATGTGTCCTTATAGTCAGTTTATTGTATGACCAACAATGTCCATCCATCCATCCATCCATCTTCTGTGCCACTTATCTTCATAGTGGACGCCAGTCAATCGCAGGGCACATATAGACAAACAACCATTCACATTAGTATGGATAGATTTATGTAAATGTAGGAACCTTTAACAGAGATTGCAGGGGGGACGGTTACAGTAAGACACATAGCGAGCTGGGTCAGTGATGATTTTACCTGCTACTGAAGTTTCCAATGAAGTCCACGTGAGAAAACATACAGCTCTAACCGTCTACTGTTTGTAACCAACTAGAGTGAAACAGCATCCTTGTGGCTCTTCTGTCCCCTCCCCGTCACCCTCCACTCATCACCACGTTCACTAACAAGTGTGTGATGTTAAATTGTTCATTTGTCATATATATAATATATATATATTGCAGTTTTCTGTGTATACAGCTATAATTATTATTTATGGATTCATTAGAATTACATTTACTATTCGCATGTTTTGGTTTTCCACTGGTTTTTGGAGTTCCTTTGTACATGCAAACAATGCACAACAGCACAATATTAAAGCTACAAACACAAAATGATGTGTTCCCAGTAGGGCTTACTAAATGCCGGCTTCATGGCTAAATTTTGGCCAACACACTTCCAATGCACTACTATGGGACCTCTTGAGTCATAATTAAAATGGTTGTAAAATAGTATAGTATTCATCCATCCGTCCATCCATTTTTTTTACTGCTTATCCTCACGAGGGTCGCGGGGTGCTGGAGCCTATGCCAGCTGTCTTTGAGCGAGAGGCGGGGTACACCCTGGACTGGTGGCCAGCCAATCACAGGGCACATATAGACAAACAACCATTCACACTCACATTCATACCTAAGGACAATTTGGAGTCGCTAATTAACCTAGCATGCGTGTACCGAGGAGAACATGCAAACTCCACACAGAGATGGCCGTGGGTGGAATCAAACTCGTATAATATATTTTTAATAAATACCCTAATAAATTAGGACAGCTCTTCTCCTTGATGTGTTCCTGCTTCCTGTCTCTACATGAAAGTTTATAGTGTTTCCAATCACAAATTTGATTAACTTTTATATCACCATCTACCTTTTTTTTTCCCCCCACACATTTCCTCTCCTGATTTCAATCCTGTTTGGTAAAAGGAGGACTGACAGCCTTTCATTGCATGTCACAGCAGCTGAAAGATTCTCACCGAGGGGCTCGATCATAGATAAGCATCAACAGAACCATGGTTCAGATAAGGAGCAGAAATAATGTAGAAAAAAAGGTGCCCTGCCGATGCACAAATACAACAAAAGATACCTGTGTCTTTAATAGAATTTCTAGGAATCCTGGTGTTGTTTGACACCCAAATACTTTTATTTAAACAAATCAGAGCAGCAGAACAATTCAATTATTCGCCCTGGTTTTAATAAAAACCTTTGCCGTGCTTTACACGCCATCTTCTCCTAATTCAAATTTTACGATTTAACAGTCGGGGCCTTTCCCATTAATTCTCAACACACAAAGTTACATTTTCTGGTTGGAGGGTGCACAGATTTGTTGAGTAAATATGAAGAGAATAGGAAGAGCAGGACAGTGCAGAGATTAGTGCGCACAAGTAAGGAAAAGTTTGGGCTACTGGTGCGTTTATAATCACTGTTGGCTACCATTTGGCATGTGAAAATGTGCCAAATCGTTTTACTTGCCATTAATTATATGGCTGTTTGAGCATTTTTATGGCAATGCGCAGACTTTTCCATGTGCTAAAAGTCAATTTGAATAGTTTTCCCCTTTTTTTCAGTAGTTGGGTCAACATTAAAAACAATACTGTGAAGGACTTGAAACCAATACTCAATTGATTGGCAGAAATAATACTATAGACGTATCGCAACAAAAATAAAATGACACATCGAGTATTTTAGCTAAAACAGTGGATAGATTGTAACATTCACATAATTCAGTAAATGGTGTCAGCAATTGTATTTGTGATGGCTAATTTAATGTTTTCTAATGCTAACAGGATGAGCATAGTTACGTATGTCAGTCAAGTGTCTTACCTTTAATAAAAATGTAAAAAAATGTACAGAAAATTTTTATTTGCTTGCGTGCCAAATAAATACATTTTACATTTTACTGCAAGCAGATTATTGTGTTTGGAGGATTTTTATTTTTTTATTCCAAATTCAATTTGGAAATTTGATTTTGGCTCGCAACTATTCTTATGGAAAATATGCTCTATTCTCTATAAAACGCTAGCAAACTGTAGCATTTTTGTGTTAAAATCGGGGCTGTTGATTAATTAAAATATTTAATCACTGTGATCTATAGTTAACTTGAAATTAATTGAAATTACTCGCAGATTGTTAATCACTGTTTTTATCTATACCTGTACCTTTGCAGGATCATTTTAAAGTTTTTAAGACACCTAACAATGTAAAACTGAAAACTGTTTTTTTAAACAGCTCAACACAAAATGTATAAAAACAAACACAACAACCAGACATTGGTAAAGTAAACTGTTCATCACTCAAATATTCTCTACAAGCAAATAATGTGACAAACATTGCAAATAAAGGTCTGCAAAAACACCCAACAACAAAGTGAAAACAGGATGTTAGAAAAATAAATATTGACAACAAAAACAGTCAGTAGTTTATGAACTAGGACTGCACCCATAGACTGCAGTGCAGTCAAGCTCTAGCTTATATTTCACTTCCAAACACTCTTTTACAGAGACATTTACAAACACTCTATTTATCACACTTTTCTTGTTCTGGCCTCTTCAACAGAGTGTTTTAGCCTGTCATCTTTGATAAACACAGCAGTTCAAGCACAAACGCTAATAAATAATAATAATAGCGCTAATAAATTCCCTTGCAAACCTTTACTGCCATTTCATTTAGTGCTGTGTGTATGCTCACTCACTTCTGCCTTTGTCACATTGACACACACCCTCTTGCTCCAAATAGCTGTCCTAAGCTATGCCCGTCGGTAACTAGCACCTCACAACCCAAAATGGAGCTCACACTTCAAGCACTGTATAAATGACAATAAAAAACACTTACAATGCTCTTGCACCTTGTCTCTTGTCTCTGGTATTTGAGACCTGACAACTCACCTCTCAGAAACATTAGATACAGATAACTTTGGTTTTCCTTTTATTTGTCCATTTTTGCTCAATATTTGTTCCCGCTTATGGGGAAAGCATCAAGTGCCACACCAACACATTTCCTCAAATTACGATGTGGGCCGAGGGTTAAAGACCTGTGCATGTTAGTTATGTTTAAGAAATTTTATACAGCGTTAAAAGTGAATTTCCATGAACTTGTTATTAATGCGGGGACTTTGACAGCCCTAGTTAAAATAAAACATTTTCAGTAGAGCATATCCACTCATTGACATTTTTGTTGCCGGAAAACATTCCAATTATGGTGCTTAACATTTTGTATGATTTCCTCCTTTTCATTCTTGTGCCAAGAGTAACCGAGGGGTTGTTAACGCTTCCAATTGAGCGCACTGTTACTGATTTTTAAGATAATTACTGCATTATGTGAGCATCTTTACGCACTAGCACAACAAGTTATATCAATAATATAATTAAGCCTACTAATATTGGTAATAATCATACTGTAATTATATTTTTTTACAATCTGTTGTTAAGTGTGCAGTCTGCATTTAATTGTTGTTGTTCTGTTGACAATCAGGACTTTTTAAAGGCCACTCATCGCCTTTGCCAATTAGCTCCATGATGGCTTTCACGTGAAATTAGCCCAGCCATTGTTGTGGAGTGCAGGTGAGACAGCAGCCCGCAGTAGCCACTAGACCACAAGAGACACTTGATGTCCCCACACCCCCTCACAGCAACACTTGTGAGGGCTTTATTGATGTTATTCTACGTTGGTGCATAATCGACTGAAACTCTCAATGATTATTGTTAGATGTCAAAGCGAGAACTCTTCAATGCATCTCATAGTTAAATTGCCAAGCTAAAATAATAAAAGTTGTTGGGTTCACAAGTCAAATCAGCTTGTTTTTATCAGTGTTGTTTTACCGGTCGCATTGTTCAAATCTTCAAACCTCACCATTATTTTATTGTACGTACTGTACAATGGAACTGCCAGAATTCTTATAATTTTGAATGAAACACAATCCAACACGCCTGAGATTGCATAGGTCAGCGTTAGATTTCTTTCCACCAATTAGTGATGTCTTGAACCAAGATTTTCATTGTCTAATCTGATTTGTTAGATTTTGTTCACAGTTGACTAATTGAAAGTTGTTGGGGGTTTTATTTATCTTGTAATTCTTGGATGGCACAGCAAGAACCCTCATGATTTTGAAAGGCATGATGCCTGAAATGCCTGAAGCGGGGGTGCTGGAGCCTATCCCAGCTGTCTTCAGGCAAGAGGTCCGGTACACACTGGACTGGTCGCCAGCCAATCACAGGGCACATATCGACAAACAACCATTCGCACTCACATTCATACCTATGGACAGTTTGGAGTCGCCAATTAACCTAGCATGTTTTTGGAATGTGGGAGGAAACCGGAGTACTCGGAGAAAACATGCATGGGGAGAACATGCAGACTCCACACAGAGATAGCTGAGGGTGGAATCGAACTCCGGTCTCCTAGCTGTGTGGCTAACCACTCCCTCACCGTGCATCCATCCATTTTCTATATCCCTTGTCCTCAGTAGGGTCACATGTGCGCTGGAGCCTATTCCAGCTGAATTTGGGTAAGAGGCGAGGTATAACATAGACTGGTTGCCAGTTTGTAGCTGATCTTCAAAGCTTCTTAAAAATATTGTTCAATCTAAGTCATATCGCTACTATATGTTTTATTTGACATTTTTATCAGATTCTCGTGGCTGCTAACTGACTATCTTGTCACACTTTGTTTGTTGTGCTGCTGTTACTGTGTGTTTGATGCCTTAGTGGGGGAGGGGGTGTATGTGTCTGACACCTCTTTGGTTCTGTTAACCCCAATCAGGTTGTGCTGGACCTCTGTGGAACACCTGGTCCCACATGCATTGATGTGTGTTTGTGTGTTGAAGTCTCTGATGCTGAATCGATGGGCCACCTTGGGGATGGCACAGCGGACCGCATCGAGGGAGGGGGGCTGGTGGGGAGGGTGGTCTGCCAGCCTCATTCTTCACACTTTTTTTAAGAGAGGCGTGCGCACGAAATAATACCTGCTCATTAGGAGCACGCCGCCTCCTCCTGGCTAATTCATCGTGTACTGTCACTGGCTTGTGTACGACCCCCGGGAAAGACATAAATTACACGCTGGAACCAAGCGGTCGAGCGGCCGGCTCCATGCCCCCGACGCTGCTGATTTATCAAGCAAATTACTGAGTCCTGCTCGGCCCAAACACTTTGCAGAGGAAATCACCGACTAACCCCAGAGCCAACCGATTTATTGAAAAGCTGTCCCCCACCATCACCCATCTAGACCACCGCCCCTCCCGACTCCACACTTCCCCCATGCCACTCCACTCATCTTTCACCAACTTAATTAAAATCCATCCCGTTGGCTCGTTGGCATTTATTACAACCAGTGGGCTAATGAAACAAAGACAACGACAAACCCAAAGCTGCTTTGTGACAATAAACATTTTACAACTCCGCACACTCACACATGCACACACACTGGGCCTTCCTTTTGTAGTGACATTTAAACACGGTTTAAGATAAGGCAATGTATTAACACTGGAGGTTTGCTTTTAAAGTAGGACACTTAGACATTGCTTTTGTTTTAAATTAGCTTTCTTTGATCAAATTATTAAGTGTGTGGTATAAATGGTCGAGTAAGTGCATTATGTTATGTTGCGCCTGTATTTGTAGAAAAAAAATATTCACTGGGAAATGGGAGGTTGCTTGAAAACCTTCAGATATTAATATTCATATGTAGCATTTTTTGTGGTTAAAAACATTTTCGTTACTTGCTGCTGATGTTTTTCCATTAGGAAACTTATATACTTGTGATCAATCAATTAAACTTTATTCATAAAGCCCTTTTTATACATTTAAAATGCAACACAAGGTGCTTTACGGTGTTAATAACAATGGCTGGACAGTGCCCCCGCCCCCCGTGTCATACACTGACACACATGCATACACGCTTATACACAAATTAATGTATGGCTAAGCCATTACCAGACCACAGCCGCCAGGGCAGTGACACAGGATACACAACGGTAAGCAGACACACCACCTAATGGGCCAGTACCTCGGACAGCACCCCCTTCACAGCCATATCCAATATAACCCTTGCATACTAAGTAAAATAGTAAGAATATTAGTAAAAATGAAGATAAAAGTTAAACTCAATAATATTAAAATACAAATAGAATGAGATAATAGGGAAAGTAACAATACAAATACCTGATACATTATTCATGCATCCATTCATTTTTTATACCGATCTCCTGACTGTGTAGCCGACATGCTAACCACTTGTCCACCGTGGCTCTGGGGTTAGTCGGTGATTTGTATGTTTGGGCCAAGCAGGACTCGAAAATATGCCTCCATTTTAGCATCCTGGCTTTTGGGATACTTAGAGACCAATGCCAGAGGAGCTCAGAGTCCAGAGGGTCTGATCTGAATGATATGAAGGTCTAAGATCATCAAGACATTCACAAACCAGGAAAAGGAGGTTTAAATTTTATTCTGGTAGCCAAAGCAGCCATTCTAAAACCAATGTAACCTTCAGTGCCAACCTTCAGGTCTTTGTCAGGACATTTTCAGCTGAGTTTTTTAATAATTAGAGATGAAATTCTCTTAGGAAGGCCAGAAAGCAGGGCGTTGTAGGGTGATGGGCTGCCACTGTTGGTAGATGATTGGTCAAGCATTCACTGAGCATTTGAGGATACACAAGCAAACACAGTAGGCCCTTATTTTCCTCTTTTGTTGTGTGTTTGTCTAAAGCGGTACTGTGCAGTAGAAATACATGAACAAACATTAAATGACAAATACAAGTACCTGCTGTACTCACCAAGGATGCTTTTCCATTAATGAAACAAAGTACTATTTCTACATGGATGACATCGCTATAATCATTGTAACATGCAATGGCAAATGGCAAAAATAAACATGCACGTTAACATTAGCTTACTTTGCTGCAGTGGGCAGTGGTATGTACTGTGCACTAGTACAGTGGCTAATTATTCTAATATTTCAAATATAATATTTAGCATTCAATGGGTGGTGTTTTTTCTAGTTTCTTGTTGTTCTATTTTTCCAGTGGCAAACATATCACCCCA
Source organism: Doryrhamphus excisus (assembly GCF_030265055.1). Classification (NCBI taxonomy): domain Eukaryota; kingdom Metazoa; phylum Chordata; class Actinopteri; order Syngnathiformes; family Syngnathidae; genus Doryrhamphus; species Doryrhamphus excisus. The sequence continues at coordinate 7,739,316 of NC_080466.1, read as the reverse complement.
ACTTAGCCTCCACAATCTCCACTTTGCTGTAGCGGCCCAAAAATGGTACCGTGCTGTGGAATAGCGATTAATTTTCTTGAAAAAAAAAGTTAATTTGTTACATATTTTACTTTGTAGAATTTTTTGCTCCAGCTGTCACTTTTCTTGCTGCCTCAGTCTCCTCTTGGATAACACGTCTCTGTAGAAGCCACATGTAAAAGTAAACACAGGACCCATTGTGTCAGATTTCCTACTAGGTTTGTTTGAAAGTGGTTTCTATTGTGTTTTCTATTGTGACCTTGAACAGATGTATAGCTGTTGTGAGTCCTAGATATAACAGAAGTGTAACCAAGCTCAATCCTGGTGCCATAATTGAGTCTTCTACCAGTGTAGAGTCTTGATACAGAGCCGTGATACTTAAAGTGCAAATGTGTCTTTATTAAATAAGCAAAACAACAACTGCATTACTGGTCTATCCGCTAAGATGGGAGGTGCAAACGACATTCTGTTTCTTGGTAGTTGCTGGACTCTCTCCCTTTCCTGCTTTTTCTCTCACCTCCTCTTGAGATTTGGATGGGTACGGATGGGGGGACTGCATGGAGGAAAGTGCTAAATTAGCTGGCTGATCTGTGCTCATTGCCGCATACACATCCCCCTATTACCACCGCCCGGGCGCCGCTTAATATTCCGGGCATGGCGAAGCGCGTCTAGATAGCAGATTTATCAAATGGGAAAATGAATGTATGATGATCAGTTAAATTGAAAATCAGCGCCCGGGTGACAGACCGCGCTGACACCTCGGTAATTAGAAAGAAAAATGATGGCGTCCGAATGCATAATAGAGCAAAAACAATTTACGCCCATACACACTACACCCCCCCTCGAGCTCCATCCCCACCCGCCCACCTTCAACGCTGTAATGACCGTGCGTTCAAATTGAAAATTTCTCCCAGGATGAAATTGAATTCATAAAATGTGATGCATGAGGGATGTTTGTGTTGTCCCGCTCTCTCACTCACTTCCTATGTCCCGTTCAGTCTTTAACTTTCCCCGAAAATTGAACCAACAGAGTGGATGCTAAAGGTTAGAGGTCGGTGTCTGTCATATACTTTGTCCCCCAGTAGCAAGCAATGATGGACGATGTAAATTAAAGCATTGGAAAGATGAAACAACCCAAAGTATATGCTATTAAAGCCCACCACATTACCCACTATTACCGTCATTTTCTTGTTTTCTATAAGTCATTACGCACTTACCAGCCAATTCATTAGATACAAAAAATATTCAATAATATACAAGAAATACAATAAAATTCCACCTTTACAGCTGTTTGAAGCACTTTGCAATTCTACACCATAGTACAACATAGTGTGTGTTTTTGAACACCATCTTGATGATCGACAACATTGCGCATAACAATCTAGTCCGTTTGCCCTGTACAGTATCATTCCATGGAATTGAGTGCCCAGACAAAGCATCTCACGCATTACTGACTCAGTCTCTGTGTATTTTTTATAGTGTGTGACTGCTAAATAACCTACCATGGAGCCAAAGAAAGTTGCAGTGTCAGCAATTAGACAAAGAAGGTAAGGGTGTTGGATTTTTGCTTCGATTTTTGAATTATTTGATTTGCGTTGGATCTTTTGGCGCAAATAACTGATACTAACCAATGTACTGTATTTTCTGGACTATAAGTCGCTCTGGAGTATAAGTCGCACAAGGCCAAAAATGCATAATTAGATAGAAAAAAACATACATAAGTTGGAATGGAGTATAAATCGCAGTTTTTGCGGGTTATTTATTTTACAAACTACTTTCAAACTATTAAAACCGACATTACATCCTCTTGGAAGGCAAGTTCTAACAACAAAAGAATAGAGAACAGGTTGAATAGGTGTAAGATATGCTAACACAATGCTTATTCAGCTACACAAAAAATGTTTATGTAACAAACATTTTTTTCATTTATAAGTCGCTCTGGAGTATAAGTCACAGGAACAGCCAACCTATGAAAAAAAGTGCGACTTATAGTCCGGAAAATATGGTATATTGTTAAATGGGGTATTGGTCAAAACTGAGCAATCAATATGTTGCTTTTTTGTTGTAAATCATATTCAAAAACGTGGCAAATAAGATATGTGTGTTTTAATTACATGTGCTTAATTGAAGGAAGATATTTTAGTCATACACGCTATATAGGTCTTTGCTATAAGGCAAGCTCAAATATTTTGTAATTAATCGGCCTCTTAATCTAACCGATTAAAGACTGTAAAGCATTTTTCCTTCTAAAAAAAAAAAAAAGAATTAACGATTTAATGTGATTGTTTCGGTCAAAGGGGACGTTTCCTGAGGCCTTATGGGAAAATAATGTCCTTATGAATTAAATAATAGGGTTATTACTTTCATTGATTTTGGCTGTCTGGGAATTTAGTGTTTAGCTCGGGTCTTAACGCAGCCTCCTCCTCCTCTTGCTCTCTCCTCATCCTGTTGTCTAATTATTTTCCTATAAGCCGCCTGCTTCCTGCAGCGCAAACAGCACACTCACTGGGCAAAAATTATGTAAATATTATTAAAGGGACTCGGGCGCGGAAATTCATTTTAGCTTGGCTCTGCAGAGTAAAGCCTCCGTCCCTCGGATCCTGCGTCAATTTATTTGCAAATAAAGGCGCGGTGACCGGGAGGGATCAGGGATATTTAGGCGGCCTGTCAACGCGGCTCCTCTGTGCACACGCCGACCAGAATTAATGGTTTTAATAATTGGGATTTCACTTTCCAGAGAACTGGGTGGCGTTTATAAGCACCTAATCTTAACATGCTCTTTTCTAAGCAATCCCTCTGGTATCCATGAGCATTTTTAGATCATTTTCAAGGATGCTTAAGCACCTCTAACATACAAAATAGGACATATAGCAGCGACAGTAATGCATTTAAGAGGAATGTGAATCTCAAAAGACGATATACAATGAATTTTGAGGCAAAAAGATGTGTATATCAAAATTAGATAGCCACCATAAATCATTGTTCACACTACAAGTCCCAGAATGCATTGAGTTTTGTCATGTAGCTGCCTCTTTGCTACTAGCTCCAACTGAGCATCTGGTGTAATTCGTTTGAACACAAACGGGTTTAAAACACCATGTAAGCCATGTAGTGTATAATTATTACAAATGTCCATCAAATGTCTGTTTGTCACAAGTCTTGTAAGCTAGCGGTGATTAGATTAGCTTCAGTTTACGTGCTAGTTAAAGCACAAGCAGAGAGCTTCTTGTGCAGATGTATTTTTAACCTACAGAATTGGTATTTAGATCACTTTTCCCCCTTATATCATCATAAATAAACAATAGATCCACTTTCATTCACTCTAAGTCAGCTTTAAACGCCACTGTTGACCATAAGTGCCTATTTTTATTGAGATTTGTAAGTGACATATTTGATTCTACGTTTTTACCAAATTCATTAAGTACTAATATTTATTATGTAAGTTATTATGGCGTGTGTAGGCCAGAGCCTGGAATATCTCTTTTTTTGGCATTATAATTTTATTTATTTAATATATTTATATTTTTTCACACCTTGTTACATTCAGGAGCTATGATTTTAGTGTTTTATTATAACTGGGGCCAAAGAAAAAAAATCTGATCCCTAAACATCTTTCTTAGTTTGAGCCCCCTACCCAAAAAAATGATTAATATGAGTCCTCACTCCCCATCTTTCCATTTTTTCCTTGCCTGAATCTTTATCTGGCTCACTCCCAGAGGGGCCCCCCCACAATAAAAACAAATGACGAGGGGCCCCGGTACCTTTTGTGAAGGGGAGGGGGGGGGGTGCAAAAAGGCAGGCAGGCAAGCAGGCCGTACGCCTGTCCTATTATGTGCGACACATGATCAATAGGGCGATAAGGCAGCGACATCAATATAAGCGACAGAACAATGAGGGATATCATCGAACATCTATCTTAATATAGCCTGCTACAAGGGCCGCCTGACAAGCCGCCAGCTCATGAAAATTCCGCCCCACGAATCACCCACCCCCTTGTCCCACCCAAACCCCCCACCCTTCATACGCTCAATAGTCTATGCGCACACACGCATGCAGGCGGCGAAGCGCGTGCACAAGCACCGTGCAGCTGGCTATTATTCCCCCATTTCAATTTGACACCCATGCCTTTCATGCTAATTCTATTATTGTAGGAAGTTTATGTGATTCCATATCACTAGAAATCACTAATGTCTAATAACCCTTTGGGCTGAGAAGGGGCGGGTGGGGGAGGTGGGAGGGGGGCTGCCTGGAGACCCTGCAGCAGCCAGTGGGAAAATAATTACTTTCATATCAAAACTCTGCAGGAGGTGCAGGGTCCTATAGCCGGTGGCCACTAACCTCATTCCGGGCCGGCCTTTTTCAAATGAATAAATTTGTTAAAGCAATAAATACAAACAGCCAGACGGTGGTGAGCTACGAACGGCAAAGATGGAGGATTTGTCTGTTCTAAGTCGCCGCCCACCCCCCCCCTTCTTCCCTTCTCTTCTTGCTCCATACCTGCAAAGACAGCACTCACTTTTTAAACAATAGCTTTTATTTATCAAAACGTTTACATATAAATATCATTTTCTCCTTTGTACAATATCTGAGGATTTCCGTTGCAAGTAAAGATGTTTTCTTTTACAGGTTTTGCTCGACCAAAAGGAGAAAACCTGCATCTGATGATGAGGGTGATGAGGAGGGTTAACCTCAGGATTTTGGACAGGTGATTTAAAAAAGTAGGCGGGAATTATAGCCCCTTTTCCGCCAAGATGTGCAGTTCAGTTCTCAATGGATGGTGCATTTTTTTTTTTTTTACCACCTTTGCTGAAAGTTCTGCAGAATGCTGAAATAGTGATATAGTGACTTTTCTTTTGGGTTGCCAAATGTCCGAGAGGGTGGAGCTGGGCACATTGCAGTTCATTAATTGGGTGTCAGGCAATGAATGAATGACTTTAGCCCCTTTTACACAGCTTGTTCTGCAGATCGTATCAAAGCTGTGACAGAGCTGGGACTACACCGTGTAAAGGCTGTAAATGCCAAAAATGGTAGGACAGCTGTGTGAAACTGGCTCATACACAGTTGCAGCAATAGTCTGTCTTCACTGTGTTCTGTATGAAAGGAAATTTTGTTGCACGCAACTGCGTCGGTAATCCACCTTTGCTGAGTTCTTGTGAAAGATTATTGTCATATCAATGTTAAACTGACTGAGTCACACACAACTGTGACCTCGCCTCCACTGGGTTCTGTATGAATAGTAAGTCATCTGTTACAGCTCTGATTTCTGTGTAGTAGAGCCTCTTGTTGCACTTCTATGATGCCTGTATGTTGTTTGTTTAGTGCACCAAATCAGGGTTTATCGTTCCCAACTGTACCTAAGCGAACTGAACTGTACCACTTGGTGGAAACGCGTGTATTCCTGATATGTTTGCAAGCATCTACTGTATGCAGAGCTTTGGGAATGTTTGAACAGTCCACTCTCAGAACAAAATGTACCTTTAAGGAGTACAAACCTTAAAGGTTTTTTTTTATCCATTACGCCTTTGACAGCTCAGGAACATTCCTGTACCTTTAGCGGCCCTGGATGAGGTACCATTGAGTCTACCAATCAGCTCTATGAGGTACATTAGGTTAGACGGTACCTTGTAGGAGCAAAATTGACTCCAACTGCGCCCCTTATTTCTGACAGTGTCTGAGCAAGCATGCGTTAGTCCATATCCACATCCTCGCCATCTGTTTCGGGTGCATTTCTACAGTCTGTGTTTATGCTGAGACACTCTGAGAGGTCTGGAGATGCTGGCTCTTCTTTTGCGCTCCGCTCCTCTTTCGCACTCTGTTCCTCTTTCACGCTCTGCTCCTCAGCTTGGCAGTCGGTAGTCAGCTTGGCCTCTGCTTGCATCTCGTCGGAATTGCCACACTGCAAGGACGTCAGAGAGTCGGGAAGCACACCACAGTCGCCAGCATGTTCCTCTGAGTCGCCTCTATTGCTATCAGGACCGTGGTGGTTGGGTGTTTTATGATCCGTGGTTGTAGGCTTAGTGAGACTGCAAGAAAGGTCAGTGGGAGTCTGTTCAAGGCTTTGTCCGAGGTGGAGCCTGTTGCCCTCCTGACATGGCGCTGCCTTCAAGGCCGTTTGTGGCACAAGAAAGCCAAGAGGCTGATGGGTAATGGGGTAAAGCAAAAAGTGGCCTTTACCCACCAGTGTCCTCTGAGTGGGCAGAGAGAAGTCCAGCTGTGGTTTCCGTCGAGGCGTGGCGTCCGAGAGAAGGCTCTCCACGCTGAAAGGGTTGCGCTTCTGCAGGGCCGACGACCTCGATCCTGCAGGACTACCAGAGCTGTGCGTGCTTTCCGGAGAAACCTGCTCTGCTTCTCTTCTTTGGTTTTGGTGGTTGAAGTGTCGTGTTTGGTCACAGCTGGATTCGGTTTGGTGTCGTACTTCGGAGCCTCTCGTTGTCAGGGGAAGTTCCATGTGAATATTCCCGTTCAGGCCTGAAGAAGGCTGCTGCTCGCTGTCGGTGAATTGCGACACACCGCTGTCGCTTTCTGAACCGCCGGGTGTGTGGAAGCTGTCACCTTGCAGAAGTTTGTTTTGTGACTTGAGCAGCTTCCGCTCCTGTTTGCGTTTCTTCTTCTCTGCACGTTCTTGTTCCCGCCGCGCAATCTCCTCAGGGTCCATGGGCTCACCGCTGCATGTGGTCGGATGGGAGTTGTGCGCAGGCCGACCAGGCCCTTTCTTTGTGTTCTCCTTCTTTCTCCACTTAGCACGTCGGTTCTGGAACCAAACCTGTGCACACAAGACGGATTTACTTGTCAGCAAAACAAAACGCATGCTACAAATGACTTCACTAACTAATTAAAAATTTTAAATTAAAATTAATTTGCAACAATTAAAGTCAAGACAACAACTGTAAACCATAAACTAAGTCTTCAATTAGTTTAATTCAAGTGTCAATGGGCAAAAAAAGAGGCTGAGAAAGGGTAAATGAAAAATGTATTAACATTTAAACACACAAAGAAAACTAAATATTTTAAGATAAAGGAAAACTAGGAGGAACAAACATGAATTACATCACAAAATAGATTATATGAGATTACCTTCAACACATCCATCCATTTATCTATTTTGTATAATATAACTCGCCAATTATCTGTCATTAAAATCTCCATAAACAACATCTCAAATTCAAACATTTATAATAATATGCCCATAAAATACACAGCTTCTTTTGAGCAGATTATTATTATAAATTATTATATAAATCACCACATTGTTAAAGTAATTGCCAATGCTTTGGAAGTTTTTTGGTGGGAAAATACAAAAAAAAAACTGAGTCACATGCCTAAGTCACAGTTGACTAGGCCATATACAACAGTTGAATGACACAATCTGTTAAACTGAGGATGTAGGCGTTTTTAACTGTTTGTTTTGGCAAAAAAAAAAATAATAATAACTTGGCCAATTATTTAACAAGGTCAAAACCTCTCCATCATAAAGTGAATGGTACCTTTCAACATGTTGCTTTTAACTTGTTTGACCATACAATGTCTGTGTGCATGGTTGTATACTTGCAGCAGGTTAGGAGATTTAAGTACTCGTTTCGCTTTAATCACCAATGACTTTGCTTAATTGCTAACTCCATCAATTAGATCTAATTGCACCCTAACTAATTGGCAGCGTCTCACCACTACCACCCCCAGCCAATCCTACAAGCCCTCCGCTCTAAGGGGCTCACGTCCCTCTCACGCCCGCCTGGGAGATTCTCCCTGGCCGGCTGCTGGGCTCGCTCAGGGCCGCGTGTTGGCCGCTGATAAGGTTGGACGAGTGAGAGGCGCATAATGAGGACGAGGCGCTGACACGGTGCGACAATGTGGATTGTTGATGTCGCAAACCTGCGATAAAGGAGCGTGTTAAGCGGCTTGAGGACTGAATAATCTCAGGTTTAGGTGCAAAAATCCGCAAAATACATAAAAGCCACCGCGGGTTGTGCATGTTAGCTAGAAAATGCAAAAGAACACTTTCGTTTGTGCAGATACAACAAACCAAATATGCTTCTTATTTCCTGAAATGCAATATATATTAGTAATAATTTATAATTTGGTCATTAATTTATTAGTTAATAAGATAATCATGCATTAATACTGTTGGTATGTATTCCTATTGCTACAATAACCAGTAAATGTATTGTAATTATTATTATTAGTGGTAGTATATTTATTAACATACTAGATGATCAACGTTTCAAAATGAACTAATTACAGTAATCATCATATATTTTAATTATAAATATAATAATTATTAGTGTGTTTATTAAAAATAAAAACTACTCACAATTTGTGTGCATTTGTAAGTCGCTATACTTATTTTATAAAATAATTGTATCTACTTATAAAGATGGAAAAATATTATTTTCCATCCAGTAGGCTCAGCAAATAGCCTAGTTTTTATTAACCCCTAAATCAATAGGTTGTGTCCATGCATAATTCACAGGCGACCCTTCTTTATTGAAGCTTTGGTAATTGACAAATAGCACGCCCCCACCCCCTCCCCAGTATGTAAAGGGATGGCCTTCACTGGCCACCTCCTAAACAAACACCCTTGGAACATTTCCTGGCATCTTTTGGTGGTGTTGTGCCGCACTGAATTAAAAAAAAAATAATGTAAAAAAAATGGCTAATTACCTGAACCCTGGACTCCACCAGGTCGAGCCTGAGGGCCAGTGCCTCCCGCATGAACACATCAGGGTAGTGGCTCTCGTTGAAGGCCTTCTCCAGCTCCTCCAGCTGCCAGCCTGTGAAATTGGTCCTGGTTCTTCTCCGTTTACAACCAGGACTTTCTTTGTCTGGGTCCCCGGGATCTGTTGAAGAATTGTTACATCATCATTGATGTCAAGGAAATCTATAATTGACTGACAGCTTCGCCAATTAGTTGATAAATTACTCTTCTATGCTGCAGCTTAATTAGATATTTTTTTTACAAAAGCTTCTAACTTTTCGTTCCAGAATCAGTTGGATGGGATTTGCTGCTGTGTTATTAGGCAACCAATAGCAGTTTGGCACCTTTTATTAAAGCATACAAAGGAAGGAGCACATGATTAATTTCTGTAAAATCAAGCAAATATTGTAATATTAAAATACTGTACATACAACATACATATTGTTTCTAATCAGTTGTCATCGATTATTGCACTTAAAGCTTATCATGATAAAATTACGAATAAAAGAGGTACCTTTTTTAAATATACAATTATACATCCACGGTGGGTGAAGATGGAGTCCTTACCGGAGAGTTTGTACGGTCCGTCGGGCGACAAGAGCCCGCTGGAACTGACCACCGAGGCCGAGCAGGAGCCGTTAAGTAATCCGTCTATAGAGAAGGGGACCGCGGCCGCAGATTGAAGCTGGTGCGCGCTGGCGAGCTCGTAGACGTGCTGCTGGGAGTGGTGGTGGTGATGTTGCTGGTGATGCTGATGCTGCTGGTGGTGGTGGTGAGGACCGAGCGGGTACGGAAAACCCACCAGCCCGCCTAAGGAGCCACCGAAGTGGGCGTGAGGATGATGCTCGAGGACGCGACTGTCCATGCTCGCCCGGGCTGCATGCGGCGGGGCCGAAGTGAGGATGCGCAGGAGGGGGCAGTGTGTGGCTGAACATGCAGTCAGCAAAGCAGGGAATGATCGGAAAAGAAGGTCGGGAGCTGATGTGTTGTCTCCCGCGGCCACGGATGAGCGTGTGGAAAGCCGGCAGCGACGTGTTGTGGTTCAGCCGGAGATGTCAAGATCGCTTCCCCCGCCTCTTCGAGCCAGCTCATTAGGACTCCCCCATCTGCTCGCGGGACCAATAAGAAACCTTAATGGCCGTGTGACATCACAAGGCTTGGAGGATTCGAGGGGTGCGAGCGTTGTTAGGGTTTTTTCTTTACTTTTACCCCTCAGCTGGGTCGATCAGCAATTACATCTGGTATCACCCATTCATTCATTTATTCATCAACATGCCCAAAAATGCAGCTGGACACTCAATGGCAAAACACTCCAAAAGTACACGTTACTGCCATGTTAGATGATCCACAACAGCTTTTACCTCCAAAATACAGCAGAATCCAATGCAAGTCGTGTGTATTTTATTTTATTATCATGTAGTTTTGTGATTTGCACTGGACAATAACTGCAATGCCTCATACTGAGAGCAGTTACTACTATTTTGGCTGCTTTATTCAGCACAAAAGTCCAATTTTGTATTACTATTGGAAGCAGCTCTCTGTAGCATGTGATTGCACAAATCGCTATGGCATGTCACGAGACGAGATATGAGAACGAGACGAGATTTTAACATTAATTTTAACAAATGAAAAAATATTTAAAGACATATGATAATGGATTGTAATTTACTAATTTTATTTCTACCTTCCACTTTGTGCATATGCACCAGCCCCGCCTCCACCCACCAACACAAAGAGGCTGTCTGAGTGGCAAAAGGGGTGCTCCAAGGTACTGACACCGATGCACAGAGTGAACTCTCCTCTTGCCTGTTTGGAGGCAAAAGGTGAGGAAAACAGACATGCATGCACTTGGCAATATATTTGGGGCCACCAATATCAGTTATTGTGTAATTAATTAATTAATTGATTATTGTCCGAGGCCTTGTGACGATGGGATTTCTAAATGTGAAATCATGTCATGGTTTTAATCTCACGAGTTCTTGTGCCCCCCTACAAATTGCAAAAGAAAAATCAATTTAAAATTAAAAGTTGCAAGCAGCTTTGACCGGGATAAACAGGCCCTCACACCCCTGCACAACTGGGGAGGGGGGGGGGGGTGGTCAGCAGGCACAAAGTGGGCAAAATGCAAGACTCACACGAGTATGGCGCTATAGGCTTCTCAAGCAGAACCTTCATATGCATACTATATAGCCACGAGGGTGCGCATCTGAGTCAATGCATACACATGGTGACCTAACCTAGTATAAAAAATATGGAGGTGATCTGACCATCTGTAAGGTAGTTATGAATCGGATACAAATACAATACAAATACGAAAACCCTGTTTTTCAATTCCATGGAGTAATTAGCCAGCAGGAAACAAGACATCCAAGTCGCACAAATGCTTGAAATTTTGGTTCTCTTGTTTTCTATACTTGCAATGTGGATATTTTATCAAAGGGAGGAAATACAATAAAAATGCACAAACATTTGCATGCACAGCATGCAATAACTTAGAATGAATGTTGCAATCTGTGTGTGCAGGCGTCCTCCAACTTGTCTGAGGGTGTTCTCCACAGCCAGAGACACCTTAAGTCCAGGAAGAAGCAGATATGTAAATTTTTCTGCAAAAGAATTGTTAATTCTTCAAAGTTTATGGTTGCAGCTTTGCTCAATGCACACTTCCATTGGGCTTGAATTGACTTATATTTGGCCAGTCTGGCTGACGTATGTACGTTTATTTAGTGCTCAGCTCATATATCCTTTTAAAATTAATTATTTTAATTTCTATTAGCAAGATATTCTGCAAGTTACTGGACACCTGTGAAGTTATTGCGTATACCGTATATAAGAGTGGTGTGAAGAAGTGTTTGCCCTCTTCCTGATTAGTTTTGTCACATGTAAATGTTTCAGATCATCAAACATATGTAAGTACTGAACACACTTTTTAAAGTCATCTTAATAGGATTCAGGTCAGGACTTTGACTCTTGGCCACTCTAAAGTCTTCATTTTGTTTTTCTTCATCCATTCAAAGGTGGACTTGGTGGTGATCATTGTCCTGGTGCAGAACCCAAGTTTGTTTCAGCTTGAGGTCACAAACAGATGGCTGGACATTCTCCTTCAAGATTTCTTGGTAGACAGCAGAATTCATGATTCCATTCATCACAGTAAGTCTTCCAGGTCCTGAAGCAGGTAAATAACTTCAGACAGTCGCACTACCACTACCATATTTTACTGTTAGTATGATGTTCTTTTTCTGAAGTGTCAGATGTAATGGAACACACCCCTTCAAAAAGTTGAACATATGTCCCATCAGACCAAGGTCTTTGGGATCATTAAGATCAGCAAAATTGAGACTAGCCCTGATGTTCTTTGTTTCGCAGTGGTTTTCGTCTTGAAACTCTACCATACAGACCATTTCTGTCCAGTGTCTTTTTATGGTTGAGCCATGAACACTGACCTTAGCTGAGGCAAGTGAGGTCTGCAATTCTTTGAAAAATGTTTTTTGTGGCCATCCACTCCTGGGAAGGTTCAACACTATTCCATGTTTTTGTCATTCGTGGATAATGGCTTTCACTGTGGTTCGCTGGAGTCCCACCTTTTCCAGAATGATAGATCTCAATTAATCACAGTTATGTTTTAACTGCATTTAGTGTTCAGTTGTGTTGTCATTGATTAATATTGAAATTGATTTTATTTTTTTTAACATTTTATTGTGACAAACATGCCAAAAAATAAGAAATCAGAAATGAGACTTTTTCACACCACTGTATATACTGGCAAAAATAGCGATGGTAACTAATTTATTTAATTAATTACGGAAAAATCCTTACCGTAATTAATGCATACTCATTATGGCAAGCCACGTCTCTCTCTTATGATGACAGACGATGCTCCCCACAGACTCACACAGATTCTGATGCTCTTTTATAACTTTATTTTGACCTGAACACATTAACAGCAGTCCAATTCCAACACCATATATGTATCTCCAACTCCAAACAAACACGTCTCTTGTTCATTCGTTATTGCAATGACACTTCCTCATTATCACTAGACAGACCGCAAGATGCATTCACAGCCACTCCAAACATCACAGCAACATCTTTAATAAGCGTGTATGTGTGGTCTAAATGGAGAGAAATGCCAAGAAAATCAGTAAGTGAATATTCACATCACTCACTTTGTAACTCTTAATGTGGAAGTACAATTTACTGCATGCAAGTATACCCGGAAACCCCAGAATATTCACTCAAAATGTGAATTAAACTTAAATGATATGATGTCTATGAACACAACTCCTCACTGCTCATAATAACAGTTAATGTCTGATTCAAATATTTTGCTATTAAATAAACCAGTGTTAGGTAAGTCGATTTTCAGATGCGTGTGCCATCTCTTAACTTGATTAAAATTTTCAGTTAATTTGTCATTGTTAAAACATAAATATATATATAATCCTGCCATGTTCTTTCAATAAAATACAGTTAAAATAAATTGCATATTTCAGACACAGTGTGATTAATCATAATTAATGTGATTAATCTGCTTAAAAATTGTAATCATTTGACATGATATATATATATATATATATATATATATATATATATATATATATATATATATATATATATATATATCATGTCAAATGATTATATATATATATATATATATATATATATATATATATATATATATATATATATATATATATATATATACACCGTATTTTCCGGACTATTAAGTCGCACTTTTTTCATATGTTTTTCGCTGTTCCTGTTTCGCTGTTCCTGTTTCGCTGTTCCTGCGACTTGTACTCCGTAAAATAAATTATCCACTAAAAATGCGACCAGTGCGACTTACATATGGTTTTTTTTCTACGTAATTATGCATTTTTGGCCTTGTGCGACTTATACTCCGGAGCGACTTGTAGTCCATATATATATATATATTGAGGGGGGTGAGAGACAGAGTGATAGCTACTAACTACTGTATATAATTTTGACTAGCTAGCGATATGCAGGATTTGGAGTTTGATGCTTCAAGGTTTCTGATTTCAAAGTACGTGCACTTTTCAAAAATGTGCAAAAAAAATTCTACTACTACAGAATCAGTCACCATCAGACACTCCCATTCCATGTGTTGTTGGTTTTAATGAAGGCAGGAATTATATTTATTACTAGTTTTCCTTCACAAAGATGATGTATGAAATTAAACATGTGTTTATTAATGTCAAGACAAGACAATGTGCAGCCACTAGAAAGGAACATAATTCGTCCCCTGCTACCAAAAGCAACTCAGACTGCAGAAAACTACATCAACTGCAATGCTAACATCCTGTAATCTATATATCAGGGGTGGACGACCTACCCTCAAGAGCATCCAGATCATGCCCACTATGCAATTCTAAAAAAGAGCTGTTGAAAAAGCCCCAGAACAGTTAATCATTTTCATAAATATAGTTTGGCCCATGGAGGCCCCTGATAGGATAAATGATCCACAGCCTTCATACAATCTCAGAAAGTCAGCTGTTAAGGAATGTTTTTTTTTTTTTTTTGCCGGTTTCCAAGTGACAATCATTCCGAGCGATATATGTTGTGTGTGTGTGTGTGTGTGTGTGTGTGTGTGTGTGTGTGTGTGTGTGTGCTTTAAATAAGCTAATTATCCAGTTGAGGTCTTGTCTAATGGCCCTCGACTTGAAGTGTGCATTGGAAAACGGGAGGTGTTGAAATTTGCAGTCATGAAAAGGGGCCAGCACCAACTGGCTGTGCGGCCCTCATCTCCAATGACGGCGGTGGAGGGAGGCTGGGTGGGGGGGGTGTAAGAGAAAAAGATTATACATATAAATTGTAAACGGTGTCGCTGGGGCCAAATCTTGCCCGAGGCGGTGACTGCTTCATTTTGTGTTAAATTTCTTGACAGAGAGACACCGGCGTGCTGGTGAATACTGAATGGTAATCAGAGCTGCTTGAATAAGTGCCCCCCCCCCATCCTTCCTGCCCCTCCCTTTCTCCTTCCATTATACTGTGAATTAATTCGACTTTATTTATCCAATTTCTGCAGCTGACAGAATGTTAATTTGAGTTGAGATTTCTCTCTGCTGTTCCACGCGTGACCCCGCGGCCCCCGGATTGGCGTGTTGTAATAACCCGAATCTTTCACCAGAAGCTCCGATAATTGTTACCTTATTAGCATGTAAATTGTTTAATTAATATTATTATGAAGAAGCATATAATCCCCTCCGTTACTTGACCTGCAAGTGGGCTCCTCTGCATTTAAATGTCTTGCTTGTTAAATGGCCTCTTTAATGTCGCCTTATAAACCTCTTCCTGCAATCTTAGCGCAACTTTGAGCACTTAAGTGGTGCTTTTGATGTCGCCCCATCTTCTTCTTTATGTCCCTGCTGCTCTCCCTGATGCCTATTTATTTTCCTGACATCAAAATCTATCGCTTTCTTGTCATTTGCTTATAAAAGCTTTCTTTCACAAAGGCCCTCGCCCCCACCCCTCTCTCTCTCTCTCTCCACTCTCCCGGCGGCGGTGCGAGCCAAACGCATGCGGCGCTCGATGAAAAGCAGCCCTTGACATGAGGTCCCATGAGAGTGCACCATTTAAATTTGCTTTTCTTCCTTCCTCCTCCCTCTTTTTTTTTTCATTTGCAGGGTACGAGTGACATTGTCAGATGCTAGCTTTAATTAACTTGATAATAAGATGGCCGATTCACATAGAAGGCTAGCCACCAGCCCCAAACAAGCCTCCCATCTTCAATGAGCAGGCACCGCAACTACATCCACATTCTGAATACAAACATGAAACAATGCAGCTAAGTAACTGTCATCACATTGTCACTATAAATAATATAATAAATAATAGAGGTGGCCTTTGACAGGGCGTGTCCTCGAGGTAACGAATAAGGAAGTGACTTCGATGTTGGAAACAAAGATGGCCACTGAAGTGATTAGCATAGATACTAACATACTGTAGCAGCAGTTTGATCAGAATTACTCTGAATGGACGCTGAAAAAAGTCTAAAGTTAACAGAATAAAGTTGTAAAGTGGGATTACATTGTAACTACATTAGTTATGAAAATAAAGTCATAATATTAGGATGTAATATGAAGTGGCATTGTAAATTGATGGACGGAGGTTGTAGTTTATGACACAAAAATGTAAACACATCTGGTTCATGTTTCAACCAACCCCACAAAAGCGACTTTGAGCTTGTAAACAAGGGCACCCTCTGAAGTAGTTAGCATAGATGCTAACATAGCAACAGTTTTATCAGAAAATTACTAGTTTTAATTGTGGGATGTGATGGGAAAATCCTTCATCCAATGACCTTTTAGTTAAGATTTAGGTTTTTTTTCCAAATAGTTTCTATCTTAAGCATAGGCTACAACCTGTACAGCAGGGTCTACGTGCAAAAAACACAAGAAACGCACGGACGGCGTACATCTGACTGAGCATAGATGAGTTCAGTTCAAACAAACCCTACAGGCGCTTACAATTCTTTCGTGCGTGTCTTTTGTACGTTTTGATGGTGTCCATTTTTTTCACACATTGCACTTGCGGACTCCTATGTTGCGTGCCGCACTTGCAGCCCAGATATGTAATTAGTGTGGCCGACAGACATTCAGATATTTCATGCATCCTCCATGCATGTCGAGATCTTACGCCTTCATGGTCACTACAACTACGTTCTCCACTAACCAAAAAAGAAACAAAACGCAGCAATTTGGGGAACTGCAAAAATAGCACGGCTATAAAAATCGTCAAATGGAAAAAAACCTTTGAAAAAAATGTTGAAGTTGCCAAAATAGTTGAAAACTACTAGAAAAAGTTGTACAAGTCATGACATAAATTTGTCACTTTTTCTTCATCACATTATTTTTAGCAATATATTGTCTTGGATGGTTCATTCATGGCAGCCACCTTGAAGACTGTGACATGATGACATGTAAGCTTTAGGCACTCACATTCATTGACCAAGAAAAAGAAAAAACGGGAAAAAGCTCTCCGGCTGTGTATTTGTGCCCTAATACATGAGATATCTATAATTAACATCTTGTCCTTATGTCTTACGCCTGAATAAATTGGCAGCACACTCACAGAGACTCATTATTAGCTGCTTTCAGCAGAGGCCTGCA
Source organism: Doryrhamphus excisus (assembly GCF_030265055.1). Classification (NCBI taxonomy): domain Eukaryota; kingdom Metazoa; phylum Chordata; class Actinopteri; order Syngnathiformes; family Syngnathidae; genus Doryrhamphus; species Doryrhamphus excisus. Next base: position 7,722,480 of record NC_080466.1, on the reverse strand, counting down.
CACATCAACTTCACTAAATCGTTATGTTAATGGTGTGTGTATGTAGGCTGTATTCTACTGTCTAAACCAACCGGCCTGCTGCTTCATTTCAAATGTTCAGTTCAGAGGAGGCCCAATTAAACATAATAGACCATACTTTTTCACTTTGCAAACCAGTAGTTCACCTACCACAGATTCTCAAAACACATGTTCTGCTCTAGTACTGTAGTGCAAAGCCTCTCAAATAAGGACAAATGTGTTCAAAATTAGCAAAATGTATCCAATAAAGATAAGTAAATTGCACTACAGTGGTACCTCCATTAACATCTGTCCTGGTTAGCACGTTTTTCGGTTATTCATAATTTTTCGTAAAAATGTTGCCTTGTTTGTGTTTACCCGCTTGATTAGCATGCAATATGGGGCATGTAACAAACTGTTGAATTTGTGCTTGGTTTGTTTACGCTGCCATTTTTCTTTGGGAACGGTAGTCTTCAATGAAGGTAAACAAAACTTTGAACCTTCATTTATTGTCTTATTCGTCATGTATTTGCATTTAGAATGTTTTTTAAGACTATAATTATAAAGCTATAAAAACATGTTTTGTATTAACCGCAGATGACATCATAAATGGGCGACGTAACTTCTGGTTCAGTAAACCATGTTGTTATAAAAAATATATATATATATATATATATTAAGAAACCAGACGCACTCATGCAGTGTATTAACAGCACTACAAGATGTGTACCTGACTGTACGCTAATCGGAGAATGCACGCAAACAGAGGCAAAATTGTGGCATACATTTTCCACCTGGCTTGTGGTTCGATTTCATTTCATGTAGTTATTAGAAAGGTGTCCTACTTGACTGCTTACTTAGTTTTTGTGTTTGAAACAAAACAGCAGCAAAATTTGGATTTCAGTTGAATAGATGTCAAAGGTCCTGTTGATCAGGCAAAATGCAGATTCTGCAAAATCTAAAACGTTTACTGTGTGGGTTATTGTGTGTAGCTGCTCTATAGGAGACCACAACTCAATAAAATTGACATAATAGGTCCCCTTTAAGTAGAAATGCTCTGAAAAAGCTCATGGAACTGTTACATTAAATAGTCAGGTTATCAAGCCTATAGGACTTAGCTGTTTTGTATGTACAGTATCTAAAAAACAACAACTTAACCACAAAGACTTCCTTTTGTGCAAAGGAGATCATAAAGAGTGGACCCTCTCACCCAGCAGGTGAGTAAACAGGATAAGAAGCTTTCTTAGAAGAGTCTTAATACTTGCCTCTGGAGAGAAGGAATCAAGTCACATTTATTTTTTAATTAGTCAAAGCAAGGTGATGAAGAGGAGCGTTAATTAGCTAACTCTCCTCAGTGAAGTTGCTCATTATTTAGCCAATGGCTTGATAATTAAGAGTCTAATCTAAATTAATTGCAGGATGCTTTTTTTTGATTTGCGCACATGCTCTCAAACGAGGAAAGTGGGTGCAATTCCAATTACAAGTAAAAGGATTTCAAGTATTGATCTTGTGTTTTTTTTCTGCACACAAATGGCATAATAGCAGCTTTGATCGTTTGGAGAGGTAAAGAGTCCATTTCCAGGCGGGCGCTTTGCATCTCCTCATGTGCATGCAATTAGAAACAAGTCTTATTATGAATCTAATTGGGCTTATGACGGAATATGCAAATAGTTCTTGTTGAGTATTCCTTCATTCCACTTCTTCTTGGAGGGATTCAACAGGATGCATGTATAAAAAAAAAAAAAAAGTAAATAGAACCACCATTCAAACAGCAGCTGCTCATTTTAAAAGTGACTGATCACCTTTCCCTGAAAAAAACATGCTCAATATGCCATGAAATTCCATGCCTGAAAGAGTCCAAAATTCCATTTTAATTGTTATCAATGACTCAGATCTGCCTTCTACTCTCTACCACCCCCACCATCTTTGAGCGCCAGATTTGGCACAAGGCATATGGAAATAGTCCTAATTAACCTCGTCCTTCACAGGGGAAAACTCTTATGGAGATTCACACTTTTAAACATATTTAGGAGTGGATAGACCATTTTATGTATATATTTTTTAGTTTATAGAAGATGTTGCTTTCTCACAGACGCTCATAAAAACAGAAAAGCAAGCAAGTGTTCTGTTTCCCTGTCATTTATTTTATTAATAGAAAACTAATATATGCTCAAAAGAACAATTAAAGGTCACTCACTCAGAGGTGGTCCTGCTCTAGAACCCAAGTTGGTATCAGCTCGAGGTCACAAACAGATGGCTGGATATTCTCCTTCAGTATTTTTTGGTAGACAGCAGAATTCATGGTTCCATTTATCATTTATTACAGCAGGTCTTCCAGGTCCTGAAGCAGCAAAAGAGCCCCAGACATCACACTACCACCACCACATTTTACTGTTGGTAGGATGTTCTTTTTCGGAAACATGGCCTTACTTTTACACCAAATATAATGGGACACACCCCTTCCAAAACCAAAAACATTTGTCCCAAAGGTCTAGGGGATCATCAAGATGTTTTCTGGCAAAGTTGAGATGAACTGTTTTTGTTCAGCAGTGTTGTCTTGTTGGGAGTCCTGTACACTGACATTAACTCATGCAAGTGACAGACAGTTGTTTGGATGTGATTGTGGGGTCTTTTGTGACCTCTTAGATGGGATGTTGCTGCGCTGTTGGGTTAGTTATGGTTGGCCGTTTTTTTTTTCTCCTTAATAACATTTTATTTAAAAACAGCATGTTCAGTTGTGTTGTCATTAACAAAAGGGTATTTATTTAGTTTTATTTCGTTATTTAGTCATTAAGACAGAGTCTAGTAATAAAAGAAATAGATTTAATATTCAATCACTGTTGTGATATTGAGGCGGTTGGACAACCAAATATGCCTACTCTGTGTTTTTATTGCGTCATTTCACCTTGTTTGTTTGAAAAGCGTATCTTTCACATTTTAAAGTTTTACACCCACCCGTCCATTTTCTATACCGCTTATCCTGAGTTTTAATATTCGTGTGAAAATTGCATTATGATCGAACCTGTTTTTCCACATTTATATGTGCAGTTTAGTAGTTGTGACAAATCTACTGTATGAACAGTGTTAATAGGATAAAAAAAAGTGAACTAATGTACACCCTTGAATAATCTTTTTTTCTTGCACTGATCATGATTAATGTTGAAAGACCTGAGTGAGTAGATAACTCCCTTCAACTGGCAGGATAGCAATCACAACATGACAGTGTCTCCTTCCGAACATGCTCCTAATTGTTTACCACAGCTTGTTTACATAAACACAGACCACTTGGGTGGGGGTTGGAGAGTGGAGTGTGAGCTATGTATACTGTAGAAGCACAGAGAGAGAAATTAATTTAAAAATGGTGGCAGATAATTACTTATCAATTAAAGCTGTTATCCGGTCCTAATTAGGCAGCGTTCATTAAATACAGCCAATTTAAAACCTTAATCAAAGCTAGCGGGGCCTGACAACACAGCCGGGGACCAGCAAAGGGCTCCCCCCAGTGGACTACAGGGGAAGTTGACATACTTTTAAAGTATTTTTTTAATTAATATTTGGCTACCTTGAAAAATATTCACATACTTTACTCAATAATACAAAAACAGTAATTTCATCGTTTAAAATCACACTGGTTTTGCATAGTTTTAACCCATCTGAGGTAGATGTGTTAAGTATAGTATAAACTTCCTTGCTAGTTGGTTCCAATAAAAATGAAAATGAAGCAGCATATTCTTATGCCTTTTTACTCAGGTTTTTGGTAGTAAGCACTGTGGGATCTTGGAATTTGGAATATTATTTGTGGTGAGATCATTCCTCTCCACAACCATCATCTCTCATTAAAACATGATTTAAAACCTCTTGTTTTCACTCCCATGTTTCCCATGTCTTTCTATGTAAACAAAAGGCCTATAGTTCTCCTAAATATTGTTTACAAATCTGTCTAAACGTCCTACTATGGAATAATAAGATGGCAAGTAGATAGTTTGATTATTGCACAGGTGTGCATAAGTCTGGCCCCAATAAAAGGCCACACAAAAAAATTTCAGTTTTATCACACAACACAATGCCACAGGGAGCGTGCAGGTAGGCATGATGACTGCAGGAATGTCAACCACAGCCTCATCACCTCCAAGACACCCGCTGTAACAATCAGTTTGCATAACCAAATAATTTCTGCACAAACTGTCAGAAAGCGTCGCAGGAAGCTCATCTGCATGCTCGTCGTCCTCATCGGGGTCTCAACCAGATTGCATTTTGTCAACGCAACCGACTTCAGTCGTGAAATGCTCATATTCCATGACTATAGTTAGTCGTTTATTGTGGAGCGAGCGGCCAATTGTGGCAGTGGGGTTATGGAATGGATTGAACACTGATGAATTTATAGGCCTTTTGTGTGGTTTTCCATGGAAAACATTTTAGATATGAGTTCAGCTCATGGAAAAAAAAGTGTTTTTTTTATATTTTTGTTGAGTTGCCTTTATGATCTTTAAATGGGCATCGTGATATCTGTTGTTCTTTTCTTGCTAAAGCATATCCAAATCTATTATATTGAATGTCTTTCTATAAATTACAGCTATTTATTGTACACAATCGGGAAAATAAAATCCTGGGCCCGATGTAAGTAAGACTGGTATCGATAACAGGTACCATTAATGAAAACAGTGATTTTTTAAATATTTTATATTAGTATCTCCTGCCTGCAAATGACTTAAATAATCATACTGTTTATCAATACAGGTGGATCCAATGTCCTAACTGTGTATGTGACTAAGGAGTTTTCAAAAAGGAGGGGTGGGGGGTGGCAAAGATTTGCAGGGAGGTGCACAGCTTGACGAAAATTGATATCAACAGTTATGTTTGATGGTAATATGAATAGTTTTTTTGGTCCCAATGTGGGAAAACAGCTCAATCGTAGTCCAGAAATTTAGTTTTTCAGGGGACTAATCCCCCAAAGGAGGGCTCAAGCATGTGTTTTTATGTTCTATAAAGGTACGCTAGAATTAGAATGATGCAAAACATTGCTTACTCCAAGTTATCTCATAAGATATTTGGCTTTGGAGTATAAATATTTTGAGGCTTGTACTGTTAAACTGAACCTTTCAGACAGCATTGTGTGTAATATTCAGTAACTCTTGTATTGCATATCATATTGTATTGTATTGTATAGCATATATACAGTATATTGTTGAGCAGCTTTCTTTAACAGTGCATATGTGCTCTCAAATAGAACATTTCCTTTCACTGATAATTGGTGTCATTGTTGTGAACACCCTAACAGTCCTCACCCTCTGGCCTCTACTTTGATTTAACCCCTTCTCTTCTACGGGTCCAACAAAAGCACACAATGCCCAGCACTGAGGAACAACTTAATTAATATTGGCTCCTGTTTGCTCTTCTTAACGAATGAGGGATTTATGCACCTCTGGGACACAGCCTCTCTCAGTCGCTTTGAATTATCCCCCAGCATTGTCCTCCAATTTCACTACTGTGATCCTGCACCGGCGGGGCCCATGTCGCCGGGCAGACCACTACACACACACACACAGAATGAGGCCTCCCCCCATGGAGTCCATCTGTCCTGTCCATCTTTGTCCCACTCGGGTGTGTTTTGGTTCATTGTCTCCAGCATGTTTATTGTTTTAATGCAGTGCTGCTGTTCCAACCCATGTCATCAGCTCAAATAACCGCCATCCCATTAACATGTTAGAAGTGGGGGGGCTTGACAAACCAAAATTGGCTGCAATCTGATCCCCCCCCCCCCCCCCCCCCCCCATGCTGGTCAGAGGAGCAGGGGTAAAGGAAAGAAAGAGGATCCATATTATTTGCATTAAAAGCCTTGCACCGTGAAATTCATGTATAATTACAAAAAGGGGTAGTGGAGGATGGGGGTGATGTGTGTGTTATGCAGATCGAGGACATGTGTGGAGTCAATCACGCTCGGAATTGGTTATTTTGGTGATATGCTAACACAGAATATACGGTGACAGATTGCAATTATCCCGTTATTGTAATTGTCAAAGTCAATTCACTGCAGGGCTGACTGCATTAGGCTTTGCATGAAAGGGAGCCTTTTTTTTCCTGCAGTGCTCTTAATTTATAAGAGCACTGCACTCTGATATAAGAAAATGCCCCAATAAAAATACTGCTGTCATACCCTTAACTCATTATGACAGGATAGCACTGACTGTTAATCCCAAATTCTAACATATGCTGAGTTAGATTTTATGTTTCCATCCATCAATCGATTTTCTATACTGCTTGTCTTCATTAGGGGTCAAAGGTAAGCCAATCGCAGAGCAGATTTCAATTGTACTTGTACCCCAAGCAAATATAATATGAAGCAGTTAGTCATGTAACTTAAGGAGATATTCTGCCAGTCTCAATAAAATTATGGTAGGATTCCTTAAGATCTTCTTTGGGATGTACAAACTTTCATTGTACCAGTCTATTTTTGCCAAATAAGTTGTTAATCTTCATTTGTTAGCGGTACAAAAATATTAAGTTTAACTACATTTTTGTTTCCAAACAAATTTTATATTTGTATTTATTTAATATTTTTATTTTATTTTACCTACTTTTTGTGTGTTGTGTGTTGGCATATTTGTATTTGTCATACTTTTTGTGTGGTACTTTTTGAAACATGTCATTGCAATTTATTCAGGTATTGTGTTCATTTTGTTTAGTTTTATTTTTTTTTATTTGTAAAATATTTGGGAGAGAAAAAAGTACGCACCCTTTTATGGTTTTCTTTCCATTGACTGTACTGCCACCCAGTGGTATAAATCGTGTAGTGCAGGTTGTTGCACATACAAAGCTCATTCCATTGGAAGTATGATTCATTAGTTGAATAACACGCTACCAATGTCTTTATTGTTATTGTTACTATACAGGACGCCATTTTAGGGGTCTAAACAGAAAAATTAGGGGTACACATCACACATCAAAATTGACTTTCAAAGTAAATTTTCATTTTAAAAAATTCTCCAATTTTCAATGCATTACTGATAAATACTTGAACAATTAATGGCCACTGTCTTCTCTAACCACCCAGCTTCTGTTCCTACCTTCTGGAAGGCGTCTTTGGTGACATATACATTGTACCTCCATTAGGTCAGCTGGGATAGGCTCCAGCATGCCACCCCTGTGACCCTAATGAGGATAAGCGGTATAGAAAACAGATGGAAGGACTGTATTATGGGGTTAAAGCGGACATATGTCTAAAAACAAAACATTGTCATCACACACAAATACTTAGTTACAGTATTATATCACCATATAAAGACATTTAACGACATATTAACATATACATTAAAGGTCATGGGGCATGAGATGTTATCCAGGATCTTGATAGGAAATGCTGTGATGTATTAAGCATGTTTTTTTATGATTTTCAATTCCATAAAAAACACTGCTATCTATTTTCCACGCTTCCACAAGTTGTTGATACAAACAAGAGGTAATGATGAAACACTGATATCATGTGTGATGTCATGGAAGATCGTAGCACTTACAAAGCGCCCAATCAGATTACTCCTATGACACGTGCACCATGAAAGGAGACGGCTATGTGACGACTCAGCATTGGCAGTCATTTTGGGGCAAGGGAAATCCTTCTAATTTAAGATAATGCACGACTAAATGACAATTACTATGGCCGTAAATGCAGTCATGTTTTGCAGGCCATTACGTCATTTCCGTAAACACCTGCCTCCATTTAGTCTCTAATTAAAGTCACATGGTCTCCTCGCAACTGTTTCCAAGCGAGATGGCTCAGCCTCGCCGCGTCCAGCTGACATCTGTGACCTGTCAAGTTAACACGGCGGGCACCAGCACTAGAACCACCATTCTACCCCAGAAGCAGACGCCGTGTGTCGACAAGGAAACCACCGCTTCTGGGGACACGGGCTCGATCCGCCTCCTCCTTTCCTTGTTCGAGCCCGACGACCACAACTTCCCGGAGTTTAGCTACTCTCAACTGCTGGAGGACAAGGTACGACGACGTTTTTTGTCAGCTTTAACACATTATGTATATATATTATAATGCTTTGTTTTTTTCTTTCTAGTTGAAATGTGAAATAATTAGTTCATGTGCTTTTATCTTTGACTATGTTTATGTCACGTGAATGAACGTTATGAACGTTTGTATGCATCTTCCAGTTAATCCTGTATTTGAAATTATGGTTTTCCATTAAGTTTTGATGGGTCAGTCATATTTGTCTGTCATCTAATTAAAAAAAATGTAAGCATATTAAGTGTGAAAATATTTATAATTTACTTTTTTAGAAGAGCAGCAACAAAAATGAAGTCCAGCCAAGGTCCATATTTGAAGAGGAGGAACAAAAGGAGAAGGCACACTTGGCTGATATTGCCAAAAAGATGGAGGAAAAATATGTGATTTGCTGCAGCTTTATGAATGTTTTTTTTTTCTTTGGTGTGGAATAACTCAACTGTGTGTGTGTTCATTGTAGACCGTAAAGAAAAAGCAGGATCGGGTTCAGGACTTGATTGATATCGGTTACGGTTATGATGATGAAGATTCCTTCATCGACAATTCTGAGGCTGTGAGTGCTTCCAAGCGTACATCTGCATATTCGCACCAAGCACCACATTAGGTTGCACCTGCATTGTTTGGATCATACAAGAGTATTGGATCATCAAATTGTGCAGGTGCACCCCAAACTATTTACACAGGAGGGCACATATAGACAAACAACCATTCACACTCACATTCATACCTATGGACAATTTGGAGTCAACAATTAACCTAGCATGTTTTTGGAATGTGGGAGGACTGGTCGCCAGCCAATCACAGGGCACATATAGACAAACGACCATTCACACTCACATTCATACCTATGGACAATTTGGAGTTGCCAATTATTCATTAATTCATTCATTTTATATCCTCACGAGGGTCGCGGGAGTGCTGGAGCCTATCCCAGCGGTCTTTGGGCCAGAGGCGGGGTACACCCTGGACTGGTCACCAGCCAATCACAGGGCACATATAGACAAACAACCATTCACACTCACATTCATACCTATGGACAATTTGGAGTCGCCAATTTAATAAAACAACAGGAATTCATCTTTGCTATTGAATGAGTTAAAGGAACAACCCATCTTTCTTGTGTCAAACAACAGTTTTGCTTTATACATTATGTTGGCAAATATGTTTATAGTAACTGCTTTCCTCAATGCAGTACGACGAGTTTGTGCCATCGTCCATCACCACCAAATTTGGAGGCTTTTACGTCAACTCTGGTGTACTTCACTTCCGTGAGGCTTCTGACACGGATGACAAGAAACCCCCTGGCACCTCCAAAGTAGGCACAAAATTTAAATTTTTTTTATGACATTCCTTTTAGGTCATGAGGCACCTTTTTTCACTTGTCTGGCAAGAATATACAATATGGAGATAAAAACTTTTAATTGGACATTGACATACATTGTATTTTAGGGGAGCGTAGTGTTTTTATTCCCTGTAGGTGTCAGACCCTTATCATTTGGCTTATCACCCAGAAAATTTGCATCGTTCCATAATTATTTCTGACCAGCATCTGATGTGACGTCTAAAATGCTTGTTAGTCGCTGACACTTGCATTAAACATAATAGAAGTTGGTGTCAGGTGTTAAATGCCACACACAATTTCAGGCATTTCGGAATACCATCATAAACAGGCGGCATCTGACCTGCCGCAGTTCATATTCAACTCTGATGCTACCTCCTGACAATTCTGGGTTGGTTTTGCCTGTCCTATTCCAAATCAGTGTTGTTTATACACAAACGGGACAATGGGCTGTTTCAAAAGAGCAAGTGCCAATATGAGAGGGAGCTTATCACTGAGTCTATGTTCATCCTTAAAAAGAGCCTGCCATGTGACGGCACTCCCTATGTTGTCCAGAAACGTAAACTCAAAGACAGACAGGACCAGTCAAACCCAAAGAAGAAAAGCTGTCACAAAGTTTCAAAGGATCAAAACGATGCTGATGCACAGTCAAGGTGAGAGGTTGCAGTCATCGTTTTACACCCTGAGGTGTGGTATGAGGTGTGCTAACAATCCTGTTGGCTTTCAGTGCAGCGGCTGAGATGGTGGCAGTTGACGACACGACAATGCTGATGAAGAAAAAAAAAAAGAAGGTGGCGGGTACGCTGAGCGTCACCAGAATGCTCAAAAAGTTTCGACGAGAAAAGGAGTTGGAGCGACAGAAAATGGAAAGTGGTCATCCAAGCACGGTCGCCCTCCCAGAAACCCCTGTGATGCCCATGTGCCCGGCAGACGCTGGCGGAGGCGGAGGCTCGGGATTGACTGACCCGCTGCTCAGTTTGATCGGATCCACCAATGAGCATGTACTTCTCCAGGCCGCCAACAGGGTGGAGTTTGACATCGATCTGGACTGTCTGTTGGATGTCGGCGAAGAGATTTCCTCACCGCAATTAGCAACTCAGTGTTTAGCAGAAGCGCCACCTCCAACCCAGCCCAAAACAGATGACCAGCCATGTTCCTCCTCTAATGCACCTCCAATCAAAAAGATGACCCAAGCACTTTCTCTTCAGTATGCCCCACTGCCTGACGGACTCCCACCCCTCCTGGAGGATAGCATCAAGAAACTGATGTTGGTAAAGCGCACCTGTCTATTGGCGATGATGATGTCACATGTCTGACCACAACGACTGAACTCACACATGCGCACCTATTGTTTGTGCAGGTGGCCAAGACCTCTGAGAGTGAGTCCAAACTCAAGTTCTTCACACCAGAAGTCAACTCTGTCCTGCTGGAGTGAGTCCCTCCAATGCACACACACACAAACATGACGTACCAAAATGATAAGGTCCCCGTATTTAAAAAAAAAAAATCATTTTAAATAAGGTCCCACAAGCCAAGTATGCATTGCACAAATTACACTGGGGTTCAGACAATATAAAAGTGGTGATGGAAACAAGCTGTTTGTAAATGCCTGTCTCTGTGTGTGGCTCCAAGACGCGCTATTGTTCATGTTATCCATTGTTTTTTATACAGTGGGTAGCGAAAGTATTCATACCTATAAGCAGCACATAACAAAGGAAAGGTGTAATAAGCTGTAGTCAACCACGAAACATCCTCCTCCTGTGCTGCTTATCCTCACTTGGGTTGCAAGGGTATGCTGGAGCCTATCACAGCTGACTTAGGACGAGAGGCACGGTACAACCATGAAACCGCGATCATTTATTGTTTAAAAAAAAAAAAAAAAAGAGTGAGGGAGCGAAGTTTGAACCACAGTGTAACAGTACAGTGCAATATTGTACACTTTTGTACACAAAAATATTGTACACAATTGGTGTCTTCTGTAGCTGGCTGACTGGATGGTTGGCAGTATACCAGGCTTTATTTTAAGATGTGCAGTGAAGCCTCATTTAAAAGTCAATTTTGTACACTGATTCTACTCACGTGTTGACTGTCTTCACATTCAGTATAGAGTGTCAGTGCCGTGAGCATGGCGGACATCTGCGCTCCAGAGTGTACGCATACCTGTCGTCCTTCCTTCCCTGCAGCAAGGACACACTCTTGAAACGTGTCAAGAAACTCAAACTTGCAGTGAGTAACCTGTACACCACTGTGCCAAAATGACCGTGTTCAATTTGTGGGCTTTATTTTTATTTTTTTTGCAAAGGAGGACCTTTCCAATGTAGAAGATCCTGTGCAGAAGCTGAAGGAGGCCATTGGGCGAGCCATGCCTGAGCAGATTGCATGTTTCAATCAACACTGTGAAGAATATCAGCAAGTTAGGACCTTAAGGTGAGATTTTTAAATGCTCAAATACGTCAGACTAGCAGTGTAACATGTATTCGTAATCAAATTTTCTTGGAATGGAACAGAAAAGTACAGATTTTCCACACAAAAAACAGAGAGGAACCTATAGTCACAACAAATACAGTATAGTCCAGCCGGTGGCCAAGAGCAGTCATGGCATGCAATAGTGCCAAGGAGAAGCCAGAGCTTGAAAAATCTCTTGTTAATATTTCTTGTTTGGGGAACACTTTTGCAATTTGTTCTCTTACCGTACAGAAAATTAACCGAATTGTGACCTTTATAACCGAGGTATGTACCTTGACTATAATCACATATGGTCATAATCATGACTATGACCTCATTTAATAAAAAAGCCTGGTTAAACTGCTTGTCAGGATGACTGAGGAGGTTAATGACGTCAAGCAAGGTGGCCAACGGAACAATGTAGAAGACAAAGGAGTGAGAAGAAGCGGAGGTCCTAAGAAGTTGTTCAAATGGAATGAGGAGATCAGGTGAGAATGTGAAGAATTATTTTTGTGTTTCATTTCTATGTTTAATATTGTACTGTGTTTGCAGGGAGGGCTTGTGCAATGTGCTGAAGGAAAAACTGGACATATTTAAAAGCAAAAGTGAAGGTAGTCAGCAACTGGAGGACTACCTGAAGACCTTTTTAGATAATGACATCAAACATCTTTGGCCTAAAGGCTGGATGCAGTCCAGGTATGTGGTGCTGTGTTTATTTTGTATCCATCTCCATCGCTGTGTTGCATCCAAGTGTATGTGTGTTTTCAGGGTACTGATAAGCGAGAGCAGGAAGATGTTGGGCCTCCAGGCTTTACTCCCGTGAGTACATGAAGTCATCATTTGGCAGCATCAATCAAACGCTCAGTGAAGCATAATACTGCAATTGAACAGAATGAGGAGGTCGAGATCGGAGAAGAAGCAGTCAGTCATTGACGTTCCAAACGTCGGATCGCTCCCAGTCAAAGTGGAGCCTCGTGAAGTGGTCGAAGCTTCAAGCGTGTCCCGTGTAAACACGGAGGCCGATAATGAAGTCATCATCTTGGATTCAGATTCTTCATCTCCGCCGCAGATTGATGAGCCCTTGCTCAACCCTGCACCGGTGAACATCCTCACTGAGCAGGCGCTGGTTCATATGCGCCCCCTGGTGCCCAGCCAGGAGCTCTTGGTAGCCGCGGTGGCCAAATACAAACGTTCTCTGCAGCACTGGAGCTTCAACACAGGCAATGGCAGTCCACCACTTCCACCGCCACCTCCTCAGTGCAGCCCAGTCGACTTTGCGGAAGATGCCCTGTGTCACGCGGTTCTTCCTCACCTGCTGCAAGACTTCATGGGGCCCACTGGGAGTGTCAACCCAGAGGTCGAGATGAGCTCAGATGATGTCATTGTATAACCTCAGACATGGTCCATCACGATACGATGTGACATATTTCCTGAAACCTAACAACTTTATTCGAGATAAATGGAGGTCAGGTGCAGTCTAATACGCTTGTTTAGAATTTATTCACACAATAAAGACATTGCATGTTCTATTAGCTGTTTCTTTCCGTTTAACATTAACGTAATTAGTAGAGACATGACTGGCTTGAGATCAACATTGTCGAGGTATTTACAGTCTTATTTGTCTAATATGTTTGCATTTTGCATATTTGCAATTACTCACCAGGTGTTTGATCAACAAAAGCAAATAGCTGAACTCCAGATCAGAAAATATTGATATTAACGTTTGGAGCACCCGTTCTGCTCACATTCCAGAAATATGCATGCTTGGAGGCAATGAATGTGGGTGTGAATGGTTTGTCCAGTCCAGGTTCTGCCTCTGCCTCATGCCTGAAGACAGCTGGGATAGGCTCCAGCCTACCTGAGTGGGGACAAGGTGGTGTAGAAAATGGATGGATGGGTTGTGGCTGTAGGCAACCTCCTAATGTACTTTTTGTTAACTCCACAATATGCCAGTCGTTGCATTTGAGACTCACGTGCGCGCAGATGCAGAATTATTGATTTTGAAAATCTGTTCTGAGATACTTAGTACTTAGTATATTACTATATACTAAGTACTAATATACTTAGTACTAATATACTTAGTATATTTAGTCAGTATATGGATTATAAATTTAAATGAAAATACATTGTCAAGTAAGGGCAAATATGTTTATTCCAGTTTTATTTTACAAGCTCAGATGAAGTTTTAGTACTGGACTATTGTACATTTTTGGGTTTTGTAAAAGTACCTGGACAGGCGTCCTCAAGAGAAAGCCCTCATTATCGGCTGTAGTGACAAAAAAAAAAAGAGGGCAAAACTCCCTGACAAGTGTCCACACAGCAGTGAGACTTGAATCCCTTTTGGCTTCTACAACAAGTTCCATGTCAGTAGAAGCAGGGTCGCAAACAGAAAGTGTCTTTTACCTGGCTGTGCAGTGCCTATGAGAGAGGATGGGACACATTAAACACTGTGTGACACAAGTACAAACAATATGAACCTAAATATACCTCTGCTAGTGATCACCTCCACCTCTACTGTAAGATTCCTCTGTCCAAAAAGCCCGGTCGCCAAGACTGTGTATTTTCCCGCATGCTCCGTCATTGAGTGAGTGGGTGGTACCACCAGGCGGCCATCTTTGAGCCAAATAACCGAAGGTTGGGGGTTTCCTTGAACCTCGCAATGGAAGCTTTCTCCCATTCTCACCTGCAGCTTTGCAGGACAGAGTAGCTGTGGGCCATCTGAGGAAGTACAAGAGATACTTGTACATATTATTCCCAAACATTTCACAGTAGTTTGTCATTTAAACAATTTAGTGGGCCTCGTTCATCAGCTATTGTTTTTTTTTTTATTGTCCCATAAGACAGTATTGACTATAAATTCTGCCTAGCAACAACCATCATGTGCTGTAATAGTGATCTGAGTTTCTGCATCCTGTAGGCCAGGGGCGGGAACCTTTTTGGTTTTTGTAACACTCAATGCCGTACAACTAAATATGTGCATTTTTAAGACCAGTGCGCAGGTCACACAGCTAGGACACGCAGGTACTCCGGTTTCCCCCCACATTCCAAAAACATGCTAGGTTAATTGGCAACTCCAAATTGTCCATAGGCATGAATCTGTGTGTGAATGGTTGTCTATATTTGCCCTGTGATTGGCTTCCGACCAGTCCAGGGTGTACCCTGAAGTCAGCTGGGATAGGCTCCAGCACGCCGGGGCTTTTTGAAATGAATTAAGCAAGATGGATTTTACAATAACCACTGTGGAATAGGCTCCCTGTGACCTTATTGGAAATGGCATCAAAGATGGACAGATGGATTTCAGTAATATTTAACTTTAAAATGTGGAAAAAATATTAGAATTAATATAAATATATTTTCTGATGTTAAATGAGAGCCAAATGCAGTCATCCAAAGACCAACATCTAACTGGCGAGCCATAGGTTCCCTACCCCTGCTCTAGGTATGGGGGGATGGGGACGGTCACCCTGAAGAAGTTGGAAGGAGTGATATTTTAAAGAAAGTGGTCATAATTTAGCCAAAATTGTAAAATTTTCTTAATTATTTTTTTTAAATCAATTTTCTTAAGTATTGATCCTACTCCGGTTTCCTCCCACATTCCAAAAACATGCTAGGTTAATTGGCGACTCCAAATTGTCCATAGGTATGAATGTGAGTGTGAATGGTTGTTTGTCTATATGTGCCCTGTGATTGGCTGGCGACCAGTCCAGGGTGTACCCTGCCTCTCGCCCGAAGACAGCTGGGATAGGCTCCAGCACCCCCGCGACCCTCGTGAGGAAAAGCGGTAGAAAATGAATGAATGAATGAATGAATGAAGTATTGATCCTCGTTCACTTACAGAGGACAGCAGCAGGGAGTTTTTGCGACGTGACTGCTGGAGGCCACTGTGGTCCTTCTGGCTGCAGTCGTAATTCAGCCTCACACCAGTACAGCGCCCCGTCCTCCTCTCTCCTGGGTTGGACATCCAGAGTGAAGACTTCGGTCACGGGCGTCTTCTCCATCACATCCGAACGCAGTTGGCTCAGTCTTGTTTGACCCCTGTAGAAGGTCACAACGAGGTTCCCGGCGGGGGCCACATCTTGTACAGTACACTGTAGGGTGTACTGGCGATGCTCGAAAAGCGGGCCTGTGTGATTGGCAAAGCTGATGGACACGCTGTCTGGAGGCTCTGTAGGCGACAGAATATTAAACCATGATGAATTTTTTTTTCCCCACTTATGACTTTCTACTTGCATTGGGGCTTTGTAACACACACGAATCAAATCAAATAAATCAACTTACTGTAAACAATGACAGGGAGGCGAAGATGACAGGGTCCCTCTAGATTTGACACGGCATAGCACACTGCTGAGATGCTCCACTCTTTCATATTGTCCACACTCCAAACCAGATAGTTCTCCATTGTAGGTTCAGGAGCCACCTGATCATGATGATTCACAACTTCACATCCATAGAACTACCAACACACTCAAAATTGACTTTTTTGATGCATGAGCGTTCTACTACAGTTTGGCCCAAAATCTATTCTACAAACACGGAGTGGGTAGGATTTATAGCCTGTATCCAGATACTCCCAAGATTGTCAATATATTTGGAGCTTTGCTTCATGCAAGAACCAAGCAGTACATGATGATATTTTCACCAAAGAAACTGCAGTCACAGGGTATGATAACTTCAGAGGTGGGGTACAGCCTGGACTGGTCAGTATGACTTAAATTATCATTTAAAATAGGCCTATATATTTAAAGTGACATGATGGCCAATATTTAACCCTGGAACAGACTATTTAGATTAGAATTTGGGGGTAATCTGTACTATATTGTACTAATACAAATGTGAAATGGTTCTCACCAGTGAGACTTCCCATCCCAGCAGGAAAAAGTCTGTCCTTGACACTGAGCAGTTAGCTGTGACTGGGTCTCCAAACCTCCATGTTGAAGACAGTTCATAAATTGAAAAAAAGATATTGAATGATCATACAGTATCGATCATACATTAGTATTACAAAGTCTTACTATTATTTTGACTGTATTATGTTATGTCATTTTTCATCTCTATTGAGGAATCCCTTACTGGTCTTTAATGAATGTTTGGAAGAAGTGAAGTTCAGAATTTGGATTTGTACCTGACCACCATTGTGGAAGGGGACATGGTGAGAGGGCAACGTTGTTGTTCTGCTGAATCCTCTGTGATGGGAGGGATGCTGGTAGATGGACAAGGTCCAGATGGGAGAAATGTGGGGAGGGGAGGTGAAATTTGTGAGGGTAGAGGAGGAGCAGGTGTGTGCACAGAAAGGGGGGATGAGGTAGCTGAGGTATAAAGAGGGAAAAACACAGATTATAATGTTTTTGCTTTTGCCATTGCAAATGAACCTCCCGTATGAGTCATTGTTGCGTAATGCAGACAAAGGTCAATTGAATTTTGCCATCTGGTGGAATCAGACTGTTTTTAGCTGATCTATTGTGAACCATTGTTTTATTGCAGGCTGAATACACCCAGTGTGTTCCTCTGAGGAAGGAAGGACACCCTGCCCAACTCCAAAGAACTCATAGCTCCTCTTTTCTACCGCCATTGTTTCACTGGAGACTGGGCGCCTTCTCCACCCTCCCTGTGTGTGTGTGTGTGTGTGTGTGTGTGTGTGTGTGTGTGTGTGTGTGTGTGTGTGTGTGTGTGTGTGTGTGTGTGTGTGTGTGCGTGTACCTTGTCACAACAAATTGCAATTTTCCAACAGTACCCACACTTAAAAATCTATTAAACAATTTGTCAAGCAGCAATCATTAGTGAAGAAAGGTAATTCAAGGATTTGATTCAATATAAATAAAGAAATACTGATATACAACATCATTATTATTAATACTTTGGAAAAAATGGGGAAAAGGCATACAGTAAATTTCATTGAATTGAAAATGAAATTTTAATCAAATGCAAATTTTCAACAATTTCAGTGATGATTCAAAGAGAATCTGCACACCTCTCATTATTATAAAGAAAACTATTACTGTTTCTACTAAACTAAAGAAAGTATTGCAATGTCATACAATAGTTATATATACAATATATATATATATATATTAATCATTGAAGTTGTACTCATTCAAACAGAAATTAGAAATGATCATAAAGAAAGGAAAATATTTGAAACGCCAAAATGTATTTTTTCTTTTTCTCATTCTCAATCCAAACCAGTTTTATTTCATTTGATTGACATTTTTGAACATATTTCTCATATAATTAATGTACGTTAAACAATCTGTTGTCTTTGAGTGTATTTTCATATGTAATTTTAAATAATATTTTGTAACAAATTGATATCATACACACAATGGTGATCCAACATGTCACATTTGAAAGTGGACGTCCTCAGTCCCCGCCTACCACGTAGTGATGATCACACTCACCTGAGCCAAACAGGTGAAGCAGCAGCAGGGTGATCCTGATCCACCTTGACGGGTGCATCCTTCATCAAATATGACTTTCCAACAGCTGGAGCCACTGTGTCTGATGCAGGCAGTGTGAGACCTTTGAAGACTCTTCAGGGTTTTATTTGTGTGAGTGTGTGTGTGTGTGTGTGTGTGTGTGTGTGTGTGTGTGTGTGTGTGTGTGTGTGTGAAGCTGATGATCAGGCAATTCCTTTGCTTTGGCCTCTCAAAAGCCACCATGGGCGTTCTCTGTTGGTATATCGGGAGAGGAAGGAAGGGAGGGTCAAGAATAATGGTGTGTAGCACACTTGGCAAGAAGGCATGGAGCTCCCTGTATGTGTGTGTGGAGCTGAATACTCCAAACTCCCAACATGACCAATAGATATGCATTTAATTGGGAGGTGTTACTCATATTTTGATGGAACTTTTAGGGGTTACCGTATTTGGGGGGAAAGTTTCCAAAGGCCTCGAACTGACAGGGGCTCAAATAAATAGAGATGTGGTGAAAAGAGCTGCCTTGAAGGCACAATGTCATTTTTTTTCAATAGGGCCCAGAATTACTGATGAGAGAATGAGCTTGTTCCCTTGTCATCCATCCCCAAATGTTGTCAATCGCAACACACAGGATGGTCTAAAAGAGTGATGTTATTACTCTGGAAGAATCCTTTGTCAGGCGGCCATTAACCCAGTCATTACCACACAGACAATGGCCTTCAATCATGAGGGATGCCCCTGGAACATCTCCACAACTACCATTTTGACACCCCTGCACAACATGAAGCTCCATTGTTCCATTGAAGGAAAAAGTGAGACAATTTTGACTCAAAGCTTCCAAATATGACGATTTTCCATATAAAGATCGAATGCATATAAATAAATATGAATCAATAAGCAGTCTATGTTTGGTCAATAAAGTTGCGTATTTTGTTAATTTAAGCTTCAAAAAAACGTATAGGTTTGTCCGTAACGTCACATGACGCAATAACGTAACAATATAAAGTGTTCCACGTGTCAAACCTGTTGCCTTCTGTGACGTCTCCATACAACACACAATGGGGGACGTGGACCCGGAAGCCGGCTGTCAACACAAAGTCATGTGACCATAAGGGAGACAATAGCAAGTAACAGGACATTCGTGATTAAAAAATATGTATGTATTATTACAAACCATTTAATATGATACACTTTAAAGTATATTTCATTTAGTTTGGCTGTCAGTGTGTGACAAAGTTGGTGACGTCACTTCCTGTTCCCTGCTGAATGTTTGGCTGTCGAGTCAACAACCAGGAAACGAGATGTGCTAATGCTAAATGTGAACAACCTACTGCTAGCCTGGCGCTATGAAAACACACAATTACCGGAGAGCTAAGCGAATTGTGCTAGATTGACAACACGACGCTATTGAACAGCTGCCCGTCGGAGTGAGTTACACGGATTAGAATCGCTAAACGTTGCTTGTCGTTTTGTGGAGACCCGGACATCTGGTTCGTCCAGCGGTAACGTTAGCAGCGGGAGCTTTGCGGCGTTCTCTCTGGGGATGGCTGCGGCGCGCAGAGCTGGTGTCGTGGCTGCATTTCTACTCCTGTTTCTTCTGGTTGGGTGCAAGGCAAGGATACACAAACTCACCCTGAAGGTAAGTCGACATATCTAGGCAGATGAGATCGTGTTTGCTTCGAAGCTAGCATAGCTGCAGACGACGTTGGATTCGTTAGCTAGCTTTTGCATTAAGAGGCTTTATTAGTGTCATGTGCAGAATAGCATGTCGGGACTGTTGTATACTTCAAATCTGATTGTGGATTTTATGTTTTGTGTTCATCATCAGAACGAAACACGCTTTTTCGTCCACCTCAACACTTTTGGCTTTTACGCGAACGGGACTCTTGACGTCAGCCTACGGTCTCTGCGCCTCCCACAGAAACCGGTCAACTATAGCGTCTACCCTGTAAGAGCCTCTTTGTTGGATTTATCGACAATAATGTTTATCAAATGTCCAATATCGAATCAGCTGATAAGCACTTTTGCAACATATCCCAAAGTCTTAGCCTGTGTAGAAAGTGATCACGTGTTTGATGATGCTTACACAAGCATGTGATCTTTGTTTTTTTCAGGTTGGATTCAGTCTCTCCAGGTCCCGAGTGAGTGGAGTCTTGTCTTACACAGTGAGTGCATAATGTTGTACTTTATAGGGTACATATGTTATACTAATGAAATATTGTCATTTACTGATATACACAAAAAAGTAAAGCATATTAAATTTAAAGACCTGTAAATAAGACGCAAAATGTTGAGTCCCCATTGGCAAGAGCCTGGAGTTTGATAATGGAATGAGTGACAGGCACAGCATGTTTTACCGGCCAGCACCAAAAATCCAGTTTTACACAAGTGGAATTGTGGACAGGGATAACAAAGTTCTTTTAACACACACACACACTAGTGGTTTGGTGCATTAGTACATCTGTGGGTGTATTGCAAAGCCAAACACTCACGTTCATACCTATGGACAATTTGGAGTCGCCAATTAACCTAACATGTTTTTGGAATGTGGGAGGAAACCGGAGTCCCCGGAGAAAACCTACGCATGCATAGCAGATCATGTCCAACAGAGATTCGAACGCAGGTCTTCCCGGTCTCCTGACTGTGTGGCCTAGATGCTACATGCATGGTCCTGTTGTGTTGCTGCATGCAAAATGAACATCCATGGTTATTCTAAACAGTGGCAATAATGCGACTCTTTTTGACTTCCTCAGGCTGAAGAGACAGAGACCTGCCCCCTCACGCTCAGTAAAGTGACTAATAATGAACCCCTCATCCTCTTTCTTGTTGATATCCACAGCTGCAGGTGTGTACAGTCATTTGTGTTATTCTTGACAGTATGACAGGATTATTAAATGAGATTATTTGGTCTTTGCCATGTAGTGTCAACGTGCGTGTCTTCGGAGACCAAGACAATATTTTGAGCGCCAAATTGAAGAGCGATGTGCAGACCAAAGTGAAAGGCAAGCTTCCCCTTTCCCCAACACCCATGCAGTCGCTGCATGGTACAGTCACATGTCGTAATACAGCGTGCTTTGTATTATGCGAGGTTGTTGAGGCATTTCTTCAGCTAAGTAAATAGTGTGACATATCCACACTAAATTGTACATAGCAATGGACAGCCACAATTCAGTCCTGGATACTGAAACTTCTCAGCTTTTGGAATACATCTTAAAACACTATTAATTTATGAGGAACCTCATTCTCATAACTGTCATGCAAGTCTGAACCAACTTCTTGTATTGCACTTCATTCTTAACTGCACTACTGTATAGTAGAAGTTAACTACAGGAGACTAATAGTAAAAATTGTGATGTACATTGTTTTCTTTTGTTACAAAAATTAACTTTGTCAAATTGTATTGAGAAGCCAAGACAATGACCTTTGTGGCGCCACTTTTTTATGTCTCCTACAAGTTCCTTTTCTGGTTCTATTGTTGGCATGATTCATATTTTCCTTCATTGATTCCCTTTTGTGTGTGTGTGTTTTTTTTTAAAGGCTTGTCTTGGCCCGAGCCTTTACAACTAAACTTACTTACCTTAAGTGCACTAACACAACTGATTGTTGGAAAACCAGTAAAACCTCTGACACAACACAAATAACATCAAGCTACATGTTTGTCTGCTTCAGGTCAGAGGTCAAGCAGGGAGGCTCCTGCCAACGCTCCTGCTAAGCCTGTTGAGCAGACGAAAGATGGAGATAAAACGTCTGGAAAAGTTCCAGATGAATCAAATGCAAAAACAGAGCTTGTGGATCAGACAAAGCAGGATCAGACGGCAGGGATTACGCTTCCCGAATTCCATGTAAGAGGCATCTATTCTCGTGGCTATGGCGTAATTGTAAACGTTCATCTTGTAAAGTATGTTTTTACCTGTAGCTCGACAAGAACAAATCGCTGACATTGGCTTTGGAGAAAGTTAACGACACCTACAACTTCAATGTAAGAGCACTTTCATCATGCGTCACCCATGTTCGAGTGACCCCAAAGTTAAACGTTCTCTCCACCTTCTCCACAGTTCCACCTGCTGGTGGGCTTGCTGGCTGAAGGCTTGTACAACTTCAACTTCTACTACTGTCAGAACATGGAACCTGGCATAGACCATTCCTACTCCTTCACTGTAATTTTACAAAATTTTCTCATATGTTCTCGCCTCATACACACTCTTTAAACCACTGTATGTCCTCCACAGCTGGAAGTGACGGAGAAGAATCCCGGAGGCTTCCTGTCTGCAGCCGAAATCCCACTGTCTCGCCTCTACATTGGCATGGCTGGAGTCTTCTTCACCGCTGCCCTGGTGTGGGTGTACACGCTCATGAAGCACAGGTACTTGCACATGTTAACTGCACTTCAGTGCCTCAGTCAAGTCAGGCAATGATCACCATTGGTGCTTCTGATGTGCAGGTACAGTGTGTTTAAGATCCATTGGCTGATGGCGGCGCTGGCCTTCACCAAGTCCACATCTTTGGTTTTCCACAGTGTGAGTTCCACAGTCCAAAATAACTACACATTAAAAAAAAAAGGTTTCTCAAAGTAACCACATCAGCCATAACACTCTGACTTGGTCCAGCAACTATTTACCTTTTGGGTGTTGCACAGTTCCAGCAATATAACAACCGCTGTTTACATTAAATGGAATGTAACGCTTGTCAGAGTTTGGTCAAACGAGCTTAGGGGAGAGGGGGTTGGGAATAGGAAAATTGCGCATTTGAAAAATGCAATTTTCACTGTGACACCACAGCTTCCTGAAACATCCACCACTGCTTGAAACACTACACAAAGTGTCTAAAAATGTCACTGGAAGCAATGTGTGTATACTACCAGCCCCGCCCCACCCACAAGACCAAAACACTGTTTGACAGATGAAAGGACTCACACCGTTCATGCCATTGTGCCATGCCATTGCGAACAAACGTGTCAAGTGCTGAAACCAATGCACAGAGCGAACTCTCTTCCTGCCTGTTTTGAAGGCAAGAGACGTGGAAAACAGACATGCATTCACATGACGACCATTTTTTTTTATGAGAAATTGTCACGTTTTAATCTTGTGACACCACAAGTTCTAAGCGAAAATAGCCAGCCTTTCGGAGGTGAGTAATGTTGGATTTAAATGCTTTATTGAGCACCTCAAGCCTCACTACTTTATGTCTGTAGTTGATAAAAACTGTACACTTTTTCTGATACCCGCTGTTGCAGACTATGGTTCACTTTGAACCACATTTTGAATTTCCGCCTCTTAGCAGCAATCCCTTTTTAAGAATGCATTACCCCCCAAAATGATAGCAAAGTGTGTGTATGCATGATAAGAGTTGTGCATAAATGTAAGCATTTTCCTACACACAAATACAAGTGGTTAAATCCCATACTTTGAATGGGAATGTTCCTACCCACGTTCTGGGCAAATTATTTGACTTGGTTTGTGGTCTTAGCTCTGCTGCTGAAATACATTTAGAAAACGCAAGGAACACATAACACATTTGGTTGAATGACAGAATTCATTTTCATAGATTTTTTTGTTTTTTTGAAATAACCATATTGATGTGGACATAGCCTTTGTGTGCTAATGTCCTCCTGCTGTCCCTCTTCCTCTTTCAGATAAACTATCACTTCATCAACACAGAGGGGCATCCCATCGAGGGCTGGGCTGTCATGTATTACATCACACACCTGTGAGTCCACTTCCTCAGAATTGTCGCTTCTTTATCATGTGCGTGTTTGTGTATTACATATTTTTGCCGACTGTACCACCCAGGCTCAAGGGGGCGCTCCTGTTCATCACACTGGCACTGATTGGCACCGGATGGGCCTTCGTCAAATACATCCTGTCTGACAAAGAGAAGAAGATCTTTATGATTGTCATTCCCCTGCAGGTGTGGACTGTGAGCTACTGGGATGATTGTTGTTGTTGTTGTTGACATGCTTGTGTGTTCCATACAGGTCCTGGCCAACGTGGCCTACATAATCATTGAGTCCACGGAGGAAGGCTCCAGCGAATACCCTCTGTGGAAGGAGATACTCTTTCTTGTCGACCTCATCTGCTGTGGCGCCATCTTGTTCCCTGTTGTCTGGTCAGTTTTTTTTAGAATCTATACACTAAGCTGTACATTGACTACTCTAAAGTCTATTCATTGAGAAAGTATCATAAATGGGTGTATGGGGAGATACACTATATGTGATACTAATGTGTAATGTGTTTAATAAAAACAACAATTATCTTGTAGGTCCATCCGTCATCTACAAGAGGCTTCCAGCACCGATGGAAAAGGTGAGAACCTTAAATTTAGACGGCCACACGTCTCATCATCATCTGACTAACTGATTTACTTGATCATCCAGCTGCCATGAATTTGGAGAAGCTCAAGCTCTTCCGGCACTACTACGTCATGGTGGTTCCCTTCCATCCTTTTTACTTCTGTTCATCTTGTATAAGTGTCTAATTTTCTTGTTGTCTTTCTCTTTAGATCGTGTGTTACATCTACTTCACAAGAATCATCGCCATCCTGCTCAAGGTCACCATGCCCTTCCAGTGGCAGTGGTTCTACGAGGTACCTCTTGTCTTTTGTCATGGGATGTTTTCAATTAAACTTAACTTAACTTAACTTTCCTTTTTGTCCTCAGTTCCTGGTGGAAGTGTCCACATTGATCTTTTTTGTGTTGACGGGATACAAATTCCGACCCGCTTCCAACAACCCGTACCTCCAGCTGCCCCAGCATGATGACGATGAAGAAATGGATGAAATGTAAATAATCTTTTTAAAATCAGAATTGGTGCATACATGGACTTTATTTTAATGGACTTAAAGGGGACCTATTATGCTTTTCCTCTTTTCAGACTTGTAAATGTTGATACAATGTAGTATTCTCGTGTTAAACAATGCCAATGCGTCAGATACTGAGGTTTGCACATTGGAAAGTGAGCCCTGAAAGAAGTTTTGGACAGCTTTGCTCAAGATTTTTTTCAACACAGTTCGACTGATGTCAATGCTATGCGGACATCCTTATATGGGTTGCAGATTGCCTGCACTCAACAAACAGAGGCCTACATTTCCGGATCGTTCTCCAGATCGCTTGGGAGTTTGACCAATCACAGCAGAGTGGGCTCAAGGAGAGGAGATGTGGGGGTACAGTAAATTACACAGACCATTTGAGCGGGAGGCAGGAAATCCAAGAAAACACTGCTGGAAGAGGCGCAGAGTTAGGAAGTTCTAGAAATCTTTCTATGGAGGTTAGCTGCTGTATAGCGGTCCACAACAATATAATCCGAAGTCCCGGAAATGAATATAATGGGCTCCCTTTTAATGGTTCCGTGTTTTCCAGAGTGACGGAGTCGGGTGCACTGGAGGGCATTTCCAAAGTCAAGAAGACGTCCAACGGACGTGAGCGCCAGAAGGAAGCCACCTTGTGAGCATGGGCGGGGATTCATTAGCGGAGGACAAGGACCCAATAAGGCCTTCCACCCATGGCCACTGCCTCCTCTTCTTTCTTTTTTTTTTTTTGTGCAGTGGTTTATCGTGGTCCTTCCCACTCACTGCCTGCCTATGCAAACAGACTTCTGTGTCTTTGGAAAAATGCCCGACAACAGAGGGGCGGACTGACGAATGAGTTCTCCAAAGATCATTTTAGCTTTTTTTTTTGGTGTGTGTTTCTATTTAACACGGTACTTGCATTGGCCTTCCTCATATTTCTGCGTGTGCTGGGACGGGCTTGCAGGTCCGATTTATCACTAGAACTTGCTCAGGTTCTCACCCCCTTCCCCTGGCCAATCAAAATGCAGGCAACATTCAGGGTTCTACTGATTGGTTGAGGCTGCACGGTCCGCGTTACTTTCCTGATGGGGATATTTGAGGTTGTAAATTTTACTACATTTAATTATTGGTCCATTTCAGTATTGATGTTGGATTGCCCGTCACCGCCGCTGTACCTTTTGCGCTTAGCTTGTTGAGGTCACTCAAGGTTAGATGACCGAACCACCCTTTTTTTTGGCTTCACTGTGCCATTCTTGACAAACAATCTTAACAGATAATTGCTTTTGTCGGCTATTGTTTTTTTTTAGCATTCTACTTTGGATATGATGCATATTTTATGGATTATTGACAAGTTATTGCTATTGAAAGGTCAGAAGACTGTAAATAATGATTCCCCCAGTTCCTCAAAAAAGACAGTAATGTACAGAACTGTGCTTTCAGTTTGTTTGGAATAATGTGAGTGCAAAGTCAAAAGTGAGAATGATACTACTGAGATGACCACACACACACACACACACACTCCTATTCATGTGTGTTGCCTTCCTGCAAGGACACAAGTGTAGGGTAACTATACAGCTTAAACTTCACTGAGGGTTTTTCCATGTCTGTGACTTATAATAAAGCTGGTGTTCTGGTGTGCTAGATTTTATTTACTTCATCATGTATTAGCACTGGTTTCCTTAGCATGGACATGCTAAGTTTTTGTACAGTCAATGTGCTGGCAGGTTTTTTGAGTAGTATTCAGACTAACTTTCAACAAATGTTGAGCTCAGGTTAGGCTTGGTGTTAAGATTAAGCTTGAAGGTGGGAATCTAGACTAGGTTTGTGGTGGGGGTGACGTTAGTGTACTGTGATTGGCTGGCGACCAGTCCAGGGTGTACACCGTCTCGCCCAGTCAGCTGGTATAGGCTCCAGCACACCCCTGCAACAATGAGGATAAACAGCAAAGAAAATTTGAAGTTTGAAGTTTTTAATACAGGCTGCTAGTTACGAAATGAGAAAAGAAGTTAACTCAAAATGTCATTGATACCACCTCCATGCTAGATGCTTGAGATGCTACTCAGGATATAGCAGGATATACTATACACCTGGTCACCTCAGTGCTCTGCTGAACTTCACAGAATTTATGCCCGACAGGGACAATGTTGTGGTGGACTTGCCACTCCCAGCTCCCAACCATACTCCATCACCTCTCAGAGCCTGAGCTGGTTTCATGCTGGATGCATCTCCCTGAGTGACTGTTTCCCTGCAGGAGTATCAAGCACCGTCAGGAGCCAGCTTTCACCCAGCGACATTAATCCGAGAGGGCTGGACCAGCAGATTCCCAGAAGCAACTTCACCATCTTCTCAGAGAAGGGCATCAAACCTATTACAACCGCCCTATAAAACCCTCAGGCCAACCGTAGTACAAAGTTTGCCCACCTCGTCTACACCCACCAAAAGGAGAGACCCCAATGATGACTCCCTCCTCTACACAATGACCCAGAAGCAGTTCAACCGGAAACGTTGTGTGAGTCGTCCTGTGCACTCCCTATCCAACAGGGTTCGAATCTCTCGTCTCAACCGTTCCCACAAGCCACTCTTCATCTGGGTGACGCCACATTATAGACCACTGCACACCTGGGACCAGCCACCTTGTACCTGAAACCACAACCCAGCAGTGTGCTCGGCTATAAAGGACTGCGGAGATTCTACGAGGAATCCACGCCACTATTAGTACACTTGAGTCTGTGAGCACCTTAAAAGGGGGTGGGGCTTATTGTTAGACAATAACCTTGCCAGGGTTACACAGAATGTTACACATAAAAATAGCACGATTAGATTCCGAATGATGATTCCGAAGGTGACTCGGTACACAAATCACTTTTTAATTGTATCTTTCATTTTTGATGCAGTAATGAATAATGTCAAGGCCTTGGGTTGAGGAAAAGGTAAGAATTAGGGTTAACACTTTTATAGTGCTTTAAATCAATCTAATCTAAATGCGTCTATGAGCTCGTGCACAGTCCTTTCCCGGCTAGGCTCCGGCTCTGCCCCTCCCACAGGCTGCGCTGCGGATGGATGTAGTTGGTGCGTCAGCAGAGTGCAGCAGACAAGCAGCAGACACGCCGCAGTCAGTCCCAGTCAGCCAGTCTCTGCCTCTCCATCAGCTCGGCACGCTCCGTGGGAAGGACACTCACGTCACGCGGGACTGCAGGGACCATGTGAGTGTCAAAGAATGATTATGCACAACTGACATGCTCATTTTGGGGACTTTTCTCTAAGTCACCGTCAAGTTGCCGTCATTGAGGATGAGACATGCAGTGACTGATTTTGCAGATATGCATTTGACATGTTTTGAGCTTTAATAATACTAAGCTTATTAGAGTGTTTCATGCAAACATGGGGATGCTTTGCTTGCTGATCCTGCACATGACCTCAAAACGTCTTTGCTTTGGAGAGCATGATGATGATGCAGCACTACACTTCCTCTGCAGTGACAATGCACCACAACGCTGGTGCATCTCTGCACATGTTTCCCATGCAGCATTAAAAGCTTTATTACCAAATTTTCAAATGTATTTTTGTGTCTTGCAGGACTTTCTTCTCAGCTGTGGCTGTGTTGACCCTGGTGGTTATCACTGAAGGAAGTGTTGGGTAAATATGAAAACTATTAACTATATTTAGGCTTTATTTTAATTGTTTAACTGTACCTTTTTTGTAGATTAAAGTAGTCCTCGTCTAGATAAATGCACAATGTTAAGTATCTTAAATTTGCTAAAGAGCACTGAGATTGACGTGTTTACATGTGATGGTTCTTTGAATATGCTCATTTATGCCTACTTCCCCCCAAAATTATTTTTCCCCCTCTTTGACTGAAATATAAGTACCAAATATAAATTCTTTTGTATCAATAAAACCTTAAAAGATTACTTAAATTCAACAACCTCATCTATCCATCTATGCCGCTTATCCTCACTAAGGTCACAGGTATGCTGGAGCCTATCCCAGCAGTCTTCGGGCGAGAGGCGGGGTACACCCTGGACTGGTTGCCAGCCTCATCTACGTAAACATGACCATTTTGGCAACATTAATTTAAAAGTATATTAAATTCCTTGACTTGACTTTGACTCCAAGCAAGCTAATGGTTCACATGACCTCAAACCAGAAGGGGGTAACATTAAACATTAAACTAATGTTTAGCTACAATAAAGACACAGATGTTGCCAGTTGTATCAAATCCCATAATTCTGTTGGTTGTTGTGGTCATATTAACATATATCAACTGGTTCTTACTGGTTTCAGCCCCAGCACTAATGGCAGCTTTTGCACCGAGTCAAAGGAATGTCTCCAGTTCGATATGGTCTGCAGAACAGATGAATATGAGGTGAGGGATACTGATAAAAGCACCATAAAATGACCTGTGTGTGTTTCCTATGGTTGTCAGAACACTACTGCTGTTTACAACGATGTCATGTAAAGTGATGAATTTTGTGTTGAGGTGCGCCACTACAGCCCCACGCGCTGGGTGTCCACAGACGCCGAGGCCTACTTCATGGGCGTGGGTGCCGCCATGGCCTTTAGGAGACTTTTTCAGTACATCACTGGAGCAAATGAAGCAGGTAAGGACAAACCAGTCTTCAGTCTTTCACCTCATGGGTGTCCAAAGTGTGGTACAGGCGCTCTTTGGTACCCCAGGTTGTGTTTTTTTATTTATTTTATTAGACCTTGGAACATTCTTACAAATACAATTAAACAAGAAAACTATGACAATAATAAAGCTAAAATATTAGGTAAGAGAGTAAAATAAAGCAGAAAGCTGAAAGTGTAATTTTGGGAAACAAACAAAACTTGTATAATTAAGTTGTGCTGGGAAAAAAAGTTATAATATTATGATAAGAAAGTCAAAATAATATGAGAATGCAGTGATAATATTATGAGAATGTTCCATTTTCTATACCGCTTATCCTCACTATGGTTGCATGGATGCTGGAGCCTATCCCAGCTGTCTTCGGGCGAGAGGCAGGGTACCCCCTTGGATTGGTCGCCAGCCAATCACAGGGCACATATAGACAAACAACCATTCACACTCACATTCATACCTATGGACAATTTGGAGTCACCAATTAACCTCGGTGAAGAAAATTTGGACAACCCTGCTTTTGGAACTTCATTCAGTTGTTTAATTGCATTGTCAGGCATCCAGATGGAGATGACCGCACCTGTCCTGGTCAAAATCCCGGAGGAGACCAAGATGTGGGAGCCGGCCGTCTACACGCTCAACTTTCCGCTGCCTGCAGCCTATCAGGACAAGCCGCCAGCACCCACCAATGACAAGGTGAGCTGCAGGATCAGCGTTTTTGCTTGAGCGTTGTTAACATGATAGCGAGTGTCGAGTGTATCCGGCTCGCTCTGCGGACTTTGAAATAGAGTTGATCACAAGGTCACTGCTGTGACTCCCATGGAATCATAATCATAATTCACCCATGTTTCCACCGTATTTATATAACAGCTAACCACCTTTCATTTGTCTTTGATACAGTTGTACTTCACTGAGATGCCCGAGATGCACGTCTACGTGCGCAGTTATGGAGGTTGGATGCTGTCGGTCACCTCCAGGCTCCACGCTCACCTGCTGACTAAAGAACTGGAGAGAGTCAGAGCGACCTACAACCACAGCTACCACTATGGAGTGGGATATGACAGGTGAACACTTATTATTATTATTATTATTATTATTATTATTATTATTATATTATAGCGTAAAGAACTACTGAGACTAAAACTATGTACAACAGCATGCTAAATGGAGCACTTACTGTAAATACTGTAATTATAACCAGAGCGTTTAGTTACGTACTTAAACCGCAAAGGATGGACTTCCTGTTGCAAATTTAAACCTGGGGCACTTCAGTCATAAGCCACTTGGAAAGTGTTGACAAAGTAGCTAATAGTATACATATATGTGTGTGTGTGTGTGTAGCCCCTTGAAGTTATTGAACAGACACAATGAGGTGTGGTATGTGGCCGAGGGGGCACCAGTCTGCACCGACCCCCAGGAGCCAACCCCCGCCCACACCCCGAGGGCGACCCCCAACTCGCTGGCTGACCTCCCATCAGACCCCCTCCCGAACATGCTCTCTGATTCTCCAGCCCTCACCAACCTGTCATCATCCAACTCCTCGGACACACCCACTGACGTGCCGACAGACACACCGACTCTCGTCCCATCCGATTCCCCTCCCAGTCCGTCTTCTTCTGCCCAACCCACATCCGGCCAGCCCCCCACCTCCGCTCAGGTTTCTGTGGACCAGGACCTGGCTAAAAACGCCACTGGGCTTGACTCTGTGGCGCCCTCGCTGGAACTCCAGGGGGTCACTGCGCTTTGGAACGGCACGGAGCATGTCTTGGTGGACACACAAGCAGGAAGTAGCGTCAACCAACAACAAGATAGTGTCTAAGTAGAGAAGGATGCCACTATTGCTCCACCATGTTTAGCTCTGTGTTCTTTATAGCAGCAAACACACTGCATCGGTCTATCATGTTTGCATCATAGAAACACGTCAATGTTGCTATTAGCTGCTAAATTTAATCTAATTCTAAAGACAGGAAACAGTTGTATATTATAAAATCAAGCTTCTGGTCCCTTTTTAGCTACTTTTATTCTTTGCACTACATAATCATGTGATCTGTCGTCTGAGGACAGCCGCTTGAATAGTTTCCCAAATTGGGGTGTGTCTTTCTCCTCATGATTTGCCAATAGTGTTGAAATTTATCAACAACATCCTGCAGTAAATGTTATTAGGCTCTTGCCATAGTCATCTAATATCAAATATTTGTGTCACTAAAAGCTACGTTGTGTGCTCTGAGGAAGGTACAATAAAAAGTAACAAATACCCACCAGGCTCATTGCTTATATGTATGTGGTTTTGTTTAGTTTTTGGTGCTTCTTTCTTTAATTATAGTGTATGAAGGCTGTTACAGGCCGTGCCTGGCCCTTTAAGAAGAATTGCATTGTGGGCAATTGAATCTTTCTCTCTTCCCCTCTGTCTCCATTGTTTTCTGCGTCCTGATTGGCCGTAGACCATTGTCAATCAATCTCCATGTGCTGCCCTGCCTTGTCTCCTGTGTGTCATCGCTAGCTTCCTTGCTAGCTTCAGTTTGAAGGAGTCGTACTGCAGCAATACATAACAAGGATACAAAAATGCTATGGGACAGCTAAATGGGACAACAAAAATGGCAGGTTTGCGGTTAGTCAGCATTTTTTTGTTTCGGTTGTGTTTTAAATAATCAAAATGTGCATATGAAACAATGCAATGTTTTTTATGAGGGCTTCATAGTCGAAATAGGTGTATACGACAGCTTTGTAAGCTAGCTGAAATTTTAAAAGGGAAAGAAATATGTGTTCATGATTCACATAAGGATTCTGAATGATGGGAAAAATTACAAAAAAAGTGTGCAGGTCCCCTTTAAAGGGCGAGGCTCGGCCTGTAACCGCATCAATAAGCTGTAATTTCAAAAAAACAAAAGCAAATCCGCCAAACAGCAAGGGAACACTACTCAAAAAAAATATCAACTGTCCAGATGCTTCCCATGAGCAAGAGTGTATGCTTTTTTAATAATAAAATGTTCAACTTGGTTATACAGTACAGTAGTTGTTACCACACATGAATGTTGGTTTTAAAGCACCATCTTTATTCACATGCACTCTTAAATAGAGCACCATGATAGACACCCTCAGTTAGTAATCTTCAGTTATTTTGTGTACAGTAAAAAAAAAATCAGCTTCATTTGCATGTCGGGATCATTTCGCAACCAGGAAACTACGTACATATCGGTTCTCACCCACAGTAAATAATCATTCATTGACAATCTGTATCATTATGACACATCATTCGAGATAGGATGCTTTACAAAATGAATGTCCTGACAGTTTGTAAGCATGTATAAAAGTGACATTCTACTGAAGAAACTGTGGAACCAGTGGATGCACTTATCTTGTTATTGGACTGTGGCCATTTTGACTAAAGTTTTTTTACTGTATAAGAAATGAAAAAATGTGGATATTTTCATGCACATCAATGACAACCTTTTTTATTACCATTCCTGATCCAACATAAGCAATTACTGAAGGTTTGGAGGAGTTATCTGTCAGGATCAGGAGCTCTCCTCTTGACTTTAAACTACCTCAAAGTTTGAAGATCATCAA
Organism: Doryrhamphus excisus; assembly: GCF_030265055.1. Classification (NCBI taxonomy): domain Eukaryota; kingdom Metazoa; phylum Chordata; class Actinopteri; order Syngnathiformes; family Syngnathidae; genus Doryrhamphus; species Doryrhamphus excisus. The sequence continues at coordinate 7,689,310 of NC_080466.1, read as the reverse complement.
CATCCATCCATCTGACCTTATCTTTTCTTCCCAGTCAGCTTGGGTCCAGTTGAAAATATTACCTCAATTGTCCGGCACCATTCAAAATCAATAGGGCTCTTGAGGTATGTGGGGAAAACTTTAAATGCCCTAAAGAAGAAAGGTGCATTTCTTTAATTTTTGACCTCACATGCCTCAGCCATCATTGTTTCCTTCAAAATGAATTGGGATCTTGCACTGACAACCCCTGAAAGATGGGTGGGTTAAAAAAATGTTGTAAGAGACATCCTGTGAAATTGATTCATGTCTTCTGCCGATAATCCATGGAAGAAGAAGGGATAAGGCGGGGTTAAATCCCACCTAAGCAACAACTTAATGTAAAATCCATCACTTGGAAACGAGCGCCTTCTTGGTGAGGCTTGCCCTCCTGCTGCCCCCACCTCCACCCGCTGCCCCACCTCCATGCCACAGATGGCCGGGGATGGTAAAGGCGTCCACGCTCATACCCATGGTCTTAGAGGGGATGGCACTGAACTGCTTCCTATCCGAGCTGTATTTGTACATGGACTCTACCTGGGCGGAGCTTATTGTCCTGGGTCCCACGCCAGCCAATCGCACAAGCTCCTGGGAGTCAGGGTTGGTGGTGTAGACGCCTCTGAACTGGCAGCTGGAGTCGCGCAATAGGATAAGGAAGTGGTTGGCAGGGCTCTTCTCCATCTCCTGTGGTTGAAGGAAAAAGAGGTGAAATATGACATTAGCGGGTGGGTTGTGGTCAGAATGTTTTGGTGAACATGCTAGCATACATCTAGCTAATGCAGATATCCTTAACCATTTAGAATTATTACACAAATGGACAATGACCTTGAAACAGTTAGTTGCTAAGTCTTGCGAAAGATGTTTTGCTTGATTGCTGATTGTTTGTCAGTCCCCTAAAGATATACAGTGTTCCCTCACTCCATCGTGGTTAACCTTTTGCAGACTCACTCTTTTGCAGATTCCTGCACCACGGAATAAATGAATCCTTGGCTCATGGAGGACAACGAGGGGGAAACAAACACAACGGCGGGAGCAACACACTTCAACAAGGACGCAAAAACGCTACAGCTGAATGGCAAAGAGCCACGGCCAGAGGAGCGAAACACATGTGAGTTACTTTAGTTTCTTGTGTCCAACCAAAACAAAAATTGCAAGTAAAGTGAAAGTGTCTAAACAAGAGAGAAATGTGAGAAAATGTTAATGTGTGTCTGAGAAAAGTATATAAAGTGTATGATGGTTTTGCAGCCTAAAAGCATGTATAATAATTGTAAACAATATGCCGGCTTTCACTTACTGCGGGCTATTTTGGGAACCTACACTATCCCCGCGATAAATGAGGGAACAATGTATAGCAAATTTTGTGATGGTTCATCCTACTTATGGGGTCAAACTTAATGTTTAATAACAGCATAACCATGTTGTGTATGACATATTGTCACCCTTTCAAGTGCAGTGGTCAGCAGTAGAAACGTTGTTTTTCACATGACTATGTGGTGTGGTGGTATGACCTTGAGAACATTCATATTAGCGCTCACATTCACCTCCACTATCTTATTCTTTTGGCTCTCATTGACCTTCCCAGCCAGGCAGCAGCGAGACAGAGCATTATGGATGATGAACTTGTTGGACTTGAAGCTTGGTTCTTTGAAGAGCTTTGGACCTGATCCAGAAAACACAAACATCACCGCTTGTTGTAATTGAACCAATGTGGGTATATGAGGCCATGCTAACATGCTAAAATACCTGTGTATTCCAGAGCAGGCGAGGTTCCATTGGAACCAGTTTCACAGTCTCCATCCTGCTTGGCCAACCGACTCGGTATAACACATCCAGAAGGCGAATCAGGTCGGCTGTCACATGACATGGCTCAATCAGATGCACAGTTTGGAGCATGTGCAGTACAATGCTACAGTCTAGACTTAGCAATGCTTGTGTATCTTTTCTATGTTTGTAACTTAGCCAACTACAGCAGAGGATGGCAAACAGAATGAGCACCTATGGACTTTCTTGTCGCTGTCGTTTCCATCTGTAGCTGCCAGGTTGAGTGACGAGTGAGATTTAGTCATCTTGGAGGCTGTAAGAACACAAGATCCTCGTCATAAATAAATCTTTGCAAGTGTCTAACTTGCTGACATTTTTTTTACCGGTGGATTTCTTAGCGGGGCTAAGAGACAACTGTGTCTCCTCCCTGGTCACACTGCGAGGACGCGCTCGTGTCTTCCTGACAGGCGATCGACCTTGACTGGTGGGTTTCTGCTGTAGAACCTTGTCCAGGTCGTCCATGAGCCTCAGCTGTTGGCGGCGTGCATATTCGGCACGTGTGAAATCCCCACGGCGGGCTGGAGTCGCCGGAGGGGTCGGGGAAGATGAGATGGTTCCAACCGCAGGTGAATTGGAGGGGGAGGCTGTCTTGTCAGAAGATGGTCTGGGGACAAAGGGAAAGTACTTCAGCATTGGTTGGACTGATTCATTTTTTTCTGTAGGGGTACCTGCCTTTTTTCTCGTTCTTGTTCTTGACACTGTCTCCTCCTCTTCAGCTCCTCTGCTCTCTTCTGCTGCCTCTCTAGAAGTAGAGCTTTGCGTTGAGCCATCTCGCCTTCGTTTTGCACATCCTCCTGCAGATACCTCATCAGTTTTTACCATTTTACAAAACAACTGCCATTTTTGTCACTTACCTTAAAGAAGAATCCTATGCCTCCTTTAGCTCCAAGCTCGTTTTCTCCTGGTTGTTCTACTGGGAACCCTTTTGCCTGGTCTTCACTGGATTCAGTTTGTTGGTCAGAAGAGTTCCCAGCTTCTGTGGCCAAATCCAGCTGTTCTGTGGCATCTGAAGCAAGAACAATGGCAGGCTCCAGAGCGCATTCTACCCGGTCACTCATGGAATCAGAAGAAAAGTCCTGCCCCTCATCTGTTTGCTCATCGCTGCCCCCTTGTGGTCCTCCAAGGGAGGAGAGTGACGCCTCGATCCCTGCGCCGCCAGCCCTCCCTCCATCTCTTCCCGTGGTGTATGCAGCAGAAATGGACAATGTTTCACTCTCAAAGGAGCATTCAGACGGAGCTCCAGAGCTGCTGCCAACCCTTGGTTGAGGAAGCATGGACACCATCAAGGCCTTATGGGCTTCGGTCACCTCAATGTCCTCCTGCTCAAGTTCCAGGCTGAACTGGGTGGGTGTCTCGCTGGATCCAGTGTCTGACGTGCTCTCATCAGGTGGTGGCGCTGGCTGGGGGGACTCCTGAGGCGTTCGAGGCCCGCCAATGCGGAATGACGATGTGGTCTGCACTTGACACTTGCTGGGCGACACTCTTCGCAGATGGGGGAGGGTGTCCACATTGTGAGTGGGCGTCAAGACACGATTAAGAGGCGGGAACTTGAGCTCCGAGGGTCGTGGGTGAGGTTGGGGGCGTGATTGATGTTTGGGACTGCGTGGCGTAGACGAGGAGTGGATCTTGGTACGAGAGACAGGAACGGAGGAGGAGATGACTGTTTTCGGGGAGGTTGATGCCGAAGGAGCATGAGTTCGGCGGGATGGCGAGGAGACAGAGGAAGGATTGGGGACAGTTGGTATCATCCAGGCTTTGCTGGTGCTCATGTTAGGACTTTTGGTGGGCGTTCTTGGTGGTGTCTTTGTAGGGGTGTGGGGAGGGTTCTTCGTCGGTGCCTTGGAGTTACTTTTAGGTTTTGACTTGGGAGTGGCTTTGTATGAGCTTCTGGGTCTCTGGTTGCCCAGAAGTTGCTGCTGCTGTTCCGTTAGCTTCTGCATGTCCGTCTGGAGGGACTGCAAAGCTTCACTCAGTTTCTGAACTACTTCATTGTACTCCACAAGGATGGCTTCTCCTCCTTTCTCTTTCGCTTCACCTTTGCTGTCAATAGAAAATGTCACCTGCTTCTCCAGCCGAGGTGGGTTTGAGACAGATGGCTTGGCTTTCTCCTTGTCTGCTTTGTTGTCTGTCTTTTCCTTGTCTTCCTCCTTTTTCAGCTGCTCCTCCATTCGAGTGAGGCGCTCCTCCAGGGTGAGATTGTCCTCCTCCATTCCCTCTCCTCCTCCCTCTCCTTGCTCTCGTTTTATTTTAAGAAAAGCTGTTTTTCCGAGTCTTTGTCTGTGCTTGGCGAAGATGGCTTCAATTCGTCTCTTTTGGGCTTCGATACTTTTGCGTTTTTCCTCCAGACGAGCACCTAGCTCCCAGGCCTCTGAACCCGGTTCAGTACCTCTAGGGCCCAGGCCTGGAGTGCAGGGTGTCTGTGGTGTCCCTGGGGTTGTTGGGGTAGTGGCCAAGTCATCCCCAGTGGTTACTGGGTGTCTTCTTCTGCTGTCTCGTCGCTCTGCGAAGCTTGTCATGCGTGGGCTGCTGCTGGCACTGTGGTGACCTTTGCTGGGCCGAATATTACCAGGGGCGTTTCGGGGGATGTCGTCAGATGCTTCAGATGAGTCTACGCTGCCGTCTCGCAGTACAGAGTCATCATCACGTGACATATGAGTGGCTCGTGGTGACCTCTCCTTGCTCACACCGCCATTAGCCTCACCACTGACCGGCCGATACACAACTCCTGAACAGCAGGGGGCGGAGCTACTTAGCTGTGGATTGTCCTCCATCGGGGAATGCAGGAAGAAACCAGCAGGGGCACCCTCGGGACACAACCTGGGCTCTGGTCTTGTTGCCAACACTCCCTTACCACCTTTCTCTGTAGTCCTCCCTTTCTTTCGACCTTTGGTGCCAGGAGCAGGAGCCACCTGCAGCGCCTCCTCGATGGTGGGCAGCTCTCCCAGCGGCGCCCAGGAAGAATGCAGCGATGGTGCTGAGGCGCTGACCAGGTGGCTGAGGTCCTCGGTGGGGCTGTACGGAACGCATGCCGTTGTTGCGGGGATGGCGGCGCTGAGGCTGTCCGTGCTGACAGAGCGAAAGACAGAATCTATTGGGTTGCCCATGACAATATCAACATCACTGTCCAGCCCAAATGGGATGCTGAAAGTCACTGCTGACAGAGGACGACTGCAGGAAGTGGGAGGGGGGGGTGTTGGTGATGGTGGCGGTGGGGCAGTGATGTGAATGCAGCAAGACCACAGAAGCCAAAGTAGGAGGGTTTAGAAAATTAAGGCAAAGTATGAATGCAACAGCACATTGACTACAGAACCAACATCCAAGTGTCATACCTGATCTGTTTCTTGGTCCAACTTTTGTTTTCTGGAAGGAGATAGAGGCACAAATTAGTCTGTAAACATGTATTTTAGTTTAATTAGTCACTAATAACACTCTTATGAGACAAATTTCTACAAGTGTGTCTCTCAAGTTGTTCCACACCAAACCCTTTTTGGGCCTTCAAACTCTTTCCACAAAGTTCATTCATTCATTTTCTACCGCTTTTTCCTCACGAGGGTCGCGGGGGTGCTGGAGCCTATCCCAGCTGTCTTCGGGTGAGAGGCGGGGTACACCCTGGACTGGTCGCCAGCCAATCACAGGGCACATATAGACAAACAACCATTCACACTCACATTCCTACCTATGGACAATTTGGAGTCGCCAATTAACCTATCATGTTTTTGGAAAACCCACGCATGCACGGGGAGAACATGCAAACTCCACACAGAGATGGCCGGGGGTGGAATTGAACCCTGGTCTCCTAGCTGTGAGGTCTGTGCGCTAACCACTAGACCGCCGTGCCGCCCCTTTCCACAAAGTTATTTTATTTTAATTTATTCTGTACCATTTTGCAATGCAACTCAGTGAGTGACATGTAAAAAGCCTTACCAATACAATGAAGAATACTGTCCAGCCAATGATGAGAGCCTGTTAGTATGTATTTACTTGCGCAGCACATTAGTTCATTAACATTGTCAAGTAGTACGTACCAATGTTTATGCTTAGCTTATGGCGCAGGGGAGTTAAGGGAACTGAATGCTGCTTGCTAACCTGGTATTATGGTGAAACAAACAGGCAATGCCACATTCACTCACCAAGCTTAAGTAAAAGAAAGATCTTTAAGGTGGACAACATAAATGGTAAAATTTATGTTTAAGTTTCCTCCCACATTCCAAAAACATGCTAGGTTAATCGGTGACTCCAAATTATCCATAGGTATGTGAGTGTGAATGGTTGTTTGTCTATATGTGCCCTGTGATTGGCTGGCGACCAGTCCAGGGTGTACCCTGAAGTCAGCTGGGATAGGCTCCAGCATAGCCTCCTGATCCTAATGACGATAAGTAGCACAATAAATGGATGGATGGATAATGGTAAAAAAGAAAAGAATGGAAAATGAAATGACAACTAGGTGTTTCCTACTAGATTTAGTTAATTAAATGGTAATTAATTGCGTCTCAACACTTTAGTGTGCTTCTTACCTGGTGATAACGGAGAAGAGATGGGCACAAACGGTTGTTTGAAGATGAATGAGGGGGAACCACTGAAACAGGACATCATAGTGTGAGACACCAGATACTCATACAGTAATCCTTTGTTTACCGCAGTTTAATTGGGTCCGAAATTAATTTCCACAAAGTAGGATTCATAGATAGAACATAGAAAACCTTTTTATGACCTTCTACATAAGTTTAATTGTGTTAAGTTAAGTGTTATTACAGCTCTCAGGACGATTGTTATTATTTTTGTGTTAATTGTGAGATAATCTGGTGCATGTATTACTACTGCCACCGAGTAGACTACAGTTCATCAACATCCTTTAATCTCAGTCAACCACGAGTCAATTACTAAATTTAAAAAAATTGAAATATGTTGAGGCCGCAATGATTAAACAGCAAAGTGTCAAGGAGCGACTGTACCACAGTATTGTTAAGGTGTACAGGTTGGACTCAGGTACCTGTTGCTGTTCCCGCTGACAGGACTGGTACAGAAAACTAAACCTGAGACATCTGCAAGACACAAAGGAAGCACAGCCTGCGTGAAACTACTGTAAATGCTCCAATTAACTAACGCCCTCTATTCAATTAACCAACAAATAGTCTTGCATGGTCTAAAAAGCAAATAACATGAGTGCCTAGTTCGTGGCAGCTAAAAAAAAAAAACATTGGCATTGATGGTTGTGGCTGAAGCAACCTCATGATGTACTTTCTATGAAGTTGGTTTATGGTCCAAAACATACCTGTAAGGTCGACAGCTTGTAGTGGTTGAACAAAATCTGGCTTCTTGATTTCAAACCACTCCAGCAGTTCGGCGACGAAGCTCATGATGTTCAGCTGACAAGAAAAGCAGTTATATTATTTATATTATAATCATTTAACAGCCCTATATGTCCCTATATGTCTATCATGTGTTAAGAGTGACTTAGGTGTTCATTTAGGTGTACTGGAAAATCCGACTTAACATAAATTACACTTGACTAGAGTAGCGGGAGCCCTAGAGCAAAAAAACCCAAACAAAACAGTGTTCCTTCAAACAGCTTTAAGGGTGCTGCTGCTTCCTCTGCAGGTATGAATTATGTATATATGCAGTATTATATATTTAAAAGTTGCTAATGCTTACATGCAGGAGAGGTGGCGCATAGAGAAGGTCCTCCAGGAGAAGAAGGCAGCAGCTCTGCAAACTATTCTCACAAAAATCTTTAATCAGCTGAAGGTTGTAAAGACTGTCCGCCACTGACATGGTGTCCTTTAGACAAACATCTGGAACAATAACAACGATGGAATAATTATTGTTTTGTCCAGAAGAAAATATCAATATTTGATGATGTAGTGTATATATGTGTGTGTGTACCCTCCAGAGGCAGCACGTTAGGGCAGTAGAAGTGCAACACAGCAGCTATCGCACAGCCATTAGATAGGTCTTTGACCGCAGTGACCAACGGGAAGGTGGGAGTCAATTTAGACTGCACTTTGTCCTTCCTGTATCGGATCTAAAGGAGGAGCACAAAGCCAGGGAGGTCAGAGTGAAGACAGCACAGCTTGGACTTACTAAAAAGACTTGTGTCCTTGTGTGATACAGAAATAAAGACTGTGAAGCCACAACAAGAAACGCAAAAACAAGAGCCAAAGAATACTTGCTAGCCACAAAATTAGGTACATCTGTACGGTCTAATAAGATATAATGCAAGCACTGTATCAAAAATTCTGTCTTTAAAGGCATAACTATGCTTGACTGACATGAATATACATGTTACAATTTTACTTAAAGGGGACCTATTATGCTCATTTTTCGGCCCTGTATTGAGTTGTGGACTATAAAGCAGCTACACATGATAAACAGCTCAGAAAGCTTTTTAGATCTTCCAGAATTTGCACCCATTTCAGGTGTATTTCTTTGGATTTCGTGCTTCCTGCGAAAATGGTATGTTTTAATTTATTTCACAGCCTTGGAGGACTTCTGTTGTCGTGCCATTAGCTGCTGAACCCAACTTTATAGGAGATGATAACCGGTATAAGAGTTGATAATAAACTGCGATTTATATTTTTAACATATTCGTTTTTAACATACAGCCATATGCTTTTGAACCATTACTTACACAAAATAAACACAGTTCGGACACTGATAAATTGTTACTTACTGCTTGCTCATCTAACTCTTTGACACCAAGTAAAGTTGAAAGGTTGTCAGCGAGTTTGTTGGCTAATCCAGCTGCATATTGGCCCATGTTCAGTGTGAAATTGTTAACAATTGTAGCTTTCCCTTAGACCTGAAGAAACACTTCCTGAGAGCCATTGCTAAAAACATCAACACTGAAGCAGACCTTGGGGAAGGGCAGCCAGCGTATCTGGCCTATGGCGCTGGCCCATATAAGGAAGCCAGCCTATGTGTGACATCACAAACCTCCGGTTTAACAACGCCCTCTGAAACAGAGCAAAATAAGTCTCCTTTAAATAAGTTAAACTTCAACAAGTTCAACTAAACAGTTAATTCCTCACACCGTTGGTGGAGGTAATTAATTCCTTTCTGACAGTGTGTCAATCAAAAATGAGCATTGTTATCGTCATAGAGGGAAAATTTTAGATACAGCTCTGGAACTGGCTCTCATTAGATTGTACAAGTGTACCTGATGTTGTGGCCATGTTGTGAGTGCATGTGACTATAAAAATACAACATAAACACACACCAACTGGAGGGCTTGGCCTCAAGCTCCAGAAAACCAAGCATTGAAGAAATGTGACCAACAAAAACAATTTTTAAAATATGGTTTTTAGGTGAAGATGCATCAAACGCACACACACTGGCAGCCATGAGGCTCTAAAACAAAAAAAGCCTTGTTGGAGGAGGTCAAAGGTCATTATCGAGCACTAGACATAGGGCAGGGGGTCACGCCTCCCGTAACGTGACTTTTTGGCACCAGTGCAGTGAAATAAAACTACAATGCAGCTTTAGTGTTAGGGTGGAGATTAGTGAGTCAGTGAGGTGGAGTATTGTTGCTACAGGAGACGTGGAGGACGAGAAGAGCGAGGTGTTATACGTTACCACTGGTGGTTTGTTCCCCGACTCCTTCAAACAAAAAGCGATAGCATGCTGGATGGGGGATGGCAGAGAAGAGGGACACAAGCGTAAAAATGACAAAGGGGTCCCCTGTAACACATTGACACACGGCGACAGGAGGGGGAGGAAGAGGAGGGTGGAGGGCACAGTGGTGGAGAGGCGAGGCGGGGGACAAACAAGGCGGGTGTGGTTTCACCTCCCTGCCCTCCTTTCTTGCCTCCTAGCATCCCTTTTGCTCGATTCCCTAGAGTCACAATGTCCTAAGAGCAGCGATGTATTAGTGGCCCACCAGAGGGCACCCTTTCTCTCTAAGATACATTTTACTGTGGTTTTGTAGGGTTCAGTTTTCGTCACGGTTGTCTCAATTTTTGTATAATGTCTCGATTATTGTATGGCCAAACAGTACGTCTAACAAACTAGTTGTGTGCCCAAACAAAGCAGCCAGCCATGCATTGATGACTAAGTCTCTGTGAAAAATGGATTCAATTGGGACACTACAGACAGATTCTGGCCAGGGAATCCTTTAATTGTCTTTATTATGTTTGTGTGGTTTATTTGCTACTCCATGTAGATTAATGATAAATCAACTTTCTTTTCAACATTAAATGTTTAAATTACTTGTCAATCATAAAATTACTGGGGAGCATAGTAAACCTCTAAGGTTGAACACTAGAGTCACTAGAGTAACTTAAAAAAGAGCTAACCGCTGCAATAGGAAAATCTTACAAAACACCATAATTTCTAGTGTATAAGCCACTAATTTTTTGTTCAAAATTGCTACTATTTATTTAAATACTGTGCTAAATACTGTGACTAAGTGAGGAAACGGTAGCTTTTTCATTGGTAGTAGCACGCTACCAGTGCACTCACAATGAGCTTGTCAACCCATTGGAAATTGCAGGAGGTAATTTTCTATAACAGTATACAATACAACAGTTTGACTCAATGCGTCTTACAATGAACACTAAATTCATTACACAGTAACTTAACACTCAAAAGATATACCTGAGAGTTACCCCTACCTGAGTTTTCCCATAATGCATTGTGTCTGAGTAATGCATTCATTGGCGGCCTGCCAGGGCTCTGCAATGACATCAACCTCCCTCCCTGTCGTCATCTGGTGGACAAAGCCAGCATTGCAATGCCATCCATCCATCCATTTTATGCTGCTTGTCCTCCAATGAAATGCTTTGCTCAGACGAAGTACATTATGCACTATTTAAAATTCATAATGGTACATGTTTGCATATTGATTAGTTATATCTTTTGAGTGTTAAGTTGCTGTGTGGTGATTTTTGTGTTCTTTGTAAGATTGTACAGTGAGTTACATTGAGTAATGACCTCCCACAGGTTCCAATGGGTTGATAAGCTCGTCATGAGTTTTTCATATAGCTCATGATTAGCTCCTGTCGCTCATGATTAACAGCTGCCTGGTCTCGTGCGCACCACACTGTGCCATTTTTTTCACATGGACATGTACAGCTTATACACTGGAATTTACAGAAATACATTTTCCCAAATCGTGCGATTGAATGAGAATTTCATCTTCTTTGACTTTCCACCTAATTTTTTTTAATAGTGAATCACTCATTGCTTGTGCCTAGCTACTTTTTCATAGAAAATACCTCAGACTCCCAAATATTAGCAAGCACACATTGCAGCACAAATCTCTTTGGTCAGCTGACATGACAGGCAGTTCATTTAAAGAGACACACAGACACACACATACATACTCACACACAGATATCGTATATATGCAGGCCCATCAATGTCAGCCACAGCGAGCACGCACTGAGAGGACATACTGCATATGAGCAGGCGATAGCACACTTACGGGGACTAGCTTCCAGTACCAGCGGGTGGATGGGCCCTGCTGGAGAGCAAGGTGTGCCGACAAGAGACCAGCCCGGGAGAGACACAGTGAGGATGATGATATTAGAAGCTTGACAAGGGGGGGGTGCTTGGCAAAAACAACATGTGTGAATGTATGTGTCACCACCCTTGACATCCTACCTTCACGGTGGGACCATTTTAAACTTCAACTTTATGCATCTTTACCGTTTCCTGAGAAGGTTGTTGATCAGTACATGGCTGAGACTTGGCCGGCTCCTCTTCTTCTGTACTCTCTCTCAGCTTCTGGTTCAGCTTTAAAGACAACAACATGCAAGTTAGGTCACCTGGGCTAAGTTCCGCCCCCTGTGGTCATGCATAGAATGATTCCATGTGTCTTTCACCACACTTGACGCACCCTGTTGACCCAAAAGAGCAGTGCGTTCTCCCACGGCGCCCCGACGCCCATCTGCTCTGCCTCCACCGCCATTTTGACCCTGCCCACTACCTCTCTGGCAGCCAGTGACATCAGAGAGTCGATCATGGCAAGGTGGGCTTTCTGCAACCGGGACACAAAACTGTCACTCAACTTCGCTGTGATTATACAAATGCCTTGTAGGTACGCTTCCAATCATTTGTGGTGTGGAGTTAGATGGACATGATGGACATGCCTACCATCTTGATGGGGACATGGCAGAGGTCATTCTCGGTGATATCCACATCCTGGACTTTCGGAGCGACCCCTTTCTTTGTGAGGAACTGCAGCAGGGCAGAGTTGTCAGCCGGGGAGTCCTGTGATGCCGACACGGTGGCACCCTGACCCTGGGCCAGCAGGGCCTGAACTCGGCAGTAGAACTCAGGGGAGACGAGCAGTTTGGAGATGGCTGGCTTGAGGTGTTCTTGTTCATACTTGTCCTTGTAGAGCGGTTCCCGTAACTCCACTGGGACATTCTCTGGAAACAGACAAGGGACGTGAGATAAGTAAATTCATGGTGGGTTGATGGGGACACCGGAAGGTGGGACTTAGCAGAAAAGCTAATGAGTAGTGCAGCATATTGTGATTGATAGGCAGACTGCCCAATGACTTAATGTGGAGTTATTTAAAATCTGACAAATTACTATGAAAGCAGGACATAAATAAAAGGCCATTAAAACCAATGATGTGGTGTTCATAGTAATTTATAAATAGACCGACCAATGACTGCATCGTGTTTAAAAAGTCCACCGATTATTTTACAGAAAAGAGTGTGGCTGCATAGTGAGTGATAGGTAGACTGCCCAATGAATTCATGAAGGAACAAGGCGTGTGACGTTATATCAATATATCAAACTACTGCAATGTTTTAACATACGATGGATTATAGATTATTATCTGTAATCGAAAAGTCTCCTACAACTTTTATTTCACATCGAAAACCTGCAAAACACTGAGAGTCAGTTTGGAAAAGTCTCATCCAAAAAGTCACAAAAGACCCCACAACCACATCCAAAGAACTGCAGGCCTCACTTGCCTCAGTTAAGGTCAGTGTTCATGTCTCCACCATAAGAAAATTAGTGAGCAAAAGTGGTCCAGTTATTAGGTTTAAGGGGAATGGATTTTTTTTCTCCCTTAATAATCAAAGGTTTCATTTAAAAACTGAATTTGTGTTCAATTGTATTTGTATGAAGAAATATTTAAATTTGTGTGACAAACATGCAAAAAGACAAGAACGGAAGAGGGCAAACATTCCCATTAAACCGTTGACCAATGTCTATATAAACACTGACTGAAAAGTACAGTACAGGAAGGCGGGACCTACACAGCCCCAGTGGTGCAGCACATAATGATTGATAGGTGACTAAACAGTATGAACAGTGACTGAAATCGGGTCAGTGGCTATACAGGAAGGGTGTAAAAATACAGTGGGTAGACTGCATGAAAAGTATGTGAAACAGGCAACCAATGACTATACAGAAATGTGGGACGTACACATACATCATCAAAACCAATCAATACCTAAAACGTAGTCACGATGACAAGTAAAGTTTTGCCACAGTGGAGGTTTGCTATTGTCCTACAAGACGATGATGTGGTCTTCTTCTGCATGAACAGTCCAGGAACAAACAGCGATGATTAAGTCACGCAACCCACAAAGAAGACGACAACGTTCCGCAAGCGGGACAGCACTGAAACACTGACCCACATTCCCGACACTGCAGTCTCAGAAGGATGCTGGAACTGTCGGGCTGACTAGAGGGAAGTCTCCAACGTCTATGCGAATTTATGAGTGTCTTATGATGTCTTCTTTCTTCTCTTATGTAACTCCTCCTCCAATCATCACTACCCTTAATAGAATCTACATTTGAGTTGTTGTCGTCCCATTTTTAGCTGACTCTCAGTTAGGGTGTTTACTTTGTGAAATCCTTTCACACATTCAGACACCAGTGGCAGGAAATGGGATGGTTGTCACTATGGAAACGATGGAAATGGAAAGCAGTCATTATTGTGTCCCAGCAGCGACAGAGGCAATGAGACACGACTGCAGAGTAGTAAGGCGGGCGGTGTTAACCCGTTTAGCATAATGCTGAGCTAATCTTATACAGGCAGAAGCAGGAATCTATGCCTCTGAAACATGGCCTGACACACCATGTATGAAAAGCTATGACTTTGACCATGTTAGTTTTTTCCTGGAGGAAAAGCTCCATAATTTAGTCAGAGTTCATACAATTTATTTTGTGGCTCTTCTCTTTTATGTCCCCTCTATAATAACGTACGAGCCAATGTTGTTGGGTTTTTGGTGTTGCTCTTTGTTCTCTGTTGTTGCTGTTCATTCTTTGTCTCTGTCATTCCCACCTTAAACCACTTACTATCCGATGCGTACTAACTGATGTTGACGCGACTTTCTCCTTGTTCTTGGCACAAATTCCCACTTAAATTGCAGACAAGGTGAAGCTCTTTTCTCCCTGTATGTCCCTTCTTAAACCAAACCAACCAATGTTCATTCATTAATTCATTTTCTACCGCTTTTTCCTCACAAGGGTCGCGGGGGTGCTGGAGCCTATCCCAGCTGTCTTCGGGCGAGAGGCGGGGTACACCCTGGACTGGTTGCCAGCCAATCACAGGGCACATATAGACAAACAACCATTCACACTCACATTCGTACCTATGGACAATTTGGAGTCACCAATTAACCTAGCATGTTTTTGGAATGTGGGAGGAAACCGGAGTACCCGGAGAAAACCCACGCATGCACGGGGAGAACATGCAAACTCCACACAGAGATGGCTGAGGGTGGAATTGAACCCTGGTCTCCTAGCTGTGAGGTCTGCGCGCTAACCACTCAACCGCCGTGCCGCCCCAACCAATGTTTTTTTTTTTGTCAATTAGTAGGTTACTTTCAGGATGACGAACAATTAGGTTTCACTGAGGACATAGTGACCCTAAAGTAAAAATTCCTGTAAAGTCGTCCCTCGCCACATGGCAGTTCAAATTTCACTGCTTCACTCGATCACAACTTTTCATACATATATCAATTAATGTCATGCTGTTTCGTGGTTGACTACAGGCTATTATAAGGTAAAAATATACATACTGAAGAAATTTGCTTAAATTAAACATTTTCGAGCATAAAAATGGCTAAGCCATTAAGAAAATCCATTCAAATGTGAATGTAGTATTCTATATTAGTCACTAGATGTCAGCAATTATTCGAGGAGACAAGCACCAGACTTAAATTATCTAAATGATATGAATGTAAAGGTGACTATATGACTGTTATTTCATGTCTACAGGTAAAGGGACACAATAATGTTAAAAACTGTATTTAGAAGATTCTGGTTCATAACTACAGAAATATTAAATTTTTAAAAAAGAAGTCCTACTTTGCAGAAATTTACAACAGCGATAAAAGAGGAATTATTGTATTTAACGTTATGCAGATTGTCATCAAAACACAATTCAGAAAATACAAAATGCAGCAATTTTTGGTATAATTCTAGTCAAACTCCTGTGACTGAATCCTACTATTTACTGCTGTGGTGACTATGACTTTTACTCAGCATATAATAGCCATCTCTAAATAGAAGCTCTGGTGTCATAAGGACATTGGAGAAGTCATCACTTGATCATTCGGCCATGTGTTCAGCTCAATTTGTGTGTGTGTGTGTGTGTGTGTGCGTTTGTTGGGTCCCATGTGTGGGCCTATTTTCCCCTTGTAGTCACTATTAAAATTAAAGTTACCCAGTGGGCAATTGAATGAATAAATAGATGATGTTAAATAATGGAAAATTCACATTTTCCCCATATGTTAATTATTGGTCAACAGTGCTTCATCAAAAAAATAAATTAATATAATATATATAAAAACAGAGAAATGTTAACCTTTTAAACATTGTAATTTAGGTAAGAAAAAAAGTATACTATGCTGAATAATTTAGTCCAATTTGTATTAGATGGCACGACACTGACCATGATACCTAATAAAGTGATTGATTAGTCATGGGCACAGTGACAGTGGAATGACGTCACCTAGCAAATACACAAAGACCAATCAACACACACTTCAACGTTGCACCTTTACCGATTCAGACTATAATACTACCAATAAAACAACAACAAAGCAGTCACCTTGTAACAGTGACACAAATATTATGCAGCTAGCATAGAACCGCCACTGGCTGACCCACTTCCATGCCGCACAGCAGCACTTTGCAGCAAGTAGTCTTTTGTTGCACTGAAGGCAACCTCCACGCAGCCCACGTAGCGTTCACACTTATAAGGGGTTCACCGACAGAACGTGATGGGAATTATAAAAAATGTAATTAGCCTTGTCATGTGGCGACCATGTGGGGAGGAGCAGCTCAGTATGGAGAATGAAGCAGCAAAAAAGGCCACATTAAGCATCTTCAAAGAAGGGTAGATTACACAGTGTATACAATAAAAAATATAGTATAGTGAGTGCCACACCCATCCATCCATCCCTTCATCCATCCGTGCATGCATGTAGAGAGCCCCCGTGGATGTTACCTGCACATCCGTAAGACTTGCACAGCAGCCACCGCACGCTCGCTCGGATCCTCGCCCTGCTGAAGTCACACCGGTCCAGAGGTGTGATCTCCGGCACGGAGAAAGGCTTCCTCGCTGTCGTCGTTGTGGCCTCGCCGGGAGAGTCCACCATGGCCGCGCTGTGGCGCACGGAGCACCGGCTGGATGGATGGATGGATAGGGAGGAGGGATGGGAGGCTGGAGCGAGGAGGAAGAGGACGAGGAGGAAGAGGGTGGGGGATCTTGTGACGTACACAGCCGGAAGAGAGTAAATCACAACTGGGAGACTTTAGAAACACTCTACCACCAAACACTGAATACATAATAAAGTCAATATATAAAGCAAATTAAATATACAGTTGGCAGAAAACCCTACATTTCTGCATAAATCGGTCATAAATTGTAATCTGATCTTCATTTAAATAGAATAATTTCCATAAGAATAAACTAATACCACACGTATTGAAAATAACAAGCTGTGCCACAGGTTATCATCTCCCCGTGGAAACTAGTTGTAGCAAACACGTACCTTTCCCAATATTTACATTTGAGAATATTAATATGTATTTATAATCCTGAAAATGAAATGCTTTCACGTACTTGATGCTGATGAATCAAGTGTCGAAGATGTCAGCGTGGGAGCGGAACACCAACGATCTTGCTCACAGTATTCACAACTTATTACCTTCCGGTTCCGTTCACCATGTTGTGATGCAGCCAGTGAAGATGCTCTCATGGTGCAACCATAGAAAGAGCAAATTATGTGGGATGATAACAAAAAAACAAACAAACACACACTTTAAAAAATGTAAATAACTACGTACATCAAAATATACATGTAAATGCAACGAGCCATTGTTTTTATTTAAAAGGAAACATACAGTTACAAACAGTTTTGCATGTGTATGTTATTTGTTCGACGGTCCTCGAATGCACCATTGTGAGTGTGCTAACTTTCTCCCACAGATAGACGTTTACCTCTCACGACATATTTGGTCCCAAATGCTGTGTTGATGCATAAAGGTAACTTTTGATGATGTTAGTGAGTGATGATGTGTTTATTTGTTGGTACACAGCCTCAGGTTTATTCATGCTAGCACACTGCCTGCTAACACACACATCAACCATCGTACTGGTGGCTGGTCGGTCTATATTCATTTTCTGGTTTTATGTTGTTACTGTGTTAGTTTTGCCCATTACATTAAAAAAAATATATTAGATACCCGGATAAACAGAAGAGAATGGAATTGAACTATCCATTTGAAGAGTAAGGATATAATATATAATTTCTTGTAATGTTAGCGCCCTCTAGGCAGCTGAGGAACCCCACTGCCAACAGTCTCTTTTATGGCTCATGCTTTTGTTGTGTCGTGTAATGCCTCTATTTGGCCACAAGGAGGCAGGCTCATACAGAGTCAGTACAGTCCTGTATACATGTGTCACATTGGTGACTTCTTTCTGAATTATTTGTCATTTTGCATCCGTAACTCCACATCAGCCTCTAATGTTTTGTGAAAACAACAAAAACAAGCCTTATTAATCTAGACCAGTGGTGGGCAAACTTCGGCCCGGGGGCCACATACGGCACACCAAGCGTTTGAATCCGGCCCGTCACTTGTTTTCTAAGTATTTAAACTTTTAACGTACATGCTGGTAACATGACTTGCAAGTCGGATGTTTTGTTAAGTAAAAAAATGAAAAAACAAAACTGTAAAATTCAATTTTGTAGTTTGATGTGGTCTGATGTTTAAAGTTAAAAAGACATACTAATCCCTTTTTTTTTTTAATCACTAACCTCAAACACTGGCAATTTATGCCGTTTTTGGGTGCTTCTGGGGCCCCTGTTGAACGTGTGTGAGGTTTCCCCTGTTTTGTGGAAAAGTGCATTAGAAGCAAGTTGAAAAAAAATTACATACCACCAGGTGTGGGCAAACTAAGGCCCGGGGGCCACATACGGCACATCAAGCGTTTAAGTGACACCCGTCACTTCCCTTCTAAGTATTTCAACTTTTAATGTACATGCTGGACACATGACTTGCAAGTCGGATGTCTTATTCAGTAAAAAACGGAAAAAAAACAAAACTGTAAAATTCAATTTTGTAGTTTGATGTGGTCTAATGTTTAAAGTGCTCCAAAAAAAGGGACATTAGAACATATAGCCAATAGTATGACACTTTTACAGATAAAATTAGACATATAATTCAAGGTGGACTGCTTAGTATATATACTTAAATATATATTCTGGCACCCTGGACAGTTTTGTTAACCCAGTGCGGCCCATGAGACAAAAAGTTTTCCCACCCCTGCTATAACCCCTTTCAGGGAAAAAATAAATGACAAAATAATATAATAATAATGACTACAACATGACTATACTGGCGGTACTGTATTAGCAAAAATGAATTTAAAAAAATCTGTCATAATTTTTTTTGTAACATTCATTTTATTTTGTTATTTTTATTATAGTATTATAATATTAAAGGTGCTGTATGTCTTTGGCTCTAAATAAGGACATTTTCAAACTAAATTTGTAATACAGCAACACTGGCAATTGCCGTAATTTGGCATTCGGCTGTCTGTGCTATGCTATGCTGTTGTTATGATGGGCCATAAATTCAATGAAAGCCAACTTTAGTAGCTAAACTTTAACTCATTAGCTGACAACAACGTAACTTGTGCCCAAGTGTTTGCTATGCTGGATGTAGATTACATCCACGAAGCATGTGGCTCTGAGCACCTGCAGGGCCGACATCACCTTTAACCTGTTCACTTGGTGACTGATGGCATACCTTGCCAAAAGCAATGCCTGTGTCTTTGTTGGAGACGTCAGTGCAGTGCGTTATTTAGTCAAAGACTAGCAGCACAGTGGATCATTGTGAAAGCGATACCAGTGAGTCAAAGCACCCTTCCTGGAATCGATCCAGAGACGTTGATAGCGCTCAGCACATGCTGTTGACATATAGATGCGCCGTTTTTTTTTTTCATAACTGCCAATAATGAAGTGCTTTTCTTTTTACTCCAAAGTCATGACCCTCCTGTGTTTGGTTGCCAAGCATAAATCAAACAAGCTATTGTCAACCTTTTGAAAAGGACAATCTGTGCCATTGTTAGTAACCTGACAGGGGACAGCACCACACCCCCCCTCTCTGTTTGATGGACACTCCACCTACAATGCAGTGGTGTGAAACGTAGCCCCACCCCTTTTTGCAGCAAGTCCGCCAATGAAAAGGGAACATCGATATGTAAATCATGAGGCGAGCATGACGGAGGGTGGAACAGGTGTTGGTTGTCACCTGCAACTGAGGTGAATCTGCCTATTGTCTCACGGGAAAAGCACACAAGCTAATGAGGATGTATCAAAACACATTCATGCTGTCAGACGCAACCATAATCTTAAATTATGCACACGATAAATTCCATGTTATTAGAATTTAAATAAACCTAATGCAAAAAAATGTCAATCTCATCTGTTAGTTGAACATTCTACTATGGAATGTGGATCCAAGTTCCTGACAGACAGCATACCACGCACGCGTCACGTTGTAGTAGAGTTTCGACGTGTAGGTTGTCTGCACATGAGTCTTTCCACCAATGTATGGACATGACAACCATAACAATCCATCCCTGGGTGACCTTTTGGTTAAGGATTTAAAACCACACACCTTTAACATTTCATGATTACTTTTACTACTTAAGTGATGTTCGGCTTGTTAGCAACATGCATTTTCAGTATGTGTTGTGTCCTTGTTAAATGCTGCTCCTGACAACAACATGAATTAATTTTGCACATTATTATTTTAGCGAATGCGCGGCACCTTCATTAGCATCTGGAATTAGTTTACATAGCAACAAGCTGGTGTAGCCTACAATACTCCATGTTGGAGTCACACACTGCTGTGGGATGGCATTCCATTTTTCAACCAGGAGTTCATTCTGGGAGCTTAATGATTTGGAATCAGAAATGCCATTTAATTGGGACAAAAATGTCAGATGTTGGATAAAAGTCTTGTTGCATACCAAAATAATGCTGTAGAAATTATATTTTCCTTTGAAAACACAAACCTGCTCCGAAAACATCAGAACATGGTAGAAGGAATTCAAAGAAAAATTCTTTGATTTCATCTTCTAGGCCTCCTCCTTCATCTAACCTCAAACATGCTCAGTTATGTTCATGTCTGGTGACTCGGCCCGCCAATCTGGGCTATCTTGACCTTCTTCACTATCAGGAACTTTGATGTAGACGATATGAGAAGTAGCACCAATCCTGTTGAAGAATTTGCCTTCTCTTGTGATTTGGAAGGTGAATCGAGGACTCTACTTTGCCAGCACATATAGACAAACAACCATTCACACTCACATTCATACCTATGGACAATTTGGAGTCGCCAATTAACCTAGCATGTTTTTGGAATGTGGGAGGAAACGGCAGTCCACGGAGAAAACCCACACATGCACGGGGAGAACATGCAAACTCCACACAGAGATGGAATTGAGGTGCAATTGAACTCATCCGCCATGCAGCTGAAGGGGAACATCAATATAAAAAAATACACGCTTCCCTTTACCTTCCAAATTATAAGAGGAAGCAATTTCAGCAGGATGGCTCTCATTCTCCCATCAAAGTTGCCAGTAGTAAAGAAGGTCAAGATGCATGAACATGAACATGAAAATAATTGAGCATATTTGGGGTTAGATGAAGGAGAAGGCTTGGAAAATAAAACCAAATAATCTTCATGACAGCTGCTAAGTGGTTAGCGCGCAGGCCACACAGCTAGGACACCCGAGTTCATTTCCACCCTTGGGCATCTCTGTGTGGAGTTCTTTTCACATTCCAAAAACATGCTAGGTTAATTGGTGACTCCAAATTGTCCATAGGTATGAATGTGAGTGTGAATGGTTGTTTGTCTATATGTGCCCTTTGATTGGCTGGCGACCAGTCCATGGTGTACCCTGCCTCTCGCCTGAAGACAGCTGGGATAGGCTCCAGCACCCCCACAACCCTTGTGAGGATAAGTGGTAGAAAATGAAAAATGAATGAATGAAGTCTGGAGTTATTCCAGATAGCTTTAGCAGTTATTAGGAGTCATTGGAGTCATTAGGAGTCAATCTAAACTTTCTCTCCTAATTAAATAAAACTCAACGAATGATAGAAGACTTAATTTAGCTATAATAAGCATAATCTAGAGGCTTTTGTCTTTCCTAGGAGTTATTTCTAATTCCAAATGATTAAATAATGGGCCATTCTCACTGTGTGTGTGGGTGAATAATTTGTCTGGACAGTTAGGATTAAGGTTATTATTGTTCATACAGCCTAGATAAGTGACAAGACCATTGCCAAATACTTGGTGAAATGTCCCCCCACCAGACACGTACGCCGTTATGAGCGTGTAATTTACAGAAAATTATAATATGTAAACTTGTGCGCCCAATTTTTTTTTAATCATTGCGGATGGATGTTGTATCATCATTCCACCCTGGTTGGAATGGCTTGTTTTTCCAGAGATGTAGCTGCCACATGTCCCAAATAACAGACACATAAAAACTTACATAAACAGACACATTTCAGCGACATATTTTATTTAAAAAAAAAAGACAACTCGGAATAATAAACAAGCAATGTGCTGTGCAACAAGTACACAACACTCTTCTTGGCACTCTAGCGTATGTGCCTGTTATTTCACAGTGAAAACAAAGTGATACAAGCTGCCTGCATGATAGTGATTGTCATCACTAAATAAAAAAAGACGAATGTAACAGTGTTTTCTCTATAAAATGACAAAAATATTAAATAACAGCTGCGCTGTGTAGGAGGTGGAATGTTAAGCCCAAAATTATTAATAACCTTTTACGTGAAAAAGTGAATGCAACTATCAAAGTAGTGTTGAGATATTTAATTCTTTGTATATCCAATAAGATCAGGGATATTAATCATTTTCAAAATTAAGAAAATGTAGCTCTGGTACAAATAATTTTGGGCTTTTTTTATATGAATACATTTACAGCCACACCACAACAAACAATAACCACGCCAATATTGACTTCATAAATAAATAATCCCAATCTGATTCAAGTTAAACATGTGAATATCTTTCAAAATATCTACACTTATTTACAGCAACATGCGTCACATCGGACATCTTTTATTCTAAACATTTTCTTCATCTTTGTTGATATCAAGAAATTCAGCAGCTTCAAGCATTTGCAATGTAAACCACGTCTTTGTAGTATTAGCAGTCTTAACATTCATCAAGGTCATCAAGTTGGGGCTAAAGAGCGAGGGCGTGTTAACTATCAGTTATTACTCTGAGCATTAACAAGGCATTTGAATGGATTTGAACTCCTAGCAAATGTGTAGAAGGCACACGTGTGGATTAAGACACAGGTCTGAGTCATCAAGTTGCTTTTGTGCAACAAATCGACTTCGCTTGTCATATACAATCATTGGACAGTATTACATGGAGCACCAATGATTATATGGTGGTGCCAGGCAATAATAAATATGAATATGGAGCAAGTACATTCAGACAAAAGCTGTGCAAGTAAAAGCATCTTCTGAATCTTTTGATTCTGAGGATGTTGAGGTTCGACTTGATGGCATCCTGAGGGCGTGCCCCACCTCCCGAATTCATATAATTCATAGTTTGGTGCACTATGGAAGATTGAAGTTGAAGAAGAAACATGGCCTTATTTTAGTGCTGGAAAACCCGTCAAAACCTTCACGTGTTCAGGGTCAAGCAACATCAATATCATCCATATTAAGGACTTGTCTCTGAAAGAAAAAAAAAAAAGGCATTGAATATTTTAACGTTTGTAATAATGAGATAGATGGCGTAAAGACTTACCTGAGGAAACACATAGTGTTCCGTATTGTTTCGGCATATATGCACCTCATCCTCGGTGGCCTTCTGGTAAACAGGATTGACAAAGTGGATGGTGTTGGTGTTCCTCAGTCGCCAGTGTCTCCATAGCAACACTGTTCCAAACACCAGCAAGATCAGAGCCACTGAAAAGAAAAAAGAACGAGTGGATTAAAGCAATGTCCGGATAAACAGGGCCACTTGAGTTTTACACTACAATGTTGAACATTACCGATTGGGATTGCAATGTAGAGAGCTGCAGAGTGGGATGACTCTGCTTCTGCAGGCCCATTAACATACCTATTGACTGAAAACATTGTTTTGGTTAGCCTGTTTCTTTCTGGAGAATCAGTCAGAAAACATTACAGAAAGTAACTTATTTTTTTCAAGGTTTTTTTTTTTGTGACGCATACGTATTACTCTTTTAAATGCATATTGTTAGCTCACTGGACAATAGGTAGGGTAAGTCACTGTAGATGAATTACACTGTTGACTTCATGTGAAAAAATCTGTACTATCCCTTTAAAATCAGCAAACGTACCTGCCAACAGAACAAGATTTGACTTGCTATAACCCAAACTGAACTTTTTTTTTCCAAGTGTAAACAATGATGAGTTATTATTATGTTATGATATATGATGATGCTTTCCAATGACTGCATAGACAGCAATTGAAAATGCCAGCCACTCAAATCAAGCTTGAAGGCGGGACCTGACACTTAAACCAATGCACAGGGAAAGAATACATGGCGACTGAGATCATGAAACCCAACACAATTTGAACATATTTTGTCAGGGGAAGAAAAATACAACTATTACTACTATTATTTATACAAAAAGTAGTGCATATATTGACCAAATCTAAGATCCCCAACACGGATTTAATGTGATCTACAAGCCGGTGTTAGTTGAGCTGTACCAGAAGGCTGTGGAGAGGAGACGTTGGGATTTTGGGGTTGAATATTCAATTTCCCTGTGGTTGTTTTGGCCGCTATGGTTGTAGTAACGGCCTGGTTGTTGCCTGATGGACAAAACAAACACAAAAGTTAATTGTTGAAAGTGACTGCTATGTTTTACTTCATCTTCAGCGACCTGTGCTGTGGGACTCTACCTGCTACACATTTCCTCATGTCGGGTGCCATGGTCAGGTGATCCGGGCAGGCACAGGTGTATTTCGGAGAGTTTTGATTGATGACAGGGGCGGGGAGGCACAAGTACTCGCAGCCTCCGTTGATATTGTTGCTTTCTGTGCACCAGTTTGGACCTATAACAGAGAAATGTTTAGAAAATGTGATACGACTAAGTCGACTTAGATTGGATCTCGACTGTGGTGATGTTCTTGTACCGCTTGGCTGCTTGAGGTTGTGATAGAGCACTATATCTTCAGGATGGTCCAGGTCTCTTGCCACCTCCGTAATATCCTTTCCTGTCTTACGGTTAGCACTGAAAACAGCCCCTTTGCTTGTGTCTGTCCAAAACACTTTGTCCTGGTTGAAAGAAAAACATATCTTAAAGCTAACACAGGATTAAGGTTTATGTGGAATGTACAGAAGAGACACAAATTACAAAGTATATTGCACACTTAACAGGTAACAGTTTTGGTGGTACGATACCAGAATATGGCATGAATATGGCTAACTGGACAACAAACCCTACGACCAAACTAAAGATGTTTGATATGAAACGAACTTTGTGGCCACTGAAGACATCACTCACCTCAAAGACAGTCAAAGAGAGGGGGTGCAAGAGCTTTTGTTGATTGAAAATGACAGTGTGCCTGGTCCCTCCATTTACATCTACACTGGAGAGTGTGTGCAACTTGGAGTCCACCCAGTAGAGTCTCTGGTTGACCATGTCTGTCCACACCAAAAAATTCCACTGGTTATTATTAAGAGTTCCTTGCACATGTCTGAAATAGTAACTGATGCTCATTAGATTACCAAGGGTTATTCCGTTCGGCCACACAATGTTGTCCGATACTAAGGTGATTCGGTCGGCTCCATTCAAGCCACTCTTCTCTATCTTTGCCTCTTTGCCCCAGTCAGTCCAGTACATGAAGCTGCCATGAAGAAATGATGGTTAAAATGACAACCGGCCACTCAATAAAACTCCTTACGGCTACTCACTTGTTCACTGGATCCACTGTAATGGCTCTTGGCTTCTGCAGGTTTTCTGTGATCAGTGTTTTCCTCTTGCTGCCATCTGTTGTTGCCACAGAAATGGAGTGCAAAGAACTGTCGGTCCAGTAGATGTTGCAATGGATCCAGTCGACCGCAAGGCCTTCTGGGGCCTTGATCTCAGTGTCAATGATCGTGGTGTGCTGAGATAAGTTGGCGGCCATGTCAATCTTGGAGCTGTGAGGGTGGGGAGTTTTTTTTTTTTTTAATACCAATGTCCAGATGAAATCCTCTTCAACGGCAGTCTACCATGTAACAGAACATCCATCCATCCATTTTCTATGCCGCTTATCCCAACTAGGGTTGTTGGTAGGCTGGAGCCTATGCCAGCTGTCTTCGGACAAGAGGCAGGGTACACCCTGGATTGGTCACCAGCCAATCACAGGGCACATATAGACAAACAACATTTCCACCACACTCACATTCATACCTATGGACAATTTGGAGTCGCCAATTAACCTAGCAAGTTTTTGGAATGTGGGAGGAAACCGGAGTCCTAGGAGAAAACCCACGCATGCATAGGGAGAACATGCAAACTACACACAGAGATGTGTCACAAAACAAAGTGATGCAATGTGGAGAAAGTCATTTCCAGAAAAGGTGTTATGTCAAAAGGAGTCCTGACAATAAAGTTTACAATACGTAAAATGCAGACAACCACAATGTATCACCCAGGCATCCTTCCACCATTTTGATTCTGTGGTGTTCAACAAAACAATCCAAATCGAGTCATAATGTCTACTGTCTTTAAAAAAATATATTTGCTAATCAAGGTCTGCACAAAGAATCTCATCTTTAACGCCTTTGACCTTTCTACCGCTTATGGCGTTCATAGTCATGGATGAGCTGGAGCCTACACCAGATGACTTTAGGCGAGAGGGGGGGTACACCCTGGACTATTCATTCATTCATTCATTTTCTACCGCTTTTCCTCACAAGGGTTGCGGGGGGTGCTGGAGCCTATCCCAGCTGTCTTTGGGCGAGAGGCAGGGTACACCCTGGACTGGTCGCCAGCCAATCACAGGGCACATATAGACAAACAACCATTCACACTCACATTCATACCTATGGACAATTTGGAGTCACCAATTAACCTAGCATGTTTTTGGAATGTGAGAGGAAACCGGAGTAGAAAACCCACGAGAACATGCAAACTCCACACAGAGATGGCCGAGGGTGGAATTGAACCCTGGTCTCCTAGCTGTGAGGTCTGCGTGCTAACCACTCGACCGCCGTGCTGCCCCACCCTGGACTAGTCACTAGTCAATACAAGGCACATATGGATCACAGTGATGAAGCAAGAGGTTTTAACCTGTAGATTTTCTTGTGGGAGAGGTCCGACCAGAAGATAATCTTTCTGGGCATGTCAATGTCAAGAGCCACTGCGTTCTTCAGCCCGTCCATCAGACACACATACTCGCTGTTATGCACGGTCATCTCCCTCACTTCATGTCTGTTTGTGAAATACAGGGTGGGTACGGTGCCTAAAGGAACAAGTAGAAGGGGAAAGGATGACTGAGCGGTCTCCAAGATAAACTGTGTGACTGCAAGTTGTTTCAAGCACTCACCTGACTCAGCCTTGCAGGTCTTCCTAACACGGTCCATGGCATAGCCTTCTTTACAATCACACTTATAGGTTCCAGGCTCATTGATGCAAATCTGGCTGCAAATATCCGGCTCTGCACATTCGTCGATGTCTGCAGAATGGTCAAAAAGTAGAAATAAGCATCTTTGCATTGTTTTTTTAAAGAAACACACACACCTTTACCATTTCTTAGCCTCTCACCTTCACATTGTTTTTTGTCCGCCTTCAGTGTGTAACCTACAGGGCAGGAACAGTTGTAGCCAATCTTCAGATCTGTGCAGCTATGGGAACAGCCTCCATTTCCAATCAAGCACTCGTTTTTGTCTGAGGAGAGCCACAGAAGTACAAACATAAACATATTGTATAAATATCTTGTGTCCCTGATCAAGTGGTCAGTCATGACATTCATTTATTCATTCATTTTCTATGGCTTATCCTCACGAGGGTCGCGGGGGTGCTGGAGCCTATCCCAGCTGTCTTTGGGCGAGAGGCAAGGTACACCCTGGACTGGTCGCCAGCCAATCACATGGCACATATAGACAAACAACCATTCACAGTCACATTCATACCTATGGATAATTTGAGTCGCCAATTAAGATTTTTGGAATGTGGGAGGAAACGGGAGTACCCGGATAAAACCCATGCATGCAAACTCCGCACAAAGATGTCCAAGGGTGGAATCAAACTCCTAGCTGTGTGGCCTGCAAGCTAAACACTCATCTGCCGTGCAGCCAGTCATGACATCTATTTTCCCAAAGTTAATGGAAACCAGCAGTAGATTCTTTCTTTCAAAGTACACAAGTCACAGTCACATGTTCCACGCTATGAACAGTCACGGTGCTGGAGACTGAGCAGGACAAATAATACTTACAACACTCAGACGCTGGTTCATCCGACCAATCCCGGCAGTCTCTCTGACTGTCGCACACCTTCGCCATGCTGATGCACTCCCCGCTGCGACATTTGAACTGAGTGGGGCCATCACACGCATTTTCTGAGTAGAAGAGCATGGGGACAAGGTAAAAAGTAATTAGTTATAGTTACTAGTTACTTCTCAAAAAAAGTAACTGAGTTACTCCACTACAAAAGTAACTATTGCATTACTCGCCACTTCTACATTCCGCTGTTTAAGTGCATACATTGCGCCCAAGTAGAAGTAGAAATTGATAGACCATTATGGTCAGTCTGCATTCACTTAGCACCGGAATGGGTCACTGATAGCTACAAAGTTTTTCAGTCTGGTTACCGCCGTTTACGTCAGCACCAGTGCCATAATGACATCTACTTTTGATACGCTTGCCTACGTGCATGTAGACGTGTGTAATGAAATATCTAGTAGTTCAATCCTATTTAATGAAATAAATCTGATAATAGCAACAAAACAATTAGGTACATTATTAATAAAGTCACCTGCTTGGCAGCCCAACTCATCGCCACCGTCTGAACAGTCGTGCACTTTGTCGCACTGACGGCTGCCATGGATACAGGAACCGTCACTACACTGGAACTCATCTAGGCGACAAGTAGGGCGAGCTGGAAAAAGACAACAATTGGATGAAATGAGGACAAAGACAAAAGACAAAGGATAAGATAATAGCAAATAGCAAATTGCACTCACTGCAGTTGACTTCATCCGAGTGATCCTGACAGTCTGTGCCACCATCACAGTGCCATGCGCCGTGTATGCAGTCGCCATCGGCGCACTGGAATTCATGCAATCTGCAAGTCTTCTTGTCAGGCTGCTTGTCCACACAGTTCTCTGGCCACTCATCAGACCCGTCGGTGCAGTCTTTGTCACCATCGCAGCGCCACCTATCTTGTATGCACAATGAGTTGTTGCACTGAAAGTGGCTTGGGCTGCACGTCGGCTTCGGGCAGGAAGCCTCATCTGAGCCATCGGGACAGTCCCGGTCAAGGTCACACACATAATTGGAGGACAGACACTGGCCTGTGGTGCAGCGGAACTGGTTGTCTGAGCACTGCTTTATCACTAGGGTGAGGAAACAGGTTGTAAATATTAACAGTATATTATCCTTTGCAAATATGAATGTAGAATACATTTTAAACATATATTACTGCTATAACTTACTGCAGTTTTTCTCATCTGCGCCGTTGTTGCAGTCATCTTCACCATCACAGTGCCAACCCAGTGCGATACACTGATTCTCAGGGCCACCGCAGCTGAACTCTGTATCTTGGCACATTTTGGCCTCTGGGTGACCAGAAAACAGGAAGTAAGACTTTATTTTTACTGAGCACAATAGAAAAAGATACGCGAGTGCCATAAAACGTGCTACAGTTTATGGTCTCACACTCAAATTCAATGGCAACATCACAGCCCTCATAGAAAAATACAAGTTATGTATGAAAAAAAGTGTAAAGGCAAACCACAAAACATACCGCATGTTTCAGGTAGTTCATCAGTTCCATCACCACAGTCGTCTGTACCGTCACAAATCCACCTGCGGGTCACGCACCTGCCGTTTGCACACTGCAGCTGACTGGAGCTGCATTCATACGCTGCATAAAAGAGTGACAAAGAAAAACTTACTATGAAGTTAAATGATCTAAAAACACGATCTAAGCAATGCAAATGCTGCTAAATGTGCAAAAATATGACATAGATACAAGAGTATGATGTAGAATTGACATAAATAATGCAAAAGTGAATGTGATGTTTTCCAGTTTGTGTGAATGGTTAGCCCATAGTTTATGGGGTCAGAGGACAGGGAGGGAGTTGTATATTTTTAGAAAATGTTTTACAACAAAGTGTTATTGAAAATGCACTAAAGTTTTGTACAGAAAATTTCACACACAGACAATGCACAGATAAGATGGTCGGCGTATATTCTATTGACCTGCAAATATGTGGGTAGGACCACACATGGAATCATTAGTTACCATGGCAGTAATTCATACATTGCCATTCTATTAAGGTGACAAAAAAACATGACCATAAGGCAAAACAGGCATCACACAATACAAATTGATTGCACACTGAAAACTTACAAATTACAGCTACAGAAGACACAGGAAAATCAAACAGCACGAAACAGGAAACACATGGCAAGATAAAAGCACAAAAAACAATAGTCTGAAATATCAAGTAAATGTGACGCAACACACTAATCATCGTTTCATTATTAAAGTTAAAAAAGTTTTAAAAAGTTCAAAAAGTGTCTTATTTTCACATTTAAATAGTCAATGAGGTTATTTTTTACACTTGCACAGTTAAGAAGGCTAAAATGTTATTCTAAAAAAATGCCTGCACAGTGAAAAAAAAAAGTTTTATATAGATTATTTTTCCTTTGGGAAAATTTGACTGAATAAAGTCATGACTAAAATAGACTTCATCTTACTTGTACCACCACTAGCACGCCAGCTCATCTCTTCATCTGTATCGATTAACAGAAAAGAGAAGAGTTTATCTGCGTGACAACTTCCTTGTTGAGCTCTTAAGTAGTCCGACCCCACAAGTAACTTTGGTGTCTTCAATGTTCAGAGGTCATGGCCCGAGATTATCACACCTATAAGCAAGCTTAGGGGTTAAACGGCACAGACCACAAACATGTACTGTATGTGCAGCAAACATCAGACTCCCCAAGTGAGGGTGTGGCCTTGTGCATCACTGCCTGTGTCCGTGACCCAGGAAGACAAGTCAGACTGGCCCTTTAAGACAATAGCATGGGAGGAGTTCCACAATCACACCACTGGTTGCTGATTGGTCCCACAGTGGTCTTTCCTGTAGTGGCATCACTATGGTAACCCCAAAGAATAGACTTCTCAACAGGAAGGTGGCTTACTAATGGCATGTCTGATGTTTTTTTTAATCATTATGGCAAGAAAAAGAGCTAAAACAAATTAGAAATTAGAAAAGAAAATAAGGTAAGCGGTTGCAGTCCCTTCAGCATCCTACCCCCTCCCTGCTTATTCCCAAACCACAACGCCAGCCCATTTGTGACGCAATCGCCTGACGGGAAACCTTCGAGTATTTACAGGAATAGATCCAGAGTAAGTGCAGCTGTTGCACAAAAGCGCAACCAACACAAGGAGACCACAACATTTGCAACGGCCCCCAGTAACCAAAGCATGCTTCACCACAGACTTTCACAGAGACATTGTCACGTTTTCATTTCCTATCACTCATCTTCCATGCCGCCTCCATAAAAGAGCCATAAATGACGCTCAGCGTCTAACGTGGCCTCAATTGTGCACTTCTAAGCAACAGTATGTGATGGCTGTACCTTGAAATGAGAGTGTCAATGGCAATGACACTGACTTGCGACAAGAAAATTAGCATCTCTGTCATCGCCATGGCAACCAGAGATCACATATTTCATTGGTCTATAACAGGCCGGACTCCCCAGGTCCAGGTCCTGCAGC
The DNA here is from genome assembly GCF_030265055.1 of Doryrhamphus excisus. NCBI lineage: Eukaryota > Metazoa > Chordata > Actinopteri > Syngnathiformes > Syngnathidae > Doryrhamphus > Doryrhamphus excisus. Next base: position 7,658,033 of record NC_080466.1, on the reverse strand, counting down.
ATAACAACAATTTTCAAACCTGGTAAGCTAACTTCACTCACGTTTAAAGGCAAAATGTATTGAATTTTAGTGCAGTGAGAAAGTAAGTGTCATTGTCGCCCAGCTCCGACGCCCCCTGGATGATATAATCTGATAAATAACCCCCCAAAAGTGCCACCATTTTGATACAGAAGTTGAGAAACACTTGAATTCAAGAAATAACATAGCTTGTCCCTCACCTGGCTGCCTCATAGCCATCTTTGCGACAATCAAGTCTTCAATCAAGGTAAGAGTGACGTTAATGTTAATTTATTAAAATGAATTCACTTAGAGTACATTTCGGTTTGGGTCAGTCCTTCTGGAACATGTCGTTTAGCTCATACAGCTGCTCTTTTCTGACCACGTGTTTCTGGATAAAACAGGTAAAAATGCATTAATGCACTAAATTAAAACAACAGGTCAAAAGAGGCATCTTTTTAAATGCAGATTTAACTCTACAGTGAGTTGAGTTTTGATGCTTAAAAGTGGGTTGACAACTGCAGCTTTGCAGCGTCTTCCTGAACCACTCAAAAAATCAATCATCTGTGTCTGGTTTAATATAATCTCCTGAATAAACGTTGCTGCTGCTGCTTAACTGACAGCAACCTACAAGATATACAGATAGCTGTTCTTTTTATGGATGCTATTTATACGCACAGTTCCTGGCAACCCTTGTTGCCATACACGGTCATTGTTTCAAACAGCAACAAGCTGCTATGATCCACTTCAAATTGAATAAAAGTAATCTCGCAGCAGAAAAGAAACTATCATTGCACAATAATCTTCCTATATGAGCACATGTTCACCCACAATTAACTTTTTATGGTACAACCACTTACTACACACATAGGAGCTATACAGAGCCGTGTTTGTCCACACACAGAAAATGGTTAATTAATAACCAGGCTCCATTTACAATGTGGAGCCTCTGGAATGGATTACAACTAGTGTTACTTGATGCATCCATAAAAGGCAGCACATCCCGTTTGTGTGTTTTTCCCTCCATCCGCCTGCTTCCTCGAGTGACATCACCCCCAGAAATGCCCAAGTGGAGGGATTGCTACATAAACTGTGAGTGAAACTCCAATAGGAAGTGACTCACATGTTTTATCATTGACTGGAACCCAGAACCCACCCAGAAGTCAAGTTAATTCTTTGCACGTTGTATCTAAAGGCACAGGTGACCAAACCTTTCCCACCAAGGATTGCATACTAAAAAGGGGTAATTTTAATATTTTTCATTTCAAAACAATCCAACATGCTTAATGCTAATTAATATGCTTAATAATATTCTTAAAAGCTTGTCAGCTACATCATTACTAGCATTCAGATTTCTACTTTTTCTCCTGACATCTTTTTGCTTTCCTTTGTCTTGAATTTAGTGCAATTTTATTTAACTTTATTTTTATATATATTTTCAGGTGCACCTGACACTTTATGAAGCATATATCGTAAATACTGTACAGCATATCCATGTTAACTTTACTTAATGATATTTACCGGAGATATAAATGTGCATAATTCAGCTCACACACTTTTCACCACTTAAAACATATCTAGTGATTGAATCTTCAGACCAAATATTGCATTGATTTGTCACAGCCAAAGAGAGAGAAATGCAGATTTTCCCGTATTTCCATGTCCCACATGGACCAACCTTCAGAGAGGATGCCAGGGTACTTTGCCACGCCTACCCTTAAGCGACTCTGTACTTTGACCACGCCCACCGGAAACCCTCAAACCAACCGGCGATATGGAGTCGTCATATAAAGCTTGACCAAAGCTTCACTAGTCAACAAAATCAAGTCCAACTCGTACATACAAATCTCAAGCGTTACAATTTACATTTTATAAATTTTAATAATTAACTTTTGAATCACACTCAAGTAAATAGCTGCATTTAGTTAAAATTGGCGCAAACGAAGAAATACAAAGTACCGTGCTGTCGCCAATGAATCAACATTAAGGTCCACGATGCTGCCAACGGTATGTCTCACCTGTCAAAGCAGAGCAGCGGATGAGCATCAGCAGGCAGCAACATGTGTACAGTCGCATCCACATCTTCTTCCTTCCACCGGAAAAGGACAAACGTTCTCAAGGATGGGCGAGTTCAGTGAGTGAGTGAGTGAGTGGGCTGCCCTAACTCTGTAAGATGCGAGTGAGGAGTTGAGAGTGAGAGGAGCAATGATCCCATTTGGACCAATTTGAACAAGGACTATAAAGGGGCGGAGCTATAGCAGTGGCGTGATGTTTGAAATTGGACGACGGGGCTTCCAGGAGGCGGGACGATGGGCGGAGCTGCTTTGATGACGCTCTTTATAGTGTGTTTAATACAGCTATAGTTGGGGAAAATAAGACTCAATGGACATTTTATTAGGTGCATTTGCACACTAATGAGGTCTATCAAAAACGAGGCTTTTTACTATAACTATAATATTACATTTTGAGCCATTATCTTGTAGTTCTGCTGCTGTCTGACTGCACTGCATACACTGTCTCTAATATTCATGTCTTGCTGCTAATTAAGTTAACCAATAGCATGGTAGTTTTTGTTTCAGACATGTGTAACAGGTTACATGAAGGGACATCACATGGTTACATTTGCACAATTCAACATGTCTGAAAAAAATACTGATAATTCACTCAGACCATAACTTTTACATGTTGACACTTATTACAGAATATTTCACTTTACATCATTTTCCATTTACATTTGTATGAAAGGATGGTGCTTTTAAAAATCAAGGAGCAAATAGGAGTTAAAATATTGACACTATAAATTGTGTCCAGTATTGAGAGAATGGATACAATTTCAAGAAGGATACATTTGGAATAAAGACAGGATTAAATTTGAATTAATGAAACATCAAGGGTCGTGGGGGGGTGCTCGAGCCTATCCCAGCTGTCTTCAGGCGAGATGTGTGGTACACCCTGGACTGGTCGCCAGCCAATCACAGGGCACATATAGACAAACAACCATTCACACTCACATTCATACCTATGGACAATTTGGAGTCACCAATTAAACTAGCATGTTTTTGGAATATGGGAGGACCGGAGTACCCGGAGAAAACCCACGCATGCACGGGGAGAAAATGCAAATTCCACACAGAGATGGCCGAGAGTGGAATTGGACTCGGGTCTCCTAGCTGTGTGGCCTGCGCGCTAACCACTCAGACCACCGTGCAGCCTGTCTTTGTGGGTTATGTCTTTAATTTCCTTGTCATTGTGATAGAATCTTTTGATAGAAACACAGCATCCTTCTACAATATAGTCACTATCTCTCCTATGGACATGTCCCAACCATCTCAGTCTGGCCAGATACTTTATCTCCAAGGCCTCTAATATGTAATGTCCCTCTGATGTACTCGTTCCTGATCCTATTAGTCGTGTAGTGTTCCATTATTTTGACTTTTGGTCTAAATATGGCACCCTTATTATGAATTGTTGTGGATTTTTTGCTATAAAATTTGTTTAAAAATATTGTACCAGAGAAGGAGTTTATAACGAAGGAGTTGCTCAAATATGTTTGATAACGTCCATAATGTGAGCCAACTCAATGCTATTTTGCTAATGGTGCTGCGTTTCGGATTAATTGGCCTGAGTTTGACAGTTTGCTTACTTATCAATACAGTATGCTGAACACACAGGACAAATGTTCTCATGAACAGAAAATGCAACATACAGTGGTTCAAATGTTGTGTTGTACTAAATTTACTACTGGTAATTCTGCATGTTTAAATACTTTTATAATGAAAAAAATTAACTATGTGTGCATCAAGTCATTCAGAACAAAGTAATTTATGTTTATGTCATCATAGCCTTTGGTAACACTACAATAAGGTACACAATTAGGTAATTCCAGTAGTTAAGTAGGTAAGTTAACCTACCTAACACTAACCACTACTCATTAGTTCCTCAGTAACTTCTCTAAATTTGTGTGCCATAATCATTAGTCCCTCAGTACCTACTGTGTAGCTTATGGTAAAGTGAGACCTATAGCCTTTATAGGGTCAGTTTGGTAATACAGGAATAATTGCAGACAATAATTAATATTATATTCCCAAATGATGCTACGGGCATGAATAGTGCTAGTAAAAGTATTTTTGGAATGGGGAAATACTGGCTTGGTTACATATTTTTACATGGCTTTACCCACCCACAAAGATGTCTCCACCCATATATGGGCCTTCCTGTCTATGCCATAATAAGTAGTGGTGCATTCAAAGACCCCTCTCCCTAACAGATGTTAACAGCTATTTGTTATCTGTTGCAGAAGTTCAGTTGGTCCTAGAAACCAAATCTTTTAAACACCTACCCCATTACTCCCCTGAGTGGAAGGACACTTTTTTTCTTCCTTCAACACAGGCTCTGCTGAAAATGCTGTGAATTTCCACTCTCATCAGACTCACACTGAATAAACATGAATGTCAGTCTACATCAGGAGTGGGCAAACTTTTTGACTCGTGGGCCGCATTGAGTTAACAAAACTGTCCGGGGGACCAGAATATATATTTAACACACACACTAAACAGTCCACCTTGAATTATGTGTCTAATTTTATCTGTAAAAGTGTCATACCATTAGCTATATGTTCTAATGTCCCTTTTTTTCTGGAGCACTTAAACATCAGACCACATCAAACTCCGAAATTTAATTTTACAGTTTTGTTTTTTTCATTTTTTACTGAATAAGACATCCGACTTGCAAGTCATGTGTCCAGCATGTACGTTAAAAGTTGAAATACTTAGAAAGCAAGTGGCGGGCCGGATTCAAACGCTTGGTGTGCCGCATGTGGCCCCTGGGCCGTAGTTTGCCCACCCTTGGGTTATAGCCACAGGTTGTTTGATTTGTCTTAGTTTTTATTCTGAATGCCCTTCCTAACACAACCCTTTTATTTATCCGAGCTTGGGACCAGAACTGGACATCACCAGTGACTTTGTTTTGGGATTGTGGCCTGGAATCGAACCTGCGCCAGCTCCATAAAACTAGCTTGGATTACTGGTTTGCACGTTGGTTATCAGTCAGGAGATCAGGAGGTTCGTATCTGTGTTTGGGCATCTCTGTGTGCAGAGTTTGCATGTTCTCCCCGTGTGTACAGTATGTGGATTTTCTCCGGGTACTCTAGCTACCGCCCACATTCCAAGCATATGCATCTTATTCATTGGAGACTGGGTGTTTGTCTGTGCTCTGTGGCATTAAAACATAAAGGAATTTCATTGAAATGCTGAATTATACAAATGAGTTAATTTTGTTTTCTGCTTTAAAATATGTTTCTGTGATTGCATGAGCATATTTAAGGTTCGTCCAATGAGGAAGAACCAAACCCATGTGGACACAAGAGTGAGATAGTAAGAGACAAACGGCTAATCTGTCTCCTCAGTGCAAACACTCGAGAAAAATGACACAGCACTTTGTAAGGGTGATTCTGCTTTGTGTATAGAAGCAGTGCCCTCTAGTGGATAATATCAGCGGTACACCATTTTCCCTTTGGCCCAGGTGAGCTACACTGGTGAATGTTTCACCTGGAAACGATGACGTCACAACGCGTTCAGGAAAGAGACGCTGTACGTCCAAGATCACCGCTGAGGAGTCGCCTTGGTGCGGATTAGTTTTATATTTGAAAACATTTAATAACTTGTGGACACGAGTTGAATATTTCGACCCAACTTATAAACGCGAGATGTCTCTCTCCGCTGTGTTTGTGTTGGACTTGAAGGGCAAGGTAAGGAACTATTTTCATATTGTGATTTGTGATTTATCACTTACCTTCATCGAAGTTACCGTTTTTACACGATGGAGACAAACATTCTAAAATGTAGTGGGTGCAATAAGTGCAGCGTTTACTGCTTGACATTAATGGCGGTGGCATAGTTAAAAATTAATGAAGCGCAAACGATGCTATTGGGTTAACATTTGTGTGCTTCCGGGTTCATATCAGGAGTGGTATTGCGAATACTGACTAGTGTTGGAAATTCCGGCTCTTTATAGAGAGCCGTTTCTCACTAAAAAGAGTCGATTCTTTCATTGTCAAGTTCGGCTCCTCAGATTTTTTTGGTCTCAATTTATTGCCAAGTTATGTGTATTGTGTAAGATTGCTGATTGAAAAAAATACTTTATTTTAATAGATTTATTTAAAATCCTCATTGAACATCTACAAAAAAATCTGGTTGTTCACTGACACATCACTGATACTGACACTTTTCACTTGAAACGCTGAAGGATTTTGTGATTGTTTTTTTGTTGATCATGGTCACAATAAAACACAGGATATTAAGATATTAAACGGGACCTATTACACTCATTTTGAGGTCTCTGTATTGAGTTGTACACACGATACAACTTGCACAGAACGCTTTCTAGATCTTCCAGAACCTGCACGTATTCCAGCTGCATTTGGCTCTTCAGCTGCACATTGGCTTTTCCAAAACTGTTTTAATTGGATAGTAGTTAATAGTCTGAGAAGGAGGTGATAAGAAATTGACTCATAGACTCATGATGATTCAATGTTTTAGTTCCGGCTCATTTGTAAAATGCCACAAATATTATTAACATTCTATGTATAATATTCAGGTGCTATCATGAGAGCATCCAACAGAGGCTTTGCTCAGTCACTATCACTGAGTCATTGATATCTATGATGATGCAACACAGACCATCCCCAAGTTCATCTTTTCTTCCCTGTTCAGGTGCTGATATGTCGGAACTACAAAGGTGACGTGGACATGGCGGAAATTGACCACTTCATGCCTTTGCTAATGCAACATGAAGAGGAAGGGCTGTTGTGCCCTGTGATGTCACACGGCAATGTTCACTTCATGTGGATCAAACACAGCAACCTGTACTGTATCCTTTACCTGCTTTAAATGTGGGAGACCTGTCCATCCCCGGCACCTCTGCACCATCTCATGAGATCCACTTCCAGACGAGGGACTATTTCTATTTCTATATGCCTATTATTTTGGTGTAGTGGTGTTCCCACGATAATACACACATTACTATATTACGTTAATATCAGTGTCAATCAACCTAAGCAATATGAGAGTATTTCCTCACACGCTGGACCCCTCTCTTATAGATGCTGTGCCCCAATTAATTGCATGGTGCTTTGGTTACTTGAATAAATAAGCCTCAAATTGGGAGCTGTTAGGACTTTTACTATCACTGAAACTCCTCACGTACACCTCTTTCAACTTTTGGTGAAAGCAAGGCATGTACGTATATAAAGTTGATGTTTATGGTTTAGTTTAAAGAGACAGTGCATCTGTATTTCAGTAAATACCTCAATAGACACTTTACACCAGTGGTCTCAAACGCGCGGCCCGCGGGCCAAATGTGGCCCACAGGACACTAGTTTGAGGCCCCCGCCTTGATATGAAAGTTTAATGTTAGTGCGGCCCGCGCAAGTTTGATATGGATGCTGTATGATATCATGTACCCAGAAAAAATTATTAAGTTTGATTAATGTTCATGCTAAAGGTTAAATAACTGTTAATAGTTATCCTCCCTATCCGTGTGGAAGTGGTACGTTTTTGGCTATTTAAGTTTAAAGGAAATAACTTGAAGGCTACCGTTTAGGTCGCTAGCTCTTTGCTGTTTTATTATTATTATTATATTTATTTATTTATTATTGATTGATTTTCTTTATTCTTGATTTGTTTATTTATTTTTCATCTTATTTTGTGTAGAAAAATAAAGTAAGATATTTGAAAACAGTGGAATGTTTTATCAGAGCTTTTCTTGTAGAAAATTGGAACCAAAGCAAAGTTTTTTTTATTTTTTTGTTTTTAATGAATACATTTTTTCCCAGTCTCACCCAGACCCAAGCTCCAGTGGCCCCCAAGTAAATTGAGTTTGAGACCCCTGTTTTACACCCATTCTATGTACAGTGTAACACGTGCTATGTAGTAGCAAGCTGTGGACAAAAAGTCCTTAACTTGATACCTCCACAGTGGTGGCCACCACTAACAAGAACTGCAATGCCTCCCTTGTCTACTCGTTCCTCTACAAACTTGTTGAAGTGAGTATTTTTCTGCATTATTCCATGCAGCCACTCTCTTTGGAAATATAGCGTTTAAAGCCTATTGAAGACCTGAAGTGAAGCGAAGATGAAAGACTACATCCATCACAGTTGTCGTGTTGTGCAGGTGTTCTCAGAGTATTTCAAAGAGCTGGAGGAGGAGAGCATTCAGGACAACTTTGTGGTCGTCTATGAGCTGCTAGACGAGCTGATGGACTTTGGATTTCCTCAGACGACTGACAGCAAGATCCTGCAGGAGTAAGTCTAGGCCAGATATTCACATGGCATGTCTATGTGACGGCATTGTTACACTGAATGTTGTTTCTTTCAGGTACATCACTCAGGAGGGTGCCAAGCTTGAGGTGGCCAAGACAAAAGTGCCCACCACTGTGACTAACGCTGTGTCCTGGAGGTCTGAGGGCATTAAATACAAAAAGAATGAGGTGTTTATTGACGTCATTGAGTCCATCAACGTACTGGTAAGTTTCCATTTCAACAAGCTAATTTTCTTTGGTCGCTCTCGGGCTTCAAGTGTCGGTCCCACTTACAGTATTTCACCAACTCATCAAGTCCTGCTCTGCCTTATTATTTTTAATATTTTTATTTTTAAGTCGACATATATGGTTGACCGTGTTTCTCATACATAAGATATGAGAGTCCCTCGTTTCACGGTTAATTGTTTCCAGAGACCCAACTGTAAGTGAATTACTGTGAAGTAGTATTCAATATAAATGTATTGCTTAAACATTAATTTATGAAGCATTCATCATTCATGATTCAAAACCTATCCACCTCACAAATGTGGCATATCAAAATTCTGATAAGACTTATTGATTGATTGCTTGATTATCGCACAGGTGTGTCTTCGGTTTGCCATAATAAAAGGTCACTTCATACTCCATACTCACCCAACATGTCACCCATTGAGCACGTTTGGGATGCTAAGGGTCTCTCGAGACCACCACCAATAGAGTTAAACTGCACATTATGGAGTGGCCTTTTATTGTGGCCAACCTAACACACACCTCTACAATAGCCATGCAGTTTCATCAGCCACACTTGTGAGGTTGATACTGTAGATTATGAATTATGAATGATGAACGCTTACTAACACAGGCTTAGACAGATTGATTGTAACATTGCTGCACTTCAACCAATAAGGACTCTACAAATACTGTGGGAAAAAAAAGTTCAATATTATGCTTAGGTTATGCATGCAGTTATAAAACATTTCAAAAAATGTACCTGTGTTGTTTTATGACTCAGTTATGTACATTACATGTGTATATTTAGCTGTATTTTAAGATTGTTGTACATTTCCAGGCATGTTTTACTTATTTATTCAGGTGAACGCAAACGGCAGTGTGATGAGCAGCGACATTGTGGGCAGCATCAAACTAAAAACCATGCTATCAGGGATGCCTGAACTGCGACTCGGCCTCAATGATAGAGTGCTTTTCGCTCTTACCGGACGTACGTATGCCGCTAACATCTTCATTAATAACAACCTTCCTGGTGTTTATTTTGACTGTCGTTTTTTTTTTCAGGTGACAAGGGTAAGACAGTGGTGATGGAAGATGTGAAGTTTCACCAGTGTGTGCGTCTGTCACGCTTTGAGAACGACCGCACCATCTCCTTCATTCCTCCAGATGGGGAGTCAGAGCTCATGTCATACCGCATCAATACTCATGTTTGTACCTTTCACTTCCTTATCAACACAATCGCCTAATTCAGATTAGTCAACCTATATTGAAGTTGGTTTGGAAACAATGTTGTTCAGAGGAAATAATATAAATCAGTTCCAACATCAAACATGCAAGAATCGGGATGTTTTCAGCTTCCAGGAATTGTGTACTGTGGGGCCATGCATTATAATGCTGCAACATTGGAGTTTGACAGTATGTCATATGGCATACACTGTTTACTCGTAAGATTTAAACACAACACTCTAGCTTCATTCAAATAGAGATCCTACAAAATGGTCAGGTCAGAACCATAACAGAAGCACTGGCATTGTTCGCCTTTTCCTTTTACGGGATAGACTTTCATCGTAAATTAACCAATGTTACTAAACAAAATAAAATACTCTACCTTCCATTTAAAAAAGCGACAACATGTATGATGACTCCAAGCAAAACAGTTGAGTGTAAAGTATAGTCTCCAGCTCAAGGATTTTCATTGTATCCATCAAACTCGACGTTAATGAATACAATTATTATCTCTCTTCTTTCACAGGTGAAACCACTGATATGGATTGAATCAATCATAGAGAAGTTCTCTCACAGCAGAGTTGAAATCATGGTGAAGGTAGACATTCACACAGACACACAATGTTTACAAAAACTGATTTCATTTTAATGCACTGATATGTGCTCTTTTTTTTTAATTCTCAAGGCCAAGGGACAATTTAAAAAACAATCTGTTGCAAACAATGTAGAGGTGAGTGTTCCTGTCCCCAGTGATGCTGACTCACCTAAGTTCAAAACCAGCACAGGCCATGCCAAATATGTACCTGAGAAGAACTTGGTGGTGTGGACCATTAAGTCTTTTCCGGTAAGAATGCATCCATTTTTTTAAATAAAAAAAAATATCAATAATTTCCTTTAAATCTGACTAAGTTATCTTATCTCTATCATTACAGGGAGGTAAAGAGTTTCTAATGAGGGCTCACTTTGGTCTGCCCAGCGTGGAGAATGATGAACTTGAGGGGAAGCCTCCCATTACTGTCAAGTTTGAAATCCCATACTTCACCGTCTCAGGAATCCAGGTTCACATTGTTGTTTGCAGTGCATGCCAGATCAAGAAATATTACAGCTGACATGATGATTGTTGCTTCATGGATTTCAATGCATTTGCCTCAACTACTTTTTTTTTTAGGTGCGATATATGAAGATCATTGAAAAAAGTGGTTACCAAGCGTTACCATGGGTGCGCTACATTACCCAAAGCGGAGGTAATTGACTATTTTTGCATTTTATGTGTTAATAAGCTACACTCAGATGTACCAAAAAGTATTTTTTAAGATATTTGGAAGACATGCTAACATACATATAATACAGATATCCTATATAAGTTTTATCATCGACCATTAGACTTATTATGACTTATTGACAGTAAGTCCCACCTGTGGCTCTACCGGATCTATGTTTTGCTTGATGGTGACCATTTTTTTCATCTTATCTTACTCAGATTTGTTTACATTTTTCATTATCAGAAAAATAATAGCAGAGGAAACACAGTTGGGGTGCATGATTTTTTTTTTATGTTATTGAATTTAAAACATATATTATTTCTCTTTTTTAGATTACCAGTTGCGGACCAATATGTAATGCTTGAAGAGCGGCTTTGTATTCCTTTCTTCCAGAACTTCCAGAAGACAATTAAATACTCTATTGAACCAGCAGACTGAGAAAATGTCTTTAAATTTCACCTAAACTATTTAATGCCGCTGATGTTTATTCTTGTGGTTGTTAAGTTTGTTTTTATTATTGTAATAAATAGGCATCTGAAAATAAAGCCCAGGATTATTCCATTTGTCATCAGTTACGTTTTTGTTCTTGTGTTTTTGTTTGCAAAACATATTTCCAGTATTGCATTGTGAAATATTTCAGACAACAAAGAAGCCTGTAGGACATAAATTATTGAATGTCCTCTACAAACATCAACGTATACGAATGGCCCGCTTTCTTCCAATGCGTTCACATTGGCTGACCGTTGCTGTTGCCACGGTGATAGTGTAGTAATCTAGCTGTAGCTCCGCCTTTTTTGACCATATATGGCAAAACCCTACCCTCTAGGCGAGGTGTGATTGGTCAACGCGGGTTCCTCTTCTGTGTTTGTAAATTGTACACTGGAGACGCAACTGTGTTGAGAGCTCAGCGCGCAAATGTGTTTTTCCAATGTTGATAAACATTTATTTTTCGTATTTCATTTGAATATTACCGCTCCTTGAGGACATAGAGGGCAGAGAGCTTGACGACGTAGTTGAACTTCCCCACAAAAAGCGAGCGAGGTAAGTTTAAACCCCCTTTTAGCTATTCACTCTTTTATGTTAGCCGTTAGCTTGGATGCTAACCGCCGTCAAAATTCAGTTGACATGTCGCCGCTTTCGGTCGCCGTCACCGATAGACGGATGTAGCCGAATCATGTTAAGTCGGATAGACATTTTGGTGTGGAAACGGCGAGCCAGCTGCTGTGGTATATAGCTAACTACGGCAGACGTCAATTCTCCGCGTTTGATCGTCGCCTTTCGTTATCCAGTGTTTGTCTGAGACGTGTCCGCCTCTCCCCCTTCAGAGAAGAGAGGTGAACATTGCAGTCTAACATGGTTTTCAGTCAGATGGATGCCGCTAAAGCCTTGACGGAAGCAGCGGCTAAAGGGAACCTCGGCGAGGTGCAGAGGATCTTGGAGGAATGCAGGCTGCATCCCGATACTGTCAATGAGTTTGGCAGGACAGCACTACAGGTACACATGAAGATTATTACACTGACGTTGTGCTGAGCGACAGCTAGTCTTGTTTGTTTTCTAAAAATACACCTGAACTGTTCTTAAATCTACAATTCAAAGTGTGGAGCAATCTTTATGCACACAAGCATCTTTCCAGTGTCAAACTGTTGTCACCACAAGTAACATTTTCATTCTTCTAAGTGTAAAAGTAAGTTAAACACTGTTCTGTAGAAACAAAAGAACAATGATGGGATGCGGAGATGCATTCTTCAAAGTGTAAAAAGAAGTTAATCACCTGTGATAAACTGGAGCTGTATTGTTTTGAATGTGAGCCAGTGTACTTGGAAACTTATTTTCTTTTCATTGATGTTGTCAAGGCGGCACGGCGGTCGAGTGGTTAGCGCGCAGACCTCACAGCTAGGAGACCAGGGTTCAATTCCACCCTCGGCCATCTCTGTGTGGAGTTTGCATGCTCTCCTCCGGTTTCCTCCCACATTCCAAAAACATGCTAGGTTAATTGGTGACTCCAAATTGTCCATAGGTATGAATGTGAGTGTGAATGGTTGTTTGTCTATATGTGCCCTGTGATTGGCTGGCGAACGGTCCGGGGTGTACCCCCGACAGCTGGGAGAGGCTCCAGCACCCCCGCGACCCTTGTGAGGAAAAAGTGGTAGAAAATGAATTAATGATGTTGTCAACTTTGGCCAAAAAAGCTTGAAGATGTTTAGTTAATCCGTTGAAGTTAAAAGTGGAGCATTGAAAAAAAAAACAGGGTTTAACTGCGTGTAGGCTAAAGCTAACATATCAGACGACAGATCTTGACAAAGCGTTGTTTGCCCCCCTGCAGGTAATGATGATGGGAAACTCCAAGGTTGCAGATCTGCTCCTGGAAAAAGGAGCAGATCCCAACGTCCAGGACAAGCAAGGGATTGCGCCGGTCCATGACGCCGCCCGCACAGGATTTCTGGACACGCTTCAGGTTCTGGTGGCGCACGGTGCCTCCGTCAATGTGGCGGACCAGGTCGGCGCTCTGCCCATCCACATCGCCATCCGAGAGGGCCACCTGGACGTGGTGGAGTTCCTGGCGCCGCGCTCCGACCTGAAGCATGCCAACGCAAGCGGTCAGACTGCAATAGACGTGGCTCGAGCGTCACACGAGCCAGACATGGTCCACCTGGTGTTTGCTCACATTCACTCTTAGTCTCTGCTGGCTTGTTGGTGTGCTAATCTTAACCTCATATGTTTGTTGTGTGTGTCGTTCAAACCTGGTGACTTGAATTCATTGCTGTGTAAAAGGTTTGTTTTTGTTCATTGTAGCTCAACTTGCATGCGTGACGCAGGACATTTTGTCATGGCAGCTTCTTTTTCAGTGAGTGGGTGGCTACACACAGTAGGCACCTCTTTTGCACAGTGCAATTTAGGCACCTTATATACAAATGTTTATCTCTTTGGGAGTGCACATTAGCCCGTTTCCCTCCCAGTGTTTTTGTCACGATTGCATCATTTGCATTGTGTATCCGTTGATAACTTGTGTTTTTGTTTTCAATTTGATGACTCTTCAAATGGTGCAGCGTAATTACATTGTATAGTTGTTTCCTATTAACTAGATGAACTTAGACTTTCAATTATTTATTGTTGTTGAAATAGCAGTAATATTCTTGTGACTTTGTAAAATGCATCATTCATTGTGATTTGTTGAAATGTTATTTATACAAATAATACTTTTAATACAAAAGTGAAATGTTTCACTTTTCTATTTGAATACGAAAGCACAAAAATAAAAGTTTGGAACACTTGAAATCAGTTTTGTAGCCGCTTTTCCTCATTAATCACCATTGACCATATTTATAACAAACTTGTCTAATGTCACACTTCTTTAGAATTGAATATCATGTTAGATTAAACAGCTGTTCCTAATGTTGTGGCCACTGACATGCAAACAATGACCCATAACCAACCGTAAAGATGACAAGGCGTGTACCTGATCACTCCACGACTTGACTGATGGCTGATGAGGGCGTTACTTGCAGGGGGGAAAGAATACACCCTAGCTAAACAAAATGCTAGTTAGTTTGGCTTGTTGGTTGAGAAGGTGGAAATGTGCAAAAATAAGGTATGAGTCAACACGACACGCCTTGTTGGAGGGGTGTTATATAGTTTAAGAATGCACAAGAATGATGGGAATAGTTTTTGTGAACATTGGCGATATCATGAAAATAACATTGTACTATGGAGAGGGGTTAGCTTTCACAAGAAAGATGTAATTTTTGTAATGGTACAAGAAAATATTAAAGTTACAAACATGTGTTAACACCATTACCAACACATTTGGAAAAGCCAAATACTGCTGCTTGACACTACTGAAATTGACTCTATAAACCGTTTTTAGTGGGGAAAAAAGGCTTTAGAAAAGTTTTTCTCATAATCTTAACACTTTAATTTTTTTTTTTGTAAAATTATGACTTCAACCCATAACCTCAGAACCCCCCCCCCCCCCCCCCCCCCAGTGTGGGCCGTTTCCAAGTCTACAAAGCACATGCATACTAGGGGTGTGAATCTCAGCACTGAGGACGATTGATACACATCCCAATGCACTGCCAGCGATACGATACTTTAACGATATATGCACTTTTTGGGGACGGACAAATAGCTCCTGGACAATTAGGAAAGCAGCTGAAGATCCACTGACCTGATTTGCTTGATTTTCCCTGGTGTCCGACGACGTGGCGGGAGACTTGGACGTGTTGTGGTGTTATGCACTTTTTAAGGGTGTTTGTATGTTAGTCGTACTGCCGTGTGGCAGCGGCATTTTTTTCAAATGACGGACGTTTTGTCGAGCTTCCGTCGTTCTTTGCGAATCCGTAGTGTTTCCAAACATATATTAAATATAGAAACTTCCTCGCTGCTGCTTGCGTGCGAACGTCCATGTTGTTTTACTAGTAGTTGTATGTGCTTCACGGCTTCCGTCCGTATTCAATTCAATACGCGAAATAATGATGGTGCATTCATTGTACTTGGGGAACAGCATAATAAAACGGGGCTTGCAATCGGATTTTACCGATACCCGCAAATGCATCGAGATGAATCTAGATTTCACCCATCATGAAGTGGATAAAACCAAACCCAGTAGCGAAAGGGGTGAGTTTTCCTGCTGATGTTCATTAGAGGGTAAAACTAAGTAAATTACAAAAGAAATTATATACAAATAAAATGATTTCATTGTTAAATGAGCAAATTATGAGAAGTTTGATGATGATTAAGGGTTAAGAGAGAGAAGAGAAAAGTGAAAGAAGAGGAGAAACGACCAAAGATAAAAAGCTTTTGTGCTTCACTGCATTGTCTTGTTTTGATTGATTGAATTAGATTATAGCTTGAGGTTCAGGTTTGGGGTTTTGCTTAATGTTTCACATGGGGTTCTTCAAAATGAACAATGTTTAAAATAATAAATTGTATACATCAGACAGACTTTTCCACAAATTTATTGTTTAATTTGCCTTCAACAACACAGCATAGCACAGACAGATTGAAAAGTTAAAGTAGAATGAAGTGATGTTTTGTTTGCACGTTTCCTAAGTTCAACCGTTGACATACTGTAATGATAAAGTACAGTACTGTTCTGGAAAAAAAAAAGTCTAAATACACCAAAAAAAATGGTCTATACAGAATATACCACACCGTACAGCCATGAGGCGTTCACAAGCAGAGAAGAGCTACTGTCCCTCTGGTCCTTTGTCTTGAAACAATATGAAAAGTAGATGAAATAGCTTTTAACATCCTAAAATCACCACATAAATTAGAACGCAATTAAAAGATACAGTACTTATTTGATGGATGAAGACCTCGATGTGCTTCTAAGATGTTTGAAGTGCTATGGGACCAGGTTAAAGCAGCATATACCTTTGAGGCAAACATACACAAAAAGAAGCCCCACCACCATTAACCCTCAGTCAAACAACTGTCGGACGTTTTTTTGGCATCATCGGAAAAATGCTGCGGGATCGCAAGAAGAAGTCCGACCCAAACATGCAACGTACATAATGCTTTCTAAATGTGACGGTTGGTTAGGACACCATGCAGGATTACTGCAATGAAACCTCAGCATTTGGAGACTATGTTCTACTGTCTATTTAGTTGACTTATATGCAATGTCTTTGGCCATTTTTAACCTCTATACTGTATTACAAGACCTGCAATGATATTCATATGAATATAATGAAAACATGTTCACTATAATACTTTGTATTGAATGGCTTGGAATCCACCTACAGATCATTTTGAACAATTAATTACGTTACTATAAGGATTAAAAGCAGTAGTCTTTGTCAAAGTAAACTTCACCAAACTAAAATGGCTGATAATGTTGTTATAAGCACCTTATAAAGAATGAATAAATGGTTCGTATTTTTTCGCTCAACTTGCTACCACAATGAGATGATAGCATTTTGGTAATGACCTAATTCATAACATGCATATATTAGAATACAAAAACCAACATTTATGAGTTGCCAAGGACGTAATAAGCTCATTTGTGTCCTTAAAGTGCAATATTTTGCATGTATTTTCAAACTCTTCCACAGTATTTGTGTTGTGACTGAGGGTGGATGGAGGTTTTAGTCTGCAGACCCAAAACAGGAATTTATGTACAGTCATGGGGAAAATGACTAGACCAGCCTTGTTCTTTTCAGTTTATTTCTTCATTTTAATGCCTGGCACAACTGAAGGTGCTTTTGTTTTTACAAATATAATGATGTTAACAAAAATAGCTAGTAATAGTTTAATTTAAGAGGGTATTTCTAGCCATTTCCATGGTTTTCTGGTTAATAACCAAAATAAATGAAGTGCTTACATGAATAACTATGGCATTGTACTGAATTCCATGTTGTTGTGTTCATTGTGTTATTCAGATAACATACTTAGAGTGGAACCAGACATTAAAATTAACAAGCAATTGAAGGCTGGTCTAATCATTTTTTCCCATGACTGTGAGCAGGAGGATGGTCCCTTCATAGCGTATCTTCTCTTCAACTCTCTCTCAGTGCACTTCACGACTCTTCGTCAGTGGCACTGACAGAGTGATCCTAAGAAAATACACACACACAACACGTGTTTCCTAATTTAACTTGGAATTAATAATGTAATAATAAATAAATAAGCTTGTTTCTCAAATGATGACAAAGAAAGCAATAGAGATCGAGCCTTGACATGGGCTTTTACACAGGGTCAGGCAAAATGATCTGACACATTTGTAGGTTAAATAAAGTAAAGGAACAAAACTGTGTTTTTATTTTCGAAAAGTACATATAATGCCATTTTGCTTTGTTTCTTTATGATGCCATTGTTTTTCGTTTCTTTTTCAGTTGCTGCCATGAATTGGACTGGTGATGTTTATCAAAACAAACAAATCTGTAACTGCAACACAACGAGCGTTCCGTTTGCACTTCAATCTTGGTAGACATGATCCCGTACCAGCTCGAAACACGATGTTGTTATGAGCTACTGGATCTGCATTGAAACAAAAATCGACCTCACGCCGCCAGAACTGATTTAATTTTGAAAACATAATGAAACAGAATGGCATTATATGTACTTTTTGAAAATAAAAACACTTTTTTGGTTCTTTACTTGCCTTTTATTTAACCTACAAATGTGTCAGATCATTTTGCCTGACCCTGTAGAATTCAGTAGATTTTCAACTCCCTCAATTTTTAAAACAATCAGAAATTGTTTTATTGCCAGGTATGATCATACACATACTAGGAATTTGTTTTGGTGAAGTAGGTGCAGACACATCCATTAAAAATGAAAATACAAAATATACAGTATAAATATATATACACAGTCTGATTATTACTATGAGTTGAGTTGTTTGCAAAAAATGACTAATTTCAGAATAATAATAAAAATGTAATTTTGTAAAGAATGTAAAGAAAACTGAATGTAAGGTGGAGCAAATGCTGAACCACAAATATGCGGGTAGCTACTGTCTTTAATAACATATATTAAATATTGCTATTTCTCCGCTGCTGAGTAAAGTATCTATAAAAAGGCATTTTTAAAAATATCTCATTTATCACAGTTAATTGGTTCTGATTCAAATCTGCAATAAATGTCTGTTGTTCCCGCAATTACTTCTGGTGCGTGTACCTTTCACCATTAAAGTAACATCACTGACACCTAGTGACCAGTATAGAATACTACATATCATAATTGGAATGTGTCTTCTGATGCCTTATATTTGTGTTGTACTTCATTTACCAATTTCTATGCTTCAAAATGGATATTTCGGTCCAAAATATGTCAGATTTGCTTAACTATGCATATATATTTTTGACAAACTATAGTAAACAGTGTATGTTGTATTTTGGTGTGTCTTCTATTCTGTTTACTTGCTTTATTCAACTTCATTCTTCTGTAAAGTGTCTTTGAGTATCTTGAAAAGTGCTATACAAATAAAATGTATTATTATTATTATTATTATAAACCATGAACATGCATGATTCATTCATTAAAATACGTATGTAAAACTATGATAAGGAATGAAGCTGAGAAACTGGAGCCAGGATGGGAGTGGGACGACACTATACCATTACTGGATCTCTGGTGTACAAGTGTACCTAATATTGTGATCAGTGAGTGGACACACAATCATGCACGCACACACAGTAAGTTACCTCCTCTTGTTCATCTTCAGAGTCATCATCACTAACCACAGGTTTGGCTCTGGTGCGTCCCGATCGTCTGCTACGTCCCTTTCCACGTTCTCCTCCTCGCTCCTTCCTCCCCAGTCGGATCTTGACCTTGACGGAACGAGCTGAACATGCACACACACACACACAGGGATGGAACAATGTATAAATAGGAAGCCTATTAATGCTGTCAGGGGCATAGAAACCCACTTTTCTTACTTTCAGACTCTGATCCGTCGTCCTGCTCATCCTCCTCTTCCTCACTCTCCTCACCCTCGCTCTCCTCCTCCTTCTCGATCTTTTGCCTCAGACTGGTGAAGACAGACTGCAGTACGATGGAGTCCTCGTATATCTGCTCACATCGAGTAAGAAACATCACCGTCGCTGCATGTTGTTCAATGCTTACGAATTTTTGTGTGGATGGTGATCACCAGTGATCCCTCCAGGTTGAAGGTTTGAGCATTCTGGAAAAGCAGCATGACATCTCTCTCCAGGTCACCAAGACTCCGATAGCGGTGGCCTCGAATCCTCTCCTAGTGTTGGTGAAGGACATTATTGAATTGAAGGGGAAAAAAAAATAAATCTTGTGACGATACCTTGATCTTTCTGAAGTCCACAGGCTTGCGGATGAGTTCGTAGTACTCAGGCAGCTCCTTTCTTGATGGCAGCTGAATGAACACCTCACTGAGCTGACGACCACTGGTGCTAGAGGACATGACATCATCAGGATGAGACCAAAGCTAATACATAACAAGGTCCTACCACAAACTATGGATGGAAGAAGGTGATACATTTCGGGATTGCTAGCAAACATTCATTTGATCTTGCTTTTCAATTTTTACCCATCTTTGTATCTGATGACAGCATCAATGATCTTCTTCATCTTCTTGGTCAGGACGGGGGGATTGGGAGATATCTTCTCCACAGGCGGTCGTCCCCTTTTCCTTTGCCTCTTTGCATCTTCATCCTTGTCTCCTCGTCCTCGTCCCCCTGAGGAGCACGAGGGAACGGGGAGGTCCAGGTCTCGATCCCGCTTTCTCTTCCGCGTTGTCTTCTTGTGACGCACCTCCTCCTCCACCTCCTCCAGGGTACCCTCCTCTATCGCCTGCTCAGGAGGGAAAAACAAGAGACTCAAGTCAGTCCACTTCCACGCTACTTTTATGCCCACTCTTTTCCTCCAGTTACCTTGAGCCACTGCTTCTCGGTCAGCGAATCGCTGTAGTCCACCTCCTTCCGTTGGCGAGAGCCTCGTCCAAACATTTTTTCCTCCTCCTCCTCACAGGTGAGGCGCTCCACCTCGGCATCGTCCTTCATGATCCAAGTGGGAAGCTCGTCCTCCTCCATCAAGCGAGGTTTGCGGCGTGGGTTACGGGCCTCCTCGCGGCGCCGGTCCAAGTCCATACGCTGGGAGGTAACAAAAGCATTCATTCATACAGTGAAAATTAGGTAGTCATGTGAAATGTATTCGAAATGTAACGGTTGTATCATCGAGATTATGCTGGATAGATAGTTCAGAGAAATCAAGTTTTGTCCAGGATTGTTTTTAAAAAAAGAATGTCTACGGTAGGATATTACACCGTACAACCCATAACACATACTGGGGAAAATTACTGAAATGAGGTTCCTTACAGTGGCAAATTTGGCTAGTTCATTAGCTGCCGCAGCTGACAACAACCAAGCTCTAGTAATTCTACATTCGATCAAACTTACTTAAGGTATGTCAGATCAAAACACAATCACTGCATAAGAACTCAAAATGTGATATTAGTGGCCCTATTTCCTGAAGCTGCACTCTAAGCATCATGGGAACTGTAGTTCTTTGAGATTACTTACTGTGATCTGCAACCTATTTTCCGTTTATACATTCACACATGCAGTAAATATTTGGTGAGCGAATGGTTCCCAAGTATATTAATGCATGTGTGAATGTATAAACAAGAAGCACTAACTTCAACTTCTTTGTAGAAAGGCGTTTTATGAAAACGAGTATATTTACTTGTATAAATTGACAGCGCAGCCTTGACGCATCCAATATGGCGGCAACATTGATGTAACGGAGCAGTGGACAAACCCACTTGACGCAGCTTTTATGGGTGCTTGGCTGAATTTCTATAAATGTGTGAGGAATGGGAGGTGTAGTGTGAAGGCGTGTGAAAAGTATGACTCAGCAGCCCTGTAATTGGTAATACCGGCTCATTAGCCCGTAAAAATCCATACATTAGCCATGTTGTTCAAGCCGTAGGGTACAAAGCATGTGAAAAAAGTAGTGATTTACAGTCCAGAGATTGCAGTATTTTGAAAGTTTATTTGAAATAATGATTTAACTGTAGAAAAAAACTGCTTCCTGTATTTTTCTGCAATCTAAAAATGATTAAAAAATATAACCAAACAAAATTAGTCAGGTTAATTGTTGACTCCAAATTGTCCATAGGTATGAATGTGAGTGTGAATGGTTGTTTGTCTATATGTGCCTTGTGATTGGCTGGCGACCAGTCCAGGGTGTACCCTGCCTCTTGCCCAAAGACAGCTGGGATAGGCTCCAGCACACCCGCAACTCTCGTGAGCGGTAGAAAATGAATGACTGTGTCCATGCCTACAGGAAATACAGCAGTTGTTTTGTTTTGAGTGGATCAATACAGACCATGAATTGATCAAACTCTTCCTCACTCCTGGCTATCATCTGGTTGACCGTCTCGTCGTCTGGGACCTCATCCTCCTCCTAAATATGAAAAAAATCAGCAAAGCAGAGAATAAGAAAGAGAAGTCTCTAAAAATGGGTGGGTGTGTTGCTGGTGCACGCACACACATTTATACGTAGACACACTTCCTGACCCCAGACCTCGTCTTGCTCTTCATGTTCCAGGATGGCCTGCAGGAAGGCCCTGCGCTCGTGGCTGGATGACTTCTGGTCAAACATGCCTGCTTGGATGACCTTTTGGTCTACGTTCAGTTTGTACTTGGCGGCGGCCAATATTTTCTCCTCCACGCTGTTGACGGTGCACAGGCGCAACACGCGTACCTCATTTTGTTGGCCTATGCGGTGAGCTCTGTCTTGGGCCTGCAGGTCCTGGAGACAAGGGCAACACAAAATGTATATCCTAATGTAGACTAAAGTAGTTAAAATATGTTAATGTCACAATTTAATAACAATTACAAATACTAAATATCTAAAGCCACACAAAATATTGGCATTTGTATGCTATCAAAGTATGCAGTTGTGTTTTGCTTTTTCTTGAGATTTTGGTGCCATTTTCAGCTGCTTATTCCAAAAAAACAGAAGCCTCAAGAAAAGATGTTATGAGAAGAAGAAACATAAACATGTTCATATCAATGAATTAACAATTCAGTAGTAGATAGATACAAGATACATATCTTAGTGGGTCACTAAAGACCCACTAAAGGCCAGAGAGCATTTCTAGAGGGTGACAAGCTCAAGATGAGGGTGCTAGAGAATCAGATGACAAAAAAAATAATTAAAATGACACCTGGTGCGGGTTCCAGTCGGAGTCAAAGATGACCACAGTGTCTGCAGACTGGAGATTGAGGCCGAGGCCTCCTGCTCGAGTGCTCAGCAGGAAGATGAAATAATCGGACTCAGGATCATTGAAGGTCTTCAGTAACATTCCTCTGTCTTCAGCCTTGGTGGTGCCTGGCAGGACCAACAATAATGTCAGTTATTCATTCACTTCACACCACCATTTTGTTCAGGGTTGTGAGTAAGCTAGAACTGATTGCCCTGACTGCCCTCAAAAATTGTCAGTTTGACGATATCTTGATTGGGGCCATTTTCCTAGTTATATATTAGGGATGTTCCTATCAAGATTTGATGCTACAGATTCCGATACCGATCATTAGTGAGTTATATCAGCCAATACCGATCACATGGATTCATTGCACGTTTTTGAAATTATTTATGATGAGCCAGTGTTGCCTTTAGACAATTCCAAGGGCCCCTGGCAAATAGGTAATGTTCATTAACACAAATAGTGTTTGGAAGACAAGACAATTAGTATCAGGATAACAACAGACACTTGAAAAAGTTAGCACATACCTGATGAACGTAGTATCCAAACATTAGCTCCAAACTAACCACATTGCTTGTTTGTTTTAAAAACAAAATGTCACTGTGGTAAAAAGGTCACATTTGGAGTCTGAAGACGAGAAAATGGGCAAATAATTCTAGCTAGCTAGTTAGCTGCAGCCATTGACAGCTAGGCAAAGCTAGTATATTATTGTATATTTCTTCGCTACCTTTTGAGTGTTAAGTTGCTGTGTGACGAATTTAGCCTTCATTCTAAGATTACACCATGAATCAGACTTATATTGAGGAATGATCTCCTGAGATTTCCAATTGGTTGACCAGGTTGTCTTGAGTTCCCTTATAGCCTGTGATTGGCCCCTGCCAAAGGAAGAGCTAATGTTTCATCGCTCACTTGTCAGCGGCACAGTATTTAAATGATTTGTAGTAGTTCTGAAGTATAGGAGATGTCACAAGATTCTCTGTACGAGATGCAGGGTTCAAAGTTGAAAATAAACAGTGAAAATACATACAAATTACGGCAATCAAATTAGCCAACAAATTAGCATTAAACTATATTGTGTGTGAGTCCACACTGTGAGTCTTGTCTGCTGTCCTGTTTATTTATAACCATCAGTATTAGAAATCTACAACATTTTTATGACGCATACCTGTCTTTGTTTGTGGGGAACTTGAGTGCAAGTGTAGGGTCAGTCCAGGAGCGAAAACACCCAATTTATCATAATTAACTTGCAAAGAAATGAAAGAATATTACCATCTAGACGCAGATATTTGAAATTGCGGTAGGCAAAGTAGTCCTCCATGATGGTCATCAGTGATGTCATTTGACAGAAGAGCAACACTTTATGGTTTGTCGCTCGCAGTTTGGGTAGGATTCGATCTAACACCTCAAATTTTCCTGATGCTCGATACAAGTCAGGGCTGATGGACAAGGGGAAAAAATACATATGGTAAGAATACAGAGTACATATGAGTGGGTGTGCGGAGGAATTATACGGTCTTACCCTTGAACTATTCCACCAGAGAAACCCAAATGTTCAGAGAAGGATTCCTGCAAAAGAGTCAAAGTGAACTTCAATTGTGACAATATAAATTAACCCCACAAATATCCTGACAAGTGTACACTATTACAAAGGAGTATCAGCACCACAGAAATATCAATATTATGTGAATAAAGCTTTTTACAAGAACAAAGTAATAATATTATTATACCTCTTACTTACTTCTACAAATATAACGATTTCCTTGGAACATTACAAAGTTACTATGCTCCTTCAAATACCATATCATATTATTTTTATTATTATTTCATGTTGCTTGACAGTACCTCAATCTGCTGGAACATGTATGGGTGGTTACAGATCTTCCTCAGCTGCATAATAGTATTCATCAACGTCTTGGTGCCTCCTTTGCCCTGATGATGCATAATAAAGCAGATGTTTATTATATTGCTAACTATTGTGGCAAAGCCAACAGTGCTGACACGCTAAAAAGAAGGCATAAATCTTTGTCTGATTTCAGCCTTTAAACCCAAACGATGTCTATCCTCCACCTTCTTGTCTTTCTCAGAGCCATCAGTCAGCAGCACGCCCTTGGCCTGCATGTGTCTGTAGAGCACCCGCTGAAGAGACGACATGTCACACTTGATCACATACTCCACCTGTAGGGATTGGCAAGGCACATTAATGAGGGAATATAAATAATACATTAATGGTCTGTGATTGAAACAAAAGGTTCTCTGATGTGTCCATTATTCATGTCCCTTTCAGCAATTATTTCATTATATCTTCTCAGGGAAAAGGAACAATACTATAGAAACTGGTCGTGACAATAAGTGGTCACTCTACAGCTTGTATAGCAGTATAGATTTACCATTCTCGACACACAGGATTAACTCAACAAAGCCACTATTGTCTAATGTACAGTATCCTTGCTGCGAAATAAACTCAGCATGCCTTTTCTGGAAGTTGTGCCTCTACTTCCTTCTTCAACCTGCGCAGCAAGAAGGGACGGAGAACTTTGTGCAGACGACGGATTATCAAGATAGTCTCCTCTTCATTGAGATCCACCTGCAGGGAAGTGACAGGACAGATGCACAGCAGTGAGAACGGCCGTGGTGCCTTGGTTAATGTCAATCTGTTCCAGAAGGTCCGACTCAAACCAAAACAGAGAGCCGTGGGACTGCGTAGTAGGATCAACTGCATAGTATCAACTGAAGACACCGGAGATAGGCTAGCCGCTATGCTACTGTATGTTATCCATGTTATGTTATGTTATCGGAGCCGCGAGCCCAGTGTGTGGAGTGTGGTCTGACACTATCTAGCGCTTTAAAAGTAAAATCTAAATATTGGTCTTTTTTATTAATAAGCCTGACCTAAGCCTTCACATTTTCGTGCTTGATTTGTTCCATGAATTATTAGCAAAAGTTAAGATAGGTTTAATAAAAAGCTTTGTGGTGATCACATCTTATCATGTCATATTCATTCATTCATTCATTTTCTACCGCTTTTCCTCACAAGGGTCGCGGGGGTGCTGGAGCCTATCCCAGCTGTCTTCGGGCGTGAGGCGGGGTACACCCTGGACTGGTCGCCAGCCAATCGCAGGGCACATATAGACAAACAACCATTCACACTCACATTCATACCTATGGACAATTTAGAGTGGCCAATTAACCTAGCATGCTTTGGAATGTGGGAGGAAACCGGAGTACCTGGAGAAAACCCACGCATGCACGGGGAGAACATGCAAACTCCACACAGAGATGGCCGAGGGTGGAACTGAACCCTGGTCTCCTAGCTGTGAGGTCTGCATGCTAACCACTAGACCGCCGTGCTCATGTCATATTATTATTCATTAAACTTTATTCATATTTTAGCTTGTTAAAATGTGAGTGGATTTGATTTATCAGTGAAAAAAAGGTCGAAAAGGTTAAGAACCCCCCCCCCCCCCCCCCCCCGTCTTAGAGGAATTGTGTGTGGTTTTTTGTGTGGTTTCACAATAAAGGACACATTCTGCCTCATTCATGTCAAACAATCCCAAATACTAAGGGTTTGGCAGAGGTTTGCGCTCAATTTAGATCTTTTCTACTTTAAAGTCATACTAGTAGAAGTGAAAAATAATCCTCATTGTATAAAGCACAGATGTGACCTGCTCACCTTCTCTCCGGTCATTGCAAAGGGGGCGTTGAACCATTGCTCAAAGGTGCTGCAGCTCTTAAAGATGGTAGGCAGGAGGAAGTTGAGCAGCGCCCACAGCTCGGGGAGCTTGTTCTGCAGCGGCGTTCCGGTCAGCAGTACCCTCCGTGGCGCCAGGTAGTGCGTGTTTAGGACTTGGGTCAGCTTACAGTGGTGGTTCTTCATGCGGTGGCCCTCATCCACGATCATGTACTTCCAACGGATCTGTTGGAGGGTAGTAAGAAGTGCAAACTGGATAAAGCTGTCATTCTCTGTCTGTCATTGTTCAACGTCACCCGAGCTGACCAAAAACATGAAGGTGCACATGTGGAGGACGTCTTGGTCCTCTGTCATCATGAGGCAGGCCTTGAGCACTCTGCATGGAGCCTTCTCTACAATACGCACCTGATAAGGCCGTGAGGAAGCCTTATATGACTACATGCGTGCATGGCAGCATGGCGGCTACAGAAGACCGTGGGACCGTAGTAGTGAACAGACGACAGTAGCACCTAGGAGGAAGCACTGAGACGCAGCAACAAAATACAGCAAAAAAAAAACTCACACAGAATAAAATAATTTGCAAAAAAATGACAAAAGATGTCAAATCAGGGGAGACAAATATTTAAGGATGTGCTGCTATAAGCTCACCTTGGCCAGGACTTGTTTGTCTTTGATGATGTACTCATAGGTGGTGAGTAAAACATTAAACTTGCCACTACGCAACTGAGGGACAAAGGCTCTTCTTGCTGCAGGAGAACCCTAAAGGCAAGACACCATATAGAAACAAGGTTATAAATAGGGATCGACCGATATGGTTTTTTTGGGGCCGATGCCGATACCGATTTTTTTCCATCACCCTCAGCCGATGGCCGATTTTGCTTGGGCCGATATTTGTGGCCGATACTGCTTCTGATCCCTCAATTTACATGAAAAAATGACCATGATAACAAATATTACAGGTCTCATGTTTAAACAAATATTTATTGAAATGTAAACACTGAACACAGTAGGATTCAGCTTTCTTAAACACATTTAAACGGCAGATTTAAATTTATCTAGCATCGATGTGATGACTGCTCCTCTACAGCGTGAGGCGCACCCCCCAACATAAAGCTGCCCCGGCGGATGCCTGACTGTAAATCATGCGATGGAAAAATACATCGGCGAACCCACGCATGTATCGGTCGATACCGATACAAGGAAAAAACGCAAATATCGGCCCGATATATCGGCCGGCCGATGTATCGGTCGATCCTTAGTTAGAAATAAATAATATAAACATCGACTTTTGTCACTCCTCACATTTTAGCAGGCATCTTCATAACAGTATGTCCCCTCAAGGGACAATACTATAGAATAAAACTTGGGTATTCTGAACAACAGTGTTTCCCTGGGTTTAATATACAATGACCTTGGAAATTAAATGTTTCCATGTATCCCCTGCATCAACTTGAAAACTCACCTTATAGGACACTTTAACAACCGTGGGTGCCCACTTGTCAAACTCATACACCCAGTTCGAAAGAGTCCTGTCAATTAGAAACAGTTAATTGATTCAAGAATTAACTGTTCCAAAATGAATATGGATATAGGAAATTTAGCTGACGAGAGAGGTACGATGATGAGGTAGGGTCCGTTGAGCCTCTTGTGCTCCATGAGGTACGTGATAAGTGCAATAGTCTGGATGGTTTTGCCTAGACCCATTTCATCAGCCAAGATGCCATTCAGGTTGTTGTTGTAGAGGGACACCAGCCACTCCAGACCTTTAATCTGACACACAAGCAATTATTCCGACACACAACAGCAGGCTAGCATAAAACACAGAGTCAGCATATACTGTACGTGTCCACTGTGCTATTGTTTGTGTTTTTCTTTAGATTTCGTCATCTTATTGAAGATGCAATCTTCCACAAGGATTTCGTTACCAATCATCCAGAATTCCATAAGTAAAAGAAAATGTTCTGTTTCCGTGGCTGATCACATGTTAAACTTGACTTATTCTATGGTGTCCCACAAGGAAGACATCTAGGACACTTGTTATTTTACTGGTTATTTAACTGGTGATTGTTTACCTGGTACTGTTTGAGTTGTCCATTTATCAACAAAGTGGACTGCTTTTCCACCTTCTCAGTTACAGCATGAGCCACAGCGTAGTAAGACTGAAGTCCTCGGGCAAATGCCGCTCCACTGTACTCATCATCCACATCCTGTTTAGCATTCCTGCACAGGAAAAGTATATTGGTCTCAGTTACATCAGTCCCACGAGAACCTCCATCTCTAGATTTAGTTTGATTAAGTTTGCGCACTCACTCGATGATGTGTCGCACGTCGACTTCCGATACATCCTCGCTGTCGGGATCTGTAATCTTCTTCTTTTCTTCTGTTGGCGCTGTTGAAGGCTGATGCTCCTCCTCTTCCTCCTGCCACAAAATACAGTTCCGCCAAATTTGACAATTTGGAGACCAATGTGCAAACCCAAACGCTCACCTCTTCCTCCTCTTCATCCTCACTGTCTTCACTGTCAGAGCGTGGAGCCACCTCATAGCTGGACAAACACAGTATTGAGGGTTCGTATACATCTGCATTCAAACCCACATTTTAAACTACCGGTACTTTACTTGTTGTTGTAAATTATGCACTCAAAGTTATTCAACCACCCAACTGCAAATTCTATCTATCAAGTAATTTAAATCTGAGGACGTAAAATAGTATAAATAATAATAATAATAACAAAAAATACAATACATTTTTTTTTATAAAAGCCTCTCGCCCAAAGACACCAGGGATAGGCTCCAGCATACCCTGCACTACTAATGAGGATAGATGGGTACATAAATCTAAAAATAGAAAAATAAAATTTGGTATTATTGTATTAAAAATGCTTCCAATGTTATAGCACTTTATCATAATCTCGAGCACTTACAATTAAAATTGTTTTTTTTTTTACTGTAATAATTTATTGAACCAATCCTATAATTTTCAACAAATAGATTCTAAGGCCACGCAGACAAGGCAGAGATGTGAGAGTGATGCCTTGTTGACAGCATTTAGGAAGCAGCATTCCCATATTTAAATCCCTACAGGCACTAAATTAAACCCATTTCTAAAGGTAAGCAGCCCTGTACATTGAATGTACACTCAGATTGATAAATGACAATGCATCTGTTCCGCATTCATAATGATGTCTTACCCAGGGTTCATCTCCAGCCACGTTTCCAGCTGTCCTGCCTTCGGAGCATCCACCCCAGTCAAGATGTTGCCACTGTCCACATGGATGACCTTCACAGGCAGGTCACTCATCTGACTGGTCTCATCCAGAGGCTGCAGAGTGAGATTAGAGTTAACATTCTTAATGGAAGTAAAAAAAAAAAAAAAAGTATCACCAAGAAATGCTGCTTTTGCACACCTCTCCATCAGGACCCAGAGCTGGAGCTTGTCCTTCAGGGCTTTCCACCTGCAACAGAAGAATCACTGGTGTACCTAATGTTGTATGTATGTACAGTACATATGAATGTATGTATAACTGTTATAACTATCTGTTTACTGCCCTCTTCATACCTTCTTCTTTTTCTTTTTCTTCTTCTTCTTCTCCTTGAGGGCCTGTGCAGCTTTGTGTGCTCTGACCAGCTCCGTGAGGTTGGCCACATACTCGTCAGTCTGCTGCAGCAGGTAGGCCAGACGCTTGTCCTTCTTCTGGTCGATCAGTTTACGGTAGCCCTCCTCATCCTCAGCCTGAGTAGAAAGTCACACATATAGAGTCAGCTAGAAGGCGTGTACCGTGTGTTGTGTGGGTCAGCATGATAGGTGATGACATGTTACCATAAGTCTCCTCATTCTCTCTTTCTCAATGCGTTCGTTCTCTTTCTTCTGCTCTCGCTCAGTGTTGGCATGATAAGTGGCCACAGCTTTGGTCAATTTTTGGATTTTGCCTGTGATGGAACGATGGTACTCCTTGAAGTCTTTGGCATGCTGAAGGATGCTGTTGAGATACTCCTAAAATAAAATGGTGGACGACAACATTACATAATTCAATGAAGCAAGAAAAAGCCAACGTATTTACTTCAATGGGAACCAGCAAAATCAAATGTGATTAATACAAGATTTATATTAAAATATATGGTATTCAAAGATAATATGCTTAGTTATACATGATACTCTCAACACAAATGAATATAATAGAGCCATATTAGATATATGAAAATAATGCCATAATTCTGAGAGGAAAACTTGCAATAAATACAAAAACATTTTTATTGAAAGAAAATAGTCATAATTTTAGAAGAATAAAGCTGCAAATTATGTCAATGTTGCAATATTACAATAATGTAAGAGAACAATGGTTTTATATTGTGAGAAAAAGTTGTATTTTGGTGAATAAAGTCATAATATTAAAGGATGAAAAGTGCAATTTTAAGTGCAAAATTATGAGAACTAATAATTTAGAATGAAGAATGATAGTACATGATCAGTACATAAAGTTGTATTATATATAAAATTTTATATATAAAATGATATGAAAAAGAGATGAATGTCAACATTTCAATGAAAGTCCACATTCCTATGAAAATGCTAAGAAAAAGGACAAAATAGTGAGAATTTCCTGTGAATATAGCTGTATAGTCAGATCAAAAAGGTTTAATTTTAGGATAAAACTGTCATTTTCTGTGAATAAAAGGTGTATATTCTGAGAAAAAAAGATGTAATTTTGGGACCCAATCGTCATCATTTTTGTATATTCATAGAAAAAAAGTAGGAAAGTCTTAATATTACAAGAAGAAAGTTGAAGGCTCTCCGTGGATCATACAGGTGTACCTGTGTTACATGAAAACATTTGAATAAAAGTGGCCTACCTGATGCTTCTGTCTGCGTTTGCGCTCTTGTTCAATCTTCTGCTGCTTCTCCAGTTTCTCTGTGATGCGGGCCTCTCGCAGACTCTGCCGTTTGCTGCGTTTGTACGCTTTGGCGTCCAGAGCCGTTTCAAGAGCTGTGTCACGACGCATGCACACCACCACCTCCTGTCGCAGCTGGGCATGAAAAACAAACAAGAATAAATACAATCTGATCAAGTCAATGACTTATGAAATATTTCAGTGTGGTTGTAGAGGTTTTCACCTGTCTTTGAAAGTTAAGAAGTCTGAGAGCTTTCAGCTCGATTGTAGCTTTGGTACGTAAATCTCCAGCCAGAGAGCCTGGCAGATTCTCCAGCTCAGCAATGCGATGTGTGATGCGAGCTTGTAACCTGTGCACAGTTGTTACTTGAGAGTTCTTTCAAGATGAGTCCAACAACTAACAAACTGAGAAAGGAAGCTGCTGATACCTGTACTCCCTCTCCTGCAGAATCTCCACTGGGTCCAGGCCGCAGGGTTTCTGAATGGGGGTTATGCGGCTCTGCTTGCTGTGGTAAGGCATCATGGGAGGAGGCTGTGCCGGCTGGCCGGGCGACTGGGTCTGCGGAGGCATAACAGGGGAGGCCGCGGGGGGGACTGAGGGGGGAGCAGGAGACGGTCGTCCTGTGGGTTGAGGAGGGATCAGCTTTTGGGGGGCATTGGATGGCACAGCTGCATTCACCATCGGGCCTGCGAAGTGATGGAATCTAGACATAAAACTTGCAGTATCTCACAAAAGTGAGAATAGGCCTCAAATTTCAGCAACCATTTTATTATTTACTGTATTCTCAATAGACAACACTATAGCCATGACACTTGGATATACTGTACTTTAGAGTAGTTAGTGTAAAGTACTATGATGTGGTGGTAGCATCATGTTCTGGGGCTGCATGAGTCCAAAATTTTACACCTTCCCCAAAGCACACTGTGCGCAAATCTCCAATAAACTCATCAAGTTACCCCCACCCTCATCAGCCAACCCCCAGAAGTAAAAGTCCACCCGTCAGTGTATGTCATCCCTCTCTTCGTCAAACCTTGCCAGTCCCTATCTGTACAATGGTAGTACATTGGTCGGCGATCACCACTTTGATAAAGTCCTGGACTACTATATTGGGTAATACAAGCGTTGACGAGGCAGCAACCACTGCAAAAAAACAACAAGGAATTGCTAACGTCTGATTTTGTTATCTGATTTATGTCTACGGCTTCATATTTTCTCTATTACAGTATATGGACTATATTGGGTAATACAAATGTAAAGGTGTTGTTTCATGTCTAGAGGACTCGAATAAAAGTTAAAAACTGTATATAGAAGATTGTAAACAAGTTTTCTACGCCATATAAAAATAGTCTATTCTTTAATATTGAAAAAAATCAAAAAAGTTACAAAAAATTCACTTCTCACTGTCCAATCTAGAACAATTAACAGTGATAAATGAGGGATACTATATTCCAGTATATAGTAATGTCTCTTGAGAATATATACTTCACTGAAGTGTATTCACATTTTATGTGCTTTATCACTTTTAGGAATTTTCACAGCCCAACCACAAACCTTCAGGCCAAGACTTGGGTGGTCCATTGTGGTTTTGTCCTTGCATCCCAGTTGCACTACCTGGTGGACCAGGGGGAGGCATATTGGGACCCATCATTCCTACTAAGAATGATTGTCTTTAGTATTAAATTTTAGTTTGTATTCATATTGTTATAAAGACTTAATTTGACTGTCCTCACCATGAGCTCGGCTGTAGCCTGAACTCATCGGTCCTGGTGGTCCACCTCCTGGAGCCAAGCTCGGCATAGGTTGCTGCATCCCGGGCATAGGTCTTTTCCCTTGCACGGCCATCTGGAGGTGGTCTGGCAGGGGCTGACCCCGGGCCAGCATCTTATAGGCCATGATCTGAGCTCTCAGTTGGTGCAGTTGGCTCTGGTTGAAAGGAGTAGGACCCCCAGGGCCGCCAGGACCTCCAGGTCCAGCAAGGCCACTGGAGGATTCAAGGCCTGCCACTAGGCTGGGGACAGTGGAGCCTAGGTTAGGTGCAGGGCTGGGACCAGGCCCTGAACTGCCAAGTGCTCCTGGGCGGTTGTTGGGGCCCAATGTGTGCTGATCTCCACTGGGGCCTTCTAAAGGTGTGGAGGTAGATCCAGGGCCAATCGAAGAGGAAGATGAGGAGGAGGATGGAAGTAGAGGTCCAGATGGCGGACCGTTTGACGGGACTGGACTAGAATGATCTGAGCCACCTAATGGAGAGTGGTAACCTGGAAGACACAGAGACAGGTTGGAGACAAAGACCTTGTGCTATGGTTGTTTCCCGATGAGTGTACCCAGTCCTCATGACCACACCATTGCTTCAAATAGGAGCGCTTGATTTGCCAACCTTGTGAATGTTGGTCCAGTGGACTGGGTGGGGGGGCCATGCCACTGTGCCCGCCAGGCCTCACTGATATTCCTTTCATTTGACTGAAGCGACTCTCCTCGCTCATACTCTTGTCATGCATGGCCTCCATGGGCTGAAAAGACAATAGAACACGAGACATTTTGAATATATGCAAATAGGTTACCTCTACAAAGGTGGTTGTTGGTTTTGCAAACTACTAGTAAAGGCTCATATGACATAATGACACGACAGTATAGAATTTTATTCCACCTGTGCACATTTTCAATTAATTTAACTTTTATAAGTAGTTGATAATTGACAATTATAAGATTATTTATCCCCACAAAATATCTGAAAAATATATCTTATATTGGGGGTCTATCAACTTCTCAGGCAAGTCAAAGCTTTTCTTCCTGTCACTCACACACATACACAGTGTCTTTAAGAATAAGGTCTTATATTCATGGTGGTTTTATATTGGGATCAATACGGTACTTGTATTCTCTTGTGAAATAGCAAATAAAGCCAAGCTATTTTGATCTTTTTTAATTACATTGTTATACTTTCATTATTATTATTTTTTTATCAATTTCTATGCATTTGTGGGTTGTCCCCGCTGTGCTTTTATAGCAGCAATTAAGAACATTATTACCACTGTGGTGCATAAGGGCTTTTTATCTTTTCAAGGATGTTTCTGTCAAATATCAAGTAATCTCTAATAAAGTAGCCACAATATCCTTACTTTGTGCATGGAGTGCATGTTGTCCTGGCCGTACCCAGATGGGCCTGGCTGAGGGAGTCCAGAGGAAGGAGGTCCAGGACTCGGTCCCATCATGCTGTGAGTGGAGCCTGGGGAAGGACCTGGGCTGGGACCCAGCATAGCTCCAGGAGAGGGACCTGGACCCGGGGATGGACCTGGGCGAGGGTTGCCTCCCATGGGGGGATCTGGGGTTGACATGACTGCTGGATCTGACAAGGAAGGGCACATTATCAGTGCAAAACCTGCATTTGTATACAATAACGACATGTAATTATGTGGAGGATGTCGTCCAATCAGAGATTGACGCTCAAGTCTGTACTGCATATGTATGCAATCTGCCCAACGCCTATCAAAAGCTGCGCCTAATCACCCGTAGTGCGCATTAAGCTGCAGCGTCCATCCACAGCTGGACTTGAATTGATCGCAATAAAGCACACGAGCAAAGGCTGTGCAATATATTCTTATGTGTGGAAGGACGTGTGGTTGAATGTAAAAAAGGGGGAATGGCGGACTGTGCAAGTGCGACTGACCTACCTGCACTGTACTTGTACTGACAGTCCTTAATGGACGTCTGCGCCCCTTCGT
Source organism: Doryrhamphus excisus (assembly GCF_030265055.1). Taxonomy (NCBI): domain Eukaryota; kingdom Metazoa; phylum Chordata; class Actinopteri; order Syngnathiformes; family Syngnathidae; genus Doryrhamphus; species Doryrhamphus excisus. Next base: position 7,623,041 of record NC_080466.1, on the reverse strand, counting down.
GTATTTTTGGGTGACATTTTTCCCATTTATCACATCACACGCAGCAAATATGCACTCACCCTGCTTGGATCGGCGTTCGAGCGATGATTTGTGTCACCGACGTGGCTTGAACGCCTCCCCACCACAGAACTACACCACTTCTTCCACCTCCTCCTCCACCAGCAGCACCACGGCTTCTATGACCGAATGTCTAGTCACCGCTGCGCGACAGTGCGCATGCGCGGTAGACAACTTATCACAAAAAATAATCAAAAAAACATAGTCTGGAAATAGGTTTCAACTATAACAAAACAGGCAGCGTTGGTTAAAATGATAAAATAAGGTTTTACATTAAGGTAAAACAACATCAAAATCAATAAAAACGTATATATACACACATCTGTTTTGCTTTCAGTAACGTAAATTACATGAACTGCCAAATATATATATATATTTTTTTATCAGGCCCATTACAATCAATTGGACAGTCTTAGGAGACAAGATTTTTGTCTGTTTTTCCTAATTAAATGAAAATTGAATTAATCTTTGTTTTTAATATCAGCAAAATGACTGGTAGATGATACACATGTTTCTGTTGTGTAATGACTCTGTCATTGACCATCATTACCTAACATTGGCATCATTTCACATAGCTTAAGACACTTTCCGCCAGCAGGTGTCAATCATGGCTGCAGGTGATTTTGTGTGAGTGACAAGAAGAAAAGCTGTGATTCACTTAGGAAGACAGAAGGCACCACCTGTTGGTTTGCAAATATAAATCTCTCAACCCTGAATACATACCTCAAGGTTTTGTTGACCCTCCTATGGTTGGCCTAATACTATAGCCTTTTTCAAAATGTCAGAATATTTGCGTGTGTAAATATCTTAATAATACATAACCCTAAAAATAATAAATTAGATAATCCTTAAATATAATATCAAACAAAGTCCCAACATTTTTAAAAATAATTTATGCAACATCATTTATACACAAGAATCATGTAGCCTTTGCACAATGTATAGTCTACGTTTAAAATGAAATCTTCTTTTTAAACAAAATTATACCTTATCAGAGAATAAAACCAAAGGAGCCAGCAGGAGGATGATATACAGTTGAAGTGTAATTCCAGTGAAATTTAATTAGCAACAAAAAATATCAGTAGTAGGCGTCATTCATTCATTTTCTATGCTGCTTAATCCTCACTAGTGACACAGGGGTATGCTGGAGCCTATAAGTGGTAGGCTTCTTATTTAAAAAAAAAAAAAAAAAAGCCCAGATGATTCTGAGTCTCCCAATTTATCCCCATGTTTAGAGAGAGTATTGCTGAGGGGGAAAAAACCTGACTTTCTAGGTATGGAAATAACTGAGTGGCAGATAAAGAATGGGATCTTGAGTGAGCTATTGTGACAAACAGCATTAAAATAAAATTACAGCAGCTCAAGACGTTCAAGTGTAGACATTTTTTTTACCACCAGCAACTATTCATGCACTCACATTTTCACACACACATTCATACAGTTGATAAATAGCTAAACAACTACATATACAAAGGAGATGACACCAGACTGCTTCATAATACAAGTTTTCCTTCCACATTTTAGTAAGGGGTGGAACAGCGCCATTGTCCCTGTAGCGACCCTTACGAGTTAAATATGACCAGTTTGGGCCAGGTGAGACTAAAGGAGTACTCTAAGTCTACCAAAGTGGACTTTGAGATACGTTAGGTTTGAGATGATGCTTCAAGTATCTCAAAGTAATGTTTTTACCTAAATGGCAAATGGATGTCTGTTAGCTTATAAAACCCACAATGCCTGGCAGAGTTGAAGATAAATAGAATACAACTAGTTTGTGTTTCCGAGTCATATTGTGTGTGTGTCCTACTTTTGCCATCAACAGCCTCACAGGAAGACAAAGTCATCACTGTGTCTTCTGTTATGGACTCGACCTGATTTGCCAGGGGGCAGGATGTGAGGCGCTTGGCCACTGTGGTTACTACTCTGACCCTCAAGTCCATAGTCCTGACCCTGGCCCTCCACAAAAGTGAAGATGGGGTACTTCTCCGCTGATGACGACAGAGCCTGGGAGGACAACAAATGAAGGTGGTTAATGGGGTACACAATACACAGCCATGTGCTAGCATTAAGAAGGTTTGTGTAATGGAGTGTAGAACTAGCTATGGAAAGATTGGATCATGTTGATAAGATGGAGGTCTCAAACTCATGTCACTGGTTTCACTCTCAGTTCCACCTTTAAGATAATATTCTTTTGTTGAAATCATAATGTGTGTACAGCTGTTAAATATGTTGTTTACCAGAGCACAGTCTGGTGCTCTGGAAAAAGGAGAACAAGGCTCGCTGAAGGGGGAAGCAAAGCAAGGATTTGGACATCTATGCCATGCATTTGTCAAAAAGTTACAGAGGTTGTAAAACTCACCAAACTAACAGCAGAACACAAAGACTCAAAGTCTTTCTTGTTCCTAGCGTAAAAGCCAATGGTGCAGCTGGGATCCATACGAGTGAAGGGCATCTTTTTGGGAGAAGTACAGTGGAACGACTAAAGACAAAGAGTGATTAGAATCAATGCACATAATTGCTCTCGTTATCGAAATCAATCACACGTTAATGAGCGTGAATGTGACATTGTCTTAGTCTGATGTGATCAGAAGAGAGGGGGTGACAAGCTAAGAGAGCCTGAAAGCAGTATGATGGCCATAAAAAGCGGACAGAGAAGAAGGTTGTGAAACTGACCTCCAGTGGGAAGTTGACTTGAGTGACATCTACCATAGGCTGGCAGTAGTGAGGGTCTAAATACAGCAGCTGCTCATCTAAAAAGACACCAATTAGAATTAAATTACAGCAAAATTGGGGTTTATACATTTGCATTTTTTATTTCACATGTACATGTCTCTATTAATAATGAATATAATAGTAAGAATTTTGCTTAAAACATAATTTTAGTGTTGCCTGATGAACACCAGATGGAACCCAGGTACTACCAGTGGTACTCCGACCACAGTCCAAGCATTAAAATATTTTTTTTAACATCAACCTGGTATTTTAGTTTTTCCCTTTAACCAGTCTCCTCCCTCTCCATTTGCCTTGAACTAAGTGGACATTAGCTGAGAAGGTCATAATTTCTTTTTAAAATGTCTATTCCCCACCTCCTTTCAAGTCCACTTGTGCTCCTTACGCTGGAAAACCACTGTGCTATATAAAATAGTGCTACCTTGTGAAGAAACATCTGAATATATAATTCCTTCAAATAACATCCAATATAAGGCGATAGGAAAAAGCCGGTTCTCACCTTGGAACCCAACAAAGTAGAGTGAGTGCTTTGGTTTGCCACCAATGATTCCAATACAACATTCCAGCTTCAGGATGTTCTGGAATTTTAAATAAAAGCCAATTTTACTACGACGTTGTCGGAAAGAAGACAACTAAGTAGCACCAACATACCTTGACACATTCAATGTAAGATGGGTTGAGGGCCTCCCCGCCCAGACGAACAGGCACCAGTATGATGACTGATTTCCAGACTTGGTTGTCGGGTTCTGGGGGAGTCTGGCTGAATGACGGATCACATAGATGTGCTACGTCCTCCTTGTACACTATAATCCAACACATACATGAAGGGCAGGGTAACGTTGCGTTCACATGTAATCCAATGAACAGATAATGAAAAGTTCAAAGTATCACCTGTACAATCCTGAGCCACATACACAACTAAGTTGTGGACAACAGTGGTTTTGGCCACAGCTTTCCTAAAAAAAAATATTCACAAAATTAAAAATTAAATGACAAATCATATTTTCTTTACATGCAGAACTGATACTCACCGCAGTATATGTGCCACTATGGAGGGGCCATACCAGTCGCCAGCTTTCTTTCCAAAACTCCTGCCTATTCCCACCAGCTGGTGGACCCCAAAAGGTGCTGGTGGTTGATCACCAAACCAGGTGAGCAGCTTGTGGTGGATGGGCTCGGCTTGTCGATCCCTTGTAGACTCTGGCCTCTTCCTCTGGCTGGATCTGAGCGTTGGATCGCTTGGCAGAATCTTTTCAGGAGTGCCGTTTACTCGTGGAGAGCCAAAAGAGGGGATGGGGACCCCAGCGACCCTCACTGGTGAACGTGTTCGAAAGACTTCAAAGTCCACATCAGTTAGCTGTTGAGCATCTGGCCAAGTCCAGTCTAAATAACACAAATAATACTTATCTTTTAACAGTGAAAGCTGTTAACACATCAACAACAACCAAAAGTGAGTGCATATTTCGCATTTTAAGTAAAGACACAAACCTCTGGGCAACAAATGAACCACGAGGCCCTGAGCCAGCAGCATCTGGCCGCTACGCAGCATACAGCCCCAGCCACAGTCTGTGGTCCAACTGGAGCCCTCCAGCTGAGGGAACTCCCGTCTGTAGGTCAGCCAAATCCGGGACACGAAGGCCATACGAAACTGCTCCACTTGATCTGGTCAGACAGTGGGTTTTGATTGGATGATTCATGGAAGTATTAAAAATACATTGTGAAAAAGCAGAACGTGACAAAAAGTCAGTGTAAACTTTTGTCATGTGACATGTGAGTAATGATCTGATGTTTATCATGACACCAGGAATTCCTAAATCTGATGTGAAACCTGTCACCTTTTGCAGAGAAGGCTTTATCTTTTGGAGGTGGTAGCAACATTTGATCTTTTAGATATTCATCAGATTTTTTAAAGGCAAGTTCATTTTTATTTATTTTTTGTTAAAAAACATAAATATATATTATTTTGCATTTATTTACTCAAGTGTAGAAAGTACCAGGTGACTATTAAGGGTTGTTGCTTTTATTTTACAACACATTTTCAGAATATTACATTATATTATAATATATTGTGTTTTTCACCAATAAACAATGATAACTAATCAAAATAATATATTACAATATATAGTACCAGTTAAAAGTTTAGATATTTTCTCATGTCATTGATAAAAATATGCTTCCAGACCTCTGTCTTAAGTGTCATATAAAATTTGAGAAAAACAAAACAGTAAAAATGCAGGCACATTAAAAGTGTTGCTCAAGTCAACGTAAATATAGATGCACACAACATTATTGAGCGAGCACATTAAGGGAATGCTAATTGTTGAAAAGACGGTATCATCACTGATGCTGTGCACGGATCTTGTTTACAATATCCTGTAATACACCCCACTTTAATTCATTGGAGAGGCTGGTTACATGTGTTAGTAGACGCTGCTGTTTGGCAACAAAGTTCTATGACCTGTTAATTAATGATGAATAATTTGATTAGTAATTTCAGCAACAGTTAAGTGAGGTTTTTCAAGAATGTTTTATTAATTAGATGTCTTTTGTTACCTTCACTGCAGAGCAGATAGGAGTACCCCAGGAGAGTAACTGGTGAAACTTTATTGAAGGTGGTTTTTGATTTCACGGTCCACCCTAAAAACAGATGAGAAAAAAAAACAATCACCAATAATGTTCACAATTTTCATGGATAGAATTTCTAGGCGCAGCCAAAGTGTCGAGGGTGTCTGGTTCGGGGGCCTTAGGATCTCATCTCTGCTATTTGCGGACAATGTGGTCCTGAAAACCTCTTCGGGCAGTGACCTTCAGCGTTTACCTGGATGATTTGCATCCGAGTGTGAAGCTTCTGGGATGAGACACAGCACCTCCAAATCAGAGGCCATGGTTCTCAGTCGGAAAAGGGAGGAGTGCTCCCTCCAGGTTGGGAATGAGGTCCTGGCCCAGGTGAAGGAGTTCAGAGTCTTGTTCACAAGTGAGGGAAGGTCGGACCGTGAGGTCCACAGCCGGATCAGCGCAGCATCTGCAGTAATGCTGTCGCTGAGCCGGAAGGCTCTCAATTTAAAGGTCAATCTATGTTCCCACCCTCACCTATGGTCATGAGTTTTGGGTCGTGACCGAAAAAACAAGATCACGGATACAAGCGGCTGAACAGAGTTTCCTCCCGATGGAGCCGGAGGAGGTGGCTGGGGACCAGGAAGTCTGGGCTTCCCTACTAAGACTGCTGCCGCGACTCTGACTCCGGATATGGCGGAAAATGGTTGGATGGAAAAACAATAATATTGAATAGATTTATTTTATATATAGGTTCCCCCGAACACATTCATTTTGTTCATAGAAGAATCATTCATTATTGAAACAATTTTTTTTTTAACAAACCATATTTGACGTTGTTCCATGCTGACATGATTTTGGCTTTGAGCTTATCCATCTCCTCTGGCTCCTCTGCTGCTTCTTTGCTCGGATCTGGACTCTGTGGCGGTCTGAGTCCATAGCTGCCCTGCTGTGCACCGGACTGCTGCCGCCGACCGTCCACCAGTTCATTGTGCATCACTCCACCAGCGTACTGCACTGCACTTGGGGAAACAGAGTTCATGGCCTGGAGCAGTCAGAGTTGGACTCTGGAGCTCCTCATTGCAACACTGAACATCTGGGAAGGATAAAGAAAGGCAAAAAGTCTAAGGAGAAGGGTAGTACAGAGCGTTTACGTATGAAGAAACATTGCAATCCAAACTACTTTAAAGATATGCCATGAGATGAAAAATGTACACCCTCACTGCCACACATTTCTCATGTAGCGTAAGCTGCATATTAAGTCTCACAATATGTAGAACTCATATTCAAGATATATATATATATATATACACACACACACACACACACACACACTTCATATAGGTCAATCTCACAACAGCAATTTTTTTTTCTGGTAACATTACAACTTCCTTCTTCAAAAATTATTTTTTGTGGTTCATACTCTTAACACTTTACATTCTTATACAGTTTATATTTTTTCACTTATTTTCAAATTTTTTTACTCTTAAATAATTTTGACTTCATATATTTTTTCATATATTTTCTAATTTTTTTTACTCTTAAATAATTTTGACTTCATTCCTCTAAAACAACCGCTTATATTCTAGCAGTAACCTATACATTTTTTTTTCTTTTCAATGTGGCCCTAATATTGGTTGGTAATTATGAGCACTGTTTAGATTTATGGCTATTCACCTGACAACAATATTATTGTGAGCTGCACATAAATAAAGAGACTACTTTGTAGTCACACAGGGTGCATACCAGCCACTTGGAACTATTGCATGGTCATAGAAACACAGACTCACACAACCTACTATTGTTGTCTGCACTATTATTGTCACTTGCAGGAAAAACGCATGAATGGGCCCAACAGCAAAATGTTCAAAGCAATCCCCAATCACACAAGATTGCACAACAGTGCAAAGCTGTGTAGCAGTAACTTGACTTGGTACAGTAGTTTCAACAAGGAACAGCAAATCGACGAGAACAGCTCTGTGGAAAGTGACGGTATCATGTGACTGACATTTGACTCAAGGCATGACTTTTTCCACTAATCTGGAGGCAGAGATAGTGTTTATCTTGTTCATTGACAGGTGACATACGGGCAGAGCTGCACGTATTGAATATATAGTGTAATTACTCATTAATAGCCGTGACGTTTACATGAAAGGCCACATTTTAACACAATCCAAGTCGGCAAGCATATTATATTCATAGATTTAATGTGCTAATAATAACACAATAAGGTTTAACTGTACATAGCACACATAGTTCATCTCAGACAGCGCAGTATAAATTAGTATTGTACCTACCCGTTAAACTGGTCGATCAGAAAGTTGTACGTAGGTTCATTTTGGCGATTCCCTCTTGGTTCACCGACCGTTTCAGTGCTGTTTAATTCGCCGTACTATTAGCTTGCTAAAGCTAGCCGACATCAGCACTACCTCAACTGGCGTAAACCCAGTTGGCGGTCAAGCTGGACTGCCGCAATACCGCATAGACCTTCACACAACACCGACACAAAGACAATAATTCAAAGTTCATACATTTAAAACAACATACTTTAGACATATAGCCGGAAATACCTGCCGATACATAGCTAATTCTCTTCCCTTAAGAAACAGACTTCCGGATGTCTTCTCAACGCTCCGCGATTGGTTGGAGTTAACATCGCGATAGGGGATTAGATGAGATGCATCGTCGTTTCCTGATGGCGCATACCAATCACGTGATAGAAACGGGGCAGTAATGGTGCAGAACTTGATCTGCAAGATGAATGAAAATTGTTTTTGTTTTGGACATGCAGCATAAATAAGACAAAATAATACTTTGATAATCAGCATTTAATATCAATAACAGTGTTAATGCGCACCCATTTCGGTTGTCAAAACTGACATCAACTGATAAGCATGATATCAAAAATTGTGAACAACTCTCCAGACTGTATTCCAACTCACTGTACTTGAAGTGTCTATTTGAATCACATCTATCACAAACAAAATCATCATTCTAAGACACAATTAAACACACACATTCAATAAACACAGAAAAATGGAATGTGTTCAGTAATTTCTGAAATTCAAACAAGTACTGGTTTCTCTTAAAGATGTGTTTTTTCCCCCTAAATAAAGTGCTTTTAAATGCCTTTGTAAACGACACAAGTCTCAAATGTGTAACACTATAGACACTGATGTGTTGGGAAAAGCCTAAAATTGAATTTATTTATTTGAATAAGTTCACCCTGTTACTGAGCTGAGCTATAAAACCACCTTATTGTATCATATACACTATGTTAATAGTTTGTTCCTATCCCAAAGGAAACAGCCACATAAGAATGGAAACAAAAGCATACACAACAACATAGGATTGTGATTTGGCTTACTACAGCAGATACTTTGACACATAAATGCTTGTGAAGTCATCCTGGACTTGTTCTACACAACATTAGATGTTCTTATTTTAATTGCACACTTCAGTGAAGCAAGTTTGAACCACCAGAGGTCAGTGTAGTATCATTAAACTAAACCCATTGAACTGCATGAACCCTTTATTACTGCATTTAAAAAAATGTGATGACATTAAAATCAAGAAAAAAACATATAATTGAGAAAGAATCACAAAATAAATCATTGGTTTAAAATGTATGCTTAATAAAACACATAAATAGGTTGTTTTGTGAAATTGTCATTTATCCTCCACCTGCTTTGGCTTCTACATAAGTGCAATTTCCCTTCAACAGCTGTCATTTTCTTGCTAAGACTGTCAAGCCATCCTATGTGTACTTGCTTTTTGCTTTGAAATGAAATGTAATCAAAGAAGTGATATATTGCAATGCGTCCTAACTGAGGTGAGGTCATTTAACCTCTGCTTTCACATGCAGTTAAACATTTTGCATAATGTATATGTACACTTGCTAGTTTATATATGACTTATAGAGATGAATGATGTTTGACTGACATGAGCCTAACACGGGATAGCAACATGTGACCTCTTTATTTTGCCTACCTTACACCACAGTATCTTTGATTACACAAAACCCTATATTTTCTTACATATCCCACATGGCCTTCTATATTCAGCCCTTTTTGCATGTATGTAGCATCCGCAACTGCCAGCTTTTCACATTTTTTGTGTATGTGCTCACATTTTGTGTATTTGCTTCTATGCGTTAAGGGCACACTCACTCACACTGGGCTATTTCAACAACTACCGTACCGCACCACACCACACTCACCCGTGTCCAAGCACCCATCACGCCGTGACATAACACTGCATCAATAATAATAATTTAATACCACTCTGGTTATTTTGATGATACACAATAGTGTTAAGGCCTCAGGGGGAAACAAAGCAAAATTATGAAAAAAATGCAATATTGAAATAAAAATGTTGCAATGTTATTTAGACAATAAGATTTTTGAAACTTTTTCCCAATTTTTCCCTCCAATAATAAGATTATTTAAAAAACTTCTATGATAACATTTAAGGAATACATTTGACATTTTTTGATGAATAAAAAAAATTGCAAGATGAAAAAAAGCATAACTGTGATAAAATTACGACCTTATCTTGTAGATCTATATTATTCTTGGTGGTGGTATTTCTTCAAAGAGTGGCCCTTATACTGTATTGTATTATTTTATAAGGTGGTAGTTATCACAAACAACTGAACATTGACATTGATTATATGACTGGGGACCTGGAAGTGTACCATGCTTAAGCACGGCACAGAGCACAGTCAATAGTCATACAATTTAAGACTTTAGGTATTCAAATTGTCTAATGTGAGTACACTCCAATTCACAAGCATAAGGACCTGTTTTTGTTCAACAGGAACAAGACATGTAACAATTATGGTGTGTTTTATTTCCAGTTTGATGATTGTGATTGCAGAGTAAACTGCACTGAGTGCAATTATCCTCATCAAAAATATGCACATGCACTCAAGCTGAAAAATTCAGGACAATATGTATAGGGCCTCCCAAAAATAGCTAATTATTAATTAAAAAACAAAAAGGGGTGGTTTTGTGTTGTGTTTTTTTTCCCTTGCTCTCAGACAAACACAATTCTTAGAGCACAAAGGCGATGGATTTGAATGTACCAATATAAGCTGCTGGCAAGGATGCCTCCGGTGGCAAAGTGTGTGTTTTTACATGTGTGTTTGTGTGTGACTTCAGTCAGAGGAGGGGAAGAGGGTGGTGGTGGCCCTCCTGTGAGGGAGTGATAAGCACTGCTGAGCCTAAGCTCTGTCAACCCCCCAGAACCATCAGCAATAATAGACCCTCACACACACACACACACACACACACACACATACACACACACGTGTCTCAAAATGAGCTGCTGCATGGACAATAAAGCGCAATCATCTCATGGCTGATCCTGCACGTCATTGTGTGTTTGATGCAAACATGACAATGTGACAAATGAGACTAAATTTGGTCTTCACAGTTTTCGATGAGTAAAGCACTTTTTGACCTACTATACATGTATAGTACATACCATAAGACATGCATCCACTTACAGTAGACTCACACATATAGACATCTCATAAAGTGTTCCACAATACATTAAGAATTGTCTTATTAAAATAATCAAAAGTTAATGCACCTTTATAGCGGACTTTCTAAATCCCGGTTTAAGGTAGAATCAGTCAATGATTGGAATCAATAAATAAGATTTGATAAACTCTAAAACTGGAATGTACAACTTTTTAAGTGCTTGACTTTTGTTGCATTGTTCATCCAATAACAGCATTTCTGTTCGTAATATTAGGTCCCGTTTAGGGATTATATTTTGGGCAGGGTGCTACCCGAGGAGGCCTTTTCCAGGGATGAACTCGCAGGGCTTTGGGTCACTACCAGCCCACGACCTCCTGCCGGAGGGTCGTGTCTTCCTGCTGTGGTCGCCTGCTTGTCATCTGCTGCCTTGGTCTGCGGGTCTTTGCACTTGGAGCCCTCCTGGGAGCCCAGCTTGATGGGGCCCAGCACGTTCTTGGCCACGGTGGTCAGCTGGCTGACAAAGCTCGTTTTGTCTCCGGGGGAGACGGGGCGTGACTTACAGAGGGAGGGTCCGCACAGGGAGGGGGTGACGCCGGTTGGGGAGGGAGAAGGAGAGGGTGAATGCTCCTCTAGTACCTCCAGCCGACATTTGTCCTCCCAGTCGAGGGTTCCTCTGTAGCAGTTGACTGCCCCCAGGCCTTGTCTTACTTTGCTCAGAGTCAGGGGCTGTCCATGTGGGGGGACGACAGGGGCAAGGACCCGAGCTTGAAGTTTAGGGCTGCTGGAGGCTAATTCTGAAGTCCTTGAATCGCTGTTTTCGTTTTTTCTCAAGCCGTCCCCCATACCTGAAGGTTTAAAGACTTTCCGCATAGTGAGTGGACTGGCAGTCATTGCAGTACTAATATTTTTGTCAGGAGGCGCTGCAGAGTTCTTGTTGAAGGCAGCGCAGAGTAAACTAGGCCCATTGTTAGTGTCTCCCTCCTGCTTTGGTTCTCTTCCACCTCCTTTATGCTGCTCTTGAGGCGTTTTACAATCAGAGAGTAAAATTTTGGCTGCCTTGAGGTCTAGTTGTTTTGGAGTCGGGCGCTGGGGGATCTTTTCCAACCCGTCTTCTATTTTGGTAGAAGTGCTTGAAGCTGTTGCGGGTTCTCCACCCGCTCTTGAACTCAAGGGCTCTGCATGAGGTTTTCTTGTTAAAGATGTCTGGGAGGCTGCAGCTTCAAACCGGCTGAGTCTCTCCAGAACCGTCTCACTTCCGGTTTCCCTTTCTTTCTCCCGCTCCCTTCCTCTATCCTTCTCTTCCCTTTCTCGACCAGCCATGAGCAGAGTCTCCCTGCTGAGAGGCGACTCTTGCCTGCCTAATCTCCTCACGGGCTTCAGCACACGGGTCTCCGAGCCTGTCGAGGATGAGGAACACGGCAGGGGTGGAGGATTAGGAGGTAAACTCTCCCCATCTGTCTCTAGCAGGCTCTGGAGACCCAGCTCACACAGGAAGGCGTCCTTGCGGTACTCAGAGTGCTGCACCTCAAGACTGTGCTTCCTCAGCGGACCCCCAAGTCCTCCTGTTGTACTAGACTGGGTCAAAGGGGATCCGAGCTTCTCCGCCGACTGCACACGTTTCAGAAGGGGCGAACGTGGGGGCTCCGCACTCTTTGGCCTGGGACGAACCACTGGGGGCGAGGAGTGGAGCTTCACTGGGAAAGTCTGAGTGGTGTTGGAACTTCCTACAGTGTGTCCCGGTAAAGGAGGAGGCGAAGACTGGGTGGGTGATGGTGTGTGGGCCAGAGGAGATAAGGGGATGTTGCCGGCAGACTTGCACCGGGCTGAGCGGTATTGGCGGTGAAGTTTAGGGGAGAGGCCGTGTAGAGAACTGGGTCTCATGTGTTGGGAAGGAGCGGGTGAGTTTGGAGTGCTGGATGCTGGAGAGCTGCTTTGAGGTGAAGTACCTAAAATGCAAATAAATCATGAGAAGCCCACAAATAAACTCTAGAAATAAACTAGACACCGGACGTTTCTGGTTCCGTACCCAGATATGAGGGCTCAGCAGAGGAACGATACCCCTGAGTTGGAGACCGGGCAGAGAGGCTGTGAGTTGGCGAACCAGGGAGACTCTCGCTGGAGGACAGGGAACGATTCAAAGACGACAAACTGCGGCTGGTGTGCAGAAGGTTGGACTGCTTTGTGATCTTGCGGAACAGAGAGCTTCTCTTCTTACTGCACAGAGAGCAATTTTAAAATCTCAAATTTAGTACATTTATGTGGACGTACATCCACTCACTGTATGTGATCATGACAATTAATATACTCAAAAATATAATATACAATAATATAATATATCCACAAACCTGTCTAAATCTGTGTTAGTGAGCAGTCATCATTCATGATTCATAATCTATCCACTTCACAGGTGTGCATCATTGTGCTTGGGTTGGCCACACTAAAAGGCCCCTCCAAAATGCACAAAAAATACCTGTATTTGTGGTGGTCCGGAGGGGTCAAAAACCAGTCAGTATCTCCTGTGACCACCATCTACCCCAAAAACCATATACACCAATGCAGAGCATCCCAAACATACTCAATGGGTGCCATGTTGGATCGGCGTATACGGTATTTGAGTAAAATAGTGGTCACAGCAGATACATTCTGGTTTTCGGATGCCTATGGATCACCACCAATACTGCAAATTTTGGAGTGTCCTTTTATTGTGGCAGTATGCCACACTTGTGAGGTGGATCGATTATGAATCATGTGTCAACCCCCAGAACCATCACAAACCAATAGAACACCAATAAACACCAATAGGTTTGATAAGGATGTGATCAAAGCCTGTGTCAAACTGTCAAACTGAAACCATTGCGGTTTTACAGACTAGTGAACCTTGTTGGTGCAATACTGGTGGATACAGCATATACTATATATAGTGGTTACGCAACTGTGAAAAGTTTGGGAACCACTTATATACAGTATATCAAATGAAAAAATGATTGCAAAAAAACTGGTAGCAAATACCCACAGGTCTCGTTGCCCATACTTTAAGTACAGAGTCCAAAAAAAGGATAACAATGATCATGTAGTAGTACCTGTCCTGTCCGTCCTTGCCTATGGTCCTCTTATGTCTCCGGGCCATCTTACACTTGTAACTGGCTTTACGGGCTGGACCCACTTTAATCGAGGTGTTCTCAAACGGTGTTGTTGTCACTGTCACTTTGTTGCCGCTCTACAAAGATCAAGAGCAAAAAAATAGTTTCAGCGCAAATATTTAAAACCAACTAGCTATAGTTGTAAATACATATATATAAATATTTATAGCTATTTACACATCAACAAAAAATTAAAATCTATAATGCACATAAATAAACATGCTCAGTCCTACCTTGAGGATGAGCTCTACCACCTCAGTGTGGACCAGACCATGGACGGGTTCTCCGTTCACATGAGTGATGAGATCACCTGCACACAGACCAGCTTCCTGGGCGGGGCCACCTTCCTCCACATGCTGTAAATACACATTAAATAGATAAGAACCAGAATGGCTCATCATGCGCCAACTTGCCCATTGTGTTGTGTCTGCAGCAAGATGTTCCCAGCCCAGCCCGGGAGATTTAGTTAATATATTTACTAAAGCAAGGGACAGCAATAAATAAAACAACTGTCAATCAGCCCATTATTGACTGGCCCACTGAGAAAACTCCCAGTACTCCCAATGGCCAGCTCGCCCTGTGTTCTCTCTTTTTATGAACATAAAAACACTGTAATGTTGCTAAGCAATATTTCTTACCCAGACAATATGATGCACACTGTAGATGTCGCTGTCTCCAATATAAACCCTGATGGCCCTTAAGGTGAAACCATATTTCTTTCCAGAGCGATGAATAGTTATGGGGGAACGAAGCACGCTGACTGTGGGGAAGAAATCTCGACTGGGCGAAGAGTCGCGAGAAGAAGGATTGGAGGAGAACGAATGAGGGGACATGGGACTGGCCAGCGGAGAGAATCCACCATGCTGGTCCACTGGATGAAGCAGGGAGTAAGAAGACACTAAGTAAATCTAAAACATAACAATCTTACTCGGTCCAAATAACACTTGTCCTGCCCTTACCAGATGGTATGATGACAGACAGGGCAGTAGCCGAAGCTGATTTGATGACCTTGTTGCCAGGTCTGGAGTTCCGTTTTTCTCCATCACCAGACAAATGCGAGTGACGTGCCCTCCGGAAGACCAGGTCGTTGGTGGCCCGGGGGCCGAGAGGGTCATACAGAGGCGTCATCACATCACGAGCGACTGCTGCAGGAGCTGGCGGTAACATATTGATGGTCACGCCACCTGGTGTGTCCCCTTGCTTGGGTGACTTATCTGTAAGGAGTCCCATTGACAAGATTGATGTTATTGGTGGCCACATGTTGTCAATCCGCCTCTAAGAACACTGCCCACCTGCTCCGTCAATCTCTTTCAGACTGTTCCTCGGCTCCCCGAGGTTTACGGACGGAGCACCAGCCCCATCCAGGGAGGTGCCCCGGACTTTGAAAGTGGCTTGCCTCGACAGGAAGTCGGGCTCACCTTCAATAGGTGAGGCAAATCGGTGTGTATCCATCAAAGCTGAGAACCGTCGCCTAGCACCGAGGGGAGGGCTGGCATCCCCCTCCATGTAGAGTGACTCTGAGCAAGACAGCCGCTTCCTGCATGAACCACCATTGAAACACACATAATACAGTAGAAACACTTGCACTTATTCACTAATACTTCTTACAAATAAAACGGCCATTAAATCTTAAATTTGCATTTGTTTCGTGACACCAACTCAAGACTTTACAGAAAAAATAGGTATTCCCAACCCTTTAAAAAGGCAAGAAATTACCTTAAATTACCATACCTTGTGAAGCTCAGTGAGAGAAAACCAAGTGTTTGCAGCACTATCAAAATAAAACTATAAGCAAAACATAATGCGTATTTAGAGTTCCTACATACTTTTTTGTGAACTACATAATCCCACTTAGTCATTCACAGTTTTGAGAATAGTGTGGGGCATGACATCATCACTTACACACCAACATCATTATCGGCAGAAAAAAACAATACCGATATGAACCAATTCAAATTTTTATGCTAATCAATATTAGTTTTCGTCTGCACGGCACGGTGTTAAGTGGTTAGCGTGCAGGCCACACAGCTAGGAGACCCTGGTTTGATTCCCACTCAGGCATCTCTGTGTGGAGTTTGCATGTTCTCCCCATGCATGCGTGGATCTTCTCCGGGTACTCTGGTTTCCTCCCACATTCCAAAAACATGCTAGGTTAATTGGCGACTCCAAATTGTCCATAGGTATGAATGTGAGTGTGAATGGTTGTTTGTCTATATGTCGTCTATATTGGCTGGCGACTAGTCCAGGGTGTACCCTGTCTTTCGCCCAAGGACAGCTGGGATAGGCTCCAGCACACTCATGAAAGCGTTAGAAAATTAATTAATGAACTATTAATTTTCACTATTAGTTTCAAAATTGACATTTTGCCTTTAACATTTGTTTTGCATGAGGGATAATATTGCTTTGCAACCATGGAAACATGGTTAATAAAATAAAATATGTGTTTGGTGGTCATATCATTCTGGCTCTGTAATGTAAAGATTACAATCATTCATTCTCCTTTAATAATTCAGACAAAACATGCAATGGAAATACCAGAATTTTTCTTCAATATAAGAACTGTACTTAATTTCATAACTGCAGCGATAGAAGAGATAGCTCCTACCTGATATGCTGAAAAGAAAATCTAATATGGAAGGTAATAAATAACCAGTCAGCTTATCAATGTCCTAAATCTAGCTTGAATTCCGAATGTATAAATGACTTATTCCATTTGATGATTTTGGACATTAAGCACTGAAATGGGAGTTATGGGATGTAATTGCCAAAGTGACTTACTCATATTATCTCAGTCACCTGTATGCCAGTTGATTACATTTAAAGCCTACAGGTAGCTGCTGTGTGACATGCATACTTAGCAACACGGGAGACTTATGTTTCATAACTGCTAAAATCAGCATACATTTTTCATCTAGTCGGGCTAAAAATGAAAACCCCCACGGTTGTGAGAGCTCTCTTTAATCTTCTATTCAACGCCGTCATGACAGATGAGAGGTGAAGAAGCTGTGTCGGCTCATTACTGTGAATAAGGAACAACTTCAAGTAATGACTGAAGTACTAAGGTGCCTCAGAAATGTACCTGTAATCATCCTTCTTGAATAAGAATACTGTGGATGTTGGCAAGACAAGCAGACAAATTTGGGTTATTCAACACCCGATAGAAGAAAATGGCCTCTTTAGGGACATTTTTGGCTCCTATTGCAGACTGTTGACTCATTCACTAACTGAGAGTGAGGCAGAAAGCAGCCATTCAGTCAGACTCGGATATGTGACTGACAAAGACAACCTTCACAGATGATGGACAAGAACTCTTTCCACAACTCACATTTCGGGTGATCCAGTCCTCCAGCTCTTCTCCCTCATGCTGAAGCTACCCAGGCTCTCTCTCTTGGTCACCTTGTCCTCCCTCGGGCCTTTGTGCTCTCGACGTGAGACAGAGGTTGAAGCTTTCTGCTCCAGCTGAGAGAGATGCTCCATGCTACTGTACACCTGCACGAGGCAACACAGTTGGAACATTAAGCACATCTGATGGTACAAAATGACAGACGACAACCACAACCAGTCTGCTAGTGCAGTGTTTTTCAACCTTTTTTGAGCCACGGCACATTTTTTTACATTGGAAAACATCACTAAGTCTAGGAGGAACGAGCTAGGTGTTGCCACACGGACCGATATTACATTGCTCTGCCAGTCTTTACACCACAGACATTCGACAGTAGCCATGTTTTTACATGAGGAGTTTTTCTCTTTCCGAATGACTTTTCCGGAAACAATGGTATCCATGGAAAGGAATATTCCAATCTCTTGTCTACTACATGCATCGCTATAATCAACCAGAGTAGTCAATGGGGCATGCCCTGTAAAACGTAAACACCAACATCACGTGATACCGACTTCCCCGAGTTGTTCTTTCACTTGTTGGAATAACTCCGTATTGCCAGTTTTCCGTTTGTCCAGTCTTGAAATTTAGTTTGAATCAAAAACAAACTTTCCGTAGCAGTCCAGTGCCGATTGCTGGCCTCCATTTTTAAAACTGAAAAACGTCTGGAGCTGCGTGTTACGTCATATCTGAGCATGCAATATGATAAATTTAACCAGGAAAGGATCAAATTCAAGCTTGCTAATATTTTATAATTCAACTCGGTACATGTTTTATAGAGATATATATTGACTTTTGACTTATGGACTTGTGAATGGCGTATAGAAGGCTTTTGATTGTGTTCCACAGATGGCACTAATGCACACGAAAGCTGCTTGCCAACCGCCAATAAACAACAGAAGAAGAAGAACACACCCTGACAACTTTCCATTTGAGCGGATACCTCAAGATACCTCAATCGGATTGGGGAAAGGAATATTCCACCCCTGTTAATCCCATTATATATTCATTCGGATTGGCACTATTCTTTCGGAATGAGGCGTATACAAAGGTTAAATTCTTTCAATTTGAGCAAATAAACCAAATGCAATTGGAATATTTGGGTCCATGTATACATGGATATTGACATAATATTTGCAAATGATGATTAATAAATGTTAATTATAAAAAGTGATATTGGATAATTCCTCACGGCACACCTGTCAGTGGTTGAAAATCACTGTGCTAGTGCTTGGTTTAGTTTTGTTTAAGAAGGGACGGACAGAGAGAAGAGAAAAAAGGATGGGCAATTAAAAGGTAAACAGCAAAAGATACAACATAACAGTATGAGTATAAGTAAACAAAAGCACCACCAGTACACGTCTTTGTCATTTCAATTAGACAACACGCTGACTTCCAGGAAAATGTGTGTAATTTAGACCAAAATAGCATCCTGTCAAAGGGTGCAAAAATGTCACATGAAGAACAAAGGTGGGAGGAATCCAAGGAACAAAACCTGCAAACAGGTTATTATGTGCTACAGAATCACATGTGGGGGAGGAAAACAAGCTTATCCAAGGGAAGCTTGGAATGACTATCGTGATCAGTTCACCATGGTAACAAGGAGCAGCTGAGGACTCAGTAGCAAAGTTAAGCTGACAGCCAGAATACATGTTTGACTCCATTTGTTGAACACTTCATCAACAGTATAGTAATCTATAGTATAGTATAGTACATGTGGAGTTTTTAATGTGGCCTATTTTGTTTGGTATTTTTATTAAAAATTTGCATTTTTTGTTGTTATTGCAGCGTACAACGATGGGAACAAACCAGAACCAGCATCGTTATTTCAAACAATAAACGTTTGAGTTGATAAAAACTGCAGTTACAGTCACAGTTTAATTCCATTGTTATCTGATCTGGCACTAATTAATAACCCTGGTGGTTATTTACTTTACATTTCAGTGCTTAACGCGCAGGCCTCACAGTTAGGAGACCCGAGTTCAATTCCACCTTTGGCCATCTCTGTGTGGAGTTTGCATGTTCTCCCCGTGCATGCGTGTTTTTCTTTTTCGGCTTCCTCCCACATTCCAAAAACATGCGTTAATTGGCGACCCCAAATTGTCCATAGGTATGAATGTGAGTGTGAATGGTTGTTTGTCTATATGTGCCCTGTGATTGGCTGGCGACCAGTCCAGGGTGTACCCTGTTAAGTGGTAGAAAATGAATGAATGAATGATTACTTTTCCACTTCACCAAGGTCCTCAACAACAAAAACAATAAATTGAAAATGTGAGAAAGTCCCATTTGAGAGGTTAAGGGTGACAGATGGACACAATGGGAGCAAGCAGGAAAGATGATGATGATCTGCAAAGACAAACAGTCTGGCTTTAAAGATACATAGGAAACTAAAGAACCGACGGTAAGGTCTAGAATAAACACTCAGGTATGAGCTCCTGGCACACTATGACCTCCTTTTAACTTTTCCGTCCTCATTTAATCATGCCGAGCGCCGAGGAAGCATGACAAAGTACTGGTTGGCAAGCAGAGGGAGGATCATAATAGATCAGCGGCAGGAAAAGATAAATTGGATAGCTTTACAGGAGATTCAAACCTTGCTGAAACGAGGGGAGCAGGAGGAAAACTGTCTAATCTCCACCGGCTCGTCATCATTGGTGTCATCCCCGTCGTACGCGTTGATGTGGTGGTAACGATCGGAGCGTGCTAGCAGAGAAGGGGAAGTGAGGAAAAAAATGTCACTTCAATATAAAAATGTGCGACAGAACCACTGTGCATTCTAACAGTGATGTAGCGTACTATCAAAGTAGCTTGTGTCCTCCTCTGACTCAAGGTGAGGGATGAACTCGGCTTTTTGGCGCAGCAAACTGTTCCAGTCAAGTTCGGTAAAGAACGAATGCTCCTTCACTTCAAATGCTCCGCCTGTACAAACACAAACAATGCAATGAATAAATGTGTTCCTGCGCAAAAGGCGACATGAGGCAGATCTGCTGCAAGTGCTGGTACCTGTGCCCAGCCTCACAAGGGGGTTGGTCTGCAGCAAAGTGGAGATGAGGGCCTGTGCGTCTGAGGGTAAGGCGTCATCACCATCAGGCCAAACTATATCATCTGATGGGACAAGAACATTTGTTTACAATATATACTTAGCAGTAAGGATCGACTGATACATCGGCCGATATTTGCGTTTTTTTTCCTTGTATCGGTATCGGCCGATATGCGCGTGGGTTCGCCGATGTATTTTTCCACTGCATGATTTACAGTCAGGATTTACAGAGGACGCCGCAACACACATCCTCTGCGGTACCCCGCCCCCACTGTTGAATCACATCAAGAGCGCATTTTTACAAGTAATAGAGTTAGCTTGCTTTTTTACTAAGCCCATCACATTTCACTGGGTGATCGCTAGGCATCACAGTTTAAGTCACGGTGGGACAACAAGAAAGCCCAAAAACATCACATACCAACGCAACAGACGAATAAAAGCACTTTCACTAGTTGAGCAAAACAAGAATGAACAACTATGCAACTTTAAATGCGTGTCGTGTTATGCGTGTGCGCTCTCTCCGAGCACGCACGCACACACGCACAGAAGGAATTGGAGCAGCCGTGCCTGCTTAAAAGAGGTCTTTATCGTGCACAACACAAACTTTAATGATGAGAGGAATGTTTTATATATATCGTACTAAATTGTGTCAGTGTGATGTGTTTGTGTGTGTGGAGGCGGTGGGGTTGGGGGGTGCGCGTCACGTTGCGGAGGAGCAGTCATCACATCAATGCTAGATAAATTTAAACTACGACAGAAATGTAGAAATGTTTTGCACATGGTTGAATATTTATTCCTTTTAAAGTTAAAGATAATGCTGAATCCTACTGTGTTCAGTGTTTACATTTCAATAAATATTTGTTTAAACATGACACCTGTAATATTTGTTATCATGGTCATTTTTCCATGTAAATTGAAGGATCAAGAGCAGTATCGGCCACAAATATCGGCCCAAGCAAAATCGGCCATTGGCTGCGGGTGATGGAAAAAAATCAGTATCGGCCCCCCCCAAAAAAAACATATCGGTCGATTATCATGTAATCATTCACGGCAGACATGGTTGTTTTGGATCAGCGTTTAATCGGCTGATATCAATACCGTGCTTTTTCCACTAATATACCAAAATATACCAAACTCAACTGACCAGAACAATTTTGTGGAAATGAGGCATTGTGTTCACACTACAAAAAAAAAAATGCAATCCTCTTTCTTCATGTTCTTATCCTTTCCACTTCTTTCAAACGACATTAGAAAATAAAACTAGTGTCTTTTGGCACATGTGTTTTTGGCACATGGTGTTGCTGTGCCAAAAATACCTTTTGTGTCACAAGTGAATCATCACTCAGCATTACATATAAAAAAAGACCCATATGCTGGGCCTTGATGTCTGCTTTTAGTTTTTCTCACCTGTGATGACCTGTCCAAACAGCTCCTCCGGAGTGTCTCCAAAGAAAGGCACGCAGCCCACCAGGAACTCATAAAGAATGATGCCCATCGCCCACCAATCCACAGGTTTCCCATAGCCCTGACGAAGAATCACCTCGGGGGCGATATACTCGGGTGTACCACACACCTGAGCAATGAAATAAGGATGGAGGAAAAAACTATGAGACAGAAAGAGAAAGCAAAACACATTTTTTTTTGTAAAACAGACACACGCAGTACTGATGACGACTATTATTCATTCATAAACCATAACCAACAATAATGGTATTGCCATGATGATGAAGAGCATCCACGCCGTACTGATACAACAAGTATGGTTTTGTTAAGATGAACGACTTTGCGTGAAGACTGGAGAAAATGATGATGTCATTGTCTGAGTGTAACGGATGCCAGTTGGTGTATGTTGGTAAACTTCACCAGCTGATAACTGGATGACAAGTTGACAGCTCGGTCTTTTAGCTCGTCACTTGTGCCGTTTAGTGGGGATCGGTGGACCTGGAATCAAGCCCCAATGGGTGCTCGGTTCAGAGGTGGACGTTGGTGAACTTCATTCCCTGATAACTTCAGAACCGCCCTGCACGACAGGTTGACAGCTACGTCTTTTAACTCGGCTCGGGCTGCTCAACTGTCATTTAGCCGGGATTTGTAGACCTGGTGCGAACCCCGATGGTTGCACGGCCGGACCACCATTACTTGTGCATTAATCAAGCACGTTGATTAATGATTTTAATTTTGAATCCATTATTTCCTCTAGACCTTCCAAGAATGTGGATAGGAAACCATACCTGCTTATCCAGGAACTCCCTGGCGTCTTTCTCGATGTGTCCTTCATACAGATTGGTGGTGAGGCTCATCAGGCCCATTTTGGACAAGCCAAAGTCTGTTAGTTTGATGTGGCCCATGGAGGTGATCAATAGACTAAAATAGGATAAACACATGCAGTGTTTCTTATTTCGTCAACATCTGCCTGACAAGGTTGTAATTTTAAGACTCACTTGTCTGGTTTGAGGTCTCTGTGGACGATACCATAATTGTGCAGGTACTCCAGAGCTAGAACAGTCTCTGCAAAGTACATCCTGGCCAGCTCCACAGGAAGAGCCCCTATGTTCTTCAATAAGGTGGCACAGTCACCGCCTGCGGACACAGAAACCCCATAGATGACCCAGTTTACTTCATGACTTGATGTGTTTAGACTCAGAGGAGCATTAATAGAAAAAAAAAATGCACCCGCACCCTCAACGTACTCCAACACCATGCAGAGGTGTCTTCGTGTTTCAAAAGAACAGAACATGGAGACCACGAAGGGGTTCTCGGCAAAAGTGAGAATGTCTCTCTCAACAAAGGCCTGCTGGATCTGGTTTCTCAAGATCAGATTTTGTTTGTTGATTTTCTTCATGGCAAAGCGCTGTCGAGTCTCTCTGTGGCGCACCAGGTAGACAGCCCTGCACAGACAAGGAGGCAGAAGATAGCGTATACGGTTATGAGACAATGTAAACCTATTCTACCTCCTTCTGGTCATAAACCACATAAGATTGCCTTTCCAACCAAGAGCCATATTATGGTCGAAAGAAAAAGATGTTCAGGGGTCTACCATTATATAATTGAGTAGGGTCAATTTATGCAATTTTTCACAGCAAAGGTCATTTTGTCTTAAATTGCATCAAACAGACTAACTCATATGAATATAAAATGTAATGAAATCCTGCACATCACCCTGTTGTTTCAATACAACACAATTAGCTTGACACCTACATTTCATTTAGAAGGAAACAAGACCAAATTTCACAGAAATAATTAAACTTTTGACTGTACAAACAATGAAATAAACACAAGAGGCTTATTTTTTAAGTTAAATAAAATTGCAAAAGGCGAGTGGATAGCGCGCAGGCCACACAGCTAGGAGACCTGGGTTTGATTCCCTGCTCGACCATCTCTGTATGGAGTTTGCATGTTCTCCCCGTGCATGCGTGGGTTTTCTCCGGGTACTCCGGTTTCCTCCCACATTCCAAAAACATGCTAGGTTAATTGGTGACTCCAAATTGTCCATAGGTATGAATGTGAGTGTGAATGGTTGTTTGTCTATATGTGCCCTGTGATTGGCTGGCGAACAGTCCAGGATGCATGCCCGCAACCCTTGTGAGGATAAGCGGTATAGTAAATGATTACATGAATAAAATTGCAACAGTTTATCTGAAAAATAATATTAAATAATTGAATAAGTGTCTTTCAAAGAAAAGCGGCAAAAGTACATCCTCTGTCGTTGACATTGGAATTTGCCTGATTTTGTCGCACAATTCCTCTTTTTATTTATCTTCGTGTAAATGTGTTATGACTTGTAGATACTAAGCTTTTGGTGACGGTATTTTCCATGCTCTTACATTGAACTTCTGTGGTTACCCAGCATATCAAGTTCTTACCCATAAGCTCCATTGCTGATCAGTTTGATGCTCTGAAAGTCTTCCTCACTTGGTGGTTTGATGGCTCTTCCCTTACCCTGGTAGCACACACAATATTTCTCAATAAAATACTAAACATGGTCACAATTAAGAAGGATATTTAACAGGATTGCACAAAAATGGTCCAATAAACACCTCGCAATAAAACATTGGTTGTCCAGAAGATGGCAGCTGCATTTGAAGTATAATGCATCTGCTTGTTACTTTATCTATCTCTGCATGCGTGTGAAAATGTTGGTTGTGCCACTTATGTGTATTTGCGCTCAGCGCTCATTTTCTCATCCGGTCAGGATATGCGTGTTAGTTGCACACCCCGTATAAATGGGATACTGGTGGACCAAACCGATTGGACAAGATGATAGATTTATCATTTATATCATCATATAAACAAGGAAAGGGTGTTTTTCTGATTATTTTTAATAATTATTCCCCTGTTCCTGTATTTATGAAGTTATACATGTTGGTGCTGATCCAGTCTGGTTTTGAAATATTGTTTGCATGGAAAAATAAGAGAAAATAAGGGAAACTACATAAATGGAAGTTGATGGGAAAGAATAGCAAAATAAGGATAAACAAGTATGACAAGTATGAGTAAAGAACATGTTTGGTTTTTTTTTGTTTTTTTACCTCTGTTGAATCATCAGTCTCTGGCGTGTGTGGACCTTCGCTGTCATAACTGTCCAGGCTTGCAATATCTGGTTAGAAAAAAAAACAACTGTTAACAAGCAAACCTTCAAAATAAAAAAAACATTTTTTTCTTGCTACAACTGTAAGCCGCTCAAATCTCAGACACAAAGTGATTCCATTTCAGAGCACCAGAGCCAAACATGTCACATTAGGGGATAAAAAAAGAAGCGCCTATTAATTTCCCATGTTTCCTTCAGCTCTCCCTCCCACTAGTCCTCCTCTCTGCCTGCAGAAAGCTGCTAATTTCCGCTGTTCTTGTACCACAAGTCCTGTGCGTGACAGCTGCTGTAACACACTGATTATTATTATTTTAATGCTTCATTAAAGCACAAAAAAACACATGCATGATAAGATAAAGCATTTGGCTGAACAGAGGACCGCGTATTATTTATTATTTAGTTATTTGATGCAACAGAACAAAAAAATGGGAGCAGCGGCGTGGGTGGAACTCGGTGCCCATGTATTACGAGGCAAACCTCAAAGCAAAAAAAGTCTTATCTTTAGCAGAACTTATTAGGAAGAAGCCAAATAACTCTCATGGATTCACAATAAAACTTTTAGAAGGAGTCATTCCAGGCACTTTAGCCCATGAGCTAATGAACAGCATGCCAAAGATTAGACCCGGCCCATCTGACAGGTGTTAATTAAAGGTTTGGGGGTGGGAGGGGGTGGCGCTAGAGCTGTGATGATTAATGAGAAGCTTCCAGCAGCTCAAATTCCAGATGTCATACAATCTTATTACTACGCCACATGCATGGACAGAATGCTGGGTATCAATACAGGAAGTGACAATGAAATTCAGCTAACAGCTTTCATTCTTTTAGGCAATTTCAGTAAGGTTTTAAGAGTCATTTTGTGTGGTCAGAAGTCGGTCACGTACCTGAGAGAGGGTACCCTCTGTTTTAATTCATCCCAGAGGAGTTTGATGGGATTGTTTCAGTATTTTACAAAGTTTAAAATTATTTTAACACTTTATGTGTTAGATGCATCTGCAGTGAAAATCCAATTTCCATGAAGTCTTTGTCATTGCTGTTCCTCAGCAATGGTTAACTTACATTTAAATTTATGTGACAGTAGAATATTAAAATGTTTTTAAAAACAGCCACAGATTATTTGGAGTTCTATTGTTTTCCTCTCATACACCTTCTAGCGGGTCCCTGGTGAGCCCCAACTGGCTGATGATGTATCGAGGGATATCCGCCTTCATCAGCTGGCCCTCCTTGGCGTGGTCCTCTGCTGCCTCCAACAGATGGTAGAACTCTTCCGGATTAAATTCCTGTTATATGAGCACACAGAAAAAAAACCAACAAAGTCATGAAAACCAAACACAACAAGTTAACTGACTTACTAAATAACAAATATATACCAATAATTACAATTAATGTACGGTGCACAATAAGTAATACTTACCCAATACTCTGAACGTGCTGCATGTTGTGTTCAAGCCTAAATGACGACTTCTAACACATTTATATTGGTGTGAAAAACTTAACTCACACATTGCCCAGGTGTAATATCTCAGAAAAATAAAGGTTCTGGGATGATATAAAAAGAAAATACGCTCATCCATTTTCTATACCACTAACATGTGGAAGCTGACTGCGGGCAAGAGGCGGGGTACACCCTGGACAGTCAATCACAGAACACATATAGACAAACAATCTTCTTTACAAAAGTGTACAATTTAGTCACCAATTACGTTTTTGGGGATGTACTATAGGACAAAGCCACGAAAACCTGGCTCTCCAGACTATGAGGCTGACGTGCCAATCACTGCCTTAAAAAACAAGTAATGAGAGGCCTTAATTATTATTAACTGACAGGAAAGATCATCTACAGCAGGGGTCTCAAACTCAATTTACTTGGGGGCCACTGGAGCTCGGGTCTGGGTGAGACTGGGCCGCATCAGGTTTTCCCAAAAAAAATAAAAGATTTTAAAAACCTTCGCTTTGGTTCCAATTTTCTACAAGAAAAGCTCTGATAAAACATTCCACTCTTCTCAAATACTTATTTTTTATTTTTCTACACAAAATAAGATGAAAAATAAATAAACAAATCAAGAATAAAGAAAATCAATCAATCCGTAAAAAAATAAATAAATAGAATAATAACAATAAAACTGCAAATAATAAAAACTTAAGAAACCACATATAGTTGGTGGGTAGACAAATTATTTTTTTCAGATTAAAATTAACAAAGCATTATTAGAGCCCTGTAGACATGACAAAACACGACTATAGTCACATTTATACTCTTTTTATTTACAACATATTGCGCAACTGCAGGGTCTTGGGACACATGCTAACTCGCAAACTAGAGCGCTAGCGACCTAAACGGTAGCCTTCAAGTTATTTCCTTTAAACTTAAATAGCCAAAAACTTACCACTTCCACACGGATAGGGAGGATAACTATTAACAGTTATTTAACCTTTAACATGAACATTAATCAAACGTAATAATTTTTTCTGGGTACATGATGCCATACGGCATCCATATCAATGGATTAAACTTTCATATCAAGGCGGGGGCCTCAAACTAGTTTCCTGCGGGCCACATTTGGCCCGCGGGCCGCGTGTTTGAGACCCCTGATCTACAGTATATAATTTCTCCCGGTCATGCCCCACGTCAGCCGAACACCAAATATAGTGACAACAGTACTTAAATTAAAATACTTTTCTATAAGCATCCTTCTTTGTCTTTGTGTTGTGCTGTCCTGTGGGATTTGGTTTAATTCTTCACGGTGGGGAAACATTGTGATTAGAAAGCAGGATCATTTCCTCCTGTGTTCTCATCAGCTCCCCTCCCTTTGACCACAAGGAAAAGAATGAGCAGAGAAAGAAGGATTAACCTTCCCCTCAGATACCTTGCTCTCCCTCGGGATCGTAATTCTTGCACCTAACAGCTTCCTGACTGGGTGACATTTTCACCGGTGCTGACTTAAATGCTAAAGAGAAGAACCGAGGAGAGCATTTCATTATAGGGTTTCTTTTTCTTGCTAACTTAAAAAGCCATAAGGATGAAAAAAGCCCCATTCGCATCCTGTCTGACCCCATCGACCCCTTCCTGACGGTTGCCTAGGCAACGAAGAGATAAGCCAAAAGGGGTGGAACGGTGAACATGTGAGGCTATTAGTCAATGAGCAGACATACAGTTAACACTTATTTAACTGTATGGATGAACACCTCAAGGTCATGGCTTGTGACCTGCACGGTTTGACAGAAAATGACTTATGCTGGTGTAAGGAATATTTTTTAATTGTCACGGCAGTATGGTACACCCGCACAATCTCAGGAGATCCAATACAAAAGCATACAGAGGGATACTTGCATAAATGTGGCATGACTCGATTAACACATTTAAGACAACTGGCCATGAGTTCGAGTTTCCGCAAGAGTTAGTGAGATGTATTGTTCTGATAACTTTTTTTTTTTTTTTTTTTTTTGCATGGTGATACAAAAACCATGAAACTTTTTGGAGCGGTGGCACATATAAGCCAAGCAAGAACCCATTCAATTCAATTTTGGTCAGAACCTGAAATGGGCTCAGGGGGTCGTGGGCATGCTGGAGCCTATCCCAGCTTTGGGCAAGAGGCAGGGTACACCCTGGACTGGTCGCCAGCCAATCACAGGGCACATATAGACAAATGACCATTCACACTCACATTCATTCATTCATTCACTCATTCATTTCTACCGCTTTTTCCTCACGAGGGTCGCGGGGGTGCTGGAGCCTATCCCAGCTGTCTTTGGGCGAGAGGCGGGGTACACCCTGGACTGGTCGCCAGCCAATCACAGGGCACATATAGACAAACAACCATTCACACTCACATTCATACCTATGGACAATTTGGAGTCACCAATTAACCTAGCATGTTTTTGGAATGTGGGAGGAAACCCACGCATACACGGGGGGAACATGCAAACTCCACACAGAGATGGCAGAGGGTGGAATTGAACCCTGGTCTCCTAGCTGTTAGGTCTGCACTCTAACCACTAGACCACCGTGCCGCCCACTCACATTCATATACATTCATAATTAACCTAGCATGTTTTTGGAATATGTCGGACTTATTTGCCATTAGAACAAATTTGGCTTTTTTTGTGACTATTTGCTGTCTCCAAAACTAGTTTCTCTGATGGCGTTTCCACATCAACTGGTTCTGATTAACACGGATACATCCTTCCACCTGATACCAATGCCTGATTATGGCAGACCCCATTTCCTTACTTCAGGCCTATCCCTCTTCTTTCCCATGCACTGATTATTGACCTTCAAGCTCAAAAGGAGCTTGCAGATACTTTGAAGATTTCTTAGAACATCTCACCAAGCACTCCAGCAGTCTGGCTGGACGAGATATAATGATGAAGAGCTTCTTGACCAGCTCGATGACGAAGGTCAGTTCGGAGCTCTCTGAGCGTTCGTATGCCTGATGGATAAAGGCATAGGGACATGATAGCAGGTCAGTAAAAATAAATAAATAACGGTAAAGCATCAATCACGATTCAAACTCACATCATGTAGAAGTTTCTCCAAGTTCTCCTGAAGTTCACAGAAGTAAACACTGCTGATGAGACCCTCTTGTGATTTAGTCAGGCAATCTCGGGACAGCTCGGCTATCTGGTGATGGATGAAGCTGAGAACACCGTCGGCCAGCGGCAGAACGCTCTCTGGAGAGTAGTTGTGGATGAACTCTGCTAGCCTCTCCTCCATCTGAGCTGTGGCCTAAAAGAACAACACATATATTAATAATATTGCCAAGTGTTAATCATACTAAACTCATGCAAAGTTAGTACAATACGCAGAAATTGTAATGAATAACGGTGAAAAGAGGTCCATTGCCAGTGAGCATATGGAAAGATAGTGGCTTCATGTCACCACTTGAGTACAGGGTGACGGTGATGTACGTGTGTGGGTGTGTGTGAATGAATGACAACACATGCTCAAGCACATGTCGTCATGAGGTGAATAACACCTTACAGTGAATGTGACAAACTTCAGACGCCATGTTTCTCTGAATAGAATGCAATATTAGAAATATGATTGCCGTGTGTGTGTGTGCTTGTAAAATACCCGAATGTCATCACGAGCAGTATTCTTCAGAAGGAAACAACTCATTAGTTTACTTGGCTGTTTTAAAAGAGGATTTCAGAGGGGAAAAGTTTAAGTCTGGCTGGTGCTTCTCAGCTTCTCTAATCCTGTGATGTTTCCGATGGACAGAAAAACACAGAGCATTAATTATGGCGGGGCCGTGGCTGTGTGTCAGTACATTTGCATAATCAATCAAGTGATGCTGTGAGGACTTGTCATTTGGCTGGCTGCAGGTATTTAATAGGTGAAGCATGAAGAGATGATTCCTATATCCTGTCGTCAGACATGTGGAGCACACTTTGAGGCAGATCAAGCTCACTGCGATCGAGATTTTGGTGTTGCAAAGTACTGAAGATGATCAGTTTCTACAATGTAGGTTTCCTCCACAGTGTGAATGGTTGTTTGTCTATATGTGCCCTGTGATTGGCTGGCGACCAGTCCTGGGTTTACCCCGCTTCTTGCCCGAAGACAGCTGGGATAGGCTCCAGCATACCTGCAACCCTCATGAGGGTAAGCAGTATAAAAAATGGATGGATGGTACACAATAATGGATTAGTAACTAAAGATATATATTTTTGGTTGGTTAATGCCATGAGTATATTGGAGAAGCCCCACTTGGGGCACCTGGTGGTTCTGTGATAATGGTTCCTCACCTAGCTCCTCTGTGCTCAGCCATTTTAATTCAGCTACATTTTAAGCACTTGAGTTGTATTTGGCATGTATGTATAAATTATTGAAAAAAATCTATAGCAACTAGTAAATAATAATTATTAATAATTAATATATAAATATAATATATAAATTAAATTAAAATAATATATACAATTATTATAAATAATACAATATAATATAATATAATATTATACTATATTATATTATCTGTATTTGGCATGTATGTATAAATTATTGAAAAAAAATCTATAGCAACTAGTAAATAATAATTATTAATAATTAATATATAAATATAATATATAAATTAAATTAAAATAATATATACAATTATTATAAATAATACAATATAATATAATATAATATTATACTATATTATATTATCATAATATAATATTATTGTATTATGAATATTAATATATAATTAATAATAATTCAATGAAAAAAAGGTTTAATTGTTGAAGAACAGTAAGAACAGTAAAACAGGTTTTACATGTATAAGTTTACCAAGCAAAGCTTGTCGGTCTTAGGTTGTAAAAGTTGTCGGTTGTAAAAGTTGTCCACTTTATAATTGCTTTATAATCGAACTGGACAGGACAAATATGCCGCTAAAAGTCACAAATAAGTCACAATTCGCAGTTGAAAAGGTCATCATTCGTGATGTCTCGCAAGACCTCAGCTCAATAAGTATCAACATATCAACTATGTGTGTGTTTTCTTATTCTTTAGCGTATGGAAAAAAAATGGCATCTCTGAAGGTCTAACTGTATTTGTTAGGATGTCCTTTTTAAACATAAAATATACTAAAATGTTTGCATTTTCAATGTTTTTTAGCACATAAACTTTAGAGCAGTATTTAGTTATGGAAGGGGGCATGGCAGCCACCCTGTGGAGAAAACTTATTTTGGCTGCTTGTATCCACTACCTTCTGGTCACTACCCAAAGGTCATGATCTTAGGTGAGGATAGGAACGTATAGATCCACCAGTATGCTGGCGAGTGCCTGGTGGCCATGGGGCCATGGGGCCCAGCTAGGTACAGTCCGAAGAGGGCAACATGGGTTCCTCCCTCCAATAAGCTCACAGTTCATGCGAGGTGCTGAGTGAGTTGGGTGGCAGCCGAAAGCGGGAATATCACATTTATTTATTATTTATTTATTACTGATCCTGACTGTGTTGGTTCTGCGCTACTCTTTTTTGTACTTTGTATTTTTGCCTTTTTTTGGTTCCTTTATACTTTAGTGTGGCTTTGCCCAAGCTTGTGCTGTGATTTTTACTTGTACCTTTCTCCCAGTAGCAGCCTTTGTTTGTGCAGATTTTTTTTAAATCGTCACTTAGAAATTAGCTCTAATTACACATTTAAAAACTGAAAGATTGGACTCAACCTTTCTGACTTTTAGTGTTTACCCTCAAAGCCATTTGTGCTCGTGCTCCTAAGGTTTCTGCTCCATCTGCAGATTTGATTTTGTTTGTTGTCTGCAGAGCCACCCCTCAGGACATTATCATGACACAGTGTTTCCAATGTTTCCTATTGTGTCTCTGCAAAAAGCAACTAAGGACTTTGTCTATGATTAATACAGCGGAAATTAGTCCCCATAAGAATAATATTCCCCAATGCATGATACTTTAATATTGATACATTCTACTACTACATTATTTATAATATATTATCTGAATAATTATTCAGATAGATATTTGCCCATACAGTTCTAACTGTATAAATTATAATAGTGGAAAACCTTCTACAAATCTTTAGCAACAATTAGCAAATGAATGAACAATCCTTTTATGTACACAATAATACATAAATGTATTAAGCAAAAAAGCAATTACAGCACCCTCATGGGTCAGAAAGTGAAGTGGTGAAAATAGTATTATGACATAATGCAGTTATACACTATTATTATTTTTGTTAAGATTCACTGTGTAGGTGTAACCAATGAAGTGGACAAGTGACTACATGGCATTTAGCTGATTTACTACATTTATGACTTGACAAATTAAAGTCAATATGTGAGAGTGTTTTTTTTTCTATATTGAGTCACAGCTTGTTTGTGTGCGTGTGTCTGACCTTGGGAAAGCGTTCCTTGTACACATGGTTCATCATCACTATTTCATTGTCATAGCAGGAGGGCGAGCGCCCCGGGCTGTGGAGAGACAAAGACAGTGCAGGAGTCTAATACACATCACCCAGTGAGACAATCAAAAGACTCAGTAAAACAATAAAGGACAGTCAATGACGGCAGGCAGCGTAGAAATGGAGCTATGTGGTTTTTTTTTCCCACTTGAGAGACAAAAAGAAATCATTCACAGCTTCCACACATCTCTATTCTGTCTGAATTTTATGCTAATGGACTCCAGAAATTCACTATTCTGTTTAATTAATGGAGCTGTCTTGCATCAGTCAATTCCAGCCTATAAAGCTGTTAGAATCCCTTCATTCGACTACCGTACATGTAAACTCCAAATGCACATTGACTCAAATAGAGCATATTATGATGAAAGCTGTCTTGTGGGTAAACACATTACAGTCGAGCCGTACAGACTAACGCAATGTAAATCGTAATAATAAGCCATGCCGAGGTAAAATACAAGACTGTAATTTAGGCCATGAACTGCTGTGGAAATGAATACAGCAGCTGAGTAAGTCGTTGAGGTTGGACGCTGGGGTGTGCACACCAGCAGGGTGCACCTAACATGCACGCTAAAGTGGAGAAGCTGCTCTCCAGGAGCACCGCAGGTGCAAGGATATTCCAGTCAATCACAAGAAGGAAAGTCTGCAGAGCCGACATGTACATACAGTAGTAATCCTGTATTTACGTGTTATCTAGTTAAATGAAGCAACTGAAAAATTTATATATCAAACAATACTATAATACTTTGGATACATTATTCATTTTATTGTATTTTATAATAGTGTTTGGCTTGTGTTGTTGTTTTGTTGCAGGGAAGTAAGCTAAAATGAAGGCTGAAAAAATTCAGCGACCTATAATTAATTTATCTTTACAAGAGTTGCTGCTGAGCTTGTTACTGTACTTCTTCTTGTACTATTTATATGCTATAGTACTATTTTTCTGTTTGTTTGGTTAAATAAACATTATTTATGCAGTTAAACGAAGTTAAGTGTTTGCATTATTCTACATTTTTACTCTAATGTGTACACTTTTACTGCAAAATATTGTCTATCGGCCTCCTTAACTGATAATAATTGGTATCAGTCCTGACAAACCCACATCGGTCCATCTCTACTTTTAGAGAGCGAAAACGGGTTAGCATGAGCTAGCTAAGATTACACGTTTGATGATAAAGCCCTAAAAAAAAAAAAAAGAAACGCCAACACGGTTTCATAAGAGTATACTGATTTTTTTCTTTCTTTGGGCTTATCGCTTCAGGGGTTACCACAGCAAATCAATCTCCTCCATCCAACCCTCTACGCCTCCTACCTGGCGGCTCTAAACGCAGCATCCTTCTACCAATATATTCACCTCAGGACATGTCCCAACCATCTCAGTCTGGCTTCTCTGACTTTATCTCCAATGCCTCTAACATGTAATGTCCCTCTGATGTACTCGTTCGTGATCCTATCCATCCTGGTCACTCCCAATAAAAACCTCAGCATCCTCATTTCTGCAATATTGTTATTTTAACAGCTAACACGAAAAACCTGATTTACCTCGTGGAGTAACAACACCTAAGTGTTCGAACCATCACAGTCTGGCTTCTCTGACTTTATCTCCAAGGCCTCTAACATGTAATGTCCCTTTGATGTACTCGTTCCTGATCCTATCCATCCTGGTCACTCCCAATAAAAACCTCAGCATCCTCATCTCTGCAATACTGTTATTTTAACAGCTAACACGAAAAACCTGATTTTTAAAATAATGTTTGAAATAATAGTACATCCTATGACCCTATGGGTATGTCAAATTATAACAATTGTGCAAAGATGAGTGGGCCAAAATTCCTTCAGAGGGCTGACAAACGTGCAAAAAGTAATACTCATCTAACCATCATAATTCATTTGAGTGTATTGGTTTAGACATGTCAACATTCTGGGATAAGTGAACCTCCCTGATTATTTAAGCTTTAATTAAGGCAAAATTACAGCCTGCCACTCAGTATTAGTGCCATGACCTTGGTGTGTTTCTAATATAGAAACCAGAATGTGTTTGATTTAGCCCACATAAAAATGTATATAAAATAGATTTTCTATGCTTTAAAGCTTTTATTATCTAAATAAAGCTGTTTAACTATCATTAAAGAGAGTATTCCAAAATACTGACATTATTTGTCGTCTAATAAGCTGGATGAAGATGAAGCTGGAGTGAAAAAAAACAGTTTACTATGCAATAACTGTTTTGTAATACTGCCACCGATAGGACTGGGGTGGAACTGCATGGCTTGGCAAATGTTGATTTTGCAATCAAATGAGTCAGATGGACATTTCTAGAATGGTTGTCCCTTGATAACTGATAATTATCATGAAAGTAATAGTTCATCAGAGCATTTTAAAACAAAAGGCCACAAGTGCCGGGGTCTTACCTGAGGCTTCGAGAGCGAGGACGGACATGCGGCGAGCGGCGGCCCCCGTCATCATCCGTGATGCTCTCTGTGCTGCCAAAGTGCTTGGAGAGGAAGTGCAGCTCGTCCATGGTGGGCTGGAAGGGCAGCTGGTGCAGACGCTCCTGTGATGAGCTGGAGGACTGTAAAAGAAACCAGAAGCATGAAGAAAAGATTGCTTTTGTTTCTTTTTTTTTAATTACGTTTGATTTCCGTTGCTCCTTTTATCCCAGTGAGGCAGCTAATAATTGATGTGAATGAGAAAGCAGAGAAGAGAGGAGGAGGAATGTGAGCACATTGTGTACTCTCATGTGAGTGGGTGCAAACATCGTTGCAAAGAGAGTGGCGAAGGAAAAGAAAAGAAGAAAAAGCAGGGGGGCTAAACCAAATCACATAGATTGAAAAAAGGTTCAACTCTGCAGGGAACGAAAGAGTCTCTCCGAATAAAAGTGGCCTGCTGCCTTTGGGGGAGTGAGAGTAGCTTGAAGGCAGGGGGAACACCAGCTCGGATCAATGAGAGGCTGACTGAACACACCTCCTAACGGGATGTCATGCCAGGCTTTGACCACACAATGATTTCTGCTGTAAAACCCATTAGGAACTAGTCTCAGCCACTTGGAAGCTGCAGAATGAAATGACGGGAAATGCAGGAAGTCCAGTATAGAGCGCCGAGCCAGAGGCTTCCCTGCTGACAAACGGATGAAAAGACATGGACAGGAAAATGTCTTTCACGCAGTGCTTAGTTTCTCAATTTAATTGTGAGGTTTCATCCCCACGCTTTTGTTTATTTGCCTTCAACCTATATTGTTTAAATATGGTGTTAAGCATTAATGAGCTAACAGCAACAGAAAAAAATGATACGTCCATTGAGAATGAATCCTTGAAGGAGATCCTATACAATAAAACAAAACAAGCAAATTGGGTTTAATACGTAAAAATTAATTTGGTCATAAATAAACCACACAAAATAAAATAATAAATAATAATAATAAATAAATAAAATTAAATACACACTCCCAGTCATCAATAAATCCCTAAAAGAAATAGCTTACTTAATTAAAATGCTTATTTAAGAAATATATAATAAAAGAGAAGCATATAATGCTGGAGTACTATTGTTAAAAGTATACAGATATTGTATACAACAATTCAACGTTTTGAAAGCACTACTTCAGTTAAAAAGCAATGTAATTTTCTATACAAATAAATTCATGACAGTATGTATTAAATGACTTGATGATGATTTACAAAGATATTAACATTAATTATTAACATTTATTATTAACTTATTCATATAATTAATAGTTAATATAATAATTATTATTAACATTTCATAACATTTCATAACTATTAACATAATTAATATAACATATTAGTATTAACATTAAATATGAACATTAATTTAATACACTGTAGTTATTTGTTGTTAATATTATAAAGTGTTATTATTCCTAATTTTAATTTGATTAAAAAGCTTTAATCACATAAGTCGGTACCATAAAAAAGAACAACTGTCATTCCCTAATGGAAATATTTTTGCTCAATCAACAAACAAACATGCAAAAATGCTATTAAATTCATTTGAAGATCTTAATTTGAATATCATAACATTACAAGTAGCTATTACAAGTGGCTATTTAGTAAACATCCTTGAAGTATTGTAATCTTCAATAACTGCAGTGAGCATAGTATTCAAATGACCAAGTATTTATTACGGAAGCATCCACCCATCTGTTTTCTATAGGAGGACAAGCAGGACTTCGGAGGAGAGGCGGAACAAACCCCTGACTAATCGCCAGCCAATCACAGGACACATATGCAAACAACCATCACACTGACATTACAGACACGTATGAACAAGTTAGAATCTCCAATAAACCTAAAATGCATCTTGTTGTGGCACATGCACAAACCTTCAAACTCCAGACAGCAAGGCCAGAATGCTAATCAATAAGGTCAATAACCAGAACAGTCCTAATATTGCCCAGTTGGTAATGTTAGTAAAATATTTGTACATTTACCCAGCAAAGTGCTCTATATATTCCAATAATTGCACTGCCATGCCCTGTAACGTCCTGTTTTTGAAGGTTTTATGCATGCACTTGAAGAAGATGTAGGACACCTCCATACACACACACACACACACACACACCTTTCATCTCCTCTGATCAATATGCAAGGCCAAAGCTCCAGCTAACCAGGCAAATAATGGCTCTTATAGGTAAGAAGCAGCAGAGTTATAAAAGCCGATGGAATGAAATTGGAAAGCATGGTGATGGAGGTGAGGTGGGCAGGAGCATGTATAGACTGCAAGATTAGCCTTGTGTGCTAGTTCATCATGATGGATCATAAATCTTTACAACCTGAAGAAAAACAGAAATACAATAACATCCCGAAGAAACCAAACTAAGCTAAATCTCTTAAATATTACAAAGGCAAACCATTTCTGCTTGAATAGGCTTCTAATCACCTTTGTGACCTCTCCTCAATCAACTATCTCCTCCTGTGGGGGGACACGGCGAGATGTGGGAAACAATTACTGGAGCAATCTGTGACCGCAAGACACAATTTATTTCAATTATCTTTGGTCCTCTTTTTTTCAGTGATTATCTGCAGACAAATCAGGTCAATAATTTCTTGTCTAAAGATAAAGGGTTTTGTCTTTGCTTTTTTTTCTGTTAAAAGTGTCTTTGTGTATGGACGGCACTGATTGTGTTCTGTGAAAACATTTCACGAGGGGATCAGGAAAATTCAAACCATCCTATGCACACATAATTCTATGAAGGAAGTACATTTTCATGCAAAAGACACCATATCTTGGGATCTCATATGGTTAGAAATTGAAAAAAGCTTTTTCTATTTCTATTGCAAATAAAAAGCCTTATACTTTATATTTCAGTATTTCTTCGACAATAACTCTTACCGTCGAACTCGGTGTATTGGTGCCATATCCCGAGGAAGGAAGGGAAGCCAGAGACCATCTACGACCATCAGGCCTGAGGAAGAAAAACAAGCGTAAAAAATCACAATGTACTGTAAAAAGATTTTCTTGATCACTTCAAACAATCCATGTAATGCACACACACGTTAGGGGCATGGAAGCAAGACACGGTTGTGTATGCAAAGAGTGCATTTCCCCTCCAGTATGTAAAAAAATAATCCTATCAACAATTTCACACAACTGCTTCTTGCTACACATGTAACCTTTTAACCCCTAACAACAAAAACAGAGATGCATACCTTCTAGAAGAAGCGAAGGAGAAGTGAGCAGGTCCACTTGGTGAGAAATTGCGGGGGCTATCCAATGGGCTGCTTCCTAGTAACATACACAAAAATGGAAAGTACATTGTGAGTTTTGAGGTGGAAAACAACCAGAGGATCACTGCAAATTTGTGGTTTCTGGGTTAAAAATAAATAAATATAAACTATACTGCAAAATAATACAGCATATACGTAACGTGAGCATATGACGTTACAACGTGACATCAGTGCAAATTGGTTTGCCCTCTGTGTCTACAGAAGCACTAGCTTCTATAGTCACCTTGTTACAATATGGCCTCAAAACCTGCAGTGAGCACCTGTTAATGCACCATTCCAAATCATTACTACAATTACAACTGTATTACAACCGTGTGAATTATGGATTATCCACAAACAAACAGTGGTGAACCTTCTCAGGAGTGGTTGGCGAACCAAAATTACCCCAAGAGTGCAGTGACAACTCATCCAAGAGGTCACAAAAGACCCCACAACCACATCCACAGAACTTTAGGCCTCACTTGCCTCAGTTAAGGTCAGTGTTCATGAGACCACCATAAGAAAGACACTGTGCAAAAATGGCTTGCATAGCAGAGTTCCAAGACGAACACCACTGCTCAATTTTGACCGAAAACATCTTGGTGCTCCACCCTAGACCTTAAGAAAATACTCTTATGATCTGATGAGACAAATATTGAAAGGCTTTTTGAAAGGTGTGTGTGCCATTACATCTGGTGTAAAAATAACGCCACAGAAAGAGAAGAATATCATACCGACAGTAAAATATGGTGGTGGCAGTGTGATGGTCTGGGGCTGTTTTGCTACTTCAAGATATGGAAGACTTGCTGTGATAAATTGAACCATTAATGCTGTCTATCATAAATCCTGTTCGGGACATCCAACCGACACCAACTTGGGTTCTGCAGCAGGACGATGATCCAAAATACACCAGCAAGTCCACCTCTGAGGTGTACGTGCTGGGACTTGGTTCATGCTGGAAAATGTGGCTGAATTACAACAATTCTGCAAAGATGAGTGGACCAAAATTCCTCCACAACCCTGTGAGACTCACTGCAAGTTAGCGCAAATGCTTGATTGCAGTTGCTGCTAAGGGTGGCAATAACTTTTTCACACA
The DNA here is from genome assembly GCF_030265055.1 of Doryrhamphus excisus. Taxonomy (NCBI): domain Eukaryota; kingdom Metazoa; phylum Chordata; class Actinopteri; order Syngnathiformes; family Syngnathidae; genus Doryrhamphus; species Doryrhamphus excisus. Next base: position 7,583,362 of record NC_080466.1, on the reverse strand, counting down.
GGCCATGTAGGTTTGGATTTTTTTCTCCCTTAATAATAAAGTTTCATTAAAAAAAACTGTTTTTGCGTTCAGGTGTCATGGACTAATATTAATTTTTTTGAAGATCTGAAACATTATGTGGCAAAAAAATAACGGCCTCAAATTCAGAGGTGCTGAGTCTCATCCAAGAAGCTTCCCACGCAACTGTAAACGGCCCCAGTGAACACTGAAGGTCACATCTTGATAATGCCATCAGGACCTCATCATCCGCAAATAGCAGAGATGAGATCCTAAAGCCTGCAAAGTGAATACCATGAACGCTTTGGCTGTGCCTTTAAAAATTCTGTTCATAAAATTTATGAACAAAACCAGTGACAAAGGACAGCCATGGCGGAGGCCAACGTTCACACAGAAGAGACTTGACTTAATGCTCCAGCTGTAAAAGGACCGAAACCACACAGTCAAATGCAATCACTTCTATCTGATACCAAATCAAGTCAGAAATGCTAATTTTATCTCAGAATGACATTATCAGAATCAATATGATGGTACAATGGCTATAAAGAAGCAAATAGCATCTATTTTTGTTGCCATGGTATCCCGGAATCGCCTTCTTTTTTTTATACTGACCTATGTGTCCAGGCAGTGGAGAGTGTGGCCTTGGCAGGGTGGGTGACGTACTGGTCAGGATGAGGCTTTTCCTGTTACTTGTTCTGCAACTGGAACATAAATAGGAATTATTCATGTTTGACAGCATAACAACATACTTATAGTGTATAGTGGAGTCCTACGTATGTGCAATTCAGAGGTCACAGTGTTGATTTTCGGTGCCCAAAACATCTCATTGTAAGTCGGAAATAATTAGTAAGTCTGTGACAATACAGGTACAATGTACGGCCTAAGTTACCATAGTGGGGTACACGTGAATAAAGATTAAAAAAAAACATCTTGACTATATTAGTGGCAAACACTGAGATTTAAATAATGGCATTGAATGCCTCATGTGAACAGCAACAGTAGGTATGTAGTACCGAGCAGAAGAAAGGTTATCTGTTCTGCGTGCGTTAGATGAACAAATAGGTAAGTGTGATGATGACGCTGTGCATTCAAAGCGTTTAATCTATAAGATTTAGAAAATCTTGAAGATCCACTTTTCTGACTTATAAATGTTGTATTCTCATGTTAAAGCTTCAGATATTAAGGTATGCAAATTTGGAAGTGAGCCCTGTAAGGAGTTTGGCGTCTGAATGCTCAGTTTCAGAGTTTTTTTCTCACATCCAATAACTGTGACATCACAATGAGCCTTATGAGAAATCACTCGCTCCATCCAGCCTGACTTCCTTCTGTGGGCGTGCCCAGGTACAAGCTGTTCAAGCTAAATGGGGCCAATCACAGCGGAGTGGGCATGCCAGGCAGAATAAATTAAAACAGACCATTTTTAAAATCCAACTTTCCTCCATTTTGCATCACTCAGAATGGTGTTGGGAAGTTAATCACATATTTCTTAATATAGCTCACATGACTCACACAAAGCCTGTATCTATATAATCTATATCCTTGTCTCACAGCTCTCCCACGACCATAACGCTCTTTTATTCTGAGTCTTGCTTGTTGTAGCGCAGCAAGACATCAGGCCCCTTTGCAGAATTTTAGCAGTGGCAGTGCCGCCTCTGTGACTCCGACGGAGGGAGAGTGTGTTCACCCTTGCAGAACGAGAGAGCGGCGTACTGAAATATTTAGGGGAAATGCATTAGCTCTAGATGTGAGGCTGGAAGATGGGGGGAGTTGGGGTGGGTGGAGATAGTGGGAAGGGGCAAGACCGAAAAAAAAATGACTCCTTTCATTGCTATTGACATATGCAGAACACACAATTTCTCATTCCACTCAATACTTAACCCCAAGTCTCACAAATGCACATTTACATTTGCTGACATTGAAAGGCTGAATCACTGAAGCAGACCCCAGTCGGGCATCACGCTTCAGTGTATTTTTTTTTAAGCCGATTCATCAATCTTCTCTTCTACAGGAGGCCTAAATGTGAACCAACAAGTAGCTGTGAGTCATTACAGCATAGACAGGCTGATGTCCTTTAGCCAATCGTGTTGCTGCATCGTTTTCAGTGATTAATGTATTAGCATTATGACTCTAAATTCACACCTATACCACCCACTAATCTACAGTAACTTTTCTTGCAGCTATTGGCTCTTTTCCAACATTAAAGCACATATGATTGATGAAAATAATTCAGAAAAATGCACCAACACAGAACTGCAGTTTGCTAAGCATGACCTAAAAAAGCACCAAAAGTGAACTATGTGTTCTTCTGCAGGTTTTTCGCCGCATTTATTCAAAAACCACACACATTGCGTCTTGTTTTCAAAGTTTAGAGAGACTTTTTAAACTTGAGTGACGTGTAAGAAGTAAAAAAGTGACACACAATTAAGGATAAATACAATCATAACATTAGCATTAGTGGAGACTCTATTTTCATCATGAATCCAACGAATAAGAAATAATGAAAATCCAATTATTCCTTTCCTAAATGTGAGCCTTTTATAAAGAATGAGTGGAGTAGAGGGAGGAAGGGAGGGTATGGAGGAGACACTCAGATGCTGTTTCATTCTAGTTCGTTACAAACTTAATTTTAAAGAGTGGACGGTGAGAGTCTGTCAATAATACAATCATCATTACAAACACCGACCCAGCTCACTTTCTATAATGTGTCTCTTCTAAACTGCTCCCTTTGCAACCTATGTTCAATAGGAACCTTTATGTTACAATTTTCTTGCAACAGATGTGACCTTCTTACTTTGCGATGACTTATTTCCTGAATTCAATCGTGTTTCTCACCTTCCAAGTGGACTGTTCAGGGTATCTTAAAAGACGTTTTGCCTCTCATATGACCAGTCTTCATCAGTTCATGCTCAAAGACTAGGTGGGACACACCATTAAGACTAGATAGGACAGCTCTGATCTATTAGAGAATAAATAGATTGGTCCGATGACCGATACGATGACCTGGATACATGAGAATATTACAGGTATTTTCCTTATCAAGGTTTTGACACTAATTTGAATGTTTGATTGATTATTTTGGAACCGTACAGTCTGAAAGCTTATTTTTCTGCCATTCCAAATACGCAGTGCCCTTGAACACCTCATCAGTGCAGAGAGCATAGTGCTTTGTAGGAAGAAGAAAGGAGACAGAGGAGACAGTTCAGCGTTCAGTGTGCATGAACAAATACATAATATACACATAATAAAGGTGATTAAAAGATTCCCTGGCCTGAATCTGTCTATGGTGTCCCAACTCTGAAAACAAAATGCAATCCATTCTTCTCAACAGACAGAATCACTAATGAGTGAATGCTTTTTGGGCACTGGATTCCGTTTTGACACTGGATTTGTATGACTTACCATGGGAATTTTTTCTTAGAAATCCAAATATTCAGGAATTGACCAGCATGGGACTCATTGAAGCAAAGAATACTAAAAATATTAATACTAATACTAAAACCAACAAGAGTATTTTTAAAATAAAAATGGCAATGAATGTATATGCAAAACTAGCACAGTTTAAAAATGCACGCACAAAATTTCAGTAGCGATGTCACAAAGGCTCTCCATTAAAATGACTAATTAAAATCTCCATTAAATTGCCATGGTGACAACATAGAAGCTTATACACATTAGTGTCCAATCACCATTATTTTGAAGCTGGTCTTTTAACATCGAATACCGACACAGTGCTACAGTCTACAAAGAAGAGTAGGAGAAATCTACCAAATAAAGACGACCTCTTCTGGTAAAGCCTGAGCTCACAAATATTGCAGAAGAACAGAAACCAACTTGTGCAAAGTCAACTAAAATTCCCATTAATTCAGAAGTCTTGTAAGCCACCACTTAAAAAGTGCTATCTTTACACAAGATACCCAAGCGGAGATTCGACCCACGTCTTCCTGATCTCCTGACTGTGTGGCCAACATGCTAACCACAGCCACTTCCATATTACTATACTGATGCCATCCACATTGCCTGCAGGGAGGATAATTGCTCGTCAAAGCTTCTGTAAGAGTCATTACTGCAGACTTAACCTTTGACACTCCCATCTTTTGTTAGTATATATAATAGAAGTATATACCGTATATAAGAGAGTCATTCATCATTTATTTCAATAAAATGAACAGAGACAGAGAGGGAATTAAAATACAGATTACGATCGGACATCACCAACAGATTCAAGTGGATTAACATAAGATCCATTAAAGGAAATGGAAAAAGTCAAGTCACTAAGCTGATATACTGCTGACTCACAGGGCACAGAGGACGCCACACACTTCCTGATGGCTGCGCCATCGATCTATTACACACACTTCCTGTCAGGTGATGTCTCTCCCGCTCTCTTTGCCAGTCCCTCATGTCCTCTTAAAGGTGAGTGCATATTTACACGTTTGGGAACTGGGGTGGAAAATAAAAATCAGAAAATGGGACCCCTTTAGAGGGCTACACTGTAGATCAGGGGTCTCAAACTCAATTAACTTGGGGGCCACTGGAGCTCGGGTCTGGGTGAGACTGGGCCGCATCAGGTTTTCCAAAAAAAAATGCATTTATTAAAAACAAAAAAATTTAAAAAAACTTCGCTTTGGTTCCGATTTTCTACAAGAAAAGCTCTGATAAAACATTCCACTGTTCTCAAATATCTTACTTTTTATTTTTCTACACAAAATAAGATGAAAAATAAATAAACAAATCAAGAATAAAGAAAATCAATCAATCAGTAATAAATAAATAAATATAATAATAATAATAAAACGGCAAATAATAAAAACTTAAGAAACCACATATAGTTGGTGGGTAGACAAATTATTTTTTTCAGATTAAAATGAACAAAGCATTATTAGAGCCCTGTAGACATGACAAAACACGACTATAGTCACATTTATACTTTTTTTATTTACAACATATTGCGCAACTGCAGGGTCTTGAGACACATGCTAACTCGCAAACTAGAGAGCTAGCGACCTAAACGGTAGCCTTCAAGTTATTTCCTTTAAACTTAAATAGCCAAAAACTTACCACTTCCACACGGATAGGGAGCATAAGTATTAACAGTTATTTAACCTTTAACATGAACATTAATCAAACGTAATAATTTTTTCTGGGTACATGATAACATACAGCACCCATATCCAACTTGCGCGGGCCGCACTAACATTAAATCACATTTCATATCAAGGCGGGGGCCTCAAACTAGTGTCCTGCGGGCCACATTTGACCCACGGGCCGCGTGTTTGAGAACCCTGCTGTAGATGTTGAATATAACATCCGCAACTGTGTCCACAATTGCAGCCAATTTGTAACTAATTGTAATATGGCCAATTGTAATTATAACCAATCCAACCCAAATTCATTATTAACGACCAATTATAACGCATGGTTTGACAGCAGCATCTGCAATCGCATGCGTTTCAGTGTAAGACGATCAAAGACAAGCACAGTGTGTGATGGTTGGGCTCAGCCTGACTACCAGTCAACAACAGATGGTAGCGACATACAAACAACAGGAGCAGAAGAGTTTCCATAGTTTCCATGTTTGATGCTGCAGTGCTTTGCCATACCAGTACAGCGGCTGTCATAAAGGGAGCGGCAATGCAATATACATATAAGATCCTACCGTCATATGCATGTAACAAGAAGCATGTACAACATATGTTCATGCATCAGGTTAAAAAAAAATGCTGCAATTCCCTTTGTGGGTCAGGGGAAGACCCTTGACACACTTTTTTTAATCAGGCTTTTAACTAATATTTTTAAACTTTTCTTATGTTTTTATCTTTTTAGTCCTATTTTATGCTTTTAGTCTTTAGCTTTTAACTCCAGTATTTCCTCAGAGGGGGTCCTCCACACTGGGGGCTGTGTCGGGGCTGCTGAGGGGGTGCCATCCTTGGGTCCCTTCGAGCCGGCCGGCTAGGGGTTCCTCCCTTTAATGTGGGGGCCCGCCCGTCTGTCAGAGTCGGGGGACCCGGGTGCTGGTCCTCAGTGTGGACGGCCCCAAAGGTGGCGTTTCCTTGATCCTCAGTGCCATGCCATGTCTCCCTACTGTGTGTGATTGTGTGTGATTGTGTGTGTGTGTCTGGTATGGAGGGTGGGAGGGAGGGGCTTTCTTAGTATTTGTTTTTCCTTTTAATTGTGGTAAGTGTTTTTAATTCTGTAAAGCACTTTGTGTTGCATGTCTCTGCAGGAAAAGTGCTATACAAATAAAGTTGATTTGATTTTGATTTGACACAAATCTACTCACTACTGATGGCTTTCCACTGGCAAAACTCAGTACTAAAATACTAAAAAAGTACTATTTCTATCTTGAACGGGCCTTTATTGTTATCAATTATACAGGAGTACAAGCAAAATTGTGCAATCATCCATCCATACCTAAACAAAATACTATGCAGTGAGACAAGGGGTGACAGGACAAGATGATTGGACGATGAAGGAGTGGTATAACAATAAAACTAGGTAGAACAATTCCAAACTAACCTCCTAAAATGAAGGAGCACAGTGTGGGACTGTTAAAAAAAAACTCAGCATACAATTTGGCATACAAGTATAACACAGTGTTTACACACATAAACACTAGACCAGCACCACTAAGGTGAAAGGGTTCCCAATGCGGCCAGCAGCCAACCACTGCTACCTGCAGCCAATTACGGCACAAGGCGTGGTCCCCGTCATGCCAGCATCTTTGAGCTCAGCTCATGAAAAAGTGTTATATATTTTTTTTTTAGCGTAATAATTAAAATCCTACACGCTGTTGATGGTGAAAAGCAGGGGGGGAAAACCTCCTGGTTCTTTGTTACAGTGTCAACATGTAAACAACTGTAAAATAGCAAGAATAGAGACAAGTAAATAGACTGAGAGGGTATAATCATGGGCACAGTTAACCTCAGTGGGCTTCTCTTAAATGTAGCTGAGATGTCGTTCCCCCCAGCTGCGCCTTTCAACCCACCTCTCTTTTTCCTCGCTCTTCTGCCTCATGCTCTCTGTCTGTCTCTTTTTTTTAACGGTCTTTCTTTTAGCTAAGCCTGTTTGGCAGTGTGCACAAAACATTATCTCACCGCCAGCCAGGAAAACAGCCATTATAAGCTCTTTAGGAATGGCGATGTTAGTCAGACTGAAACATCTGAACGGGCATAAAACGGATTCAGATGAGATTTTGTGCAGACGTTTGTGGTGGCCTGGCGGTGAACTCTTATTGACTGTGTTAATCCCCTTTCAAGCAGGGTGACGAGACAATTTGGTTCATCTCTGCAGCATCTTGGCAGCTATAGAGACGAGTGTGGAGTGGAATGAATATGCTGCATTCAGGATGACTTGCAATAACTGACAAATAACTATTTGAATTCTCTCCCTGGCCCGCACATTGAAATGACATCCAATACAAGAGCTCATGGACATCATTAGGTCTATTTCGTGGCTTCAATTGAGTAAATTTACCTTTTTTTTTACATTTACTTAAGAATAAGAAAACACATTTATTGTAGTTGGCTATTTTAAGAGATATAAACACCAACTGCTAAATATGCAGATGTAATGATGCTCATATTAATCCCCATCTCAGTAGTATTTTCTGTTGGATGATACAAGTATTGATGGATATATTTTGCAAGCATAGCCACAGTGGATATGATGTAAGACCACCTAAAGAATTCACCCTTTCTAAACAATTAACCCAGGGGTCTCAAACTCAATTTACTTGGGGGCCACTGGAGCTAGGGTCTGGATGAGACTGGGCCGCATCAGGTTTTCCAAAAAAAAACCCAACAAAAAACGCATTTATTAAAAACAGAAAAATGAATAAACTTGGCTTTGGTTTCGATTTTCTACAAGAAAAGCTCTGATAAAACATTACACTGTTCTCAAATATCTTACTTTTTATTTTTCTACACAAAATAAGATGAAAAATAAATAAAAAAAAATCAAGAATAAAGAAAATCAATCAATCAGTAATAAATAAATACATAAATATAATAATAATAATAAAACGGCAAATAATAAAAACTAAAGAAACCACATATAGTTGGTAGGTAGACAAATTATTTTTTCAGATTAAAATGAACAAAGCATTATTAGAGCCCTGTAGACATGACAAAACACGACTATAGTCACATTTATACTCTTTTTATTTACAACATATTGCGCAACTGCAGGGTCTTGAGACATGCTAACTCGCAAACTAGAGAGCTAGCGACCTAAACGGTAGCCTTCAAGTTATTTCCTCTAAACTTAAATAGCCAAAAACTTACCACTTCCACACGGATAGGGAGGATAACTATTAACAGTTATTTAACCTTTAACATGAACATTAATCAAACGTAATAATTTTTTCTGGGTACATGGTACCATACAGCATCTACATCAAACTTTAAACATTAAACTTTCATATCAAGGCGGGGGCCTCAAACTAGTGTCCTGCGGGCCACATTTGGCCCGCGGGCCGTGTGTTGATTAAGACCCCCACGCCACTCCCCATCATTCAATGCTTGAGAAGTCCCAGCAAGAGCTCTATCAAAAAATTCCACCTTTACAAATATGATGGATAATAATGGTTAACATAATTACTTTTTTCTTCTACCTTAATATGACTCATTTACTGAATCCCCCCCATACAGCCATCTTTCCATTTCCTCTCATCTTTTATCCATGCTGTGTTTGATAAAGTCGCTGTATTTGTGTTTGTTGCTGTATGTTAAGCAGCTCATTCTTATTTCCACTCATGGAAATACTCACTTTAGGTACAACTTGCACTTAGTATGAGTCAACGCAGAAGCTATTGTCCTTAGTTTTACTAGAAATCGCAGATGAGCACAATGTATTCTACCAGGCACCTTCCAACTGATACTGTATATCAAGGTGACTATTACGGCAATTGAGAAGGCATGTGTCATAAACATCACTTTGTTGCTGTCATATGACATCAGTCAGCTGACATTAAACACCAGTCCTGATTTGCTGTTGTGCCTCCGTGGCAAAGACACACAGAAATACAGCTTGGACCTTTATTGTTCTGATTATGGATAAACTTACTCAGTGGTAAGACACCTATATCTATATATCTATATCATCAGGAGATATGGGATATTGGATATGGATTGACACAAATCGGCAATGGTTTTTTTTTGAGTATACGTGGGGTCAGCATGGCACAAATAACAATAAGGAAGTAATAAATAAAGCAACTAATTAAACTAACATGTGGGAGGAAGCCAGAGCACCGGGAGAGAACCTACACAAGCAGGTGGAGAACTTTCAAACTCGCAAAAAGGGGTTTGGATGTGCTAACTAAACTGACTTTAGGCCATATTTTTCCACTCCAACCACAATAATAAACATATTAAATAAATACATTTTTAAGCATTATCTTCTAAAAGGCAGCTATTGTATTGAATCACATCAGATTGTGCAGATGTAACTGGATGGTGTGTATGAAAAAATGTATAAAAAAATAATATTCCCATTGAGATGACTACCATCTAACAACAAACACACTAATAGAGCTACTCTGGCAAGCGCTCCATAGAGATGATGAAATGGAAAGATGGGAGACAGATGGTGGACTTCAGGGACACAAATTCAAGAATAGAGTGGATGAGAGACAAAAACAATGGAAGCTGAGGGTTCAGGCTAAAAAAAAAAAAAAAAAAGTGGAGGGGAGGAGGGGGCGGATAACGAGTGGCACAGAGGGAGAAGAAAAGCCAGGAATGGTGCCAGGCAGACAGCACTCTCAGCACTGCACTGCCCACTGTTGGCTCTCTACTACACAAGCACTCCCTGGACATTGCCAATCATGCTAGCTTGCTCTCTCACACACACACACAAACACACACACATGCACACACACAAACACACAGGGCAACTGCCAAGCATACCTTTGCCACAACACCCACTTATATCACTTAACAGGACACTGACTCTGACCATAGCATACGCACCAACAAGTATTCATGTCTAAGAGGACACCTTCATGACCTATTTACTGACAGTCTTTTGGCCCCTCCCCTTAACCATCACAGCTGAGCTGAATCCTGACCTTGAAGTAAAAATCCTAACCTTTAAGTTTTTACTCCCAAAAGGGTTGTTTGCTCCAGTTTGTGTCTATCTGGGACCAACAAAGATATAAAAACAATGACACACACATAGCTTGGTATATAGATGCATTGTGTTTATAAATTAAGAAAGCCCTTACACACAAATGACACACACACACACCATATTGCTGGAGCTAAATGGAGACAGGGCGACAACTGTGAGACAGCACGATAGCTGGCAGGGACAACGGAAACATCAGCGGAAAAAAAAACACACACACATACACAGAGTTGACACACGGAGCGTACATGCTAATGAACGTAAGACAGCCCGACGGCGGTAGTGGCGGCGGCGGTCACAAAGAGACATGTTGTTACCTTTTTGTGCGTCGAAACATGTCGCTATCAGGAGAGGTTGTGTTGGCAGGTGAACATGAGCGCAGCTGAGCGTACGCACACACAGACACACACACACACAGGCAGTCAAGAGGCAAGCACTACAGTCCACGCCAGTATGTCTGCTCAACACACACACACATTCTCCAATGTGCAGGAGGGAGGTAAATGAAGAGCATGATATTTGGAGATGTCAGCAGGCAGAGTAAGGACACGTTAGACAAGCAAGGGCTGCATCCCTTCTTAGGTTTGTGTGCTCATGGATCATGTGCCAAGGCAGGAAGAGTGCAGGGAGGGAGGACAAAGGGGGGAGGAGGGGGCGAGTTGGAGACCGACAGACGGAGAAGAGCAGAGGGAGGAGGGAAAAGGGTTGGGGGGGGGGTGCAAACACATATCGTATAGATGGGAGATGTGAGAGTGGATGTGAGACATGACAGAGCAGCAGAGCAAAGACTCATTTGAGGAGGGGGTGGGGAAGTTCAGGGGGAACATGTGTTATTGTGCAGAATTTGACTTGCAAGAGAAGTGGGTGGCACTTTTTTTTTTTTTTTTAAATAAATGAGACCCCAGGTGGGAGTCGGTGTACTTCTGATTAGCAGCCAGATGAATTGGACATGAATTAATGAAGCCAAATTGCTTGTGCAAGTGATCAACATGGCATTATACAGTATGCACAGATTTTGAAACATGTTCTTCTAAAATAGAGCCATAATGTAACACTAGGACTGCACCAAAAAAAAATGGATGGCAAGCATGTTGGTATGAAGAAGCCACACAAAGCTGGATCATTCTACGACAAATTACAGCCGTGAACTGGTTCAAGACCTAAGTGAATTTCCGGACTCAATATTCAATATTAATAAACTGAATATTTTCATAGTTGGAGCATAGAAATCCCCTTTAATTACTTTTTAAATACAGTTTTTACCATCATTAGAGACCTGTACATATGAAATAACAACCCTATGGTCACCTTTACACTCATATTATTCTTTGTTTACACAACATTGCACAACACTAATGTGCAGGCTACAGGATCATTTGACATAAGAATTTCGGTAATGTTTTATCAAAATACGGCCAGATAGTGAAAGTATTACATTTTATCATTAATATACTTCTTGTATGATCACAGTATGTATATCAAATGATAAAACGCTGTTAGAGTTTTTTTTAGAGGGCTTCATAGTCATAATATGACCCAATTAGCTTAATTGCTAGCTTGATCATATTAACTTGTTATAATACACAGATGATGAATGACATTCCAAAAATGTAAGTACCTACATTTTAATTTATTTCTTTATTTTAAGATAAGATTATTTAAATGCTAATTTTCAGCCCTTTGTAATGAGTTGTGGTCTTCTATATAACCTACACAGAAAGCTTTCTAGATCTTTCAGATTCTGCACCTATTTGTGCAACATTCCCATGGATTTCCTGCTTCCGACCCGAACAGTCTGTTTAATTTATTCTACCCACAGCCCACCTCCAGGCATGTCCACTCCACTGTGATTGGTCACTCCTGAGAACTTCCAGATACGTAGGTTCGAGTTTAGTTAATGCTAGGCTATCTGCAGCCCATATAAGGAAGTCTTGATTGTACTGACGTCACTAAAAATTATCTGAAACCGAGCGAAAACCTCTTCATGTGAAATTTTGACACAATATATCCCCCTCAAAAGAAGACATTCTTCCAGTCCAAGTGAAATGTCAGACAGGACGAGCACTGCTATACCCTCCCCCCTTTTAAGCTTTAACAAAACCTACCAAACGTTAAAGCTGACACGGGCCGACAGCTACACAGTGATGCCAAGAGGACTAATTGAATAATGGATGCCGTTTCTAATGTACAAGTCTGAATGGATGAAATATACATGGTGAGGAAGAGATGGGGGTTGATGGTGCCTTGGTGGGGCAGGGGGTGGGTGGCATGATATGATAAAAAATGTTCTCATGCTCAATATTTGCATGTCTGTGGGTCAAGCTGAAATAATAGTCCAGTGAGACTTGACCTCCATCCACTGGAGGACCAAGTAAGCTCAGGCATGTTCCTTATTGTATCTGCCGCTGCAACAGCTCTTCCCTCTCCATATGAGGGTCAAAAACCACAGAAGAACACAACAGGCCAAGGACATGCACATGCAGTAAAACTTAGCATGGCAGTAATTAATGCACTGAAATTCACAGTGTGGGCATAGACCGACGCTCTTGCTACCAGACAACATCCCTGCCCTGCAGGTGTTTGAAGAATACTGAGTGAGATGACTACACACACACACACACACACTATCTCTTTTTCTATTTAGCCATGCATTATCATTAAACCATCTTAAATTGCCAGCACCCTCTGCTTATAACAATTTACATGACTAACAGGCAGATAACAGTGTTCAGTAATTAAATGTATTCATGTCTGTAGGAAAGATTTAAAGAATTTCAACACCCCCAAATGATGATAATGTCAGCAATGTGATAGAATTACACTCTTCCCCAAATCCTGTCTGGCAATGTCAGCAATTTCAGCATTGGAGACATTTTTGCTTTAATTTTTGAGGCTGCAAAAATCCAGCAGCAGGGATTCAACTCTCAGAGAGATAATTACTGTTAGAAAAACGAGCGTGAGAGATAGGCACAGTGAGTTTCAGCACCATAGACAGAGACACATGCACACATGTTCCAGAAAATAATAGTGGAAGTCAAACTCCCTGAAGTGTGGCCCCAGGAGCCATTTGCAGCTTGTAGCTCTGTTTTTATTGTACCTGCACTGCATTCCAAAAACACCATGAAACAAGAAAAAGACCATAAAACAAAAATATTAATGTAAGGACTTGAAAATGTTGATGCAATGATAATATTGACTCCTTGGTTTAAAATGGTGTCTTCTGCATGCTTTGATTTTGCAGCCTCTGACCCTCGGCACTTCTCTCTCTAAATGTTGTACAATATGGTATTCATTCAAAATGTTAAAAAATGACGCTAAAACTATGCCATTGTACATGATATGATGTTTTGTGTGTTTTTGCTGCACCACAGTTTTTGCTCTACCAGGGATAGCATAAAAAAATTGTAATGACTACCACATGATCACACATAAAAATTCATGCTGTATTTCCAGATATTATTGTAACAAAGAAAGTGGCTTTTCAGTACAATATGGTTAAAAGGTTTTACCATGCAGCAGTAACATCTTGCATCAGTTAAGAATATTATATAATATAAAGTGTACGATCTTGGTTTTGTTTTATTCATGTAATATCAGTCAGTTTCTTTTCACCACTGAAGAAAGGTAAGACTGATTTTTCAAAACCTCAATGCCAGTAAGTTAATAAAGGTTTCACAATGGGTGTCAATTTAACCCTGGAACAAAATATTTATATTTCTACTGTTTTTTATGGGTCATTTTCAACCTTTGCGGTTCCACTATATTGTGTTCTTTGTAGTTTTACCACATACCAATATTTTAATCAACTTTGTCAGGATTATACAAACATTTATAGTTCTAAATGGCATTGAAAATGATTGCAAAAGCTTCTAAATCCACCTCAGTGGAAATGCCGTGTCTGTCTGTATGGTGTCTCTTTGCAAAGCTGTCGTAGAATGTCTCTATATCTCGCTTTAAAGTTGACATTATGAAGGAACGTGCATTAATCCATTCATTAAATAACCCTGAAAAAGTTGTAATAAGGTCCAAAAAGATTAGTTGAGATCAACGTGTTTAACTGAAACTGAGATTTAAATTGCAAAAATGTCAGTTATGTTGATTTATGCTAATGAAACACAATTACCCCCCCTAAGGTTGATCCAAGGGTTCTATCTAGGACTGTATTATCTTCTGGCATATTTACTCACATATTGAGATATTTGTAAGATGAACAAATGCAAGTGTCCAAAAGGAGTAAAATATCTATTAATAGACTTATAAAGACCCATTAACCGCTTATATGCCTGAATTTCCCGAACTAATGCTGGAAAATACATGTGTGCCTCTGCATGCATTATAACACAGTATATAAAAAATGACCAGAGTAGTTTGAATAAAAAAGAACCTACCTGCTACTTTTCCGTGGCAGTGGAAGATCCTTCTGGCAACAAACATAAAAACATATACAAATTAGATCATTTATTTTTAAAAACATATCAGCATCATCACAGTAACACACTGATAATGTGTTATACTGTAGACAAGATGTTATTAGCAGCAGCCGAGGCATGATTACAACTGTAAGTGCTCTAATGAGTGAGGAAATTACATTGCATTCATTTATTTCAACAGAGCAGCACCTCATTGAAAAATTGAAGTAGATTCAACTAATTATACAGATATAATTACCATTTCTGATATTTAACTTTTGGAAGGATGGAAGTTGTTGTTAATGTGAAAGAGGTCGCTTTGCGTTCATCTTCTCATGGAAGCATTGAGACCAGCATTTTGAAAACAAGCTTTTTAAAGCGGTGTTTGCAAATTTTATTGACACAATGCATTTTTTTCTAGACTAGGAAATAAAATGCTGTATGAAGGGCAATAGTGAATACACATGTTAATTATGTACATTGTGCCACCTAGTGGAAGAGCATTTCATTGCTCTGCCTGTCAGTATACTGTACATACAGTACATCGCTGGCATTGACAGATGGACACATCAATTGTAGAACATAAATAATAAATTTGGACCAATTAAGTGAAATTAATCATCCCCACAGGTCACCTGATGATCTCTCACAGCAAAGCAATGCGCTGCAGGACAGTGGTTGGGAAAAACTCATGTAAAGAGTCACTTTTTAGCACTCTGGTTTAGCTTTAGCGACTCCAAATTGTCCATAGGTATGAATGTGAGTGTGAATGGTTGTTGGTCTATATGTGCCCAGTGATTGGCTGCCGACCAGTCCAGGGTGTATATCACACTGATATTTGATCTGATATTTGAGGGACTTGGCTGCATCTGCGTTTTAGAAGGGAGCGGATGCAGCTGAAGAGACCCAGCAGAGGTGGATAAACCTGCTATTCATTCTGGATTTCAGCTAATAATGTGAGAAGAGTAGAAATAAATGCATTGTGAAATACAAAATACAAGTTGTGGATATCAGTATTTTGGTAATGTTCTGGTAAAATAAGCATATTGGCTTTGTTTGGCTTGAAATAGTCTATGAAAATATTGGTATGGGCCAATTTCACTCATGTATTAATTGGGATCCCTACATACTACGGTATATGTCACTTTAAAAATTCCCAGCATAAAATCTACATGACTTTGAGACAAAGGCTGTTTTCCTTTCTAAACATAACACCAAATCATATTACGGTAAAGTCATCTGAGCTGATAATTGTAATGTTGGATGAGAATCAGGCCTGTGCAGTTTTGCCATTATGAGATTAATCCGATGACAACCAATCTGTCGTCAATACTCAGGGGCTCCAAAGAGACAGGAAACGCCAGCTTTAGTGGAGCAAAAGTCAATTTTAAAACAGTTGCTGTTCTTTTTACGAGGACGGGACACAGCAGTTACAGGGGCCTAAAGTGATTAGGCGTCAGTGGGACGCATCTTCTCCATTGCACTTGTTGAACCATCCATTCCCTATTAAAGTTTCTTAAAGTCAGTGTTGGGAAGCTTGACTTACACATCTGTTGTTGCCTTATCCAATAAGTCTCCACACTGTTACAACATCAAGGTCAGATGTTGAAAATCAACACGAATGTATTAGAACAAATTAGGTCCCAATAGTAAATGGTCTTCTATCTCATCATATGAGCTGTCTTGCATTCATATATCCTCTCTTCCCTTTCTGTCTTTGCAATAACAACACAAGTGTTACAAAGGCCCCGAACAAAGACAAGCTGATGAGACACGACTCGACAGCTGCAGCTCTCACATCAAAACAATTCTCACCAAGCATTCGCAAAAACCAAACTCAACCTATTTTAGTTTTGGCACCACGAGACACCGACGTCGACTTCTTTGCCTTGATTTTCAAAAATAACTGTTTGATCTGTGTTGGTTTTTAAATAAATAATGCAATCACAAACAAAGATTGCATGCTAGAGTGATGATTGTCTTCAAACCTTTTGGAATTGAAGTACAGCGGTCCCTGCCACTATTACGTTTTTATTTTCAAAAACATACAAATGAATAAGGGCGGCACGGTGGTCTAGGGGTTAGCGCGCAGACCTCACAGCTAGGAGACCAGGGTTCAATCCCACCCTCGGGCATCTCTGTGTGGAGTTTGCATGTTCTCCCCGTGCATGCGTGGGTTTTCTCCGGGTACTCCGGTTTCCTCCCACATTCCAAAAACATGCTAGGTTAATTGGCGACTCCAAATTGTCCATAGGTATGAATGTGAGTGTGAATGGTTGTTTGTCTATATGTGCCCTGTGATTGGCTGGCGACCAGTCCAGGGTGTACCCCGCCTTACGCCCGAAGACAGCTGGGATAGGCTCCAGGACCCCCCGCGACCCTCGTGAGGAAAAGCGGTAGAAAATGAATGACAAATGAATAAATCATGCTATTTTGTGGTTGAACACAACCTATTATAAGTAAAATAAATATGCATATCTAAGCATTTTCAAGCATAAAAATGCCTAAATGAACAAAAAAGTAAATTATAAGGTACTTAGAAGACAGACATTGAAGATATGTAGTATTCTACACTGGTTACTAGGTGTCAGTAAGGTTACTGTAATGCTCGGTGAGACACACACCAGATTTGATAGCCAGAACAACAGGCTTTTATTGCAGGTTTGAAATTCTCACAACAGGCACAATAATACCTAATAAAACACCCTAACAAAAACAAAGGCAACTGATGCAGCCGTAAACTCAACTCTGAACCCCCGACATCACTTCCTATCACGTCACGTCACGGGTATATGAATGTAAAGGTACCTAGGCCTCTAGGGGTATTATTCCATGTGTAGAGGGCTCTAATAATGTTAAATAATATTATTAAGCATTGTATTGAGAATGTTGTAAACAGGTTTTTAATGACATAACTATAATATTTATTAATATGGATGGTCAGGTCTGGAACATCTCTCTAGCTAGGAAGTTTTCCAGATGCTCTTATTTGAAATTCTATATGCAAGTTAGCTCAATAACATGATTGTTACACATTGTATATTCTGCATCATAAGACACTCACTCTCCAACACATAAACAGGATATGCGTAAATGTTTTTTATTTAGATTTTCAAAAACATGTACTCCTATGTAAAGGGACTACACTCATTTAAAACATGCATACTTTTAAGACCCGACCTCTGAAAAGAATCAGAATTGAAAATAGTTAGGATCTGAATCAAAACCTACAATTTCAAAATCTACTTCTACCAAAATATTAATGACCAACAGGGAGTCTGTGCATGTGTGCTTTTGCTTGAATATAATTTTAAAGTGAGAATGACATCACCCATCATGGGGTGCTTTTACTGGGATGGCTAATGAGTTACATCATCAAGAGGAAGTATGCTCGGCCAGAGTGTCTCAGAGAGCATGTGCTTGCGTGTGTGTGTATATGAGTGTGTGTTTAAATATGGGGTGGTGAAAGTAGTTAATGGCTGAAACCCCAACACCTGCTCCCTCTTGATGTCTGCCAAATGGCAGCTATGTATTGTTGCCATGTTACTTGTTCGCATCCCATTTCACACAACCGTGTGGAAAATTGGCTTTTCTTGTAAAATGGACCTTGAAAAACAACAGTAGTGGAAGAGTTGTAAGCCGTTGCGAATGAGAAGGAACATATAAGGTGAATATAACTATCTACTGTATAGTGTAGGGACCTGGTGAAAAATCCCATTATAGCAAAATCATGACATTACATCACTACTACTATCAGGCCATGGAGCTGCTGTTTCAGGTGGATGATAAGGTGTCTTCTAGGGATCGACCGATATGTTTTTTTTTGGGCCAAATGTGGCCCGCTGGACACTAGTTTGAGGCCCCCGCCTTGATATGAAAGTTTAATGTTAGTGCGGCCCGCGCAAGTTTGATATGGATGCTGTATGGTATCATGTACCCAGAAAAAATTATTACGTTTGATTAATGTTCATGTTAAAGGTTAAATAACTGTTAATAGTTATCCTCCCTATCCGTGTGGAAGTGGTAGGTTTTTGGCTATTTAAGTTTATAGGAAATAACTTGAAGGCTACCATTTAGGTCGCTAGCTCTCTAGTTTGCGAGTTACCATGTGTCTCAAGACCCTGCAGTTGCGCAATATGTTGTAAATAAAAAGAGTATAAATGTGACTATAGTCGTGTTTTGTCATGTCTACAGGGCTCTAATAATGCTTTGTTAATTTTAATCTGAAAAAAATAATTTGTCTACCCACCAACTATATGTGGTTTCTTAAGTTTTTATTATTTGCCGTTTTATTATTATTATTATATTTATTTATTACTGATTGATTTTCTTTATTCTTGATTTGTTTATTTATTTTTCATCTCATTTTGTGTAGAAAAATAAAAAGTAAGATATTTGAGAACAGTGGAATGTTTTATCAGAGCTTTTCTTGTAGAAAATTGGAACCAAAGCAAATTTTTTTCATTTTTCTGTTTTTAATAAATGCGTTTATTTATTTATTTTTTTAAAACCTGATGCGGCCCAGCCTCGCCCAGACCCTAGCTCCAGTGGCCCCCAGGTAAATTGAGTTTGAGACCCCTGGTCAACATAGACGGGTTGTCAACATAAGAGGGACGGACATCAGGTTCCACTGTATTAGACTAGAGGTCACTACTTGAGGATACACTCTCCTCCAAAGTGTATATTAGCAAAACAAAACTTTGGTAAACCTAGTCACAAATACTGTAGCTTCCAGAGCTCCAGTAAAAACAAAAAAATAGACAAACTGTAAACAGCCTCACAGATGCGTGCATGCGAACACATCCCTGGCCAAATGAATGCATTATGTAGAGCATCCGTGCCACAACTACAAATAATTAATTTGCTCTTCAGTCACCTTGCCATGTTGCAAAGGAACCCTTCGAAAACAGATTGAAATATTTAACAACTTTTTCTGCTTAACACATGACTGACGTGATTTTTACGTTTATATTAACCCAAGGAGTAAACATTAACTGGAATGGGAAAACTGGTTATTGTGCTCAAGGCCGGGGCAGAATCATAGCTTCTGTTCTGTTTCTGCTACCAAAAGTTGTCAGCAGATTGCTATCGGCAAATATCACTGTATTCTTCACTGGACGAGTTCCCAACCTTGGAGATTGACTTCACAAAGCCTTCAGAGAATGTTCTGCCTGTACATTTACTATTACATCCCTTGTTGGATTAGGCCAGTGGTCTCAAACATGCGGCCCGTGGGCCAAATGTGGCCCGCAGGACACTAGTTTGAGGCCCCCGCCTTGATATGAAAGTTAAATGTTAGTGCGGCCCGCGCAAGTTTGATATGGATGCTGTATGGTATCATGTACCCAGAAAAAATTATTACGTTTGATTAATGTTCATGTTAAAGGTTAAATAACTCAATAGTTATCCTCCCTATCCGTGTGGAAGTGGTAAGTTTTTGGTTATTTAAGTTTAAAGGAAATAACTTGAAGGCTACCGTTTAGGTCGCTAGCTCGAGTTTGTGAGTTAGAATGTGTCTCAAGACCCTGCAGTTGCGCAATATGTTGTAAATAAAAAGAGTATAAATGTGACTATAGTCGTGTTTTGTCATGTCTACAGGGCTCTAATAAAGCTTTGTTCATTTTATTCTGAAAAAAATAATTTGTCTACCCACCAACTATATGTGTTTTTTTAAGTTTTTATTATTTGCTGTTTTATTATTATATTTTTTATTACTGATTGATTGATTTTCTTTATTCTTGATTTGTTTATTTATTTTTCATCTTATTTTGTGCAGAAAAATAAAAATTAAGATATTTGAGAACAGTGGAATGTTTTATCAGAGCTTTTATTGTAGAAAATCGGAACCAAAGCACTGAAAAAGTTTGTATATTTTTCTGTTTTTAATAAATGCGTTTTTTGTTTTTTTTTTGAAAACCTGATGCGGCCCAGCCTTGCCCAGACCCTAGCTCCAGTGGCCCCCAGGTAAATTGAGTTTGAGACCCCTGGATTAGGCTTTATTAGCCATTACTCCCACTAGTTCCCGTATGGTTGACAAGTGGTTAGCATTTTTGCTGCACATTCAGGAGATCTGGGTTTGAATCTCCACTGGAAGATCTGTGTTGGAGTTTGCATGTTCTCCCCATGCTCTGCCTCCCAATTATCCATAGGTGTGAAAATGAGTGTACATGATTGTACGTCTATATGTGTCCTGTAATTGGCTGGCAACCACTACCCTCCCTCTCGGCCAAAATCAGCTGGCCCAGCTTGCCCATGACGACTTACACGTCATCTAATGAGGACAAGTGAATGGATGACATAATTGTTTAGGAAGCTCAGGGCAGTTAGACAATATGTTCTGTTAGAGAACTTACCTCTAATGTACCTAATGTTCCGTACCAAAAAATCTGATTAGGAATACATGTACTATTATATGTCTATAAGTCATACAAAGGTAAACTATGCAGGAAAGACATTTTATTCAAAGGGAGGTTGAGGGCAGCAAGAAAATGGCAAAGTGGAGAGACTGTGGAGTATAATACTAAAGTGTACAGAGCAAACGCACTGTAAGATGGAATCTGTTTATTCTTGTCATTTCTAGACTTTACGTCTCTAAAGGATTGGAACCCTGTCTGACTCAGTACAAGAAATAACTGGATTTTCGATAAAAGAGGAAAACAATTTTTTGGGTGGAAAATTTATAGACTATATCTTGTTACAGTAAGTTACAGTAATAATAAATGAGAACAAATTCACGTAATGTGAATAGGTTGTATGCTAACGTATGTTATTATGAGAAGAGGAATTGCATCTACCTGCAAGTCATTATGGATTATATGACAAAATATCGGGAGAATGTCATCTGTGATGAGTCATATCCGTCGGAATTGTCGCATATTATGTTGGATTTTTTTTTTTGGTAACTTGACAGCGATGAGGCGGTGGTGGGTCAGTGATATCATCACTTCTCGTATTGCCTGTATACACGGCAGCGACAAATTGGGGTATTCAGGTTTCACTCGGGAAGCATATGCACAAGAGTGCCCTCTCGCGGTTGTCTGGTCGCCAGCCAATCACAGGGCACATATAGACAAACAACCATTCACACTCACATTCATACCTATGGACAATTTGGAGTCGCCAATTAACCTAGCATGTTTTTGGAATGTGGGAGGAAACCGGAGTACCCAAAAAAACACACATCAAACTCTACACAGACTGAAGGTGGAATTGAACTTGGCTCTCCTAGCTGTGAGGCCTGTGTGGTAACCACTCGACCGCCGTGCAGCTAGTAGCAAATATTATACAACTGTTTTCAATAACCAAAAATGCAATACATGGAACAAAGCAGTGAGGGACAAACGTCTGCTCCTTCTTCCAGAATGACTCCTCTACACTTAGAACGTTAGAAATGGAACCGCTGCCCAGACGAAAATATTGGACACATAATTTTTACGAATGTGTGTGTGTGTTTGTGCCTGTGTGATGTCCTCTATACCCCTGACAGCAATGAGACTCAAAACACACAATGATTTGTGTCTGTAAGCGTGTGTCAGAGTACAAGTACTACAACTGATGGCACAATAACCTTCACTTTGTAAGTTGAGATGAAAATATCTCATCTCAAAGCCAAATAGCATTAATATATTCTCACAAGTAAAAGCTACAACAAAGGCTTAAACCAGACAAGAAAAAAAAAAGCACACAGCCTTTATTCAGTAGGAGGTTGTAAAATCATAATAATCACCATGATTTCATTTTCATAGTCAACTATGTTGCCTTTGTTGATAGTGCTGTTAGCAATGCACTGCTAATCCAGAAATATTTTGGGGGTTTGTCAAAAAATCTGAAAACATTTGTAGCATTTTTTACCGTGCATGTAATTGAAAACACAAATAGACTAAATGGAGCCCACCTGATGGAACCCATCACTGAAACATAGCCCAGACTCAAAATTCAGCCTTCTGAATGATGTTAAATGTCTATGCCTCCCTTTCCGGCTTTAACCACAGCCCACACTGAACAGGGATGCTTATGTTGTAATAGCCACTTAAAATGGGGTCTATGTAGCCCACGGCTGCTGTCATCTTCTCCTCCGCCAACCCCCCCTTCATTTAGGCCTCCGGCATTTTTAGGCCCGCTCTTCTGCTGGTGGTCAGTATTCCTCCCCGAGGGCCCAGAGCTCTTAGGCCACCATTAGTCCTCCTAATGGGCCTGACAACTGTGCCACATCCTCAACATTTAGACCTCCTCTGACTCAATATGGATATCGACCACTTCAGGGGGGAAATTGAGAGCGAGAACAGGGTTAGGAGTCCATTTGATATGCACATATGGGCATCAACACACTAAAAGTGCAGTGAGTGTAGCTTGGCCTCATAAGTCCGATTGGATTTGAAAGATTTGAAATTTCTCACACACACTCTACAAGTCACACGCTGTAATTTTAGGGTGTTTAGCTTGATCACCACAAAAAAAATTGGTTCACACTGTTAGGGGAAACACAAGAAGGGCTGGGTGAAAAACATAGCTGCCATCAAATAAAACATCTTTGCAGAGCCAAGGGGGAAACTTAGCAACGAATTACCCATAAGTCACTGACCATTTGTCTAATGTACTGCAAAGCATTTTGACTACAACGCATAGGGAGCACGACAATTGTAATATGGAGATGTGAGAAAATTATAACTCCATGGATTGTCTTCAATTTTTCAAAAGACTGTAGTCGTACGACCAGTCCACAGTTTATGGATGGATGGATGAATAGTACTATTTTTTTTTTCACACAGAGCCATACTAATAATGTTGAGCAGTATGGGTGTGTACAAGCCGACTGTGGTGCTCAGCACATTCAAAGTTGATCATTTTCTGACTCTGGTTGCATGGTTATATGACGGCTCAAATGTGCCTGTCTAACATCTCCCTATATAACTGACAAAGCAAGTAAATCCAATAGAAACATCAATTAAGGGACCCACATTAACTTCACCACCAACTCGATTTAAGTAGATCATTTTGTTTAATGTCCTTCAATCCAGCCTACATTGTGGCCCATTTACTGCAAACTGGGCAACATTTGCACAGGAAATCATCCAATTGTGCCATTCTATATTTTATAAATGATGAGCAGTCGTGTGCAGCAGATGGTATAAGACGAAGCGGAGTGCTTTCATTGCAGCTAAGTGGTAAATCAGTAGCTCTGCATCATGGACACGTACACCTTCACAAGATTCATGCCTGCCAGGGAACAAACCCTTGTCACCAACATACTAGATGTGTGGGCTAATCTGCTGTCAGTACTCAAGGCTCAACTAAGCTTATTATACATGTGAAACTCATAGCAGAGCTTAGTCACCCACTATGCTTGATAGCATTTTATTAAGTCATAATAACGACACCGTATAGCTTACCTTTTAGCAATAGCAAATTATGGTAAATGTAAAAAGACATCTTACTGTAAAGTAGTGTATTATACACTAATATGATGTGTGTTTCTTCCACAAAGTACATTATATTATATACAATACACTCATATGTGACTTTACTCCTCTGTATACACCAGTCATTATTTGCACTAAGACCCATTTATCTTTATTGTTATATGTTATTGTTATTTCAACAATGATAGTATGTCACTTGTCTAAGCAAATTAATATTGCAATGAACAGGCATTATGTTTGAGGTAAAGATTTGGAGAACCAAAAATAGGGAACTAATACCACAGAGGGCAAGTGAGAACCATGGTTTTACGAACTATCCAACTCACTAGTATATGATGTGCACTAGTTGTCCAATGTAATATAAACAGTATAATACAGTGGGGCAAAAAAGTATTTAGTCAGCCACCAATTGTGCAAGTTCTCCCACTTAAAAAGATGAGAGAGGCCTGTAATTTTCATCATAGGTACGCTTCAACTATGAGAGACAAAATGAGAAAAAAAAATCCAGATAATCACATTGTTTGATTTTTAAAGAATTTATTTGCAAATCATGGTGGAAAATAAGTATTTGGTCACCTACAAACAAGCAAGATTTGTGGCTCTCACAGACCTGTAAGTTCTTCTTTAAGAAGCTCCTCTGTCCTCCACTCGTTACCTGTATTGATGGCACCTGTTTGAACTGGTTATCAGTATAAAAGACACCTGTCCACAACCTCAGACAGTCACACTCCAAACTCCACTATGGCCAAGACCAAAGAGCTGTCAAAGGACATCAGAAACAAAATTGTAGACCTGCACCAGGCTGGGAAGACTGAATCTGCAATAGTTAAGCAGCTTGGTGTGAAGAAATCAACTGTGGGAGCAATTGTGAGAAAATGGAAGACCTACAAGACCACCGATAATCTCCCTCGATCTGGGGCTCCACGCAAGATCTCACCCCGTGGGGTCAAAATGATAACAAGAACGGTGAGCAAAAATCCCAGAACCACACGGGGGGACCTAGTGAAAGACCTGCAGAGAGCTGGGACCATATTAACGAAGGCTACCATAAGTAACACACTCCGCCGCCAGGGACTCAAATCCTGCAGTGCCAGACGTGTCCCCCTGCTGAAGCCAGTACATGTCCAAGCCCGTCTGAAGTTTGCTAGAGAGCATTTGGATGATCCAGAAGAGGATTGGGAGAATGTAATATGGTCAGATGAAACCAAAATAGAACTTTTTGGTATCAACTCAACTCGTCGTGTTTGGAGGAGAAAGAATGCTGAGTTGCATCCAAACAACACCACACCTACTGTGAAGCATGGGGGTGGAAACATCATGCTCTGGGGCTGTTTTTCTGCAAAGGGACCAGGACAACTGATCCGTGTAAATGGGAGAATGAATGGGGCCATGTATCGTGAGATTCTGAATGAAAACCTTCTTCCATCAGCAAGGGCACTGAAGATGAAACGTGGCTGGGTCTTTCAGCATGACAACGATCCCAAACACACCGCCCGGGCAACGAAGGAGTGGCTTCATAAGAAGCATTTCAAGGTCCTGGAGTGGCCTAGCCAGTCTCCAGATCTCAACCCCATAGAAAATCTTTGGAGGGAGTTGAAAATCCGTGTTGCCCAGCGACAGCCCCTAAACATCACTGCTCTAGAGGCGATCTGCATGGAGGAATGGGCCAAAATACCTACAACAGTGTGTGAAAATCTTGTGAAGAGTTACAGAAAACGTTTGATCTCTGTCATTGCCAACAAAGGGTATATCACAAAGTATTGAGATGAACTTTTGTTTTTGACCAAATACTTATTTTCCACCATGATTTGCAAATAAATTCTTTAAAAATCAAACAATATGATTATCTGGATTTTTTTTTCTCATTTTGTCTCTCATAGTTGAAGCGTACCTATGATGAAAATTACAGGCCTCTCTCATCTTTTTAAGTGGGAGAACTTGCACAATTGGTGGCTGACTAAATACTTTTTTGCCCCACTGTATCACATCCAACAATGTAATATAGGAGTGGGACAGGAGGACAGAAATGTTAGCAACACTAGCATGTTGTCAACACTCACTTTCAAAGCAACACCAGGCTTTTTAACCTACTCGTTGGAGAAAAATAAAATGATTAACCTTCCAGCCCCCACGTCTGGATGAAACTGGCAGGATAGTTTGATTGCGAGCTTTATTTTAAGATGTGTAGTGAAGCCTACTTTTTAGTTTATTTTTTTTAAATACAAAGCTGTTCTCCATGAAGTGTGGGTTCATCTAACTACAAGCTGGTCAGAGAGGATATGTCCATGATGGCTTTTCCTTCATGAAAACCCATATATTTGGTGCTTATATTCAGGCTATTTGGCATATTCCTTCCATAACATTACAAAGTCCATCCATATACAGTCCAACTGTCAAGCTGGAGCCTATCCCAGCTGACTTTAGGCGAGCGGTACACCATTAACAAGTCATTCATCTGCATAACATGGGACCTTCAACTTCTGTTTATCAGTTAGAACATTTTTAGTGTGAGATTATGTTTGACTTATGTTTTCTGCATTATCTACCCCATTATGAACAGGCATTATATATAAAATGGGTGTTTCATGTACATAATGCTGTTATTTTTGTGAATTTTTTAATTAAAAAAAAAGAATGAAAGGTTCCTACCTGAAGCCTACGTCTTCTAATGATGCCAGAGTCATCCATGGTGATACCTCCTGGAGAGTTTCTCTGCCCCTTGCAGTTTAGCTTTTTTTTTAAGTGACGTCAGAGTAAGCCACACTGTCACGTGACTTCCGCCAAGCACGCGCCGCTTGTCAATGGAGCTAAAAATTGAAGCGTTTCATTGCTGAATTTACATCATTCGGCAGCAAAGGTGTGGATATGACGATGAAAAAGCTCCCATTGAGTGACATGGATTCAAAAGTAAACACCAATCGAACGTAAACGGCGTGGAAGTGTCCCTCCAGCGCCGGACCCCATGCTGGGAAGGTGCTACGGGTGCGCGTGCTAGCTCAAGTCCCGAGAATGAAAACACCGGAAACGACCTAATTGTTGTCAGCTTTCGAGAAAACGAACCTATCCCTCCATAGGCCAGTCCACGGCTGAGATGGTGTACATGTCACGGGAGTTGAAGCAAAGCCACCGTGCTAGAGTTCCGCGCATGCATGATCACACCCGATCAACGGAACATCCTTCCGATGCACATAAAGGCGACACCATTGTGGGCGTGCTGCTTTCCGTCCTAGCGCCGCTCAGCATGGATGCACATGAAAGCACCGTCCCCGCGCCGAACATGTGTCCTCTCACGTGCATTTCATTGTGTCCCTCTCTGACTGACGGCTTCTTCTCCCCATCTTCAGCATCTCCAACACAACCACCCACTTCCTACTAGACGGTGACGTTTAACCCCTCAGACGCCAGACGCTCTCCACTGAGTGTGCGCGGATACATGGGAGGAAAAGGGGGGGTTGACAGCTGGGACCCCGAGAAGTGGCTGTGGCTGTAAAGAACGTGATTGCATTGATCGCCATGATGCAACATTGTAGCCTTTTGTCTGCATGAGGCATTGATAAAGTGTCAGGTGACCAGACGTCCTGTTTTCAGAGTACATGTCCTGTTTTGAGATACAGCCATCCTGGATGTTTACCAAAGTGATACAAAATGTCGTGGTAGAGTAAAAACATTCACATTACTATTACTATGGCTGTAGGAAACCTCTTTGTGTAGTTTTTATTAACTCTACTAGTAGCTGCATTTCAAACATGAGTCGCCAGCATCCTCCAGCAGCAAAATGTTGGTTGTGACACTCAGCTGTTGGTGTGCAACTCATATTGTAGTATAGAAGTAGTAAGTAGTAATACTAAGTAGACTTGATTATCTCAGTAGTATCAAGCAGTTCGCTCTGTATTACAACATTGGATCTGTTGCTGTTTTGTTGGTCGATATACATGGGTACCGGTTTATAAATGCCATGTAATAATAATCCAACATAACAAGCTCTATCCAATTTAACATTTAACACCATAGCCATAATTAGTGCAATTACTGTATTCCCAATTTTGCTTTAAAAATACAGTTCCAGCTTCATCTGACAATAGTGACCAACCAGCTAAGAAAGTATGACAAAACTAATTTTAGCGGATGACAATAAATTACCGTAACGACATCAATAAAACATGCCATTTTGGATCAATTGTTTGGAATTACCACATCTGCCATGAGTCAATTATAATTGCTGACCTCCATCACTGAAACATGATGCAGTGTTACAAAAGATCATCTGTCCACTGTCCACATGTCCTTGTATTGACAAGTTAAGGAATGATCCAATCGAACCCTTAATGTTGAAACTGCATGGTGTGTCCGGAACTGCTTACTAAAGTGAAAGAACACGATAGAACAAAGTCCATCGCATTGTGTCACTTTTTCGCTTTTTAAAAACAGAACCACAAAGGTTTCTGTGGGTTGTTGTTAAAGTGGTCATTACACCAAATGTTATTTTTGCCATGCAAATTAACATTGAAATGCATATTTCATGTGATAGATGAGTGGTTGCATGTTTTCATATTGCTGTGGTGCATACATATATTTATTTTTTCTTTTTTTTAATAATACTCGCTCGTTATGTGCGTCATCTGCAGCATCAGATGGGCACATAGGACACTTGTTTTGATAATATGCCTCTGATCAAGGACTGGGAATGAATGTGTATTACCGGCAGCTGCTTTTACCATCAACTGTCCTGATTATCTTTCCTCATCGAATAAGTTCAACCATGGAAAACATGCCATGGTGGCGGTAAGTAGATCCACATTTTTTTCTCTCCAAGATGAATTCTACAAAGGATAGCGAAACAGGGACTGGTGAGGATCACTGCAAGTCAAACAACATACTGTAACAAGCTAACATAACTCTCTGTAAAATATAAATACCAGAGAGCATTTGCATTTGATGCTAATCATTACTGTCTACATGTTAATGAAAACACCCTAATGTGCGTATGACGTGTACACACATGACTATATGAGAAAGAAAAAGGTGTTATCCTTGCATCAGTGTCAGCAGGTGAAATATCCCATTTGAAGTCATGACCCAGTTAGCAGCTTGTCGCCTTCCTCTATTATGTAGGGGGGGTTTGTTATTAACATTAAATAATTAATGAAAGCGCATGAATTTTACATTTTTTGGTGTGTTCATTAGTTGTATGATTTGGATATATAGGGAAGGTGGTGTCACCGTGACACTAGCTATGGGCAAAAAGCAGACACAGACAAAAGCTTTCAGAAATGATGTCAGCCTGTTTCAAAGGATGCCCCAAGGGGGGTCACGTGGGGTCAGCACTCACAACCAAAAGCCTGGCAGGAATGGGATTTGCAATATGTCTGCAGCTTTCCCCGACATGCTAAGCCTGTTTCACAAACACCACATCATCTCTTCATGAACTGCATGTCAATGAAAATGATTCAAAGAACAAATTTCTGTGATTCATTAAAATGCCTACGTTAACTTTCATGTTAATTAAATGTGAACAAGAATTTGTCATGTAACCACTGAATCAAGTCATTGTCCCAGCTTATTTTAAAAGCTTCTGTTGCAGCTGAACCGGGTTGTATTGTGTCTTGGAGAAAATTATGTTAATTCAAAAGCTTCCCACTTTAATAGGAAAATAGCATGGAAAAAATATTATTCACTCTCAGTGCCCTTGAAGCTGAATGCCGGGTCAGCTCATTCAGATCCAACTCATCTATCAGGACTGTGCAATCTAACAATCTTCCCAGAAAATATGCAGAGTGGTTTTCTAATTCCCTACACAGGGGAGGTTCTTGTAAATCATTTCTTTGAATACACATAAAAAATGCAATTTTGGTTAGCATTCTTGCTAATTGTCCATTTCTTTCAATTGGAAATAATATTTAGTTCCAAGGTCAAACTGTCCCCATCTTAAAACCTTTATGAACTGGCGTTTTTTTAACTTTTTAATTAACGATTGAACATTCTTAACAGCCATACAAGCGTAAAGTTAACAGGTGTATAATGTTCGCTCACTCTGTGATGGAGACAGTGTGTGAGAAGGACACATAGGCATGGTTGCTGAAAGCTAATCAGCTGTGCTTGTTAAACATAATGGTCATACAAGGGTAAAATATAATTTAACTGAACTGTGCATTAAGTTGTACTTCAACTGTCATAGAAAAGAAGTTAAGGACTCAAAATAAAAATCATAAATACATTTTATAATCACTGCGATGGAGGCATAGCGTTTTAAGGATGTGGAGAGGGAATGTTGTCAAACGTGAGTAAACTTCTTAACTTAACTTAAATAAACAGCTAGATAGTAATATAGTAAAACAACCACTGGCGGATGAGATTGCAATGCTCCACAGAACAGGAAGATGAACTTTTATTGTGCTTTTATTTTGTATGGTGTACTTCCTGTCAGGTGTAGGGTGCAGTTGCTTCACCCGAGTGGAACTGTGTGCAACTGGTGGCAATCATAGACAAGTTGGGTTCATAATCCCAGCATCGTCATAAGGCACTGGTTCATTACCTTGGTTTTCTTTGCCCGTGCCATCACCCAAACATTCTTGTTTCTGTTGCTGCTTTCTATGGCAGTGTTAGAAATGGAATATGTTCCACTCTGTTCTGACTCACCAAGACCTTTTACTTGGAACAAAAGGCACTCTCTTCTTTTTAACCTTCCTCTTGTGTAAGAGATGGCGCTGACACGTTTTAGATTTTGATTAAGACCCATTAACAAAAGACACACACACACGCGCAAGAGGTGTGTCGCTTATCTTCACTAGGGTTGCGGGGGTATGCTGGAGCCTATCCCAGCTGACTTTTGGGCGAGACATGTGGTACACATTTGACCGGTTGCCAGTCAATGACAAGGCACATAGAGACAAACAACCTTAACATTCATACCTATAAAGAATTCAGAGTGGAATCAGAAAATGCCAAAGAAAAACCTGTAAGGTTACTTCTTTAAATCACTAAAGTACCCACTCCCCTTATATCTCCCTTTTTCTTATCCTCATATCCTCCAAGTGCCTGAAAAACCTTGCATTTCCCCTCTCAATCTTCTGTGCAAGTAGGTCACAGACTCCAGCAGTGCTAAAAGCCTGATGTCTGCAGAGGAGCTCCTTTAAATAAATCACTGTGTAATAAGCAGATATACATATCGAGATAAGAGACGGGCTGGAGGTGAAGTCAGGTGAATTCAACAGTCCAGCATGCTCAAGTAAAAATATTCAAAGGGATAAGTGGTGCCAACACTGAATGGGCATGCACATCCATGACAGTTTGGTTTAAAGCATTGCATTTTGTGTTTACTGTTGTTTTCCTAAATGACATTGACTAAAATAACATTTCCAGTCGACAACTTCAGAGTTCTTCCACTTTACCGCAATTATTATATTATACTATTTTCCATACTTGTATAACAAGAGCCAGTGCTGGGTGATACAATAAAGTAATGTAATAATAGTAAAGGAACACAACAACAAAAAAAATGTGTTACTTTTCAATTTAGTGGGAATGTACTGGGATACCCCCGTGAAGTGAAAATGGATATACTAAAATAGGTGTAGCAATAATTTCAGTGTGGTTTGGCAGTGTTAGAATCCTCTTTTGACCGGCTTGCCTTGTAGTCCACGAGTCCTTTTGATCCAATGGGGACACAGTGTGGACAGAAGCCGCAATGCGCATTATGTAAAAACACAACATGCAGAATAATGACCAAAGAAATGTGTACATCATGGAAGCAGGTATGAGAGTAGGCAATATAAGGTGAGAAAGAATGTTTCAAAAAATAATTCTCAGACTAGAGTGAGTCACCAATACACGCAAGTCTCATGTAAGCTTTCTGTGTCATTTGTGGAGAGGAACCGGCACAATCCCATTAATGTAATTCAAGGGAAGCTCTAAAAAGAAACTGGGACTGTGTGTAACAAGATAAGGGATTAAAGGCCTGCTGACCTCCACTATCATGTCAGCCTCAGCGGTGCGTCAATTAGAACGGAAATGGTTAGTTATTGATAGAGCCACTGGTACTTGGCATTTTACAGAAAGAAGCAAATTGAATGGTTGATGTTTTGCAGAACTAACCGCACTAATTTGTAAATGTTGCTACTGCTCTGGAATTCTCTAATACAAAGCTATGAAGTCAATGCCCTCTTCCTTTTGACCGTAGTGTTTTTATTTGATGGAAGGGTGGGAAAATGTGGAGATTTATAATAAAATATTAAATAATTACTTATGCCAAACATTGAATTAATCACATCCAATGACGATGGTAATTTTTTTGTTAATTTCCAAATGTTGGCCCTCAAAGACCTGATATTTTTAGTTTTCCAAAGATCTTATCTCCTCTTTGGGCTGTGTTGACAAACCAAGTTATTCATTCCCCAATATTGATCATGACTGCTGTGTCAAAGCTGACAATTTGTTTGCTAATGTTGTTGCTAATCTGCTAACTTCACCTCATGTGCCCCTTATGCCTTTGTTGTACTTTAGCTTACGGATTTTATTTGAAAAAATGTTTATTTCGGATAAGACGGACATGATCAATCAAGCAAATAAAGAACCAGTGGAGCATCTGTTACCCCAACTATTACAAAATGAAAAAAATATAAAGTATAAATTCTAAAGCCTATTTACTCGGTATGTCAGCACAGACTGATAAATGACCCTGATGATGGACATGTGACCTCCAGGAGTTGGCTGTACTTTGTGTTCATTTGTTATACCCTCTGTTAATTTGTTTCCAGACGGCTACT
The DNA here is from genome assembly GCF_030265055.1 of Doryrhamphus excisus. Taxonomy (NCBI): domain Eukaryota; kingdom Metazoa; phylum Chordata; class Actinopteri; order Syngnathiformes; family Syngnathidae; genus Doryrhamphus; species Doryrhamphus excisus. The sequence goes on along the minus strand of NC_080466.1, from coordinate 7,550,650 downwards.
GGCTACAAGCCTCTGTCTAAAGAACACGACTCAGCCACTGCAGACAATGACAGGATGATCTAATGGAATTAAGGCGGCTTTGAGCTGAAATAGATCGCCACCTTAGTCCTTCCCTGGCCATGCTATGCTAGCTATTTTTAAATCCCATTGACGCAGAAGAACTGGCCTCTTAGAGGGACTAGACACGAGCCATGGATGTTATAAATGGACGTAGACCAAGCGATCAGAGGAGGAATCAAGACAGGACACAACACATCAAACACAAGGTGTGTCTTCCTGCCTCAGGACAAGCATCAAACCCACATAAGGCCAGCCGGTGAAGTTTGTTTCAAGGGAAACAACCAGCCATGGAACACGAGGCTCAAACAGTGGCCGCCACAGCAGCCTTCGACCGGGACTCATTCCCCAGGAAAGCCTTGAGGGCGGCCCCAAGAGGAGCATCGTCTCATTTCGTGGGGAGCTCCATTATCATCCTGTCATCGTTTGCGGTGTCCACTTTGGCTATGAACTGCGGGAAAAAGATCCAGGAGTCTCGGCACAAAGCTAGTGACATCTAGCCGCAGCAAAACAGGTGGATTCTGTTTAGTTGACTGTAGTGCAACATGTGCAACGTGTCATCATACATTTTGGTGTCTTCTGTGGTTAGTGTGGACTCATGAAGAGGCAAAGGATTCGCTTGAGAGCAAAGAACAGCAACTGGATGGGATTTTGGCAAAATTTGGCAACCATCTCAAGGACCAACGCCTTAAGACACTGCAAAAAAGGAACGGTATCTTGTCATGTCACGATGCCTCCTCTTTTGTTTACCTCACACCTGTACCCACTAGTCTCCATGGTAAGATGTCAAATATAGCGATTGTAGCTATTTAAAACAAGACAGGGGTCAAACCTCAAAATGTCTACTGTATTAAATGTGTTTAACACATAAGAGCCAAAAGCCAGCATTTTAAGCTGATATTTTTGTCTCTTATAAAATGATGCTGTTTCTGTATTAGATTTTTTTCTGAATCTAATCCAAATGTTTACTGAAGCAATCAAGTCACCTGCCTGCTTCTACCATTAATTGTTTGATATCACCAAGTGAATGGTTTTTCACTCGTATAGTGCTTTTCCCCCCTCCAAGGCCAACAAGGCACTTCAAAACTTAGCACATTTATCTACTGATAACCAGCATCAGGAGCAACTGTGGGTTCAGTATCTTGCCCAAGGTACTTCGACAGGATCACAGGAGGACGGCGTATCAAACACGCAACCTTCAGGATGGGAAACGACCACTCTACCACCAGGGCTATGTCACCCCCATCGAGCAATCATCTTCAAGAATATCTAAATGTATTGTGCAACTCATTTTTACAATCAGTGAGTGAGGATTTATTTCAATATCAAGTGTTTTTAGTCAGCCATGTAAAACTATTCTAAAAAAGTAAAATTGCATTTCCGTGCTGCCACTAGAGAGCAGTATCTGTATTAAAAACAATACATCTACCAGTATTTAAATGTTTTTCTCTTTCAGAAAAGGGATGTTTAAACAAACATTAAAAATACACACACAAACAGGACACAAATAAAGATATTTCAACAGTTGTGTTTTGAGTGGTGATGAAAGCAATAACAAGACCTTCAATTGCCTCAGAGAGTGTTGATGCTCTTCAGCCTCCGCTCGGTGAAGAAACGGTGTGTCTGTGTTTGGTTGTTGCTGCCACCTGGTGCACTGAAGTATGACAACATGGACCTCTTGGCTTGCCGCTGCGCTGCCTTCTCTCCATCCTCGTCATCGTCCCTGAGGAGGGATTGAATACGGGTTGTGGTAAACACTCATCTCCTGGGGTCAAATGTTTCAATTAGAAATCTAATTTTGGCTTTCACACATGAGCAGATACAAATGTTTGAATCAAAACCAGAGCTAATTTTGAAGCCTCTTTTCCTTTTTTGTCTGTCATGGGAAAAAGCAGAAAACTTGTTATGCTTTGAATTTATCAACTCCGCCAAACACGTCCTTCCCACTTTAAGGACCATATACCACCAAGGGCTAGGACACAGTGAAGAGTGTTTTAATTCTGGTTAATAAATCATCCTTAATCTCTGCATACTCCTCTGACCTAAAGTAAAACATGTTGTGAAGCACTTACCAGTGGACGGTCACCCCCTTGGAGTCAATTAAGGCTTGGGCCGTGCTCCAGCTGAAGCGCACAAACTGGGGGTAGCCAAACAGTGGATCCAAGTACTTCAACAACCACGCTTTGGTCTTTGGGTCTGCGAGTTAAAACATGTGGCATCAGAAGGCTATCTCAAACACTACACAGGAAGCGTGCCATTTTGTTACGCCAAGTGTTACCATTTGGGTATCCTGAGCCATAATCAGCATCCACCTCTCCCAGGTCCTCAAGGAAGGTCCAGTTCTTCACAGCATGGTCCCTGGCCACCTGATCAGCCAAACACAAGCATGACATGACACAAATCAAGATATGGACACATGAAAATGTTAAACTCTCTCTCTAAAAATGTACTGAAAAGGCTTAAGTACATCTATGTGACTTTTGTTACTTCTCAAAAAGGCAATCATCATAATGTATCTTTTTTTTTTTGTCCCGTCCAGCCATTGGGGCAGATATTATTGTTGATCTAAATGCCCTTACATGCTAGACAGATTTGCTCTGTGTCAGGAAAGGTGTTGGCTACAACTTCCCTGTACCATGAAATTTTATTTGCCGTTATTTGATGTTTTTGTTATGCGCATTTGGAGCGACCGGACCGGAGCAAGAAGAAACACAGAAAAGAAGAGTAGAGAGAGAGAGACAAAAACAGCAGCAACAACAATTCCCATAACAACAACAGTGACAAACAGGACTGCATCAGTTAAATGTCAATGATGGCTAAGGGTCACAATGGAGATGATATCAGTGAAATGAAACAGTCCAATTTACCAGGGGCTTATCATAATGTATCTTGAGTTGACAAGAGACTGCAAAGTTATAACAAGCATAAAAGCAGCTCCAGGACAAAGTACGATGCTGTGGGTCTGACCTTAGCACAGATACTGGCTGCACTGACAATTGGGAAGAGGGAGTCAGCTTTTGGCCTCACTGTCACATTGATGCCTGGGAACAGCTTGGAGAGCTTCTCCTCGTACTTCTCAGCAGGGCCAACTGTATCCACAAACACCTGCAGAGAGACTGGCGTTAATTCCCATTGTTTTATTGTGTGGGTGCTCTGACAATTTTCCTTCCTGGATTAAAACTGCAATTCGATCAGCCTATCCATATATACAGTGGATTTACTCACATTCCCGATGCAGCATGCAAGGTCCTGCAAATTGTGTTTTTTTGTTTTTTTTTGGTGGGAGGTTACATCATTTTTTCTGCTTGTGCAACCTCACCCTGGCTAGCCACCTCCACACCTCCACATTCACCAGCCCAGAACATAACATCCACAAAAAGCATGGACCGTTTCACTTTTGAGGTTTTTGTATAAAACAATATAAAATTGAGTGTCCGGGGTTACGATAACACAGAGGGATAAACCAGAAGTATTATAATGATAACAAGAGAGCAAGATTGTTAAGTGAACATGACAGGCACTAGGTCAAAAACAAGCTGGCTAGCTGCCACTAGAGAGGCAGTGAGTGCCAGGCAAAATGTGTAAACAAAGTCTAATGACACCAAAACATGAGCACAGGCTTAGCCTGTGACAAGCTGTCCTCAAATGACTCCGCATTTTACAACTTATTTTTTATTCTCACGATAATTACAAACAAAGTGAACATCAACACAAGATGGGTCACGTACTTTTATCTGTTTCACTTGTGCAAGTGCTAACGATTCTGGTGCATGCTCATCAGAATATAGTGTTTATGATACTTTAAATTGAATTCAAAAAATTATGGTCAATATGTGCAAATATAATTAGTTGTGTATGTATCTAAATAGTGTATATATCCACTCATACAACATATTACGTAACATTGTTAAACCCTGGCCCTACTTGTAAATATAAAACACTTACATACCTCTGTGAGCTGTACGCCACTGTCCAATGCAAACTGAACTAAACCAATGGCTGCATCATGTGATAGGGTATTCAGGTTGCATTTTGTCCTTAAAAAAAGACATGTTGTTAGAACACACACAAGGGCACGTGTACTGGATTGCACTTTACAAAAATACCTCTGTAACATACTGGTGGAGATCGTGTTAGGAGACAGAATGTGCAAGGCCCAACCGATTAAACTTTTGCTCTGATCCAGTTTCTGGAACAGAGTCTCTCTTTCTGCCTCTGATAGCGTTTTGGAATCTGTTCAAAAACACATGTTAAAATGAAAGACAGCATATGCTGCGCATATACATACTCTATGGTTTTATGTACTATATCGCTGTACAGGGAGTAAACTCTGCATTGTCGATGCACTGCACCCATCTCAGTTTGGAAGTTTAATTGTCACACTATTATAAAAAGAAGTTAACCAACATTGTCATTAAATAGAAATGCTGCTGTTCAGTAAGTGGCATTTTAGATGTCAAAACCAAAGACAGCTGGAATAGGCTCCAGCACCCCCGCGACCCTCGTGAGGATAAGCGGAAGAAAATGAAAGAATGAATGAAAACCGATGCTAGTGTGGATGTTGTCATATGTAAATATCTGGGATGCCGGCCCGTACACAAGTACACAAACTCAAATATAGAAATCCACAGTATAATAAAAACAGAAAGGAATATGTCCTAAATGAGTTGAGATGTTAGTGTCTTAGCATTACCTGCCACTTTCAAGTCCTTCAGCTCCTCTTTTTTGGAAACCGGACAGAAGCAGATTCCATACACCATTGGCCCTGAACCACAAACATGACACTAGTACACTGAATTCCAAATATTAAATGAAAAATAAAAGTATCACACAAATGGGTGATAAAAAAATGCCAATACATGCACACCTACTGTGTTGCCTGTGCTATTAGTCCTGTGTCAAATACACTACATGGTGTGATGAAGTTTATCACACACCTCAATGAAACATGGGGCAAATGCGCAGCAATGTCCAAACACTCAAAACACAGAAACGATCCACAACCAAAAGCACACAAACAGCACACACTAGCAGCATGCGTCTTTTATTTCGGATCATTTCTATGCTTGCAGTTGCCTTGGAATCAACTTCCGGGGACTGACAAGCACATGCATGTGATATTTGAGCAAGATTGCTTGAAAAAGATTACCACCATCACCGGCACTAAAGATACTTAAAAATTAATTGGCCTTAAGTCACTGACCATTTGTTGAATAATTTTAAAAAAAAGGATATCTGTGAATGTGTATCAAATTCGTCCAGAGAGATGCAATTTTAAGAATTACTTTTAATCATATTTTCCAGAATCAGCCTAGTGCAGCCCAAGTGATGAAGATGCAAGAAGAGGACAAAGTTTTATATACAGAAAAATGTTATCAGACACCTTGTTATAGTGTAAGTAGATTTGATTTAGTCATTAAAAAAAACATCAAACCAGCAGCGATATGATTAGATTGGCTCCAGTCAACTTTAAAGCAGAAAAAGTTGGGAGAATCCTTGCACTGACACACACCATCGGGTGTCCTAATTTGTTCACATGCCAAGATAGAGTTGAAAGGCGTAGACATATTTCATGCAAGAAGTTAATAAATAACATACCCAGAACAGGTCCTCTGCCAGCCTCGTCGATGCCCAGGCAGCAGTCTTCAGTTTTACAGATATCAGGAATGATGGAAGCCAGCCGGCAACTGACGGAATTATCCGCGTCAAAGGCACTGATATCCATGACTGCTGATCAAGAAGACATTTAGCGTACATGAAACAACGCCATGTTGATAATTCCTTGTACATAGGACAAACGGATTAGCTAATGCTTTTGGACGGCTAATGTTGCTAGTCCATGAAGCACATTAGTTTTACTCTAACTGCGACATTAAGAGTTCAATTGTTATTTCAACGGCTACTATAACGCGAGATGAAACGCGTATATCCATTAAAGTCAACCCAGTCTTACCTTACAGGTCAGAAACACTACTTTTCAGACTTAAAGTTGCATTATTTATGTTTATATATGACAGGAAACTCCCAAGCAGATTTCGCGCCTCACGATGACGTCACGCACATCGACACCAGATGTGTATTATACTGCCCCCCGAAGGCCTGGAGTTATACCTGCAGGCTGCAACTATCAAGGATGTTGAAGGTATGTTTTGTTGTGGGTGCATTTGTTTCGTTTTTACTCAAATATATTTAGAAAACCATGGCTCATATGTCCTCACACCTTTGTTTTAACTATTTTAATGTGTAATAATTTTATTGTTGTTGTGTTGTCCATACATTCTCCAAAAGTTCCCCCAAAATATGCCTAATAAAATCCGCCTTATTTAGATTAAAAGGACTGGATGCAACTGGCTCCAAATTCATTTTTTTGAAACCAAATTATATGAGAACACCGCCACCAGAAAGTTAGCAATGGTGGTTTAAAAGAACAGATTGTACACATTTGTTAAGTAGTTTTCAAAATTACAAATTACTAACTTGTACCCAAGTTATATGTCCGCAGCATGGGCAGATACACAAAAGCAGTCAAGCATTCAAGCAGTCAACAATTTGGAGTTATTTTGTGGTTCTAAGTTATATCTTCAGTGATAGTGTTAACATTATTAGTTAACTCTACCAGATTGATATAATTAGCTGACAACAAACATTCTGTAGCTATAGTGGACATGTGTGTTACATAGTTTACTTCCCCAACACAAGGGATATAATGCTTGCATATGTTCAAATGTTAGCGCCCTCTAGGAAGCTAGAGAACCCCCCTGCATACAGTCCTATTAACTTGCTTGTAGGCATTGGACAAAATGCATCTGAAGTCCCCCCCAGTGAAGGTCCATTTAAGTTAATTTTGTCAGACATGCATTTATTCAGGTGGAGAGGAGAGGGCAGCGTGAGAGGAAAGCCATTACTGGACTGAAATTGGCCTGCTTTCTGGACTCTTAACACTCTCCCTTTCTCTTGCTTTCTAGCCTTCTCACTCGCTGAAAGACTCTCTTTGTCTTTTTTTGCAGTAAAACACAGTCCCCAGCCGATTAAATCGAGGAATTAGTCTTCAAATGTAGCCTACTGTGCACACAAACGCACTAAACAGCTTAGGTTGCTGGGGCACTGATTGTGTTATTATTACAGTTCACACGTCAGCAGCGTGCTTTTAATTTACTTTGCTACTGCATGAAATATAAAATGTATATTCTACATGTGCAATGCAATAATGAAGAAAATTCCTTACGTATTTTTTTATAAATAAGGTGATTTAATAGATGACAACAATATTTCAACATTGCTTTTTCTTGTAAGGAAGCAAAATATTCAATATATGGCAACACTTTACAAAACTATTCGGAATTATACAAAAATGGAGGAAGCAATAGGTGTGACATCATTAACATAACAAACAGTAACTGCATGGTAAGAAGGTCAGTATACAACGATAAACTATGCATTATATAGAAAAGGTAAAACCCATGGTAATGTCTATTATTCACATTGCCCGAGAGGAAGCCTGTTTTGGGCTGCTCTATAGGAGAAACCGTGAAGTAGAACACATGCAGAACAACCATACATGTGATTCCACATAATCCTTAAGTAGGACCCAAAGCTGGCCAATTATCTTAAGGGATTTGATTGAGACTTTGTACTATAGTTCATTACAACACGTTAGAACTCAAATGTGAATCAGCAAATCGTTAAAAAGCAAGGAAAAAAAGCAAAATAGTTCATGGAAAGTGGAGTTTTTCCTCTGCTAATGGCACAAAATGACAATGACAGTTGAGGTAAAGTGTCAAAGACGGAGCAAAAAAGCTGAAATATCTTTTTTTTTAAGAGCTCTCTTTCCCTCTCATATTCCTATATTGTTCCCATAAATGCTTCAGATCAGCAAAAGTAGTAAAGAACAAGACACACAGAGACGGACAATTGTTATCTACAGAGAAATTAGGTCGCAATTAGCTGGCCACTGAAAAGAACCCTTAAAGGAGCATTGTACTCCCGGAGCAGTGGTGAAGCTGTGTAAGTGTTATAATGTCAGTCACAATAAAGTTACACTCTACCATAACAATACTACTCATATAAAATAACACAAATCAATCCAAAAAGTCTCCTTTAGTTTGGTTAATAAATGGGATGATGTCAGTGTGAACCTTGATGAGATATCTACATAACATTGATTCATTCCTCTCCACTTGCTGTACATCTTCAGTCATACATTCCTGATGGCACTCATTTTCTAAATGTATTTTTATGATTGGCTGCAGACCCACACTGAGCGTGCCCCCCCCCCTCCCCCATGGATGCATTTTATCAGCTAAAAAAGTAAAAACCTCTAATTTTACAACAATATGGTCATGGACATACATACGCATACACATCAGGCAAAGCAATTACACACTCTAGCAAACAGATCCTCTCACACGCTTCCCATATCTCCCTCGACTCCACCTCTCCACCCCTCCCCTCAGGGTCTTGTGAGTGTGGTGTAAACAGGCTGCTCCCAGTGTGTGGGACTGTGGGAGGGAGCGACGCTGGAAGGGTCTCCTATGGTGGTGTACAGAGGCCTCTGTGTAGGCCCCATGTAGGAGAAGGCTGAATACAGCCCAGGGGCTTGACTGGAGTGGGCATAGTATGCCCCAGGCGCCTGGTGGTCTCCGTACTCAAACTGAGCTCTGGAGGCCAGCGAGGGGAAAGCGGAGCCGTAGTGAGGGAGGCTGAGCGGGGTGTAAGTGACGTGAGTCCCCGAGGAGGGCGACGACGAGGTCTCGGCGTAGTGGCTCGCAGTCGCTGACTCGCTTTTGATCTGGGGCTTGGACGGGTCAGAGGACGATGGCGAGGCCTGAGGCTGCTGCTGCTGCTGCTTGGAGAGCCAGGCCGAGTGGCCACTCGCTGCGGCCAGGGCATAGGCGTAGGATGAAGCAGATGATCCCGAAGCGGGCGTTCCGGGTGTGCCCTGGGGGTGGCCGTTGGGGGGCAAGTACTGGTCAAACTCGTTGACGTCAAAGTCGATGTTGGCCATCACCTCGTGGCTGATCTCTCCAATATCCATAGTGCCAAAATCGATGTGGGGCTTAGAGCTGGTTGACGAAGTACCGCTGGACACCCCTTCTCCCCCTCCACCGAGGGCTCCCCTGGATCCCCCTGATGCTCCGGTCGCTCCCTCCCTTTTGCTGTCTGACAATTTGCCTGACTGGAGCTCTGTCTTTGGGGTGGTAGGGGGTGTGGGGGGGCTGTGACCCTGACCTGGATGGAAAAAAAGCAGCAAATTAATGTGATGTATCTACATAAAGGATATGGTTAATTAATAATGACTAGATTGGTGGATGGATCCAATAAATCGGTTTGGTAGATGTATACTGTCATGTCTACTGACACTGCACTTCCTGTTTATGTCAACAAGGCAGAAGTGGAGAGTTTTTGCCTGATTTTGACACCCCCCCAAATGTTAGCCAAATCCCCACACTAGTCTACTAAGATGGAGTGCCACCTACTAGCAGAGTGATGGTGATGATGGTGGTGATGGTGGTGCAATTCGCCCAGAGGGGAACCGGCGCCGCCACTGTGCTCCAGATGCAGGCTCTTGTAGTGTGACTGGGAGTGGCTGGCCCCTTCTTCCCCCGGGCTGTCTGACTCATTAGCAGGCGTGAGTTTGCCGTTTTTGCGTCTCCGGGGCTGGTACTTGTACTCCGGGTAGTCCTTCTTGTGCTGTTTCCTCAGCCTCTCCGCCTCCTCGATGAATGGCCTCTTGTCACTCTCGTTGAGCAGTCTGCAGGAAGGAAAACAAGGAGCGATTTTTACTCTCGTAAGACCCCCGAGTTAATGTGGATGTTGGAAATGTGTGCAAATAAGACGCGTTGGCGCCGTGCGTAAATGGAGACGCATGCGTAATTGAAGCACAAATTAAACGGGCTCATACAATCAACAAGCTTAGTTGGCTGTTTGTCTTTTTGCGTCCACCAATCTGGCCTCATCGTTTCCTCGTTTTTGGCGCAAATTGCACAGGAAATGAAGTGCTACTGTATGGCTACTGTGTTCTTTCACAAACCTCCACAGTTTGCCAAGGGTCTTGCTCAGCTCAGCGTTGTGCAGGTGGGGGTACTGGTCGGCCAGCTTCCTCCTGGCCGCCTGGGCCCACACCATGAAGGCGTTCATGGGACGCTTGACGTGAGGCTTGGCTTTGTTTCCGTTGTTTACGCGCACCGGCATGGGCACGAGAGTCCAGTCGTAGCCGTCCAGAACCTGACTCACCGCCTCCCGGATGCCGATGGGGAATCGATCGTCCTCCTCCTCCGACTTCACCACGGACCTGTCATCTCTGCTGCCCTCCGCTACGCAGAGCGCCGTCAGGTGAGACGCAGGCCCGGTTAGAGGTGAGTCGTGGCCGGGTGGTGCTCCGGCATGGGACGGGGATAGGGAGTGAGCGTCGTCCGAGCCTCCGGGGCTCAGCTCCGCTTCAGACAAGCTGTGCTCCTCTCCGGACATTTTTTAAAATTACTTTTTAACACTTCACAATGAGTTGGAAAGTAGTAAGTAATTAAAAAGATATTTTTATGGACGTCTGTGAAGCTCCCTGTTATGAGAAACTATTTAATACAAAGCCATACTGATGCGTAAAATTGTCCAGATCCTTTTTACGCATGGGAATCTGCTACACCTGCGGAAGAACATATGAGAAGCTAATTATACGTCTATATAACATTTGAATTAGTGTCCATAGTACTTGTTGATGGAAACTGACTATTTGAACGAATGCAAATAATACACATTTAATGAAATCGGGAAAATATCAACTGGTAGATCAATATCATTTAGCACTATAAGTCTTATTTATTTCAATATTATAAAAAAAGACATAACTTACCAATTTAGCCGTGCAGTGGTTCAACATGGGAGTGTGTGTGGTGCTGGCCGTGGAGCCGATGAATGGCTGCTCTGTGTGGCGACACCGGAGCTTAAAGAGCGCCTTGTGAGAAGGACTGCGAGAGGGAGAGAAAAAAAAAGTAGAGATTGAAAGTAGAAAACATTCCCAGAGAGGCAGCATTCCAGCACACAGTCAACCCCGCCCCTTGCGCAACCCTGATTCTCTGATTGGCTCTCACCTCGCACGGCTGCTCGCCGATTGGACAAAGAGCAAAGGATGGCGTTTCATACCGGCCTGTATGTAAAATCGCTGCAGCAATTCCAACAGTGAAGAGGTGAGATTTGACATCACAGTCGCTTTAAATGACTCCACAGTGGGCCCATTTAGAGGCAAGGAGAAGGCCAGCTTTGTTGCAAGTGTTGACACGCTGCATCAAACAAATAAACAATCATCTACTGACTTATTACCTTCTTGCGGCCACATTAAATCAGAAGGGAGGGGGGGTTAAAATACCTCCAAAAGGAGGGTTCTCTGTTTTGATTGGGCGTCATGGAGGAAATGTTGAATTACAGGTCTCACAATTAACATACGTTATTAAAAATGACAAATAAATGAGTGTGGAACTGTCCACACTAGTCCTGTTATTAATGTCAATTCAATATGCATTGCTTCAGATTGTAGATACACGTATTGCATGAGAAAGAAGTGATCTTTCGTATATTTTCATAATTAAAAAAAAAACGAATGGATGGGTTTGAATGCAGGTAAAGGTGCTGCATAAAAGCTGAGATATATGTAATTATATGCTGCATATATTATATATATATATATATATATATATATATATATATATATATATATATATATATATATATATATATATATATATATATATATATATATATATATATATATATATATATATATATAATCTGCAATAGCCATATTATAATCATTTATATCCCTGTACATATTCTCACTGTATTATAGTCATAGCCTGTTTAGTTTGTAGATCTGTCCATTTTTTTCTGCATTTACTTACTATTAAGGTACTTATAAAATTGCACTTCTGGTTGGATGCTAACTGCATTTTGTTGCCCAGTGACATGAGCAATAACAATAAGTTGAATCTAATCTAATCTAATATATGCATGTATGCACATGGGCATATACAGATATTTATTATTAGATATGTATTATTAAAAAAAACAAATGTTAAATGTCCCCTAAAATGTCATTTAAAACACTGGTATGCACAGACAACAAACGACGTTTTTTACGGAAGTGATTGAGTAGAGAACTCAAGTAAAGAAAGTGTTGTTTACAAGGTAAGATGTATTTCTTGTTTATATTAGGACATCACCTATCCATCTATTATTACACATTAGGTATTATTTTCTGTCTTTATTACAAAGTGTCAAGCTAATATTGAATACAGAAACACGTATTCCCCTTTGGGCATGTTGAATCACGTCAGTGTAAACTCCTGACTTCTTTAATATAAGTTTGTTAGGCATGGTTGGAAGCAACTATACCACAATGTTAGTAGTGTATTTATAGATTCCGGTGCTGACGGGGGTGATCACATAAGTAACTGCGGGGATTTTACATAGGAATTGATTTAATTGGAATGTTCCTGTTCCTGCACGCAGAGCGAAACTGATGCTGTAAGTCTCAGCGTGATGGAGGATTTGTACACGCTTTAAGGCCACAATTTGTGCAGATAAAGCACGGCCTGCGTGAGTCAGGGAGCGCACACGCACTCTCACGCACGTACACACGCACGCACGCAGGCGACGCAGCTAGCCACTGCAACAATGAATCTTGTGTCCCCTCGGCCCTCTCTCATGGCTCTCGCTTCTTCTTTCTTTGCTTTCTTTGTCTGCATCTCAGGTGAATTGTAGCCATGTGATCAAACGCCCAAGCCTCTATCCATTAACCCTCGTAAATGAAAAAATGGGGAACAAAAAGCAGTTTTGTGCTGCAAACATGAAAAAAAATGATAACAGAGAGCGATGTGTGCGTCTTTCTCCCCTTATGTCCGGGCGTTGACACTGGTCGTGCACACAGAAAATCCTCCTCAGCATGACTGGATGTCTCTTGCCTCACTCTGCGACACTTCTTTTTTTGCACATTTATCTTTCTTTTCGCGCATCACCTGGATTTATAATGACAGTGGAGTGAAGAGGTTTGGTTTTAAAAGGTGAGGGATGCAGGGGGTGGGGGGGGGGAGGGTGTGGGGTGCGGGGGGATTCAGCCTGCACCCCATCGATCAACTGGTATCATCGGACCATGCAAGGCCTGGAAGTGAGTGTTGTATTTTGTTTGCGTGTTAAAGTGTATGTGATTGCCCTTGTTAGGTTGAGTTGGAGCAGTGCACGAGGGAGGAAGCTTGCGGTTTTGCGCAGAGAAGTTGACTTAATGCACTTGGATGTGCGCGACCCCCAGGGAGCAAGTTGGGGGTCTGTGCTCGCTGTAATTGCATTTGTCATGAAGTGGAAGTCATTTATTTACTATTTGAAATGACGTCAGCGTGGCTCCATGTGCCTTTTTTTTAAAACAGCAATTCGTTAATAGGAGTTTTAATTCGTTTCTGTCCTGCAGCTTCATCATGTGAGGATGTTTATTTGCATCAATTCACTATTATGGCACTATTATTTGAAATTGTGGAAAGTATTCAAAAATGTGAAATGTTCAGAAATATTTAGGTGTACGCTACTAAAATAGAAAAAGTGCAGTGATCGAATGCATTGTTGTTCATTTTTATTTTTCCCCCCAGCATCCTATAAGTGATTCTGGTAAATGTTGATAAACGGCCTATCTCCTTTTTTCGTAACGTAGGCCTTTATTTGTTTCATTTTTTCAATTTCTTTCACCACTTTCGTTCAGAATGTATTAAAATAACATCCTCAAAATTCGCAAAAAAACCAAAACCCATACTAAAATATAGCAATACATGTCAGACTTTAAATGTGCATACATTATTATGACTTTTTTTGTTGCATTTAAAAAAAAACACGGCTTAACACGTTTATATTATCATTTCAATTCCCAGAAATAAAAAATAACCAGTTTGACAGAAGATGACATGTTTTTTTTTTATCTTAGCCTGCAGGTTGTTGTTTGTCAAGCTGTAACACAGACCTTTAAAATGCATTTGTTTGTGAAAATAATATTACATGTGATAAGCATTACACGTCCAAATCATATAAAAAAAATCCAAGTATACTGAATGAAACTAAACTATACATAAACTCTTATCTTGCCAGATCTAAACAACACATAATGTAACAGAATCGAAATTAAATAAATCAAACTCGACTACTCAAACTTAAGGCCATGTTCTTTTAACAAGTGTAAAATATAAATTCACCACTATCATATAAGAAATTCCACCCATCAAAGCTAAACGCTTTAAATAAACTTAAATTATAAGTTTAACTTAAATTTCATGACAAGAGACAAAAGTAACTCTAATCTGCATCTAAATTAAGATAAACTAAATTAAACAAAGTAAACTTAACATAATGTAACTCTTCTCAACTCATCCATATACCTCCACTTACCTTTTCCGGTGACTGAGTTTAGGAAAGAGGAGGGGTAGACCCTGGACACTAGATTAAGGGTGTCCAAAGTCTGGCCCTGGGGTCACTTGCAGCCCACATATCCCTTTTATTGGCCTTCTTCTAAAAGGGAAAATTTTTTAAAGAAAACCCAGCAAAAGCAGCATATAAAAGTGATGGTAAAAAAAGCCTGGTTTGTAATAAGTAAAGTAATAAAGTTACACCCATAATGCTTTCATCATTAAATATTAGACTACTTTAAAAGGGAATGTTATAAGCAAATCAATACAAGTTCATTCATTAAGGTTTGTGTCATTTACTACAATGTTAATATCAATGTCCATATACATGACATCGTCATAGAATAATGTGAAATGATGAACAAATTTATATTTATTCAGACTGATTTTGCTACATTCATAATGTCTGGGGCACGAGATAAGCATTCACCGCGTGCTAGCTCATATTAACTCATTTTCTCGCACTGAAAAGGGGAAGGAATGTGTTCATGTTTGACATAAGGGTTGTGAATGATGGGCAAAATTTCCCCAAAAGTTTAAAGCTGATCATTTTAACAATGTGCAGTTACTGGCCTCCATTCTTGTCAGTGTAAACTGAACTAAATTCGTTTTAGCTCAACCCCGATACACTAAATCGACAATGTGACATACCATAGCTCAGGCTAGTTCAGCTAAAGGTTCATGACAATAAAATAAACGCAACAAAAAAACACAATTAAACATAATTATTAAAAATACTGTACACCTGTACCGTAAACTGAAGTTAGCTAAGCTCAGCCCAGTTAAAGTAATAACATAGTAACGTGATCTTAGCTCAACATGGCCAAGTCAATAACATGATTTTTAAAACGATCTTTATGTATTTTAAACAGCCTCAAGGTGAATGAGTGGTTAGCATGTTGACCCCACAGTCAGGATATGGAGGGTTTAAATCTTCATTTAGGCATCCCTGTGTGTTGAGTTTGGATGTTCATGACTGGTGACCCCCCTTGCTGCCTCTTGCCTGGAGTCATTTGGGATAGGCTCCAGCTTACCCGTGACCCAAATGCCTGTGTGAGATGGTTGTTCAGGGCCCCTGAGGGAGTGGTGGTGGTGGCAGTAACTAGGGAAAATGGAAAATAGGGCTCACATGGTGCATCAGTGTCTGCACTAACCTGCCATGTGACTGCAGTAATGGGCCTCTCCATATCGGCACACACACACACACCATTACTGTGTCACAAGAGTCTGTGTCTTGCTGCTCCTGGGGGGGAGGAGAAAGGGAGAGGGGAGATGGAATGACGAGGTCTCATGATCTGCCTGAAGGTCAAAAGGTCACTCCTCAGGTGCACATCAAATAATGGAAAACCCTTTTTTTTAGTGTGTGTAATCAGGTTGCAGTCAGGGGATACACTCACCTAGTCCAATGAGAGCTGCAAATTCATCATAACAATGCTGACTGACTGACTGATTGACATGGTGCCATGGTTGTAGTTTTTCATTTTGGTTATCTGATACAATACAGCAATATTATGGGGAAATGTAGAAATGCAGAATAAAACTACAAGCAAAATAATAAAGCTATTGTTATATGAATACTTCTCAGTCAAAACCAAACATTATGACCAATACTATGTTTTTACCAAAGCTGGACATATGTTACCTTTTTGTTCACACATTAAATTATGGCTCTTCCATTCCGCTTTTGTTAATATTGCAGTTTTTACTAATACGATTTATTATTAGTGAATAATGTCCTAAAACATAGACAGTATTATATACCTTATTATATTTTATATGAAGGTGTATTCATGAGCCGCACAGTGGCCTAGTGGTTAGCCAGGAGTTAGTCAGGAGATCTGGAAGATCTGGGTTCAGGTCTCTGTTGTTGTTGTTTTTTTTTTTAGGTATGAATGTGAGTGTGAATGCTTGTTTGTCTATATGTGCCCTGTGATTGGCTGGCGACCAGTCCAGGGTGTACCTCGCCTCTCGCCCGAAGACAGCTGGGATAGGCTCCAGCATACCCCCACGACCCTAGTGAGGATAAGCTTCATAGAATATGGGTTGGGTTGGCAGTTAAGTAACTTACGATATACTGTATTCAGCAGCCATGACATAACAAAACATCTGCAATCATTTGGCAATCGCCTCCACGCTGCTCAAAAGAGGAGTTCAGAACATTCAGAGAGGTTGTCCCATTCTATTCAAAGGGTATTTAAAGTAGAGAAAGTCATTAATTCATCGTTTCAATTGGTGATTGGGGTTTCATGTCTTACAGTTAAGCAACTTAAGCAATCAGCAAAATATAGCGCACCATTTGGCTACATGCAATAGATGTGCTGTTGATTCAGTCTTCACAACGTCACAACGTCAGATAACACAACAATATTATTGCAACCTATATTAGGGGAGCAAATCCTCAAGTAAATCTTACAGGAAAGCTTGCGATACAATAATATTGTGATAGTTTACAATATTGTCATATAACTTTTATTGCAGTGGAACCTTGGTTTTCACAAGATTCGGTTTTCAGTGAAAATGATGTTTTGGTTATTGTACGGCAAACCCAAACAAAGCATCCATGCGTTTTGTAGGTTCAATCTGTGAAGAAAGTCTGCTCCCCCCTCCCACTACCGAACTCTGTGTGTGCTTCCATTCATCCATTTTCCTCCGCTTAGCAGGATCTGGGTTGTGGTTGCAGCAGTCTTAGTAGGGAAGCCCAGGCTTCCCAGTCCCAAGCCACCTCCTCCAGTTCCACCGGGAGAATACCAAGGTGTTCCCAGGGTAGCTGAGAGACAAAATCCCTCCAGCGTGTTCTAGGTCTGCCTCTGGACCTTCTCCTGGCTGGGCATGCTCGGTACACCTTACCAGGCATCCTCAACTAGCTCTTCTAAATGTGAAGGAGCAGCACCTCTACTCTGAGCTCCTCACCCTATGTCTCAGGGGCTCGCTGCTTCTCCCTTGCAACAACTCCTGAGTGGAACAAGGTCCAGCCCTCTCCATGAGTTTGGTTCCAGAACCCAAACTGTGGGTTGAGGTGAGTCCGACTATATCTTGTCGGAATGTCTCAACCTCTCGCAAAAGTTTGGGCTCCTTCCCCACCATAGTATAAGTGACATTCCATGTCCCAAGAACCATATTTTGGCCGCTGAAGACCAGGTCACCCAGGCGCCCGCTCTCAACCTCCACTCAAAACACATTGCACCAGACCTTTATGCTTATGGGGAGATACCGCGTGGCTTCTTCGGGCTGGGCTCAGCCGGGTCCCACGGGTGAAGTCCCAGCCATCAGACACTCGCCTGCAAGAAAGCCCCTACCCCAGACTGGCTTTAGGGTGAGGCCCCAGTATCTGTGCAGTATCTTCTGAATTCCTCCTGGTCTGGCCCGTTACCTAGGACCTGTTTGCCTTGAGACCCTACCAGGGCATATAGCCCCAGACAACAACATAGCTCCTAGGATCACTCGGGCACTCAAACTCCTCCACCACAATTAGGTGGCGATTCACAATGTTTCCTTCAATAAAGGTTGTTGTCATATTAACGTAATCTTGTTACTTAGTTTTGTTATTTATTATGAAAAGTAACATTGAAAGGCATCCAGTATTCCCTGTGTTGGATGTGCACGTGAATATTGAAATTTTAACCATTTAAGAAAAATCTGGTCTGGAACATGCAGAGTATCTATCTGTATCTGTAACATCTAAGCCAGATGGACCTACCCGGAAGTTCTGATTTACTACAATGTTGTTTTGGTTAATTTTCGGCTTGTCATACTGTAAATGTTTTTAAATAGTACGCTTGCTCGTTGAGCCTGTTGCTTTAAGCTTGTTCACATTCGCCTTGTCAGGTGATCGGTAAACTTTGTGGGACACATGTTTTCACACTGCCCTGCAGATGGAAATAACAACCCACAAGACGTTATACCGTGGAAAAGCATGCCAAGGTGGCAGCAAGTCAATTCACATTTCTACTGGTAGCAGCTTAGTGCTGGCAGCTAATGCAGTGTGGATTCCTAACTGAAGCAAAGTGATCTGTTGTAGCTATCACTGCCAGTAAAAAATATATCATCCCCCTGACAACACAACATTAGTTCATGTTATTATTATCGTGGAGATGTCACTTTCTTTGCATGTTTTCTTGGCTGTGCTTGTTTGCATTTGGTTGCCGGTGTCACTCGTAAGTGTTTTGTGAATTGCTTGCAAAACATGGATCCTCTTTCTAGCCTAGCTTGCAGTCATTTGTAGTGAATCCATATTTTTGACTAGGTCTATTTTGGGAATCTTAAAAAAATAGTATTGGGATCCATCCCAAGGCTAAATAAGGAGTGATCTCGACTCCATGTTTTTTTTTCATTTTGCAGTCACTTACTGACTTGTGGCCGTTTTTGTGTGTGTGTTAATCATGGTTATAACAACTACAGTATGCTCAAAGATGTTGACAACAAGTGAATGTAATTATTGTGTTATTTACATAACATATCAATTTCTAGTCTTTGCTGTGAGCTCATGACTGCATGTTTGAATCGGGTTCCTGGAACGTGTTCTGGTCAAGATGCCCTGTCTCACACTCTGGAGGGTGTGACAAAAATCACCACTTCATTTCACAGTTGTTATTTCTTTTTAATCAATGACAGAAGTATGACAAAATGTTTTATTAAATGAGTACTTTTTTTTGTTTTTTCAAACTTTTTGGTGTCATGAGTACTTTAAACGATTATTCTTCAATTTAATCTGTCATTTATATGTACATATATTTTGAATTGTGTTTTGAATTGAAAACTATAATTATTATCCTTTTGGAACGGATTAATGATTGTTTCCTGGCTTTACAAGTATTTTGTAAGAGCATAATGCAAACAACAGTTAGCAATATGTAGTGTCATCTATGGTACTCATCATTGAGGGCTGCATATACTGCATCATTTTGATATTTGATGTTAGTGACAGATACATCAAAATATTAATATTTCATTCCATCCTATTCCATGCTAATGCCAAAACAGCAGTTCAGAACCTTCAAAGACAACAATACATTTTTCCTGCCTATTAGTTAATCAAGGGAATGTGGTCAAATCCCCAGAAACAAGACTTGCTGGGCTTGTGCAGAAACCAGTCAATCTGAGCATTGGGAATACCAAACTATTCCTATGAAATAATGAAAAAAAGCATGATGTGATGAAAATACTTGGACTGTACTGTACTGTAATTCATCCAACAACACATACTGAGAATGTTTTTGTGACCGATGTATGATTGAGGATGACACAGTGGCTCGAGGGCCTGATGTCATCTGGATGTGTGGGCTGTTACGAGCTATGAAAAACAAGGGTCACACTGGGAACGGGTCATAAGATGGTGACACGTGGATGAGGCCCAGGATCTTGCTTCTTTTCTTTTTTTTTTACGTGAAGAAAGCGAGGGATGCAGGTGTTCATAGATTGGAGATGTTTCAGCGAGACGAATAAAAAATGATCCTGCTTTCTGACCTCTGCCACTCCTTTTTTTTCCTCCTCCTAGTTTCACCCGATGAATTAGTGCAGCTGCACTTCTCCTAAATGGGTCCCCCTCTTTTTTCTCTGCAAGTGTATGTGACCCACTATGAATCCTCTCTTTGTGCTCCCCACCACCCTCAACCCTCCAGCTCCCTCCTCCTCCTTCTAGTTTCTTGCCTCCTTTTTAGAGGGGGGGAGAAAGGGACTTGGGTTGCAATGGTGGCAGCACTGGTGATGTGGTGGCCATGGTAGCGATGGAGGAGGCTGTAGGGGGGAGTGGGGTGGGGTGGGGGGGGGGTAGAACTTGTTGGACCACATTCCAGTGCAGCTGTGGAGGCTGGTGCAGGCCAGAGCGCGATCATCATTGCATTGGAGGGCACCATGAATGGACTATTGTTTGGAATCGGCTGATGCTGTTGCTGCGTTCGCATCTATTTGCTACTAAGTTCTTTTTTTTTTCCCCAATGGCCGAGCAGAACAACAAGTAGACAAAGAAGCACATTTAGAAATGTTTTGGGGTGTAAGGGGGCTAACAAGGGTTGGGGATCATCAGTGGAGAGAAAGAAAGACTTCATGTCTTTAGCCTGGGACTCGGATGTTGAACAGAATATGATGGTGGTGATGAAGATGGGTATGATAGCGTCACAAACACACAATGGTGCCATTGAGGACAAATTTATGACGTTTGTGCCCTACAGCCATTCATGCCTGCACGCTTAATTGCCATGCATTTATGGCCTTTTTTAAATCCTTCTCTGAAAATGTAGTAAGATTTTTACATATCATGTTATACCTTAAAGTAGTCTCTACATTAATGTTAACACTCTAATTAATAATGCTAGAAGTCATTATAGTGACCCTGTTTGCCAAATACAATGAAACAATGAAAACTGAAATAATCGGTTTAAGGGTCACACTCACGCCATTGTTATGAACATGATGATCTGATATGATCATCATGTTCATAACATATCATGTTCTGATATGAACATGATATGATCTTAATTAATTATACAGGCATAAAGCAGATCCACATTTTCAGAAAGCTAAAGGATCGGAGTTCATAGAGGACAATTTTTCCCTAAAATGTTGGTCAAATTCCAAATCGTACATCCTCAGATGGCATTCAACATATGAGGTTCTACTCTACTGTGAAGAAATATTAACCACTGTAACATTAATTCAATTAAAAACTATCTTTGAACACTTTAAAAGTAAAGTCAAATCACAAATGTTCTTTCATTATAAATGGTAGCACCTTATTAACATACAATTTTTATTTTGCCAGAGTGAGTCAACACTAAGTAATTTACAATTCCGCAACCTATTTATAAACATGTATAAACACTATTATTATTGTGCACTATCAAGTTTTGGATCATGTTGATAGTTATTTCTGTTTTCTTCAGTTTGATTACAAGTAAATAAAAAACATTGTTAGAAACCCAAGGTCTTTTAAATACATTTACATCTATCAACAAACAATTAAGCAATTAGCTGGATTCTGCATATGAGAAGCTGCAGACAGACATCCCCACAAATGCATTATACAAATGATTTTTGTATCTTTTGTAAAGGTGGCCAGTGCATTTTTTGCCATGTTGCTACCGGTAACACACATGCAAACATCAGCAGCTGACGAGAAAGTAAATTAAAATGACTCCTAAAATGCTACAATGTTGATGCTCCTGCTTTCTGTGGTTCTTCAGTCAACACCACCCCTGCAGAATGTGGTAGGTCTGCTTTTTTAAAAGATGAAAAACACAAGCTTCTATAATTATTGTGTGTCAAATATTTGTACAGTAACTTTATGCTGCTTAATGTGACCTATAAAACTTGTGTTTGACTCAATTTAGTTGTTTAACTATAACAGTGATCAAATGTTGTTGTATGTCTCCGTTTAAAAAGGATACAGTATATACGTATACTATATATAATTTGACATTATTTTTTCAATCACTGATTTAATTGTTGTTATTTGTTATTTTTACGCTGTACATTGTTCATATTTGATGTCTCCACATTATTATTTATTATTTATTATTATACGGGAGCCAGGCAACGACATTTCGTTGGCAATTTCACTGCTGTGTTATTGTGCAATAACAATAAAGAAAGTCTATCTATTTTATTTCCTTTTTTAAGGGACAATCATTTATGGATCAAAAGAATAATCCCTTGAGCCAAATAAGGATACAGTATTTGATACAAATGATGTATGTTTTTTTATGTTTTTTAAATAATTCAACAAGATGTCAACCAAATTACAAAAATAAGGAGAAGCCTTTTGTGTGTAGTTATTTTTTGAGAACACATTGATTTTGGGACATTTAAAAAAATATAGAATTATGTATGCATTTATTTTTGTATGAATAAAAGATGGTGAACTCTTTTGAGTCTTTTCATTGTAATTAAAAACCTTTGTGTACAGTATATCTTTGTTGTATGAGATTTTTTTTAAGAATGGATTCATAGTTAAGAATAGTTAGAAAGGGATTTTTTAAACTTAAAACATGTACTTTATTTGTTGAAAAGCTTTTGGATGTCGCTTGTGTACTTATCACAAAAGAGTAAACATGTAAGCAGAAAACTTCAGTGGAAGATAGAAGCAGACTTCCACTCCGCATTTAATTAGTCTGTGTAAAGCAAAGAAAGAAAAAGAAATGGGCCTGAGGGTACTGAGGAAAAAAAACGTCCACATGAAAGACTCTTCTTGTCCGAGCAGAGGGCAGACATGAAAGGCAACACGACAGAAAGACGGATGAGATATTTGGGCCAACAAAATGTGACAATTTGTGACACCCTGATGTGTGATATTGTTTAAGGACAATTTTTTTTTAAATACCCGTAAGTAAATTAGTGTGCAGTGCAAGAGAGGCATCATATACGCAATGTATACAACACTTACAGGAAAATACATAAAGATAAAAGATCAAAAGGTGAGACTGTTCAGAAAACATGGCAATAGTGTTGTAATAAAGATAATTCATTTAATATGGATGCAACTTTGTGCTTCTATAATACGTGAGGAGGTTTGTCGGCAGTTCGAGGACAGACAGGTCAGTGTCATTGTCACAGTGATAGGCCACAACCAATGGTATCACATTAAAAACACTGTCATTTTCAGATAGTAAATACACTACTATATAAGCCGGACATTTACTACTCAAAATGAGGCTGTACTGACTTATGTGACACTGTATATATATACTTACTATGTACTATATACAGTATATGCAGATATGCTCACAGAGGGAGAAGTGGCAAGCGTGCAAAGACCAAAACTGTTGTGGGCGTAATGGATTTGACTCAGGGGTTGTCACCCACATAAATTCTACATTCACAATGGCGCCTGGAATGTGCATGTACCAGTCTTATCTCAATATGTCATCTAAATCTGAGGGGTATTTGCATTTTTACCAAATCTTGTCAAATCTTAAATGTCACATCTAAATATTTAACTCTGATATTTTTCACGAGGGCTAAATACACAGAAAAATTGAAGGATGCTGGGGGGCATTTGTGAGTGGCCCCACGCTAATGGCACAGTGTTTTTTTTTTTTTTTTTTTGCTTGTTTGTTACACTTAAAATTTTCAGATAATCAAACAAATGTAAATATGAGTCTATGACAGGACTACCTACTTACAAACCTACCAAACCTATGTGAAAAAGTACCTAATAACTGGCTGGGCCACCCTTAGCAGCAACAACTGCAATCAAGCATTTGTGATAACTTGCAATGAGTCTTACTCATCTTTGCAGAATCGTTGTACTTTAGCCAAATTGGAGGGTTTTCCAGTATGAATCACCTTTTTAAGGGCATGCCACAGGTCTCAATAGGATTCAGGTTAGGACTTTGACACCTTGTACTGTTAACTTTTACACCAGATATAATGTGACCTTTTGCTCATCAGACCACAGATTATTTTCCCAAAGGTCTTGGGGATCATCAAGATGGCAAAATTGATACAAGTTCTTTTTGTTCAACAGTGGTTTTGGTCTTGGAACGCTTCCATGCAGGCTGTTTTTGCCCAGTGGAGTCATGAACACCGACCTTAACAGAGGCCTGCAGTTCTTTGGATGCGGTTGTTGTTGTTGTCTGACAGATCTCAATTACTTTCTTTTCGATTACATGGGATGTAATCACTTTTTCACAAAAGGCCATATAGGTTTGGATTTCTTTCTCCTTTATTAATAAAAAGTTTCATTCAAAAACAGCATTGTGTGTTGAGTTGTGTTGTCATTGACTTATATTTAAATTTGTTTGATGATCCCATACATTTAAGAATGACAAACATACAAAAAAATAAGAAACCAGATGTACACCTCCTCCCAACTGGCATATATATGTACATTAGAGCGGTCAAAAATGGCACGTTAATGGCAGTAACTACTATATTTCATAAATTACATTAACGCATACGCATCATGGCAAGCCACGGCTCTACGACATGGCAACAAATGGTGGCACAGTGTAACGTCCTTCAGAGTCACACAGTCTCTGGCATTCTTTTCTAACTTTATTTTGACACATCAACAGCAGTGCAATTCCGTCACCGTATATGTATCTCCTCATTGTCACGAGACAGACCACGAGATGGATTCAAGGACACTCCAAACAGCAAAACAACGTCTTCATCACGCGTGTATGGATGGTCTAAATAAACAAAAATATCACTGACTTTGTAACTATTAATGAGGAATACAATTTGCTGCATTCAAGTATGCTCTGAAATCCCAGAAAATCAACTTAAATGACAGTGTCTTTGAACGCAACACCTCATTGCTTATAATATGACTGATAAAGGGGATCTATTGAGCTTTCTTTCACTCTGAATGTTGTATTTTCATGCCAAAGCGTCAGATAATGAGGTTTGCCTGCACTCAGTAAATACAGAACTACATACCCGGAAGTCCTTGGGAGCACTTGGGAGTGTGACCAAACACAGTGGAGTGGGCGTGACTAGAGCTGGGGTGGAGTAAATTAAACAGATAGTTTGGGTTGGGAGCAGGAAGTCCATGGAAACACTGCAGAATCTGGAAGATCTAGAAAGCTTTCTGTGCGGGTTATTGTGTGTAGCTGCTCTGTAGGAGTTCACAACTCAATACAAAGGGCCACAAATGAGCATTATAGGTCCACATAATAGGCGTACTTTGGGCATCCCTGCTTTTGTGAATCTTCGTTGGTGGTTGAAGAGAGAGGTGCCCAACTGTCAGCTTCAACGAGCCGCATTGCCACAGCTCAAAGGAGTCTATAGAGTTATATTTTTGCCTCAATTTTGAGGTAGCAAAGGCAGATTTTGAGCCAAATTAATGTGCCATCGCTACTGTTGTGTGGACACTCTCTCAGACCTTCTCTCTGAATCTCTTCATGGTTGTCACTCAACACTTGCGCAGCAAGGCAAGCAACAAGCTGGTACCTCTGGCTAGGGCTAGTGGGCTGTGTTCCTGGATAGCGATGAGACGGTTTTTAAAATGTGCTTATTTAAGCACAATTTATTTGCCCAATTTAAGCATTTTCAAACAGAAAATTGGCTAAATGAAGTATAATACAAATACAAGACATTCAGAACAAGCATTCAAAGATGCTGTGATATTGTGAATTCCATACGGTCACTAGGTGTCAGTAATGTTACATTGATGACACAATAATCATTGCAGGAAGTACTTTACTGAAATTGTAAATTAAAAAAAAGAAAAACATGGAACTCTCCCAGTGCTAATGTGCAATCAAGTGTTGTGAGGAATTTATGTTTCAAGAACTACTTTATGACAGTATGACATAATTATAATTAGACTCATCTATGAATACTATATGATACTATTTTTAATCCAGGCACAGTAGCTCACAAAAGTGAGTACACCCCTTGTGATATACCGCTATACAAGCTGTACTCTGACTACTCTAAAGAGTTTAATTGCTCTTGTATTGTCCCTTGAGAAGATATGCTGTTATAAAAGAAATGTTGCTAGAATGTACGGAGTCTAGATAGACAGACAGATTTTGTATAAAGATAGAGAACTAGATAGTTAGATACAGATCAATATAGATAGATGGATAAGCATGCAGACAGTCAGAAAGTATCCAGTTTGCCCTGAGGTGCTTCCCAACCCAATTCGTCCTCTGCCATGCACACATACAATGCTCTTCTGTTCCTCCATCAAGTTGCCTCACAGCTCCGCAATACACAACAGCTCATTATGGAATCAAAGACACCCCCCCACCACAACTCCATGACTCCAGTGCTTCCCAGTGCCTAAATACTGTCCCCTGCCGAGCACACGCACTGTCACCAGCTCTGGTCGCACAGCCTCGGGCCGTAAACAGCTTCACTGGCTGGTCACGGTCACAAAAGGCCAGCGGATACACACACATGAAAGCAACACTTCTAGATGAAGAAGATGGACACACAGCACCTTATTAGGTAGACCTCTAGTCATCCATTAGTAGCTTTTACAGAGGTCACATGGGTCAGCCAGCTGCTCTCCTTCACAGAGGATGTGGAGTGCTTCATTAATCTGCATCAGAAAACAGCAGGAGAGTGAGGGATGCCATGACAGGGGAAACTAAATTATTAGACACATTCATAGATAACAATAGGAAGATGCTCGCCCTATTTGGTCGTTCAATGTGTCAAAGGGCATAATGAGGTCAAATTGAGCAGCAGCAGGAGGTAGATTCAAGTAAAAATATAATGTATCACTCTTAATTATGTTCAGCTTGTTTCCTCCCTGCAACAGGTTATGCTAATTAGGAGCACAAAAGAAAGGGATCATGTGATTAGATCCACCTTTATACACACATTGATGCATGTTTTAATACATACATAAGGCCGCCATGATTGATATGGGAAACAAAATGAGTACATATCATGAGTATATATTTTCTTTCTACTTTAAATATACTCAACTGTATATATCAGGGGTCTCAAACACGCGGCCCGCAGGCCAAATGTGGCCTGCAGGACACTAGTTTGAGGCCCCGGCCTTGATATGAAAGTTTAATGTTAGTGTGGCCTGCGCAAGTTGGATATGGATGCTGTATGGTATCATGTACCCAGAAAAAAATTATTACATTTGATTAATGTTCATGTTAAAGGTTAAATAACTGTTATTAGTTATCCTCCCTATCCGTGTGGAAGTGGTAAGTTTTTGGCTATTTAAGTTTAAAGGAAATAACTTGAAGGCTACCGTTTAGGTCGCTAGCTCTCTAGTTTGCGAGTTAGCATGTGTCTCAAGACCCTGCAGTTGCACAATATGTTATATTGTAATTATATGTAAATAAAAAGAGTATAAATGTGACTATAGTCGTGTTTTGTCATGTCAACAGGGCTCTAATAATGCTTTGTTCATTTTAATCTGAAAAAATAATTTGTCTACCCACCAACTATATGTGGTTTCTTAAATTTCTATTATTATTATATTTATTACTTTATTTATTTATTTATTTATTTATTACTGATTGATTGATTTTCTTTATTCTTGATTTGTTTATTTATTTTTCATCTTATTTTGTGTAGAAAAATAAAAAGTAAGATATTTGAGAACAGTGGAATGTTTTATCAGAGCTTTTCTTGTAGAAAATCTGAACCAAAGCGAAGTTTTATTTTAAATTTTTTGTTTTTAATAAATGCGTTTTTTTTTGTTTTTTTTGGAAAACCTGATGCGGCCCAGTCTCACCCAGACCCGAGCTCCAGTGGCCCCCAAGTAAATTGAGTTTGAGACCCCTGGTATATATACAAAAGCCAAGCAGGGAGTATTTTGGTGTTCACTTTTCAGCCACAAGGGGGAGCTTCCATAACAGCCACAAAAAAACTGCCTGCTTAATTTTTTTTTTTGCCTCTTGTTAAAAATAAAAATAAAATATTCCCACAGCAAGTCACACACTCCTTCCTGTGTTCTCACCCCACTTCATCTATGTTATCAATCTGTCATTTTCATTATTCCCTTAGGAACTAGCTAAATAAGACAATGGACAATAAAAATGGAAATATTTAGGGTTTTAAATGAGCAACATAATTAGCCTGGTTTAGGGAGCCTGGGGCTAAAATGATGGGCTCTGGTTTCTCTCGGGTACAATAAAACCTTGTCTTATACTAAATCATACAATTTTGCAGTACTTTCTTGGAATTAGGGATATTATGAGATTCACTGAAGCAACGCACTATTTTCATCACATTGGCATTGTGCTATGCTAACAGTTACATTAAATTGAATTCACCTCTGAAAATATCTCCAACATATTCTGAGCAATCCTAATTTTTAAAAATAATGTTAACAGTAACATTAAAAATACAAAACATATGTATATCTGTATTTTCCTTGCTTATATTTACAAGGCTAAAGTTATTTATAGTCTGTAGTCAATTTGTAGCTAACTTGCTATGTTAGCCAACTGAGGGTTAGGAAGAACAGTTGGCTTTACAGTTTGCTCTAAATGTGGTTCACTTCATCTACAAGAAAGCTGTTCTATTAGCAACAATGACTTCGGTAAAATATGTTTTCATTATTTCTCTGACAAGAAATTTACAATGCTTAAATTATTTATAGTCTGTAGTCAATTTGTAGCTAACTTGCTATGTTAGCTAACTGAGGGTTAGGAAGAACAGTTGGCTTTACAGTTTGCTCTAAATGTGGTTCACTTCATCTACAAGAAAGCTGTTCTATTAGCAACAATGACTTCGGTAAAATATGTTTTCATTATTTCTCTTTCAATACTTTTACAATGCTTAAAGTATTTATAGTCTGTAGTCAATTTGTAGCTAACTTGCTATGTTAGCTAACTGAGGGTTAGAAAGAACAGTTGGCTTTACAGTTTGCTCTAAATGTGGTTCACTTCATCTACAAGAAAGCTGTTCTGTTAGCAACAATGACTTCGGTAAAATATGTTTTCATTATTTCTCTGACAATACTTTTACAATGCTTAAATTATTTATAGTCTGTAGTGAATTTGTAGCTAACTTGCTATGTTAGCTAACTGAGGGTTAGAAAGAACAGGTGGCTTTACAGTTTGTTCTAAATGTGGTTCACTTCATCTACAAGAAAGCTGTTCTATTAGCAAAAATTACTAATATATTTTCATCTGACAATATATCCAAATCACATAATTAGTGCTCACCTTAATATATGCTTTCTCAGGCCAAAGGTGTTGACACAGGACATGGAGGCTGAGACCGATCCTATTCCTCCTGTAAGAAAGTGTGCTGTGCAAACTAAGGAAAGACAATTCAAATGTAACAGTACACAATGCTTTTAATGGTGTTTTATCATACAAAACAACATCATTGTGCTTGTATCGACTGATAAAAGTAATATTAAAGTGCATTTTCCTCTTCTGTACAGTACCTGTTTACACTGAACTGTCTCGATTCAGGATTTTTGTTCTGTAATACGACAATTTTGCAACAAAATATATGATTGTATAATATATAACAGATATATTTCAGCAACCAACTTATCAAGGGACAATACTATAGAAATGAAACTTACTGTATACTATAGAGCAGTGCTTCTCAAATAGTGGCGCGCCTCCCTAATGAGGTGTTTTGGGGCGCAAGAGGGAAAGGGCAGGATACTTCAATTTCTTCAAAGTTGGTAGGTCAAGTGTGTTTATTCATGCTTGAATAATTCTGTTGCCAGCAACACATTTAGTAGTTTGTATGGATAAACACATAAAAACTAACATACTACAGATTCTCAATTGTATTTTGGGGAAAAAAAACACGAGGGGGGGCTGAGAAAAAATTGTCCCGCTTGCATAGCAGTATATATTCTCCACTGAAATCTGAAAAAGACTCAACACACAGCCATTATTGTCTAAATACTAAATAGCAACAAACGTGACTACCATGTGCCTCGTCAACAGCCCACATGGTGGTGGTAGTGTCATGATCTAAAGGTGCACGAATGCTGCTGTGACATGGGAGCGCTGAGGAAACATGAATTCCATGCACTGTGATAAGCAGACTGTGATCCCCCTCCCTTGGGAGTTTTCCAACATAAAGTGCCCACACACAGTGCCTTGCTGAGGAAGCTGAAGGTGGTGAGCATAAAATGTCAAACATCCACTAGCTCCACCAGGAATGGAGGAACGGAAGATTCCAGTGACTATCAGTGATAGGATTTATACAGAGCTAGAAAACAATATTGTTCACACTAAATATTGACACTTTTGGACATGTTCACTGTGAGTTATTATAATAAAGGCTATGTGTTAACTCATTTTCAGAGGACAGTAAAACCAGACTACTATACAAGCTACAAGATTGAGAAAATGTGAAATCTGTAGTGTGTACTCACTTTCATGAGATAATGTATAACCTTTTTCTGATGTTATAAGTAAATTCAAAAGTAAGGATAGAACCAGCAATGTTTACACAAATATATTGTTTTTGATTTTTTCCCTGTTTAGCATCTGGGTGGCACGGCGGTCGAGTGGTTAGCGCGCAGACCTCACAGCTAGGAGGACATGTTCTCCCTGTGCATGCGTGGGTTTTCTCCGGGTACTCCGGTTTCCTCCCACATTCCAAAAACATGCTAGGTTAATTGGCCACTCCAAATTGTCCATAGGTATGAATGTGAGTGTGAATGGTTGTTTGTCTATATGTGCCCTGTGATTGGCTGGCGACCAGTCCAGGGTGTACCCCGCCTCTCGCCCAAAGACAGCTGGGATAGGCTCCCTCACCCCTGCAACCCTCGTGAGAAAAAGCGGTAGAAAATGAATGAATGAATGTTTAGCAGCTTAGTCAACTTTGAACAACTTTGCTTTACAACAGTCTGGTATACTGCTCCTCTGTCCTCTAAACTTCACCTCTAGTTTTAGTATTTCTATTATACTTCCTACAATGGTGTGGTTTGCTGTGACCGATGATGGTTGCCATGGATTTTTTTTTGCATGTGAAAAGAAACTGAACAAGGAAAGGGAAACCCATTCAGAAACCCATCAAATGCTTTGGACCGGATAAAGTAAACTATATACGTGTGAAAACACCCTACAATTAAATATGTTCCTATAACATGTGCAGTATTTGCATCTGATGTATAGTCATGACAATGAACTGAAAGCGTGCTATATTTACAAAGTGCAATCAAGAACAAAAGCTTGATTTTCCTCATACATCATTCAATTATAGCAAATAAATCACAAAGGTTTGTGAACATTTGTCATTGGAGATAAAGCAAAAGTCGTTGTTGCAATGGTGCGTAAGAGAATTTACAATTCCTAAAACCAGAACCAGTTCTTAGATAAAGCCAAGACATGGGTTTGTGACACAGCAGCAAAAACTCAGTTCCTTCTTGGGTCTTTAATTCCACGTCAGTTCAATGAACTCAGACACAGAAAAGAAAACAAATAGAAGGGCAGGTCTCCTCTGGTAACGGGCTTCAGACTCCAGACTCTCGACTGATGTATAAAGGTAGGCCGGGCTGCAGTTTGTCGAGACTGATCTGATTATCGGTGTCTAGCACACACAGCATCTCAACCATTTGCTCCTTTACAAATGTCTCCTTGAGGCCGAAGTGAAATTCATCTTGTAACTTTGCCTCTTGCAGACTTCCTGCTTCTCCTTTCTCCTCCTCTTCATCATCACCGCAGCAGAATGCTACCTCGTTCTCGTAACAGAAGGCGCTCGGGGAACGGAGGCCCAGGAGGTGGCCGGCTGCGCTTGCAACAAATGGTGATGGCGACCTGGAGAAACTTGACGTAGAAGACGAAGGTGGACCTTCACGACCTGCATTCTGGCTGAGTTCCCTGGCACTGCACTGAGGCGTTGATGGCACTTCGTATGTCTTGTGGAAGCGAGAGTAGTCGACGTGGTAGCGGCTCCCCTTCTCAAAGACCACCGGCTCAAAGCGGTGACCCCATAGGATCTCCTTGGCTAAGTAGGAACTGCGAGCCTGAGTGGTCATAGCCGTGGCCTCGACCATTCCCTCCAGGATGACTACAATCTCAAAGTCTTCCTTCTGAAGGTCGATGCTGGTCAGATCATACAAGGGACTGCTCTTGTTGATCTCGTGGACCACCACCAGTGGCGACACTAAAAATAGTCGGTCCAGACCGTCATCATAACCAACGTCAATGTCTGTTTGCTCCAAAGGCAGATACTCGCCCTCTGCAGTCACTTTGGGCTTAATGAGCTGGGCACGCACATGCGCCTCCACGATGTGACTCTTGCGCATGTTCCCCAAGCGCCACATGAGGCACAGCTTCCCGTCTCGTAATGCAATGACAGCATGATGTGAGAAGAGCAAGGTCTGAGCCCGCTTCTTGGGCCGAACCATCTTAGCCATGATGGTACCTATCATGAAAGAGTCAATAATGCAGCCAACGATGGACTGTACCACCACGGTCACCACAGCAACAGGACACTCTTCTGTAACACACCGAAAACCGTATCCAATGGTAGTTTGGGTTTCTATGGAAAAGAGGAACGCCCCGATAAAGCCCTGGATGTGCAGGATACATGGCCGCCATTTGTCCTGGTCTTCTTCTGCCTTGCTCTGAGAATCGCCTTCCTGCATGGGGGCGTGAAGGTCAAAGTCTCCATGAGCTAGTGCGACTCCCCAGAAGACCAGACCGAAAAACAGCCAAGACAAAAGAAACGTGGTGGTGAAGATGAGCAGCAGGTAGCGCCAGCGTATATCCACACAGGTGGTGAAAATATCAGCGAGGTATCTGCGTTGTTTATCCTCCATGTTATCAAAGACCACATTACACTGGCCATTCTTCTTCACAAACCGACTGCGGAGGCGACCCGTGCCCAGGTCCACATCAACATGTCGACATGGCGGCAAAGTGCGGCAGCTGTTGTGGACCGTGGAGTCTTCCGTTGGTCTCAGAGACAAATCCGCTCGCCCTTCATCCGCTGGATATTTTCCCGCTCCTTCGTCGGCCTGCATGAAGGACGCTGTCAGGGTCTGCTGCGTCAGAGGGCTGTGGCCGTTATGGAGGCTCAAGGCTGAGATCTTTAGGGCATCTTCGTCTGTGGAAACAATGCTGTATCTGGAAAACAGGAAATAATTTTTTAAAATCTTGTCCAAAGCTCTTTTAGAACTTGATTTCCAACATCATATACTATATGTATCTCCAACTCACAGTTAGTTCTGAGAACGACAATTCCTCATTGTCACTCAACAACAGCGTGGTGCACTCAGGGGCACGCCGAACAACACAACAACCTTATTTATGCATGTATGTGTGGTTTTGGGTATATAGCTCAAAGGCTGACACATTGTGAGGAGTCCTGGTCTGAGCATCATACATGATGTTCGGCATCTCTCAGTACTTTGTGGTAAAGAACCTAAATAAGGTTCAGTCATACAATTTCTTAAATGTTCTACTAAGGTCTATGACTACATTACCTGTTGACTCGCACCGCTCCCATGACAATGGTGATCATCAGTCTGTGTCTGCAGGGGCAGTAATGTAGGTTGGGACGGGCAGTTCCAACCATGAAAGTACTTTTGCTGGACTGGGATGGAATATGAGCTCAGGTCTGTCTTGCATTTGTTAATAACAGTGTCCTTCCATGACACATTTTCTGCAAACAAAAAAGAAGTTTCATGTGCAGCATTCAATTCCTGAGAAGATATTTTTTCCAAAGCAAATACCTAGTTATTAGAGTGATATAACATATAACATTTCAACTTGTAATATTACAACTGTTTTTCAGTTTTGAAACTTCAAAGCTTTCCGAAGCAAGATGGTAGTCACAAAAGGCCCTCCGAGGGAGACAGCTTCCCCAGTTGTAAAACAAATATCTTCCAAAGCTAACCCCCTATACCGCTAAGATATGTGTCCTGTAAAAAGCTGGCGACCACTCCAGGCTGTACCCTACCTCTTGCCTGAAGACAGCTGGAATAGGCTCCAGCATAGAAAACGGATGGATAGATTTCCTAAAAATTGCTAAAAATAAAACATGATTTGAGAAACTGCATGAGGCAGACAGCTTTGTATAATGAAAGCTTATTGATCAGGTTCTTTCTAGTGGTTTGCGTTTGGGAGCTTCAAGCCAACCAAGAGTGGAAAACCAAACGGGTACTGGCGGGGACAGAGATCTAACAACTTGAATGAGTTGTAATCTACTGTTAGAGGAACAATTGATTTGCTGGTTGGCCTGATGACAAGGTTGGAGGGTGATTTCGCTTGGCTTATTATGTCAGAACCAACAGAACCAAAAAACAGGGAGTTGCATAACTGATAGCGGGTCAGTCGCATGCAATCCTAAAGGGTATTTGGTGGTTTGCGAATCAGTTTCACATGACTTAGTGCATCAAAGCAAAAGTACTAATGGATGGTCTTGGGAATATTTTCGACAACTGCATTTTAAAAGCCTTTGTTCGATTCTGACGCGGTCGCAGCTATAAAGAGGCTCAGACACACGCAAAAAGAGTCACGTGTATAAATCTTGATGGGATTTGGTGTCATGTAATGTGTGTGACGCTCCCAGACTTCTTTCTCTGTTGCACCACGCACAGATGTCAACAACTGGCTGCTGATTGGCCAGATCCCGAGTGATTTTCAACTGGATAATCCCCGAAAAAGGGAGGATGACGTCAACATGAAGTCACGCGCATCTGGAGGAAATTGTCTTCAAACCTTTTCCTTATAAATATCTTAAAGACGTCTAGTCAATATGCCCGCAAGGCTCAGGTTGGATCAGTGAGGCACACAAATCACAAATCAGCTACTTGTCTAACCATCGCAGTGTATCATTGCAGTTCTGATCAATTGTTTTCTTTTATGTAACTAGGATAGTTTTCAACTTGGAACTCACATCCCAACATGAATAATGAAGTGAATACCTTTTGCTAAACTAGAATGGGTGCTTTATTGATCTGTTTTTCTATTTTATTTTCAATGAGATTTACTAATTTTCTCTCCCACATTGCATGCTTCTTAACGACAAGGGACAATGCATTCATTCAAGCCATTGCTATGACTCTCTTTTCTTGGAGTTTTGGGCTTCCCTCACTTTTTTCAATGAGGGTTGCATACTGAAAATGAATGCACGTGGCCACTTTGATATTTTTATGTATTTTTCAATTTGGTAAGAAAGCTAAACAAATATTTTTATGTATTTTTTAATTTGATAAGAAGGCCAAACAAATATTTTTATGTATATTTAAATTTGATAAGAAGGCTAAACAAATATTTTTATGTATTTTTAAATTTGGTCAGAAGGCTAAGCAAATATTTTATGTATTACTTTCAATGCAATATTATTTTAATATTAATTATATTTGAAATAAATATTAATTCTGATAAAATGATTGGTTGTTTGTCTATATGTGCCCTGTGATTGGCTGGCGACCAGTCCAGGGTGTACCCCGCCTCTCGCCCCAAGACAGCTGGGATAGGCTCCAGCATCCCCCGCGACCCTCGTGAGGAAAAAGCGGTAGAAAATGAATGAATGAATGAATTATATTTGAAATAAATATTAATTCTGATAAAATGAGTGGTTGTTTGTCTATATGTGCCCTTTGATTTGCTGGCGACCAGTCCAGGGTGTACGCCACCTCTCGCCTCAAGACAGCTAGGATAGGCTCCAGCATGCCCGCGACCCTCGTGAGGATAAGCGGTATAGAAAATGGATGGATGGATGAAATGAATGAATGATAATTATTAAATATTATTGTTAACCAACATTTCAGTTTCTCTTTAGATTTAGCCTTTTTTTAGACTTTTTTTTATACTGCGGTCCATAAATGGCTCGGGGGGCTGCACTTTGAACACTTCTGCTTGACATTATTTCTCCTCGCTCACAGTACGAGCTAAACATGTATCAATTTATTATGTTTAACATGTAGCTAATGTTGGATAAGAATAAAAATATTTACTGCCCTGAAAAAAAAATCCTACTATAACCCATGGAATGTCCTATTTGAGCTTCACTTGCATGACATCTGCACAAGAAAGTACACACTTTGTGTATCTGTGTTCATAATTTGAATATTTATGAAGAATTGAAGTTGTTAACTTGTTAAAGTATCAGTACGTATTTGGCTGTTGTCTCCTTTGAGGGAAGCTGTCCATAATTAGGGGTTGATCATCTTTGCTGTAATGTACTGTACGTCTCCATAGCAACGTTTTTCTTCCCTCGATGAGGCTAAATCCGTGTGTTACAAGTGTGTTTGTGTATTTTATATTACTCAAAAACACTCATTGGGCACTTCATCAGGTACACTTTAAAAAAATCTAATAGAGTACTGGCCAAATGTTCATTTTTGAGAAAGGAATGAATTTAACAAAAATGTTATTGGTTGTAGTTTGCAGTGGTGTAGAACTGCACTGCACCATTGTAATATTCCGATGACCTTATTTAGCAAACAAGAGAGGGGCACAATGTTAGCTTTCAGTGTGATGCAGTGCAGGGCAACAACACAAAAACACCTCTCAGTGTCTGAGAAACAGAGCACCGAATAAGCAAACCATCACGACATAAGAGAAAGTGCATCTCACTGCATAAATCGACGTCCATGTGACTCTTTATCAAGATTCACCAAGAGAAGAGCCCTCCTGCTTGACGGCAGCCTTATTCGAATATGTCAGCGAAACCAAACTGACGTTTACAACATAATCCTACACAAGGCAGAGGATG
This sequence comes from Doryrhamphus excisus, assembly GCF_030265055.1. Lineage (NCBI taxonomy): Eukaryota > Metazoa > Chordata > Actinopteri > Syngnathiformes > Syngnathidae > Doryrhamphus > Doryrhamphus excisus. The sequence continues at coordinate 7,514,096 of NC_080466.1, read as the reverse complement.
GAGGAAGACCTGGTCAAATACCAGATTACTCAGCCTCTTAATCTCTTAGTCCAACCAACAATATAAAAGGTGGTTGCTTGCGAGACCCAGTCTGAACCCTGTAGTGTAATTAGAAATATAATATAATGTGAGTGGAGGGATACACAATGAGAGAAGAAGAATGCGTAGTCGTAGAAGAGGCTTGAAGTGAAAAGTGAGAGTAATACAGGAATGATGCAGAAGTGTGAGGGGCAAAAAAGAATAGAGATTAAGATGAAGGGATTATGACATCAGGGGGATGTTACTACATCTAATGGTATTTACTTGAAAAAAAAGAGAATGAAAGTGTAAAAAACAATGTGTTCTAAAGGAGGATGAAGGTTTTTGTTGTAGTATTTTACGCAACTTTGTCTCTTTTAAGGTTCACCAACACTACATGAATTATAAATGAATAAATACAACTACATAAATTCAAACTTAACACAACATATATACAAATGTGTGTATGTACTGTATAAACATATATATATATAGTATGTATATGTATATATACACTGTATATATAAACAAAAACTTTAAACTAGCCAGGTAATACAACAAATTACTTATTAAAAGATGGAAATAATCTATCATATAATATATAAAAATGTAAAGACAACTGATTTAAAGTGTAAACATGTTACAAAGAGGATGTGAATGAATTATCTGTAAACGCTGAGACGTGGAAAAGGGGTAGGATTACAATACAGTACAGGTACAGTACTGTATTGTCCAATATTCAGTCAAATTGAATAATGAATATAATGAATCATAATGAATATACATCAAAAATATATATACAGACATAATATAAATTACTAAGGGTGGTATTTTTTAATGTATTTATTTGTCTTGGAAAAAATGTATTTGCTTTAGTTTAGGCCTCTCACCTTAAAAGCTTATTATAAAATGTCTTATTAAACCAATTGAACATGGCTTTTAAATGAAAGTTTCCACCAATAGCTACAATCAATGACACAAGTTATGATGCAGTTTGCAGACTAAGCAGCATGTGTGACGTGTGTGGGCCTGATTGAGGCCACAGGAGCTGTCCAGTGCTGAAAATCAATGCACAGCCTGCAGGAACAATCGACAGGCGGGATTGAGAGGGTTGGGGTGGGCCGCAGAGAGTCCCCATCTCTTGCCTAAACTCAAAAAATGATTTTTTTGGCCATTCAGATATTTTCCTCCCTCTGTTTACTCTCCCCACATGTTTTACAGTCGACTTACTCAGCCACATGAACGTTTTGTACAACTATTGATCTGCTGGAGTAGATGAGTCTGGTAAATATTGCTTGAGCTTCCCCTCAAAAATTCTTCATATATTTGTACATGAACAAAAAGAGAGATATACATGCAGGAAACAAACAGGAAGCGAAAAATTATTCATTTCATCTGTCTTATAGCTTATTTGATTATGATCATGTTGCTCAAGTACTGAATAATCACACAATAAAAAGTGACACTCACCTTGGTGTTCTTGGAGAGTGAATCATTTAAAGACAGAAGTTTTTTTCCATCCTGAGTTGGGGTCTCTGTCCTCTTCTTTTATCACTCTGTAATATTTCACGTCGTCTTGTGTTCATTACCTTGCACAAACTTGTAAATGTCTCCACTCTGAGCTTTGTCTCGTTGTTCCATAATGCCTATGAGTGCCACCCGCTGCTGCCTCACTTGTGCATCCCCCTCGATTTCTGGCCGCATGAGTGTGTGTGTGCGCTTGTGTCTGATAGTGAGAGAGAGAAAGGAAGAGAGAGTGCTCTGATTATCTTCTTATTTTTTATATACCATTGTCTTTGTGTCTTTTAGACTTAAACGCACTTGTGCTGATATCTGAATAATACAATTACAACAGAAATTTCTCCGAATTTTTTACTTTGGGGTGAAAAGGATGCATTTTCCAAGGTAGTTCGTAAGACAAAAGCATTAGGATAGAACACGATCATTTTGGACATTCAAATATTTTCCCTAAATTCATTCCTTGCTTACTTTTAATTAAATCACAAAGGTTTTGCTCAAGTATTTCACCTTAAAAACACTTGGATGAGACATGTTTATAGTAATAGTAAACATGCAACATGGCTATAGTCTCATGGTGGTGTCAGGTTCCAAAGCCGACCTCACATGCCCAACTGTGCCAACTGGAGTGATTAAGTTATTTGAGAGTCATTATGTGATGCCTAAACACATGTTATATAATGGTTATTTGTGGCGGCAATTACCAGAGTCTTAATAATTGTGAAGTTAAATGGGGTGAACGTTAGTTTGGGACATGTAGTCTGCAGCGGAGTGAGGCATCCTGACAAGGACGTGTCTAAAATCATTATAAATAGCACATATAGTAAAAATATAAAAAGTCTCATCGCCTCCATAGCTGTATTTTATTTGGTTTTTCACTTGTTTGAGCTATTATTGTAAATCAGACAAAACTCTTTAGTTTCCATGGGAACTGTATCTTTGCCTTTCTAGTGCATATAAATACACACGCTCTCCCGCCATGCTGTTTATTTTTGAAACCGCTTTCTTTTTAGTTTGATTCCACAACAGGTGGGTGTTGGAATGCGTAGGAGGGGGTATTATAGTGTTGAAAAGTGTTGGTTGAGGTCAGAGGTTCACCCGAGTGGGCTCACAAAAAGAATGAGGGGGCTGAAATTAACTTGCAGTCCAAGGAACACTATGTCAACATAACAAGTTTGAATGATAAAAAAAAAAAAAAGTTGTGAATGTTTCATGATTCACGCACACATACAGTGGTGTGAAAAAGTGTTCCTGGTTTATTATTGTTAGTATGTTTGTCAAAGAAATATTTCAGATTATCAAAGAAATTTAAAGATTAGTTAATAACAACACAACTGAAGGTTTTATTATGAAGGGGGAAAAAATCCAACATGGCCCTGTGTGTGATTTACCCCTACACCTAATATCTTGCAACAACTGCAATCAAGTGTTTGCGTTAACATGCAATGAGTATCTTACAGCACTGTGGAGGAAATTTGTCCACTCATGTTGTAATTCAGCCACATATAAGGGTTTTAGAGTATTCATTCATTCATTCATTCATTTTCTACCGCTTTTTCCTCACGAGGGTCGCGGGGGTGCTGGAGCCTATCCCAGCTGTCTTCGGGCGAGAGGCGGGGTACACCCTGGACTGGTCGCCAGCCAATCACAGGGCACATATAGACAAACAACCATTCACACTCACATTCATACCTATGGATAATTTGGAGTCACCAATTAACCTAGCATGTTTTTGGAATGTGGGAGGAAACCGGAGTACCCGGAGAAAACCCACGCATGCACGGGGAGAACATGCAAACTCCACACAGAGATGGCAGAGGGTGGAATTGAACCCTGGTCTCCTAGCTGTGAGGTCTGCGCGCTAACCACTCGACCGCCGTGCCGCCCGGTTTTAGAGCATGTGCTGTAATTTATGTTTTAACAATGGGGGCAACTTTCTTTACACAGGGCCATGCAGATTTGGGTTTTTTTTCATCCATCCATTTTCTATGCCGCTTATCCTCATGAGGGTTTGGGGGGTATGCTGGAGCCTATCCCAGCTGACTTCAGGCGACAGGCACGGTACACCCTGGCCTGGTGGCCAGCCAATCACAGGGCCCATATACGTATGTACAGTACAGACAGTAAAGACAAACAATTGTCCTAACATGCGTGTTTTTGGAATGTGGGAGGAAACTGGAGTACATGCAAACTTCACACATAGATGCGGAGAATCGAGCCCAGGTCTTCCCAATCTCCTGACTTTCTGGCCATCATGCTAACCACTTCACCACCGTGTGACCTGGATGTTTTTCCCCATCAATCATATTTTTCTTGTGATAATGTGGCATTTTCAGTGACAATGTTTGGAAGTTTGCTAAACGATGGCAGTTATATGTCTAACTGAATCTCTTATTATTATTATTATTATTATTACAGATTATGTGACAACCAGCATGAGTCCAGAATAATTGGCTGCTAATTGTCATTGCCAAAATGTGTAATTATAGTCCTATGCCTCAGAGCCTTTGGAGGTTCTTTGCTCAAAGAAACTGGCTCAAGCTATCACATATTGGATGACTCTACATAGATGCCCCCCCCCCCTCCCCCCCCCACGTGGATGAAATCCCCAGTGAAAAGTAGCCTCAACAACTATGCAGGGATCATGGCACACTAAAGGTAAAGGTAAAATAATGATTGCCACATCTTAAAAATGCGGGGTGGGGTGTTCCACTTTAAAAATGTTAATTAATATATTTTATGAATGGATATATCAAAATCGGAATCAGCTTTAATTATGGTATTACAATGTTAGAGGTTACAGATTATAGCTATAACTTAGTGGGGGGAGAAGCCAGCCAGGGGAAAGAACTGGTTGTTTTTTTTTTTGCTAAACAGTACGAGAGAGGAGGAATTGGAACAGTTTGTGGGTGTGGTGTGAGCAGTTTGCGGAGATGCTGCCTGCCGTCTTCTTGGCTGTGGACCGGTACAGTTCCGCTATGAGGGGCAGGCTGGTTCCAATGTTTTTTGTCTGCAGATTGTTTCTTACAATTGTGAGAATGAAAACTTGTCAATCGACGACAGCTAGACAGAGGCTAAGCTTATCTATGCCCATTGTGTGTGATCCAATCTCATTTGACTTTCTGGCATCTTTGTTTACACATTTTGCCTGGCTCTGGCGGCAGCTAGCTAGATTGCTCATTTTTATCCCCCGGGCCAAATTTCCTTTTTTTTTTTAAGTGTCACTGAACAATCTCGCACTTTTGTGTGGCCTTCAAAACACTAGTTGTGTATCTAAGTTGCTGAACATAAACATGTAGCTTTAAGATAATTCCGCTATCACAGGGTCTCAAACAGGTAGCTCCTATGTTAGCAGTAGCTCACCAGCTGATGCAGAGTGGTCACTAAAGAGTGTTCTATTAAAACATGATGCCTGTATTTAATGACAAATGAGCACACTGAGCCAAGTTGTACTTTGTAAAAGTACTATTTAAATTTGGCAGGCACAATAGCTCACGTCTCCTTTCTTTTGGTCAAAGTAGCTTTAATAGTGCTGCAGGTTGGATACACCTGTGCTATCATAACCCTGCACTCTGAATTTATACTGTTTATAAAAGACACATTTCTATATTTTCATTATTTTATTTTGGTAATGTTATGGCCTGTTATGGTCATAATGGTGAATCTTGGTAAAAACATAATTTAACACATAACTTCATCATTCAAACATTATGAATTATGAATGAATTGACAATAGTTTGGGGTCAAGTCAATGTGAATGTATCACATAGCTAAAGACAAAACAATAGGATTTTACTGCTTTTTCTCAAATAAAAAACATTACCAAATGTAAACTGTCCGTATTGGTCTACCCTGTTAGATGATCACATGGTGTCGATGTCCTTTATTTGACTTCCCTGAGGATTGACTGTCATGGTAACCAACTGTGTTGCCACCACACCTTCTCCATAAGACATCTGTCAGGAGGAGTCAGTCCACTTTCTAAAGATCTGAGCTATCTGATAGGACATGAGCACCATGTGGACCCATGTGAAGCCCAATGAACTTTTAAGTCTGTGACTGCACACTACCAAAACGACTGACGGTTACTGAAGGCTACCACTCTGGAGAGGAGCTAGTTCACTTTTGGTCTTCAGAAAGAAGATTGGAGCACATGGTGATGAGGTAGATTGTCATTTTGTATCAGAATTCTTAGAAATTGTGCAAGAAAGCTGAGATAGCGCTGGTTATACATTACAACACAGCGCAAATGCGCTTTTCTTCTTTTTCTGTTGGTGAGCAGAATAGTGATGTTGACGTTCAGGATATTTGCAGTATATTTTTAAACCAAACGATTAATCAATTACCAAAATAGTTGTTGATTAATTGGATAATCGAGTTATCAATTCATTACTCCAGCTCTATTTAAATGATAAACATTTTCCAAAGTTGTAGCAAAATAACATTGCGGTTATTTCTTCACCGATTATTATATCTCTTAGTATGTCTAATTAAAATGCAGAATTTAAAAAATCTGAAAATGTCTTAATGATGGTTTTTATTCATGTTGTTAAGGTTCCAATTTTGGTCTGATTTTGATGTTTGTCTCTCTCCTTTGTAGAGTTTTCTCATTTTAGCACATTTTGGTTAAAATTGGACTGCTGGTATGAGGGAGTGACATACGTAAGACAGAAAAATCCAAAATCTTAACCAAAATGCCACAACTACAAAAAACAATACAAACAACAGACAAAAGAAATAATAAATCAGTCCCAAAACTGAAACTAGAATGAATCACACTAACGTTTGGGACACCCAACTATGAACTTAAGCCAGTTAATCCCATTTCAATGACCCATGGCAGATGACGGACGATCTGAACAAACATGTGACTCTACCATCTGAGGACTACTATTGTCGGCGTTTTCTGCCTAACACCTTTGACCCCTCTCGCTGTGGCGCCTGTCTGCGGCCAAATCATATGCACCTTGGCAACAATACTGCACAACCTGATTCTTCACAAGAGTGGGTGTGTATACATGTCGTGCATGTATTGTATTGTCTGAAATGTCAAATGTCTCATGATGCTTGTTCTCGGTCATTATTTTGTTTTGGAAGACAGGCAGGATACATCCTGAACTGTTCGGAGCCAATTACAAGGCATTAGCAGACAAACAACAATCGCACCTGTGAAAATTTAGAGTCACCAATTGGCCCAACATTCATGTTTTTGGAGGAAACTAGAGGACCCAGATTTACGATAAGTGGTGGAAAATTTATGAATAAATAAATTAATGATAGAAGAGAAATTTCTGAGTAAGGCGGCACGGCGGTCGAGTGGTTAGCGCGCATACCTCACAGCTAGGAGACCAGGGTTCAATTCCACCCTCGGCCATCTCTGTGTGGAGTTTGCATATTCTCCCCGTGCAAGCGTGGGTTTTCTCCGGGTACTCCGTTTTTTCCTCCCAAAAACATGCTAGGTTAATTGGCGACTCCAAATTGTCCATAGGTATGAATGTGAGTGTGAATGGTTGTTTGTCTATATGTGCCCTGTGATTGGCTGGCCACCCAGTCCAGGGTGTACCCCGCCTCTCGCCCGAAGACAGCTGGGATAGGCTCCAGCGACCCTCGTGAGGAAAAGCGGTAGAAAATGAATGAATGAATTTCTGAGTAAGAGGAAACAAGATGTTTACCATTTGAATCTCTATAATGCATGAAAGCTTATAGGCAGCGCTTGAAATGTGATACAGTCATATGACACATGCAAACACTTTTTTTGCTCGCAACATAGAAATATTGAGTTGCATCAATGAATCAATTTCACTGACCTGCAATTAAGAGCACAAAGGTTTGACTTTCTGGAGGGATATTAGGAGATCAAACCTTAAAGATAGCTTTTGAGGTCTGAAAATGAGAGTGTAGAAGTGGAGTTGGGATCAAGATAAGGCCGAGAAAGCACTCGAGTGGGTGGTTCTGGCAATGCAAAAGAGCGATGAAATAATGATGAGCGTGAGTGGAGTCTAGCTTGTGTTACGTCCTGCATGCAGTCAAAACGTGCTGGCTTTGCTAAACGGATGAAGAGCAGAGCTGGTGGAAGAAGATTGGGATGAGAGACAGTAAGTGTACAGTATGTAATATGTATCAATATTATCATAACAGATATTGAAGTTGCTCTTTTTAAGTTTCTTGTTGTGTTGCTTCTTGATCTAAAATGTAAATGTGCACTTTGGTAAAAGAATGGGGATTTTAAACAAGTTATCAAAGAAACCACTCAAATTTGCTGTGCTTTTTTTCAGTCTCTAATATGACAACTTCAAACTTGACGACATTGGGTGCTCTGTGTTTTCCGATTTTTCAGACTTCTAGTGATGATGATCATGTACTCTCTGAGGTGACCTCAAGCGCCAGCAGTGATGACATTAGAGGTAGTTGGACCTACGAGTGGAGTCTTGTTCACAGTGTGAGCCCTGAGTGGGAACTTGATAGCTGTGACGCTGACATACAATCCAGGTGACACAACATATATCCTTTTAACCTGCTTTCTTACTTCTGCACCGGAAAACACTTAAGAACCATGAAATGACAATCCCTCACTCACATGCTGAAACTATAACTGTAATTACTAATAATAACTTCATATGAATGTATGGTACATAATGTCCAGTTTTGATTGGCACTGTCAAAATGTCAATTTAACAATACTGTAGGTTTACCTTTGCAACTGGCTTTGTCTTACATTGTCCAGCTCCGCAAATAATTCGGACATTCAACAGAGGAGAAGATCCCTCAGTGTAGAGAGGAACTGTGTGGACCAAGAAGATATGACCCGGATGGATCCTTCTCTCGTTTGCAGTACTCGAAGCCCCTGGATGGATGAGAGGAGAGGTAGAGACCGATCCCGCAGAGGGTCAGGTAAGTCACACACAGGCACTGTTCCTTCAATGCATAATCTTAACCTTTATCAAAGAAAAAATTTAAAACAATACCAAAAGTATACTGTAATTTTTGCACAATATCACTAAATGACTGACATTATATTGTTCTTTAGACCAGTGTTTTTCAACGTTTTTTAAGCCACGGCACGTTTTTTTACATTGCAAAAATCTTACGGCACACCGCTAACCACCTCACGTGCATCACTAAGTCTATTAGCGGAACGAGGCAATCGGCTACGTGTTGCCACACGGACGAATATTCCATTGCTCTGCCGGTTTTTAGACTACAGACACTCGACAATTACATAATACTTACATAAAATGATTAATAAATGTTAATTTAAAAATATATATATTGGATAATTCCTCACGGGACACTAGTGTGCCGCGGCACAGTGGTTGAAAATCACTGCGTTAGACCACAAAATACAGTAGTTTAAATCAACATTGCCTCTGCTGGTTGCCGCCATGTATTGCACTCCATTTTGCCTCATAAGATGTGGTTATCTAATGAATAAAAACTGTTATCGGGCTGCACAGTGGGTGAGTGGTTAGCACACATGCCTCACAGCAAGGAAACCCGAGTTTAATTCCACCCTTGGCCATCTCTGTGTGGAGTTTGCATGTTCTCCCTGTGCATGTTTGGGTTTTTTTCTGGTTTCCTCCCACATTCCAAAAACATGCTAGGTTAACTGGCGACTCCAAAGGTATGAATGTGAGTGTGAATGGTTGTTTGTCTATATGTGCCCTGTGATTGGCTGGCGACCAGTCCAGGGTGTACCCCGCCTCTCGCCCGACGACAGCTGGGATAGTCTCCAGCACCCCCACATAGGTGTCCATAGGTATGAGATATGAGATGAGGTATGTGAGTGTGAATGGTTGTTTGTCTATATGTGCCACTGTATGACATAACATTTAAGATGTTCCTGCCATTCTTCTGTAACGTCTTGCTGCCTGTTTATTGTGTGTAAATAATGTATTTATCATCATCCTAGATGTAGTGCCCACGTTTCAATCTTGTGACACATCTAGTGAATTATTCTGCCCATATCTAGATTCAAATGTTGTGTGATTTCCAGAATCCAGGGGAGTCAAGGAACAAGAGAGTGGATACTTCTCACCAGACAGAAGGACTGATGGTGATCAGACAGAGGACAGCAGCAAAAGGGCTTATCGTTACTATGAGAGGGGTCACCCGCTCCCTAACAACTATGTCCCTGAGCCCAAAGCTTCTGTCCCATACAGGAACGTCAATCTTGGTGTTCCATCCCAACGGAGAAACCAAGAAACCTACATGCAAGATTCTTGGAGAAGTGAATCGCCTCAGAGATACACTTATCACTCCAATTTTAGGAGGGGGGCTGACTCATTGAGGAATTCTCCGACACGCCACAGTTCAGCGAGCCCAGACAGATACAGAAGATCAGACAACCGAATGCGCTCTCTCTCTAGAAGTGGGACTCGATGTAATGCAGCATCTCAGCATACATCCGGCAGGTCCAGTCCATCTCGTAGACAGGGTTCCTTTGCCTCACGGGCTGCATCACCATCCAGACTGACACCTTCTCATCAGTGCTTTTTCCAGAACGAAGGATATGAATCACAAAGAGGATGCAGTCGTGAGTCCAGGCGCCCGTCACAGACTTCCAACAAACATAGTTTAGACTCCGAGAGGCTCTACAGGAATCTGGAGTCTATCTCCCGCCGTGCCTCCTCCTCAACATTTTATCAAAACACAAACAAGGGATCCCAAAGAACTCCTCAGTCAAGGGAAGCATCCCCATGCAGAAATGGCTCACACAGCCGCACATCACAGAGGGAGCTATCCTCCAGAGACAGCAGACACAGCGTTTCCCCAGGTTCCTGGAAGGGATCATCGCAGTCTGTGCTCAGCATCCCCGTCTCCTGTGGGTCCTCCACTTCAAAACAAGGTGTGTGCTCTCAGGAGTCAGCTGTATCGCCGCTCCATGCTGCAATAGTGGAAACGGATAAGGGCGCTGATGAGACTATTACGCTCAGCGGCGACAGAAGCAGGAGTAGCGTGAGGCGAGGCATGGAGGCCTTGTTGCTGTCTGAGCCTAAGAGGACTGCACAAGAATTGGAGGTAAATGAAATATATTTTTCGGTATTTTTGCGTAATCTATTGCATATAAAACATGTTGTTACAAAGATTACGTTCAGCTTTTTTTTGTCAGAGGTATTAATTTAACAATGTTTATTATTGTGATTGTACTTTTCTGTCATATAGAGAAGTGTTATGTTGCCAAATAAGGTAAATACACCCACCAACAATAAACATGTTAAATTAATACCTGTTTCAATATTATTATGTAATATTAGATGTGCAGGTGTATCTACTGTTGTGCCCGCTGAGTTATAGTGTATCACTGTTGACTTAAAAACTATTTCAGTATTGAAGGTTATTATGAGGCAAGATAATTTAATTAAGGTAATTGATATTTCTTTTTGTCACACTTCTGAGGCGGCGATGACAATGGAAGACTACATAGTTCTGGCTGACATTCCAACAATCCAGCTGGAGTCAGAGGAAGAGTATCCTGGGCTTAGAAGAAGGAACCAGAGTCCCAGTCCTTGTAGGGACCAAAGGATACGGACTCAAAGGTTAGTGGTACTTTATGCATAGTAAATTAAACATCCACCTACCACTCAATGCAGTAATACTACTACTTTATTTAAAACGTCGGACATATGGGGGGAGCAGATGAGCTACAGTCAACAGCGACAGGATGCTGTTGTGTTAGCTGCGGTGATGTGATGTAGAGCGTGAATGAAGAGGTGGATCGGTGAATCAGCTCAATAACAAATTATTTAATGATTGTTTCACAGACGTTATGCTTAAAAACACAAATACACTTCCACACATGGGAAGTTTCTAATTTGTTTTATTTGTATTAGCTCAAACTAAAAAAAGCACAATTCAGCAACCATAGTAAAACGACTTAAACAGACTAAAGTTTGTGTGTGTGCAAAGGGACACACACACACATGGATAGGGGCCCAGAATTTGGTGCTACGCCCCTGGGTGTGTGAACACAGTAATGCAAATCAGGTAAAGACCAACATATAAACATTAGAATATACATTTAGTGACTACATGTAGTATACTGTATTGGGCCGATGACTTACCATCACCATTTCTGTTTAGCATGCCGCTTAATGGTAAATACAAATAAAGTCACTTTTTTCTGATGTTATGTTTCTTGCAAGATTGTCAGGATCCATCCATCCATTTTCTACCGCTTATCCTCATGAGGGTTGCAGGTATGCTGGAGCCTATCCCAGCTGTCTTTGGGCACACTGGACTGGTCGCCAGCCAATCACAGGGCACATATAGACAAACAACCATTCACACTCACATTCATACCTATGAACAATTTGGAGTGGCCAATTAACCTAGCATGTTTTTGGAATGTGGGTGGAAACTGGAGTACCCAAAGAAAACCCACGCATGCACGGGGAGAACATACAAACTCCACACAGAGATGCCTGAGTGTGATTGTCAGGATATGTATTATAAATAGATAATTGAAAAAAATGTTTAAAAAATCTAGTGACATCTTTTACCTCAGAACTACAACTCATTGTTTAAATACTATGTGAGGAATACATAACTATTTGGTCAGAGCCACTCATAAGCTATCAGTGCACTCAACCAACAGGAAATCTGACTCACCATGTCACCTTACTAAGAACACCACTAAATTCATCACACAGCAACTTAAAGTATACCTCCGAAATATACAAACATGCACCAATACCAAGTTTAAAATGCAAAAAACCCCCAACATTTAAAAGTTTTTCCAGAAGGCATTGTGTCTGAGCAACGCTTTCTTTGAGGGCTACTATATCGGCTGCTCTCTGGACTCTGTGCACCTCAGACCCAATAATGAGATCTAATACATTTACAACAGAAAGAATGTTGATAATAAAGCTCTATTTTAACACTGTCATGTTGTTCTGAAGCCGTCAAGATCAGTCAGACTTCTACAACTGGAAGTTTGAGTCGGACGAGAGGGGCCGAGGCAGAGAGCGAGGGAGAGACAGGAGAGAGAAGGACTCAGAAAATGGACGACTTTCTCAAAGGCAGTCGACAGCATCGCTTAATTTGCAGGTAGCTTTAGTTAAATATACCAGGGAAAAAAAATAGGTTTCATTTTGTGATCCTTCTCTAATAGAACCCGGAGAAGCAAAGGGAGGCGCCTGCAACGGCAAAGGAGCGAGCGCCTCCTGGCAGTCCACTGACACAGGTGAGCTGTGGAGCACTTTGACTTCTCTCTTTATGAAGTATGTGGGAGGAAATGGCTCTTTCATTCATTCTATCCATTCACTGATGCGTTTTTGGAGAAAAAAAAAACAGGAATTGGTGCTGTGTTCTTGGGTATTCATCCTTGATTTATTGCCAACATTAATGGATTGTGGAATGCTGCAGGCAACACTAACAGGATGATGGATGATTACCTAAAATATAAAGCATTAACAGGGTTTCACCTATGATTTTTAGGTTGTGGTGGTGGGCTGCATGGGAGGCTATTGCTACTGCTTTGTCGTGCCACTGTGGCAGCAAATATTTTAAATATTTCAATTTACTGCAAGTAATAGTGTCAAAATTAGGTTTGTTTTTATAGGCTTCAACAAGAAGGTTAATTTGGTCGATCATTCATACATTCCAAACCAGGAGTCTCAAACTCAATTTACTTGGGGGCCACTGGAGCTCGGGTCTAGGTGAGACTGGGCCAGATCAGGTTTTCCAAAAAAAACAAAAACAAAACGCATTTATTAAAAACATTTTTTTTTTAAAACTTCGCTTTGGTTCCAATTTTCTACAAGAAAGGCTCTGATAAAACATTCCACTGTTCTCAAATATCTTACTTTTTATTTTTCTACACAAAATAAAATGAAAAATTAATAAACAAATCAAGAATGAAGAAAATCAATCAATCAGTAATAAATAAATAAATATAATAATAATAATAAAAACTTAAGAAACCACATATAGTTGGTGGGTAGACAAATTATTTTTTTTCAGATTAAAATGAACAAAGCATTATTAGAGCCCTGTAGACATGACAAAACACGACTATAGTCACATTTATACTCTTTTTATTTACAACATATTGCGCAACTGCAGGGTCTTGAGACACATGCTAACTTGCAAACGAGAGAGCTAGCGACCTAAACGGTAGCCTTCAAGTTATTTCCTTTAAACTTAAATAGCCAAAAACTTACCACTTCCACACGGATAGGGAGGATAACTATTAACAGTTATTTAACCTTTAACATGAACATTAATCAAACGTAATAATTTTTTCTGGGTACATGATACCATACAGCATCCATATCAAACTGGCGCGGGCCGCACTAACATTAAACTTTCATATCAAGGCAGGGGCCTCAAACTAGTGTCCTGCGGGCCACATTTGGCCCGCGGGCTGCGTGTTTGAGACCCCTGTTCTAAACAGTTCTTTTTTTAAAGACCAGAGTTGGCCAGTTGGACAGCAACCCTGTCTCCCCATAACCCAGTGAATGAGACTGTGTTCAATGACATGTTCACTATCGGCAGCGAAACTATATATTGGTTTAATTCTGAGCACATCGAGAATGATCATTTAAACAGGCCAACATCCATTTTAACTGCACAAAATAGCACTAACATACCACAAACAATGAGACTATTTTGGTTTCATTCTGCATATGTGGGGGGCTGGGTGAACTTTAGTTGACCTATGGAATAACCTGCAATAACTCACAAACAAAATCAGCGCAAATGTTCTTTTTAACCGCACAAAACAGCAGAAACATAACACACACAAAAATGAGTTTTGATTGGGGTGGTTGCCAACTTCACTCAGGTCTTTAGCACATCTGTAATGTTCTCTTGCATCAAATAGTGAATTGCATACTATATGTAGACTCTTGCATGGACAACTCTCTGACAGTAAGCAGTAAACCTTCGGAGTTGGAGTTATGTAAATAACATTGTGTTCAGGTAAAAAAAAAAAAAAAACCAATAACTCCAATGTGTGGCAACTTATTTTACTGTGGCACTGCAACACAATCGTTTTTTTCAGCCACATAAAACTTTATTTCACCTAACTTTTGTTCATTTCTGCTCCTTGTCACTTTTTCATGCCCTCATAATTAATACATTGGATACCATCAACATTGTGAGTATCATGTGTTTACTATCATTCAATTCTCCATCATGTTGGTGTATAACATGCCATATTTTGGAATAGTGTCAGTAAAGATAAAGTAAAGAAAGTGACATACATTACACTGCATACACTCATGAACTACACAAATAAATGTATATTATATTATAGGGAGGCGTTTGACACCTGGCCATATTCACAGTTTTATTGCTATATTATTGAGGAATAAGCCAAACTGACTACCCTGGTATTAGAAGCCCATTTTCATTTGTTTTAAGACTCAGATTTGAATTGTTAAAATGTAATGCTATGTGCCTTTACAGTTGAAATAAAACGCAACAGTGTCGTTGTGTAACATATTGTGGGCAATATCGTTTCTTTGGGGAGAAGAATATTTATTGCACAGTTTGAATGTGGTGTTTTTTAAGGCCATGCATATAAATCTGTACATGCACAAAGGCCTCCTCTGTATTAAAAGTCTTAACCATAATAGTCATATGATAAAATATGGTAGATTGCATTATATTCTATTTATCTCTGTTCTGCTTACAACAGTGCTATCTCATGCTGACATGCACTTTTTTTTCTACTTCAGCTTCTGTTATTCTGTTATCTTAATTTCATTGTTAGGTCTGCCGCATGAAATGCAACAGCAAAATGCTTTCTCATTCTTCCTTCTAATCCCATTGCAGATGCTGCCACTTGCAGGGGTGGATGTCTCTACTGGATGAAAACGGACAGGTAGAGATACAATTTTGGTCCTATTTTCTGAAACATCTAATATGAGTCAACTTTTGATACTATGAAGTGAGTACTCACACACATTCAGCTACCCTGTTCTAAAATATATATTAGAGTAGTCCGTGTATAGCAGTACAATATAAAGTTTATATCCACTGAAAATATCTCAACACACCGTCATTAAATAAATAGCTTTAGCATTGCCAGGGTGCATGAGTGCTGGCAGTACTGGTGAGATGTGGTTCATCAACCATGAATTGCTAAGCAGATCATGACTACGTCCTTTAAGAAACTGGGCTGCAGTTTTCTGACTTAAAAAATATATCCATGTTTCATTACTAATACACTGTCCCTCAAGAAGATGAAATGTGAGATACTGTACACATAATGTTGTTTTCTGTATTTTCGGTCAGTGGAGGAAATATTGGTTTGTCCTGAGTGATGCATCGCTGAAGTATTACAGGAACACCAAAGCTGAGGAGGTACAGTTACAATTAAAGACTGTCAATTTTTACGTGCAACAACTTAATTAGGATTTCTTATAGCAGTTTTTTTTCCTTGTTTTATTGTGCTACAGTCGGATGATGTAGAAGGAGAGATCGGCCTTTCCTCGTGTGTCAGCGTGTCAAACTGTGACGTGGAGAACAACTACGGCCTCCAGATTGAAGTACTGGGCTTTTGGTTAATTGACTCACACACTGTGCCACAATATTGGCATCATGTATTATTCTGCATAGATTCACATTTATTATACTTTTATACTATTACACTTGTCTGGCTTCTTCCTGTTTTACAATTTGTGTGTGTGTGTGTGTGTGTGTGTGTGTGCGTGTATCTGTCTTTTGATCACACCCAGACAAAGAGGGCAGTGTTCACTCTCTTTGCAGTAACCTCTAGGTTGCGGCAGAACTGGGTGACGTTACTGAAGCAGGCCATCCAGAACAACATAAAGTGAGTGTGGCTCCATACTGGGAATTGGTGGTACAAAAAAAAAAAAAAAGTCAGTGGAAAAGCCAGTAAAGTCTAAAAACGACATATCTGACCTAGATCACATTCCACGCCCAAAATATAACAGTTTTCCTCAGGGAGTTGACTGAAGGTAAAGATAAACATAGTTTAAACATAGAAACACATAAATCACGACCAACACAGAACAGACCAATTAAAAATACAAAGCACTGTCCTAAATAAAAAAAAAGCTAACAGACATTAAAATGTAACACATGATGTAACACATGACTAATAAAAATATAACTAAAAAAGAAGGCAATAAATGAGGAAAAATATTGTTATGCTGCCAACAAATTACAAATAAATACATACATATACATAATTACATATATTAATTCTTCATTTCCATCATGAGAATGTCACTTCAAACTCAGTTGTACTATAAATAAGATTTTTTTTTTTACATTTTCAATCCCCCCCAGTAAAAAAAAGTGATTGAGTTGCATAGAATTCTAAAATTCCTGACTTCATCAAAGAGATGCAACCGATGTGTTTGGGTGGTCTGACTGCAAAGAGCCCTTTTATCATCTTTCTTCAGATGTGTAACATTAGCCTCTTACTTTGCCTCATTCTACCCTCAGCCAATCAGACAGCAGTAGCGAGAAAGGGAACCCCATCTCCTGCGGACTGTCGTCATGCCAACCAGCTGCTCGCTTCACCTGCCCCGACTTTGAGCCAACACATTCCCACACCACAGCAACCTACTCCCACCAGGCCAATGGCCCACATCAACTTACTGACGTGAAAGTGCATGCAAACGTGTTCTCGGACCTTCACAAAGAAGAAGATTTGGACTGTGACTGGGCAAAGCGACTGGAGGAGAGGAACAAGTGGTTTGAAGACGGCGTCCCTTTCACAGAAATGGGCAGCCGGTGGGACGACATGCAGCTGAAGAGGGGGAGTGTACCTGTGCCAATCCTTGACACCATGGACTCAGCGGTAAGCAGGAAGTGGACGGAATTGGAAAGGCTGTCATCGAGGGGCATGACTGCACAATCGCTCATTGGAGCCCAGGCATATCAAACAATCACACCCTATTCCAATGAGCCTCCGGTTGATTCTCAGACATGCGAATCGAGCCCTGCTAGAGAAGAAGCGATTGTCACCAGTTTACCATCAGACACATCCTGCTCTAAGGAGGCTTCCCAATCTATGAATGGGTTGCACATTGTTCAAACAAACACAGCTGAAGCCCTACAAAAGGAGGTGAGGAAAAAACGTTTCTCTGCACCATTCATGCATACAGTTCAATTATATTAGCATACAGTTCCTCCATTTCATTAAATCAAATTAAATCAAGGCACTCTTAATATGGAGCGGGTTTAAGGCTAAATGTTTCCATTCATTCCAAATGCCTCTTCCAGGCCCAGTCCCTTCGAAAACAAGTAGAGAGCATTAAGAAAGAGCGTGCCAACATGGCGATAAAGGTTGACAGCCCGTGTGGACCCACGGCCCCCTGCAGGGCTATGCTTGAAGCTATGGAAGCAGCCCATCAGAAAGAACTACAGGAGCTGCAGGAGAAACATGAGAAGGAGATCAGCGAGCTGGAAAGACAAAGACAAAGGATGCTAGAGGAGGAGCGACAAGCTTCTACTAAAGGTGCAGTCAAAAGTATTGTATTTTCTGTATCGCTTGTCCTGTATAGGGTCACATCAGGTGCTTGAGCCTATCCCAGTTGGTTTTGAGCAAAAGGCAGGCTACACCCTGGACTGCTTGCCAGTCAATCACAGGAAAATAATAAGATGGCAGTTGAATTTGTTCTGCGGTTTTTACTTTGTGTCAACAATAGGGAGCATTAGGGCCATTATTTTAGGTAATTTCCTGCTCTGCATCCGTGTGTGGAGTTTGCATGTTCTCCCCGTGTGTGCGTGGGTTTTCTCCGGGTACTCCGGTTTCCTCCCACATTCCAAAAACATGCTAGGTTAATTCATTAATTCATTCATTTTCTACCGCTTTTCCTCACGAGGGTCGCGGGGGTGCTGGAGCCTATCCCAGCTGTCTTCGGGCGAGAGGCAGGGTACACCCTGGACTGGTGGCCAGCCAATCACAGGGCACATATAGACAAACAACCATTCACACTCACATTCATACCTATGGACAATTTGGAGTCACCAATTAACCTAGCATGTTTTTGGAATGTGGGAGGAAACCGGAGTAGGGGTGGAATTGAACCCTGGTTTCCTAGCTGTGAGGTCTGCGCGCTAACCACTGCCGCTAGGTTAATTGGTTACTCCAAATTGTCCATAGGTATGAATGTGAGTGTGAATGGTTGTTTGTCTATATGTGCCCTGTAATTGGCTGGCGACCAGTCCAGGGTGTACCCCGCCTCTTGCCCGAAGACAGCTAGGATAGGCCCCAGCCTGCCAGTGACCCTAGTGAGGATAAGCGGGATAGAAAATGGATGGATGGATATTTTAGGTAGGTAGTTTCATACATAATTTCTTCATGACCCAAGCGACACAAAGTAAAAAACACAGAACCAATGGTGTTATGACCTGATGGTCTGATGGTCTTTACAGTAGATCAGGTCGTTTGAAGAAGACACTTTTTAAAAGTGAAAGACAGTGAAAGACATGACATGGAAATTTTACTGTTGCATATGGAACAGATTAGAGGTTACATGTCTTGTATTGTTTTAGCACAAGACAGAAATCAGTACCTGATGAGCAAACTTTATTATGACAGCATTGGAGGCACTGAGCGCAGCCCACAGTGAGGAGCTGGAGGCCAGGAGGCTGGAGGAGGCACACATGGAGACATCTTACAGAGTGTAAGAAATCCTAAGTTTTTCACACGCTCTCCCCTGCAGGTTCAAGATCTGTTCTGCATTGGACCGTGATGCCACATGTTAGAATTTCACCATACAACTAGTGTATTGTACGTATTATGTGTGTCAGGCCCCAGGACGACATGTGGCGCAGCGAGTTGGATGTGCTGTCTGAACGATACTCTCAAAAATGCCTGGAACTGAGCCGCACTGAGGAGAACAAACGAAGTAGAGAAGCAGAGCTTGGATGCAAAGTGAGAGAAATGGAGCAGCTCAAGCTAGAGAACCAGGTTGATGACATTGTTATACGTAGCACACCATAAGCAATCAAAGTTAAATTCCCCCTTTTTGATTGTATATGCTTGTAATACTTCAAAGCATATCATTTCATTTTTTCAGGAGCTTAAAGACAAGCTGGCAGAAGAGATTAGCCGCATGCGTTATTTCATCACAGGGCAGAGGCCAGACGTGGTGTCCCTTGGCAACGCTGCATTAGAAGTTGAGGTAGTGACGACAGTAATTTGTGGTTAAATTAGAACATTTTTAACAATGTTGAACAACAATTGCTGCTACACAAGTGCCACACAAGTAAGCGTACAGTTTACAGCATCCTGCCCTAGTTAATTGTTCCTGAAATTGGATTTGGCCAACGGATGCTAAGGGATTTTGGACCCAATTTAATGAGACAAATTGTTAGAACAAGTTTGTTTAATGTGTTGTCTTGCATCCCCACTAATGGCTCCCTGATGCAACATTATCATCCTTTCCTTTTTTTTTTTTATCTTGGCCTTGTTTGTGGTGCATTTACCCACGATATGGTTATTGAGCAGCACATACTGCCATCTACTGGTTGATTTGCATATCCTACAACACCGGTATGTACCAGAAGACTTCGAACAAGGGACACAAAATAGGGGCGTACTTATTCATTTGGGGGCCCAAGGCAAACCCAGTCTTAGAGTCCTCCACTTCCTGGTAGTTTTATTCTCACCTCAACACATTTTTTTTAATTTTGGAACACATGGCTAGTTACATAGCCATGTTTATATACCTTCCCAAAACGTTATCCTATTTTCTGAACAGGATAAAGTTCTTAAAATCCTCCTGGGGGATTATTACCTAACAAGTGATGTATCTCAACGCTTTATTCTAATTGATAAGAACATTGAGCAACATTTAATATAGCTTACAGCTTTAATACTCACATCTGAAACGCATCACTCGTAGGCTCAGCTTCATCCGGAATACTTCTGCATCTGACAGTGAGAGCAGTGCTACTGTGAGGAGTGTCTGACTCTTGTGTGCCTACGTTTGTACATGGGAGTATGGAAAAAGTTGACAACTTCGGTAATTTTGACTATGTACTTATTTCTTCTCTTCTCAGACACTACGCTTCAAAGTTGCGTTTTTGACACAGTCTTCCTGAACCAATCTGCACGTGCGCAGTAACATGGAATAGTCCATTGCATGAGATGGGAGGGCGAGGACTGGAAACGCTATTTATAGATTTCGCATTTTGATGAAACACATACACGTTAGAATCATATTTTGGCTCTTATTAGATTGTACATAAGTGTGTACATAATAATCTGACCAGTTAGTGCAAATACATTCACTGTTCAAATATGCTTTGTTATAGGGAGCCAAGAACAACAAGGCTTAAAGTTTGTCAAGCAAAGTGAAATGAAGGTTTCGGCAGCTCGAGATGGTTTCTCTCCATGAGCACTTGAGACTGGTCAACGCAGCACTACAGAGGAAGAGTGATGGAAGCAACAAATGAGAAAAAAAAATGTCAAAGGCCCCTTTAGACGCATTTTATTGACTCACTTTGAGTTGACAACATGCAAATAAGAGTGAGGTGTTTTCATTATGCAAGCCTCACTTGATATGGATTTGTTAAAATATGTTTTGTTGATATAGATAAATGGCATAAGACAGAGGTAGGAGATATGCAAATCTGGGGATATCTGGAATATCTGGAAGCACAAACACCTCATTCCTCCTTTGACCATCTGATATTCAACTCAACAATAAACTCTATATATGGAAATAAAAAAAACAATAAGGGCAGGTTGCAATGTGTTACTGTCATGCTGACACAATATGGGCACAGGTTACATGAAGGTACACAAGATAGGCGTTTGATGCGGTCACTTCAGTCATCATCGTCATCATCTTCAGGGACGAAGATGTCATGCTCCTCCAAGAGGGCAGCAAAGTTCTTGCTTATCAGAGTTCCCACGTAGAGGAAAGGCACCACCACCGCAGTCATGCGGATAAGACCAAACGCCGTCTGGGAAACACAAAGAAATTTGGACATTAGGATTTATTATTATAAACCATTCATGGATCTCAGGGGGGTAGTGTGTGGGCAGAAAGCCTCGCTTGCAGGAAAGGTTTACCGTTTTGCATTTTCATCAAGTACAGAACTGCCTCTTTTTCAAATCGGCTTACTCACAGCACATCTTGCAACAACCTATAGTAATCTAATACAAATAGAAGGGGAAACACTAGAACATAAGGTGGATAATATAGGCAAGCATGCATTGTACAAACAGATTTTTCAGATAATTTTAGCCACATTGAACCACACTAAAGCAACATCATTTCTAATGCAAATATAGTATTCTGATATAATTGAGGTTGGTTGTGCAAAGGCGTGTTAATAAGACATTTTGTGCTGATCATGTGTGGCAAAGGACTTTCACCTACAGTATATTATACAAACAATAGTACATTAATAATTAAGCTGCACCAAATAACTCACGTTTCAAATGTGAGACCGTTTATTATTAGCGATTAGCTAAATTGTACAGAAAATATATACTTCTGGATATTGACTGTCCATTACAACTTTGCTAACCCATACCTAGATCACTACAACGATTGGCCACAGGTGACAAGCAGGACTAGGTCCCTCCGCCATTATGAGTCATCTTTCTTCTCTTTTGTTTTTTTAAAAGCACTTACTTTATCCGGTTTCGGTAGGATTGCCCCCGAGGACGACGAAACGGCACTTCGCGTTGGTGTCGTTCTATTTAGATATGATGTTTTCGAACCGTTATTACGCCCCAGTATGCCAGCATTCCTGGTGACATGTTTCAAGGAGCACCGTATAACACTCGACGCCATTTTTCCCCAGTCAAAGGTGACAGAATGTAGGTGGGTGGGGCTAAATGACGAAAAAGGAGTGTTGCCTTTTGATGACGTCACAGTTCATTCCTTCCTTTATCACTCCAGTTTAATGACCTTTTTTAAAAAGATAAATCAATAGTTTGAAGACCTCACATTTAGACAACATACAAAATGTCGTCACCTACCGAAATTTTGTTAGATACATTTTTTAAAGGTTATAGAGGTCCTGTGTAATACAAGTATTACAACTGCAAGTTAGCCTACACTTGTCTGGTGCTGGTTCTCCACGAGGTAGACGAGCATTATTTTCTGTAGGTCGTTTGTACTCTAATGAAATGTTGTTAACTGTGGCTGTAGCACTAATGTGGAAGTACAATTGAATGGCCATTAAATATAACAACTTTTACAGTGTCGTCGCAAGCCCAGTTTTATCACCTCTTTGTGGCGGAAGTGGCAGTGCGCGCTCTAACTCCGCGAGAACGCGCGTAGACGGGAAGTAGAGGAAAGACGGAAGACGCTGAAGCTATACACGCAAACTTGTAGCCGCCAGGCGATAATTACACACAATGTCAGAAAGGAACTTGTAACTTATTTCGACATAGCTTTGTTTTTCGTTTAACTAAAGCCCTCGATGTGTAGTCACCCTATTTATAATCTTTCTTCACATGACCCGGTGACTTGCCAATTTTCAAACAGACGTTGCCTTCCTTCAACAACCGCCACAAAGTCACGTTGGAGTGAGGGGTTCTGAAAGATCGCAGTCACCCAAATATACAGATTTTTTATCAGTGTACGCTCAGTTTGTTGGTTAAAGTTATTGTGGTGGGTGGAGTTGGGACCGAGGAGCTGCCACCGAGGCCTTCGCTCGGGAAGAGGCTACATGTGCGAAGACCGCGGCCGAGAAGAGACTCACTTTTTGCTAGCGTAGTAGCTTAACAAAAATGTCGGCCCAGGCTCAGATGCGAGCTATGTTGGACCAGCTCATGGGGACGGGGCGAGACGGTAAGCACAAATGCTGCTTCTTCCTGTTGTGTTTAGTGTCATAGAAGACATTTTAAGGAATTTATTGTAGTTGTTAGCATTAGCCCACATGCGAGGTGGTTTGTGTTGGTGATAGCTTTAGCCTGATTGCTAACCAGCGCTTGCATGCATTGCCTATGAAGCTAGCTGAAATGAGGCTAGCGAACTACCTGTTGTTCACATTCAAATTTAAAGCAGATTACGTTAACCTATTTTACATTGATGCCATTACCTAATTGGCAGTACCCTATCTACATGTTTTTGAGCGGGCTTCTACAAGTTAATTGCATGGAATGCAATTGTAATCTTGTCGGAAAGTTAGCCAGCTGTTCATTTTTCACAAAGTTAATACAAACTATTTTCACACTATGCAACACAGTATAATGCAGTTTACAAACATCGTCAATTTGTGTGTGACATATGAAAAGTGCAAATGACAGTCTCATGTGCACAATCGTGCTAAAAACTGTTTATAAAAAATCGGGATGTCCAAATTGCAGCCTGGGGTCTGTTGATTTTTCAAAATATGGCCCTCAGTAGAAAAAGTGTCACCAGCTCCATACCACAGTTGTATTTTGCAGTCTTATGGCTTTACGGGACAAATGTGTTTGTGGCAAATCTCAGTCATTGCGTTCACCTGCACAAAAAACAACCACATCACCCTTTACCAATCTAAATCTACATCAAGATTGGAGTTCCACCTGATAATGTTGTATGTTTGTTTTCTTTTAATAGGCGACACCATGAGGCAGAGAATCAAATTCAGTGATGAGCGGGTCTGCAAAAGTCACCTGTTGGATTCTTGCCCTCATGACATTCTGTCAGGCACTGTGAGTATTTTTTACACCACCCCCTTGTGCTTGTATTGGCAGTCCACATTTTAGGTATTTTACCTGTATCTTTTTGTTTTTGAAAAAGCTTATTCTGAACTCGGTAGCAGACAAGCACATATTTCAGAAGTCAAGTTTGCACTTAAAGCAATCATGCAAGCTTGATATTGTTTCCATAAAAGTATGTATCGTGGGAGGTTTTCTGGAACTTTTACCCCTTTTTGATATATAAGAATATACAATGATAAATAAAGGTAAAATTGTTAATTGTTACCATTCTGCAAGATTCGATACATGAAAATGCAGCCTAGTATGAATTTATTGTGTGTTTTGGGGGATAATCTTCGGTGGGGCAATATTGATGGATTTAACTGAACAACAAAGTCTACAATGAAAATCGCAGCAGCACTTATTTTCCATTATTGATACAATACTATGGTGCCTATTTGTGTCTTAAATTCATGAGAAATGGCGAGATTCTATGTACAGTCATCCCTTGCTACATTGCGGTCCGAACATCGCTCACTCTGTTGTGCTTTTTTCCAAACATTAATTTGGAAACATTAATTATTAACACTTATTAATTATTTATATATATATACACACACACACACATATCAATGTGGATATAAGGGAGTTGCACATATTTTGTGCCTGTGCTGTAAACCATTGCGACCACGACTAGTTACTATTCTACAGTGGTCACTATGTGTCAGTATTTTCTTGGTGAGGCTTCAAATAAAATGAGGGAATACTGTGTTATTACTTAAAAAAAATAAAAAAAGACCAAACGTGTTATTGGATTCAGCATCAATCAAGTGACATCACAATCACAAGTGACATCTCAGTTTTCATGTACGCGACTCTAGTGAGGATAAGCAGTATAGAAAATGCATGGATGGATGGAAGAACTGTATACTATGCAATTATCCAAAATCAATTAGTATAGTCAGCTTGGGTTGTTTGCCGTATACTGTGTTTACTTATTCACATGTAATTTCCTCTGTCCCCACTAGAGAATGGACCTGGGGGAGTGCGTGAAAGTCCACGACCTGGCCCTCAGAGCAGACTTTGAGATTGCCTCCAAGGAACAGGAGTACTTCTTTGAGCTTGATGTGAGTCATTAAGGGCATCAACACACTGCTTAGGACCACTTCACACCTAAAGTTTGGCACGTGTGTCATGGATCCATGCCTGTACATTTAATTTATTGACGTAAGCAAAGTGGACATTTTACCTCCATCTAGGAATATGACTCTACCTGTTGTTTTGCAGGCTGCTGAACACCTCCAGTCTTTTATAGCCGACTGTGACCGCAGGACAGAGCTGGCCAAGAAGAGATTAGCTGAGACACAGGAGGAGATAAGTGCAGAAGTGACAGCAAAGGTGACAATTACTATATCTAGACCTGTATGCTGCACCATTGTGACACAAAATGTAATCCCTTTCTCCTGTGTGTTTTTGTCAGGCTGAACGTGTCCATGAGCTGAACGAGGAGATTGGGAAGCTGCTTGCCCGCGCTGAGCAGCTCGGCGGAGAGGGTAATGTAGACGAGGCCCAGCAGTTGCTGGAAAAGGTGGAAACAACACGAGCCATGAAAAAAGAAGCAGAGGTCAGAAGATGATGCTGTTAAAAATGTTATGTTGGAATAGAAATGAAAGCTGCTTGAAAGGCCCTTTACTGCCTCATGATTCCAATGTTCTAATCTGTTTACAGGATGTTTACAGAAACTCTATGCCAGCTTCCAGTTTTCAGCAGCAAAAACTACGTGTGTGCGAAGTGTGCGCCGCATACTTGGGCCTCCATGACAATGATCGACGTTTAGCTGACCACTTTGGAGGCAAACTTCACCTTGGCTTCATCGAAATTCGCGAGAAGCTTGAAAAGCTAAGAGTAAGGCGCTTCACTGAAATCACAGATGCAACTGACTGACTCATAAACCGATCTAGTATTCTCTCGAACCTTATGATGGCCAATAGCTTTTCTTTTTTTAATGTAGAAAGCAGTTCTTGAGAAACAAGAAAGATTGCGTACGAAACGCAGAGAGGAACGTGAACGAGAGGATGAGCGAGAGCGGCAATGGGAGCTGGAGCGAGAAAGGGATAGAGAGAGGGAACGAGAGTGGGACCGAGAGAGAGAACGCCGGAGGTAAGAGATGAGCGGGCATTTATCACTCGTATTAACAACATTCCACCAGATGTCGTCATCATCTTGTTTGATGTTTGTCAATTCAGGTCAAGATCCAGAAGTGGGGAGCGATACAGGTAGACTTGCTACCCATGCACACATTCTCATATGTGAACAAATCCTGTCTTTTAGGAGATGTTTGATCTGGTCTTCTTTCGGTAAAACCTAGGGACGGAGGCAGTTCGTCCTCCCACCGATCAAGACGGCACCGCTCCTCCCGTCCCAGAGAGGAGGGAGGGGACCGTGATCGAGACAGAGAGAGGAGGCATAGACACAAGGACAGACACCGCTCACACTCGCACTCTCACAGGCACAAAAGAAAAAGGTTGGAAGCTCACCGAATTCTTAAAACCTTCCTCGAAGACTGTCCTCATTTTAATATTGTTCAAGCAGGCCTGACCTTCTGTTGGTATAGAAATATAAAATCAAGCATCAAAACACCTTTATTCATGGTACAGAAAAGTGGGAAAAGAAGTCAACGGAAAAAAGGCAGCTCACTGAGCTGTGATGACAAAAAATATGATACTGAAATATGCCTTGTACACACACTTCCAACCTGATGATGGCTTCCTTCCTGTTTGTCTTCCAGGTCCTCCCGAGACCGTTCATCTCACACTCGTGATGTCGAGCCCTCACTGGCCCAGGAGCGAAGTCGGGAGGGAACCACCGAGGAATGGTGTGACAAAAGGGCAGAGTACAGAGACTGGGAGGACCGGGAGAGGTCCACCTCTCCAGACATGGCCAGACAGGGGGACTGGGAGAGGTCCCTGTCCCTTGAACGTGACCGACAGTCCAGCTCAGAGGAGCGGGAGTCGGGGGAAATATGAAGCGTCTCTTGATGTCATCGCATTGTTTCGTTAAAGAATAAAGGAGACTTGAGTGTTTGCTTATATTAAAGGTGGCATATGTATATTAGCAAGGTGGCTGGGTTGAACATTAACGTGGGGAGGAGGGGATATTTTCAAGCCGTTGTAAGCAAAGCAACTTTTATGACTTTGAATTATGAGTGGCGTACATTTAATTTTTTTTACGCCATTACCAACTGTTTGCTCACAGAAAGATTTGGTTTCAATTAGTTAAACATGCAATACTACTCAATTTTATGTTTCAGTCCATATGGCTCATGGTACAAGGGGTTTGCGATGATGCACACGTCTAAAGTGGGATGGGATTGACTGCAGGCACTTACATTTGACTTTTTGTTTGCTGCTGTCAAGCCATAACAATTACATTTTTATTCACAAGATGCTCACTAGGGCCACCACTCAGTATGACATGACATGGCATGCATGTTTACATCCCTGTGTGATGCCAGGGCCTGTATGTATTTAGGAGGCGGGGGTGTACTTTGCTGTGCTGGAATAAAGTGAAAAAAATGTTGCCGCTTCAATTTATATGCAATGTGTTAAGACTTCTGTTTGCTATCCCTTTTTAATAAAGCCGTACCAGTTCACTTTGTATACCTTTTTGGAAGTTGAAAACATTTGATTTTTAAATGTTTAATATGGCTAATAAGCACAATCATTAAATATGATTTTTCAACTTACAATATAGCACCATGTTAAGTTTCCACAAGTCAACAGCGTAGTATATACCATACGTTACTCAATTGTAGTGTACCTAGCGGCCTGTAGGCGGCAATAAGCGCCTAAATATGCGGGGAAGAAACGTGACGTCACGTTTATTTTTTAAAAGAAGCGCGCAGACAGAAATGGCACTGGGAACTAGCCGCTAGACACTACTACAAACTTTATCCTTTATCTTGTTAGTTAGATACCCCTTGCGGAATCTGTCACCATGTCGTTGCTGAAACCATTCAGTAAACTCCCCGCTTTAAACACCGCCAGCATATTGGTAAGTGCTACTTCATAGACGAATACGGTGACTTTGTCTTTGTGTGAGAATGACATAAAACTGCATTCGTACAAATATGGGAAAGCAGGAGTTTTGAAAGCCTCTGTCACGTTAAAACGCAATTTTTATAGATCGTAGGAGATGATACTATGGTTGTGTTTGAATTCGGGGTCTGCATTGTACCAGGCCAGTAGCCTAGCCGGTCTACAGAGTCCCTGCTCCAGCTGCGAATCAACCTGGTGACTCCAGTAGTGGTGTGTCGATCATGAACGAACAGGTCAAAAGAAGTAGTTCTTTTTTGTGAACGGAATGAACGAGGTCACCGCCCCTAAAATACCCGTTCAGTCCGTTCGGTTGCAAATGCTTTTTTTTTTATTAGCTGGAGAGTCAGTTCACCGTTCCTTTTGCAGGGCGAACGTGAACATGAGTGAACGAACTGACTTGACACGGCTGACCGTGTCTATGCACAGGGGAAGAGCACAGCCTAACGACCAATTGACCGAAATGAACGAAATTAACAGATTTTTTTAACCGAATGAACCGGAATGATGCGGTTCACTGAAATGAACAGTTTTGCCCACCACGAGAATTCAGACCGTATAGCTTCCTCACAATTCCTGGTTGTACCGATACCTATACTTTAAAAAAATAATAAGTGGGACGAGTCACCAATCTGAATCGAAATCAGAATGAATTATTATAACCTTTTTTGTGATTTGCCTTTTAGATTATTCATCGGTTAAAATTCAGGAAATAATTTGGGCAGAGGGCGGCACGGCGGCCTAGTGGTTAGCGCGCAGACCTCACAGCTAGGACCCCAGGGTTCAATTCCACCCTCAGCCATCTCTGCATGTTCTCCCCGTGCTTGCGTGGGTTTTCTCCGGGTACTCCGCTTCCCTCCCACATTACAAAAACATGCTAGGTTAATTGGCGACTCCAAATTGTCCATAGGTATGAATGTGAGTGTGAATGGTTGTTTGTCTATATGTGCCCTGTGATTGGCTGGCGACCAGTCCAGGGTGTACCCCGCCTCTCTCGACCGAAGACAGCTGGGATAGGCTCCAGCACCCCCGAGACCCTTGTGAGGATAAGCGGTAGAAAATGGATGGATGATAATGTCATTATGTTAACAATAAAGCACATGGCCCATAATTAACAAAAACAATAAAGGTTAATAGTTGGAGCACTATGTGGATTTTCTGAAAGTATTCAAATTCAGGGTTCTGTACATGGTATTATAGGTCAATGTTTTTACTATGTTTACCTTTTTGTTTTAAGATCTTGTATTTAAATCAAAATATTTAATGCTGAAGTGTATTTTTTTTCATTTCAGCTTGTGGAGAGAGAAGAGGAATTTCAGCAGAGATTAGCTGACGCTCTAGTGAAGGAGACGGCAGTCACGTTGAACGTGTGAGTAGTGCTTCATTCCTCAAAGTGCTGATAATACAGAAAATGTATATTAAATAGGCATTTTCAAGTTTCTAGCTTACTGAACTGTGACAGTGTTCCGATTTCAATAAAATGGAGCATCATTGCCCTTACAAAGGAACTAATTGTTTTATGCTGCATTAGTTCTATCATGCCCAATGGACTGTATTTATATGGCTCCTTGGCAGCAGTCAGGCCTCTTTTATATGATCAGAGCTGATGGCTGCTAGCACATGCACAGTGCAGAGTACTCCATCTTGGGTAATTAGGGTGATCTCAGTGTGTCGCTCAAGGACACAATGAGACACATTCTACCATTACCAAACAGCCACTCCACCTCCCGGGCCCTTTGAATTGACAAAAGGGTCTGACTGAGTCACAGTTGGAGGTCGAAGAGCAGTCCTGAAGTGATACTTTTTATTGCTGTTTTTAAAAACAGGAGACTAGCAAAGAGTCTGCCCTTTGAGCACAAGCACAGCCGGCCCAGGATAGACCTGGTTGTTTTTATCATTAACCTCACCTCAGAGCTCAGGTATGTGTTTTTTAAACTATATACAGTACTAGTATATTACACTGTAAAATCTCTACTTGGAACTCCTAAAAGCATACTTAGATTTCCTATATTTTACATATTATATTTTATATTGTCCATTATATTTCCATTTTTATGATGTCAAATATACTTATTAGAGGGTTATCAGTATTCTAGATCAACCAAGAGCATGGTAGATGTTCATTAATTAAATTAATTCAACACTGTTTTGTGGTGACAGTCTACAGTCTGCGGAAGCATCCCTCAAGTATTTGGACCCTGCATATTTCCTTGGAAAAGTCTCCTTCATGGTCACTAACGGTATGTTAAAGGCGAGATAAAGCAGACTGAAAGTGTCTTCAAAGAAGTTAAACGGCGTGTCTCTCTTGTGCCCTCGTAGCTCGTAACGCCGCCATCCCCACAGAGCGCCTGGATTCTGTTAGAAAGCTGGCTGCGTTGCACCGCTGCACACTACTTTTTGCTGAGGATCAGGTTAGTGACGACTTTGGTCATGAGTATGTAGATGGATTGATGCATAGACATGTGATATGTACAACTTATTTGTAACGTAAACCTAAGTTTACTGTAAGGCAGGGGTCTCAAACTCAATTTACCTGGGGGCCACTGGAGCTAGGGTCTGGGCAAGGCTGGGCCGCATCAGGTTTTCCAAAAAAAAAGGCATTTATTAAAAACAGAAAAATGAATTAACTTTGCTTTGGTTCCGATTTTCTACAAGAAAAGCTCTGATAAAACATTCCACCATTCTCAAATATCTTAATTTTTATTTTTCGACACAAAATAAGATCAAGAATAAAGAAAATCAATCCGTAATAAATAAATATAATAATAATAAAACGGCAAATAAAATTAAGAAACCACATACAGTTGGTGGGTAGACAAATTATTTTTTCAGATTAAAATTAACAAAGCATTATTAGAGCCCTGTAGACATGACAAAACACGACTATAGTCACATTTATACTCTTTTTATTTACAACATATTGCGCAACTGCAGGGTCTTGAGACACATGCTAACTCGCAAACTAGAGAGCTAACGACCTAAACGGTAGCCTCCAAGTTATTTCCTTTAAACTTAAATAGCCAAAAACTTACCACTTCCACACAGATAGGGAGGATAACTATTAAGTTATTTAACCTTTAACATGAACATTAATCAAACGTAATATTTTTTTCTGGGTACATGATACCATACAGCATCCATATCAAACTTGCGCGGGCCGCACTAACATTAAACTTTCATATCAAGGCGGGGGCCTCAAACTTTTGTCCTGCATATTTGGCCCACGCGCCGCGTGCTGTAAGGCAA
This sequence comes from Doryrhamphus excisus, assembly GCF_030265055.1. Taxonomy (NCBI): domain Eukaryota; kingdom Metazoa; phylum Chordata; class Actinopteri; order Syngnathiformes; family Syngnathidae; genus Doryrhamphus; species Doryrhamphus excisus. Next base: position 7,482,641 of record NC_080466.1, on the reverse strand, counting down.
TTTTTTTCTTGTTTGTCTAAATTCTGAATTGTTACAATCTCGGAGGCAGTGAGTTTTGACCTAATGATCAATTTTTTAAAAACTTGGAAAACTAGAATGACATTGAATAGGGCACATATCTCTGCCAAGCCTCAACAATTGTAATTTGGGTCAGCACCAAATTGACACGCATATGCTTGAATTGTGTCAGAATGATGTATTAGCAATGAGAAATTAAGATAGAAAAAATGTTGCAATCACAACAAAAGTATAGCCAATTTATTTAACCTACTCCTTGAATCACAGCAACTGGACAGCGACCAGTAAAGGGTGTACTCCTCCTCTCACCGAAAGTCAGTCATACCCCCCGCGACTTTAGTGAGGATAAACGGCATAGAAGATGGATGGACTCCTTGACCCAATCAGTTCCAATGTTACTCTCGCGGAACCAAAACTGCATTCACATCTCTTGTGCGAGGCTGGGGAATGAGCATGTCATAGGGATAGCAGCTTGTCCACACACACACACACACATGTTCTGCTTAACCGATTTTCATTTTCTGCTGTGACACACACAGTCTTAATATTTTTCCCTGCAGACAGCAGATGGTGCGACCAGCGCGGCGGAGAGGCTGCTGAGCATTCTGAAGGTGGCGGCCGGTCTGGTTCCCATGACGACGGCTCTCTATCTGTCACACCTGACGTGCTCCGTGCCCTCAGACATCGATGAGATGGGCTTTGATTAGCTCCCACGACCCGAGTGGCATGCTCCCTTGACTTTTCCATGAGTCTCTTCTTTTGTACTGGTAGACTGTCACTGATGTTGGATTACTTATTTACAGTACTTCCCTCTCATCTTCTTGGGATTTTGTCTTTCATCTGGGGATTCTCTTTTCTGGGAACCTGTGAAGTCCAAGTATGAACTGGGAACTATATAAATAAAACATCTTCATACACTTCCACAATACAGATCGTCATGTATAAGATGACCTCTCTTGTTCAGACCCTTTTCAATGTTACAACTGGTCGGGAGATTGGGAAGACCTGGGTTCGAATCTCCGCTCTGACATCTCTGTGTTCTCTCCGTGCTTGCGTGGGTTTTCTCCGAGTACTCCGGCGACTTCAAATTGTCCATATATGAATGTGAGTGTGAATGGTTGTTTGACTATATGTGCCCTGTGATTGGCTGGCGACCAGTCCAGGGTGTACCCCGCCTCTTGCCTGAAGACAGCTGGGGTAGGCTCCAGCATACCCGCGACCCTAGTGAGGAAAAGCGGCATAGAAAATGGATGGATGGAACTGGTTGATTAAAACTGCTCTACAGTTGATGCGGCTTCACTGATCGTCATTATCTTAAAATGATAATAAATCATAACTCCTCCTCTGTAGTTTGGTAGTTAATGGTTCCACATTAGACCACAAACATACCATGACTATTCTTTTTCAGAATTCTCTAGAGAAATGAAAATCTTATACTGAGGCCAATGCAGTGGTTTGTTTATGGTTGGTTGGACTGCATCATTTTGAGGTAAATGAAGGTAAAAAAAAAAACTTTAATATGAAGCTATGTCGTTCTACAAATATAGGAGTATGTGCGCATTTCTGGCTGTTTACAGCATGCATCATAACAGTACATACATTTGAGGTTTTTAGTATTTAAAGGAAAACTGGACTTCTCTGGTCAGTGACGGTGATATTTTAAATTGGTATAACATTTACAAATAAAATTATTTCCTCTTGTTAACGTTCTTGTTCTTGCATTGCAGTAGGTGAGATGCCAAGAGAGGAAGGGTGTTGATTGGGGTCTTTGTGTCTGGTGTCATATCTGCATCCCGCACTAACAAACACACTGACATTCGCTATTAATAGGTCATCATCCTGGCAATTACCCAGCATTCAAGTTCACATGTATTGTGTTGTTGGTGCAAACCAACACTGCTACTACCTTTGTTTTTCTAGAAATGAGGCAAAACTTAAAACACAGAGATTTGCTCATCTTCTCTCAATTGATGCTTGCCGCCTTTGAAGTTTTCTGTTTTACCTTGTGTGTGTGTTTCAGCATTATGGTGAGTATTATCACTTCCTTTTTGCCCTTACATGGCTGGTTGAGTCGTTAGCTGCATAATCTAATGTGCTCCAGTACAATAATTGTGTAAACAATTCTGCCCTTACAATGATGATACTGCTTATTATTATCATACTAGACTCTATGCTGTGTCCTCATGGTTGTCTGTACTTGTCTAACCTGTCTGGTCTGTCCCTGTTCATGCCTGAGGCTCGACCACAATCCATCGAAAGTGCTTCCTAAAAGCCCGAGCTGTCAACTCGATGTCCAGCGTGACTCTAAAAGCGTCAGTGAGATTTACCGACGTACGTTACACACAGACAGTAACTCAGAGGACACAGAAAGTGTCAGAGATTTTCAAAACCCCAAAGACTGACATATTTTCAAAATGGCCCTCAGCCTGTAAAGCCAAGCCCTTTGTATATGGCCTCGTTGTCAGCCATTAAGATGCCCACCACGTTTTTCATAGCCTGTTGCTATCAAGCCCAGCCTTCTCCTTATAGCAATAACCTCTTAAGATCGGTTGCACCAAGTGCAAACCAAGCCATATTGACTGTCACTCATACAAGTACCTTGAAGTTATTGGTGGATATCTTGTGTTTCATGGCTCTACCCTCTAGCCTTCAGCAGCTCTCCCAATTTCTGCAGAAATGTCAGAATTCCCAGCCAGGTTGGCCTCGTGAATTTCTGCAAATTTGGGCCACAGCTTCTGGGTATTGTGGTGCTCGGCGTGTAAACTGTGGAAACAAAGAAACGGTTGTAAGTTCCTATTGTCGAATGGTTTGTCCTGGACTGCATCTTATTCCGAAATCTAATAACCAAGTCAGAACCACACCTCCATAGGTGTTGTAGTCTTCCTCTACTGGACCCCAGAACCTGAGAACCATGTCAGTTCAAGTCTGCCATGACCTGAGGATATAAAGGAAATAAACTATGTGGGTGGAAAAGATTAGAAACGCTTGGGAATAAAAGCTAATTGGAGGAAAATTCAAAGGCAGAGGATGAGAAAAACAAAGACTATTATCCTTTTGTTCCAGAGTTACGTTTAATGGCCAGCAGCCATGAGGCATTGCATTTAAACTCATTATGAATACATTAGCAAAGCTTTGACCTCAATGTAGCGGTATGGTGTGCAGTGAAAATGTTCATGAGCACAAGCATCAAGGACAGCAAATATAATTCTGCTTCAAACAACCTTGTAATATTAATCAACTTAACGTCAGCCAACAAACAAAAAAACAGACATTTTAATATCAAAATGATTAATCCAGTTAAACTCACAGTACCTACTCATGGTGAGGTTGTGTAAATTATCCTACTGGGTTATAAAAAACTCATATAGGAGCATTAAAATTATTAAATAGAATAATAAAATTTAACAGTAACAGAAAGTGGCTTTGCACTGCGACAAAGGAGCACATTACACTAATCTAAAAAGAATAAAGTATTGATTTTCCAATACCTAATGCTGTTGATAATTGGATGCTACACCTACAGGCTTTTAAAGCACCAAATACTCAAAAGTAAAGTAGATAGCAGCTCATAAACCTCAAGACAGAAATCTATAGATTCTATAGAATCTTATAGATATTACAATGATATAATGAAGATCAGTTGTGATTGAAACAATTTGTAATAATATATGATAACGATAATGTATAATATTAATGCACTAAAGCATAACATTGAAAAAAAGATTAGCCCTCCTTCTTATCGTTGATTGGTCCGCACCTTAGCCCCACATCTCGGTGTGTCCAATTGAGTTTTCGGTTCATGTCACGAGGTACACGAAACCCGGAAAACGACAGTAAAGGGCGAAAGCGACATTTCACTCACAAGTTGGATTAAATTTCTGTTTTTGTTCAGCGTTTTCGCGGCTTAAATAAATTGTGTGCTGTGCAAAGCTGTAAGTGTTTCCCGATGCTCAGAGTTTTAAAAAACGTCAGAAACCTGTCGACCGCTGCAATGACACAAACGGGTAACTTAACTGACTGCTTAACAAAACGACTGTTAACGGTTGTTGTTTATAGTACGAAACTATAGAAAACACATTTTAATTCGAGTGAAAGAAATTGTATAGGCTATATCAGGCTTATGGTGATTTCTCTGTCCAGAACTTTCTTTACCGGTTCCATGGGGAGAAATCCGAGGTAAAATTTGGGGTCCTAATGATGGCCGTCCCGTGTTGTGCCTGCATGGATGGGCTGACAATTGTGGCAGCTTCAACACTCTTATTCCACTTCTACCCAAAGGTCAGCCATCTTGTCAGCTAACATGTGAACTTATACTTGCTGTGTTCATATTTGTTTTGAATATTCAGACTATGAAAAACAAAGACATAAACATACACATACTGTATAGTCACACTGTCCAGTTGCGATCATTCAATGCCCTGAGTACACTGACCTGGATGAATGAGATGGTGAGATATATTTGCCTGACAACTACTTAATGCTACTATGTTAAACTAAAGCAGAACAATTAGTACTGTTCTTTAGTTTCATCTGCTGATGCTAAACCTTCTTTTGCTCTCTACTTCCTGCCAGCGTTCCAATATGTGGCGGTGGACCTGCCAGGTCACGGCCTTTCGTCACATCGGCCTCCTGGGGTCTTTTACGCCTTTTCTTCTTATGTGGCTGATATTCGCAGAGTTGTTGATGGTGAGTCATATTGTATGTTTAAATACATCAAATGTTTTACTCTGAATATAAGATGTCTAATCAAAGGTAAATTGTTTACCCAGTTAATTGACAAAATTTTTGTTTGTTTTTTAGTATTTAACATTATTTTAACAGATATTCACACATCAACTTGGTGTTTGTGCACTTATTTGCTCTGCCAGTTCAAATCTTCTATTTCTGAAGAAAGAGGAGGAAATATTAAATGTTTTTTAAAAATCAGATTCATTGATTAATCAAAAATTTAATCGACCAATTAATCGGTTATTAAAAGAATTGTTATTTGATACTCTAATGTGGAAACAGATTCTTTATTTGTTTCTATTCAATCTCATTTGCATGCAATTGTTATCCCATGATACCCTCTGATTAGCAAAATAAAAAATGTCTAATAGCCTCTTATTGATTTCAATCACATTGTCCAGTCGTGCTTACAAACCCTGATGTTCCGTGGCAAGTAAAACCAATCTAGGATGTAGTTCTTTGATGAGATGCAGTGCCTGCCTGATGATCTGTGAAATTAACTCCCACAGCTCTCCGCTGGAGAAGATTCTCCATCCTGGCCCACAGTATGGGTGAGCATAGCCTTGTACTGAAAGTCACATCCTTTTAAGTATTGCTCTTCGGTAAATGGCCACATTTCCCCCTTTGTTTTTCAGGTGGTAATATCGCTGGGATGGTGAGTTGTTCGTGTATTCTTTTACTGCTTGTTTGAGGGTTTATTGCGAACATGTTGAAATAGACAGCGCAATTAAAATCCCGAATACAATACACATTTCACAAGTTTGCATTTAAATAATTTAACATGTCCAAAAAATGAGTAGGAAGAAGCAGAGCTTGTCTAACCTGGTAAAAATCAGTCACTGATTTCAGTGGTCAACGTGCACCACTTTGCAGTTTCAATTTCATGGCTTCACTCTTATCATGGTTTTTAGAAATATATAGTAATTGATAAATCATGCTCTTTTGTGGATGAATACGATCCATGATTATTAAGAAATATATCCATATTGAACCAGATTTTATGTATTTTTTGGTAGTGTTGTCAAATTAATTGAAGATTTTAATCAAGTCAATCAGTTTTCTAATGAATTAATCATGATTAATCACCAGGCTCCTAGACAGTCTCATAGACAATGGATGGATGGATATTTAATCACCAACTATTAACCATGATAAACATAGGGATTGCTGTATTACAGTTGTCCCTCGTTTATCATGGTTAATTGGTTCCAGACTGACTGCGATAAGTGAATTCAGTAGGATTCAGTACTAATAAATTGACTCTTTTCATAGTTATGGCATAGAAAACCTGTTTACGATCTATGGTTTTTAAGTAGAAGTATGGTTTTTAACATTATTAGAGCCATCAAGATATGAAATAAAAGTCACATAGTCACCATTTTATTCTTGATGCTTAAATTTAGGCCAGGAATGAGTTAGAATTGTAATTAAATTTGATCAAAAATACATATTATTTTACTACAAATAAGCCGTTTTCAACTACAGTGATCATTTATTAATATATTTTTTTAAATCAGCGAGTGTCAACAACTCTATGCTCTTCTCTTTAATGTTTTTGGTTAATGTTTGTTTTTGACTTTTTTGTGGTTTGAATACTTGACCCACCTTGTAATATTTGCAGTTTAGTGCTCTTTTTCCTGAGATGGTGGAGGCTGTCGTGTTGCTGGACTCTTACGGATTCCTACCTACAGATTCGGTAAACATTTTTAATGATGTCAGATACAAAGTGATTGAGATAGCCGGGATCACAAAGTTTGTATCAGTACTTGTCACCTCTTTGCTTAAACTTTCTGTGATTCTTTTCCTGTAGTCCTGTGATTTTCAAAGTGTGGCCTTGTAAACCTCCCTTCAGAGAATATAATACAGTTGGAGGCCGCGGCCTCCCCTGCTACTCGAAAAAAACATATTTCTTGAGCATATTTTGTGGCTTTTTGTGCTCACCCCAGATTCAGTTTACTTTCTCACAGTAAGAACAAAAAAATCTATTCATTTTGCCTTTAAGCATGACTTATAGAAAATATGTTTGTTACTTTTGTTGGGCGATATTTTTTATATACCGGTAGAGATTCTTCCAATGATAAGAAAATGTCTTATACTGCTAAAGTACTGCATAAATATCTTACATATGCAGTTGGAATTGCATGGGTGACTACATCTTCCTTAATCACAAGCACAGGCATTAGAGTTTGTTGAAGACTTAGTAGCAATATATGCAGAGGCTGACATGCCATAAGAAACGTTAGCCAGTTTGTTAGCAGTAAATACTCTACACGTGCTTTACAATTTGTGTACTTAATTATATGGCTTAAGGTTTGTAGCTTTTTATCCAAGATTTTGCTGAATTTAAATTTTAGAACGTTTTACATCGTCATATCATGATACATGCCAAACATATTGTGATGTACACTATGGTCAATATCGCCTAAACAGTCTCACACTTTGAAAACATTCTTCTGTATTCAATTACTGTACCTTTTAATTTGCAGTGTTGCCTGTTTCAAAATTTTTGTTATAATTAAGGCCAATCAGATCCCTATGGCACATGTACATAACCTTGTAGCATCATCTGTAGCAGTTCACAATCAATATTTATCCAATAACATGACAAAAATATAAAACCTTTTCAGTAAAATACATCAACCCACCAGAGATGTTAATTCCTCCTCCTAGGGTAGCCATTGTGGGCGTAACGTCGCTTGTTGAACAGTTTTGCTTTGATCAACTAATTACAGGATGGAAAAGTGATGCCGTGGTCATGGGAGGTGAATCTGAAGTCTGATTGGCTAAATAAAACCGCCTCATTGGTAATAGTGTTTATGTGACAAGGGCCAACACTCCTGATTTTGACGGCCCTGGTTAGATTATGTTGATATGGCAACACTGGTATTGCTAACAAAATGTCGGATTGTGGCTATTTCAGTGACTAATACAGAACAATAGCTATATATTTAGTGTTCTCAGTGTGTTTTAGTTCAAAATGTCATCCAAAAAGACAGAATACAGTCCAGATATGAGAGGAAACTGAGGATCTCGCACCGCAAATGACCTTTGTATGAGTACACACAGGATCTTATCAAGACCTCACCCGGCAGCAAATACTCACAATCTCTCAGTCAGTGGTTTTGTGCACCGTTACTTTCTCTTTTATTTCTTTCCAAATAGCAGATTTCAACCGGAAAAACTGTGCTGCCTCACTGTCTTTCTAGTACAGGAATATAATCTCAGAAGTATTACACTGCCACAAATGTGGGTCAGCCTCTCCCTTGACAAAACAGAGGAATTGGAGTACATTACTACATACTGTGTAAGGTTGAGAATTATTTCAGAACTGCCGGCAGTGGATAAGAACATTCTTTTGGTAAGGAATAGTGTTCCTAATTCAATGGTTTACCACTAAATGGATGATTACTGGACTGTGGGTGTTACTTGATCGAGCGTGTTCAGTTTTGTCATTTTTTTATTAATCTATTCTAATAAAATATACCCTCATGTCTCAACATGATTTTCAGAAAGAATTGTCCACAGTGATGCGGAAAGGGATGGAAGATATGATTGAGTTTGAAAAGAATCCTGAAAAGAGTGAGAGAGTTTACACCTATGAGAAAGCAGTTGAGAGGTAAATCCTGTTTTTGGTTGTAAGTTTTACCCCCCAAAATACTTTTTTCTATTATCTAGCTTTTACTTTTTCTCTTTGGTCTAAGATTGTTAGCTGCAAACCCGATGCTGTCTGAGGCGTCTGCCCGCAACCTTTTAGAACGTGGTCTTGTTCAAGTTGAAGGAGGTTTGTCTTGACATATTTTCTACTTTTTTGCATCCTAAATGAATCTTGAACTGCATTTCTTGATTTTCTCATGTAGGATTTGTGTTTTCACGTGACTTCCGTATTAATCTGGTAGGTTGCACTGCCTCATTTATTGTCATTTATAGATATTACATGCATTCAAGTATGTTATCTTTTATTTCATATGAAGAAAAACATAGCTCGCATCAGCTTGGAACAGAGTCTGGAGCTGCAGTCGAGGATACAAGCCTCAATTCTGGTGGTCCTGTAAGATATGAATTAATCAGTCAACAGCCCCATTTGCTGTGTTTGTGGATATATTCTATATTATTGTATTACTACATTGCAAAAGTGAAAATCTACATCTTTTTTTTACAGAGCGGATCAAGGCTTTGAGAAAATATTTGCAGAAGCAGATCAAAAGAAATTTACATCAGCGCTTCTGCAGGGCTTTAGATGCCAAAATGTAAGTGTGTTCATGCAAATTAGGTAAGCCTGCATGCTTATGCTTTATTTTTAGTGAGGGAGCCTGAATGTAGTTTTGCAGACTGAGTGAGACAGAAAATAACTACTATATACGCAGTCTGATGCAGAATGCAATACTAAACGGCCTTACCTTATGGGCACAGCTCCAATCAGCCGCCTCAACAGTGGAGGCATATGGACAACCTTGTGCTTGAACATGGTATTGTGATGGGCAATTGTGGTCAATGTTCTCATTCATTTAATTATGTTGATTGTTGTTTACACATGCAAACGTGATCTTGTTTCCTATTGCTAGTCTACATGTGTTTTAGATTAGATTAGATTAGATTAGATTCAACTTTATTGTTATTGCTCATGTCACTGGTACAGGGCAACAAAATGCAGTTAGCATCCAACCAGAAGTGCAATTTTTATAAGTACATTAGTAGTAAGTAAATGCAGAAAAATGGACAGATCTACAAACAGGCTATGACTATAATACAGTGCAGATATGTACAGGGATATAAATGACTATAATATGGCTATTGCAGATTATACAGATTATAAACAGTATGTACAGTATGGATGTGACAATATATAATAACAGTAATATGTACAGTATTGCAATGAAGTGACTAGAGTATGGCTATTGCAGATTCTATAAATTATAAACAGTATGATCTGTGAATGCAACAAGATATAACAGTAATATGTACAATACTGCAATGAAGTGATGGGGGGGCATAGATCAGCGGGGGGATGTAAGTAGTGGTTCTTGTCCGTAAGCTCCTATAGCGCCTCCCTGAGGGTAGGAGGGCAAACAGTCTGTGCGCTGGGTGGTATGAGTCCTTAGCAATTTGTGATGCCCTCCTGAGACAACGCTTCCTGTAGATGTCCCCGATGGCAGGAAGTGGGGCTCAGGCAATGCGTTGGGCAGATTTCACTACTATTTGCAATGCCTTCCGGTCCGCGGAATTATTAATTATTGTTAATTCGATCCTTAAAAAACACAACCTAATTTAAGTGTTTATAAGAAGCATTCAGGCAATAATTAGTATTTTTAGTGTATATAAATGTGGTGACAGACAAGCAAGTAGACAAAGTCAGACAGGCGGCTGAAAAGATGCAAAAAGCAGCAGTGTTGTGTAAGATGAATGTTTCATAAAGTAACCTACATAGTGGAGTCTGGTCAAGTTCTGCTAATGAGGATGAGATAAAAGATGCACATGAAAGTTAAACATCGCCTTGCTGGCTTAATGCTCCCTTCTTTTGCCTTTGTTTGTTTCCTCCCTCACAGCACTCTGTGATGACAGTACAAGGAGGCCATCACGTCCATCTGAATAACCCTGAAGTTGTCGCTCCGATGGTGTCTGAATTCCTCCACAACAAAGTCTTGTCATCTTCTGTCAGAGCAGACGAACTGTCTCCTAAGTTGTAGGAAGAACACATAATACTGCTTATTTCAACATTTGATAAAACAGACCTTACTTCTCATCTACTGGTTGCCATGTTACTTGCAGTGGAGACTTGAATGTTTAACTGTTTAATAAATTTGAATGTAGAGTATTGCTTTATGGTATCTTTAAGTACACAATTAGTTTTGTTGCTAAACAATCTATGTTGTCCCTGAAGGTATAATTCCATATACGCTATTGCAATTTTGATTTGTAGTTATTACATTTTAGACCCTGCAGCTGGACAAGCTCTTTAATACACTCAAACTATGGAGCCTCTATTGTTGTTTGTTGGTTATTCTTCCTGCCTGCTGAATTCCAATTTTTTTGTCTGTCCAGTTGACTTGCACAACCTGAGAAGACTGAAGCTGCTATATCACCTGCTGCCTTTGAGCAACCTTTCAAATCACTGTGGCAGCCCGCCCGACTTTGAAGTCTCCTGACGTTAATATTTCAGTGGTTGCATGAATAAATCAAAAGGAAACAAGTAGAAGAAAAGAAGCAGCACCCTTTGTGGCTCAGGGCCTGCATATTACTGAGGTGGTCTGGCCGGACCAGTCTGTGGAGGATTTCTGATTTGCATCGCAAGCTTTTTGCATCCCTATTACGCTTTCCTCATCTTACAGCCTTTAAAAAGTGTTGTTAAGGTCCCATAGCTTTTGGAGTGAGAATCACACATTTAGATTCTTTTGAAAGACATTTTGAGAACAATTTTTGTTCAAACGGATTTGCAAAAACATTGTAATATGGATGTCATGCCAGCAATTGGCGTTATCACTGTGTAAAGAAACAAAACATGCATGACTACCAAGTTATTTTAAGCGGCCTTTTGAATACCCTTCAAGAAAAATGTAGGAGTTTATAATTGGATGTATGCTTGTGAAACATCTCTTCTATTTACAGTAGCAGAGCCATAAAAAAGGTATCCATTGAGTCTTAAAATTACAGTTTCAATTCAAAGCCTTAAAAAAGCCTTCTCAATTCTTTTTAAAATCCCATAAAATATAGACAATTTTGAAATGTTTTGAAAATGGATTTACTGTTCATTCATTCATTCATTTTCTACCGCTTTTTCCTCACGAGGGTCGCGGGGGTGCTGGAGCCTATCCCAGCTGTCTTCGGGCGAGAGGCGGGGTACACCCTGGACTGGTCGCCAGCCAATCACAGGGCACATATAGACAAACAACCATTCACACTCACATTCATACCTATAGACAATTTGGAGTGGCCAATTCACCTAGCATGTTTTTGGAATGTGGGAGGAAACCGGAGTACCCGGAGAAAACCAGATTTACTGTTATTTAAAAGAAATACGTAAACTTTAGTCTTACTTATTAATGTTTTTGGATTTTTGAGGATGCTGCAACATACATAAACAAATGGAATTGAATCACATACAATGAAGTTCTACACTTTCCTGTTCTGTAGGTGACTTAATTGGTTGGTGAGAGTTTTTTTAATGATTGCTCTCAGACAGTTACTGTAACTATTATATGTAACAAGGAGATGTGTTCCTTTGGTTAAATAATGTGTTTTCTTAATGATCTCCCACAGGACTCCACCGGACCAAAGTCTCCATCATAGGTTACAACGTATAGGTGAGTCCCATAATGTACACACCACACTGACATATACTGTAAATAGTCCACCCAACCCAAGTGTTTTTTTTTTTCATACTTTGCTAATGTGATGACATCCAATCACTTATTAAGCCACTGGGATGTTATTAGTGCTGCAGTCGATTAGAAAACAATGATTTAAAGTCATTCTCATAATTGTAGCTTTCCGCTTGTTAATCACACACCAGTGCAAATTGTTTGGCCTATTTTTTATTTTTTTTTTAACTTTGATAGTTTGTTGCTTATGTGTTTGGTTCTGGGTGAAAAATTTTAGCTTTTTCTGCTGGCTGCAATTCCTAATTAGCATTCATTTTATGGTGCCGATTTACTTGAAAAATAAATTACGTATGAAATGATAGGAATTATTGTTTTACATCAAGATAAGAACTTGTATTTTTAATATTTGACAAAATATGACTGATCCAGTTGAGTGAAGGTACTGATTTTAGGTGTCAGGTTTGTCACAAGATGGTTCATGTTTGGCAATTCAGGTTAAATGTTAAATATTTTATTCCCCTCACAATTTTCATGCACATAAAAAGAAACAATTGCTTAAGGAAAATATGATTGCTCAGTTAGCAATCAGGTCAACATTTCATGAATTCTTTTACTTGTATGTGAAAAGAAGAATCCAGGGCTCGACAATAACGATGTACCGATGGCCCGGGGCAAGTTAAAACAAAATTGGGGCAAGTAAATCCAATCATTAATATTCCCGTCGGGCAAGTACACTTTAGCATGCCATACTGCCAATAGTTTTTTTTAAAGCGGTTCTTGTTGGGTGTTGGTAAAACACGGACTGTGTAATTCCGGTGGTAATTTGCAAACCAATCCTTGCAAATCTTGAAATGGACCAATCAGAATCGTTTATTTAGACCGCGGTCCGTAATCCACAATCCGCGTTTTACCCACACCCGTTTTTATTCGCGATCAACCAATCAGCGATCGTTTGACTACTAAAACATCTATCATGGCGTCCCTGCCAACATCGTCTAATTCTTCAACAACTTCTGAAGGAAAACAGCAAAAAGTGATGAAACAGTGCCTCCTAAACAAGTATTTTATTAGCGGCAGCAAATCAAATGATGGCAAAGGTGAGTGAATCACATTGCTGTGACAATTTGAAGTGGTCACAATGAAACACCACCCATTAGATCCAATACCAAGTGCTGATTTTAGCACAAGCTACAAAATCTAGCGGTTTCATTTCTCTTGTGTATTTTTCTCACCTTTGCTTCACAAATTATTGTTTGACCATTGAGCATTTTTTTCTGGATTAAAAACACTTTACTAGTACACAAATGTGTCAAATGTTTCATTGTGGTGCACAACTTCTAAATATCACTGCTTACTACGACTACCATGTGTAAGGTATCATGGCTTGCCATGTTAACATACATCTACACTATTTTTCAGACATTCCTCCAAATACAATGCATCAGTACTATTATCTGATGAATTATCAGCATATATTGATATATGATATCATTATGGCAGTCTTTTCATTTTACATGGGGCAAGTTCGGGCAAGTAGTTCTCACCTTAAGGATTCCCCATGGGCAAGTCATTTTGATTTTTAACGTAGAGCCCTGGAATCCTTTTATTTTTATATCCCACACCATAGCAAAGTTAGCTGGAGTTAAATATCATATTCTCATAAATTCTAAATTCAATTCCATTTGAATAAATAATTGCCACACTTAAATAAAACCTTTTTTTTCCCTCTCATGAAATAAAAGTAGCACATGGTATCAGTGTGAAGCTGTAATTCCCTTTACTATGACTGATATGGACATCATTAGGTGTATTTTGAAATGGCTTCAGTGCTACTCAGAAGTTCCTAAGCACCCTCGCTGTTAAATGGGATCTATTATGCTCATTTTCGGCGTTTTATATTGAGTTGTGGACTCCTATAGAGCAGCTACACACGATAACCCACACAGAAAGCTTTCTAGATCTTCCAGATTCTGCACTTCTTTGTGCAGCTTTTCCATAGAGTTTAATTGATTCCACCCACAACCTGCCTCCAAGCTCCTTATAACGCTCCTAAGCTAAGTTTCCTCCCACATTCTAAAAACATGCTAGGTTAATTGGCAACTCCAAATTGTCCATAGGTATGAATGTGAGTGTGAATGGTTGTTTGTCTATATGTGCCCTGTGATTGGCTGGCAACCAGTCCAGGGTGTACCGCTGCTGGGATAGGCTCCAGCATACCCTGCGGCCCTATTGAGGATAAGCGGCATAGAAAAAGGATGGATGGAGGGATGTGCTGACCTGGGAGAGGAAAGGTATGGGGTTTTGCAGAGAAGGCGGGACTTAAAAGACAAGTGAGCCAGATAACATCCTGATAAATGTCCATCAAATATAGAATTAATTAAGCCATTGTTGTTGGTATGAAAAATGTCTGGCGCACACATTTCTAGACACGCACACACACCTAGAGGTTAAGCCCCCTCCCATCTTTCAGCGTCCCTGTGTTGTAGGTATCCACACACAGCAGACAAGGCATCTGTAAAGCTAATGTTTATAATGGAGTGTAAGAGAAAGTACTGCATTGCAGAGCACAAGCTATTAAACCTTGAGCTGAAATGAAATTGGACCCTGCGTGATAAAATAGCGCTAGATAAATATATCTTTCATCTATCAGCGATGGCTCAAAGATGCATTTTTAAATTGATGACTGTATTAAATATGAATTGTTTACACTTGCATGAAAGTGCTGCACTTCTCCACCAGTGATAATGATCCAATGACCCTTTATGGGACCTCGAGCTGTTGAAGAAAATACAATCAAAGTGTTAAATGTGTCATGGTTGAGCATCCTTTTCTTTTACTTTGATGGCTTTAAGTTTCACTCTGTTTTAGAGCAAGGGCTTGTAAAAGTGAAAAGGGTGAATTTGTTTTTATCTCCTCTAGTCCTCTTACAGGAAATAATCTCCCTTTTGCTAGCCCTCCCTCATATGCTGGCGCTGCATCTCTTTGGCAGGATTTGTCTTCTCCAGAGACCCGCGGCTTCATTCTGTGAGTCTCTTTGAAAAAAAATAAGAGCAACATCAGGCTCTCGTGGGCCAGGTTTTTACTTCCAGCAACAATAATACTTTGATGTTTGGAGATGCGGTCAAGGATTTGAGCCTCCTGTTGTACTGCATTGCTCACTGCACATTTCACTAGATACACAGCTGCCTTTACATATTATAGTAATTCTTAGAGAGATATTCATTGAATTGTTCTTTCTTCTGGTTGTAGTTTGCAGTGGTAGAGCTACACTTGTGTGTTTATTTTGATTGATGAATTTATCTCCATGAGAGAATGAAAATCCTGAAATGTTTTCATTCTACCTATTTTGGAGCTGGCTGCACAGTGGATGAGTGGTTAGCGTGCAGGCCACACAACTGGGATAACCTCCAGCACGCACGTGACCCTCGTGAGGATAAGCGGTAGAAAATGAATGAATGAATATTGTGCAGGTGTACCTCATGCAGTATCCCTGGAGTATTTGATCATAACTGGAGAAGTCCATTCTCCCAACAAACAAAAGGCTTTGTCCCTGTTTAATTTCCACCAGCTGATCTGCTATTGTGAGAACATTTCATTGGTCCAATGCTTTTTTTGTTGGAGGATTAGTGAGGAGAAAAAAATGAAAAGCAAAGCAGAAATTAATATGGCTTACAGAAACACTGTAAACTTCCACAATCGTCCTATTACTTCATCTTTTTGTCTTCCTGCACACTTTAAAGCAGCCACCTCAAGCTTGAAATTGAGGCATCGCCAATTGTCGTGCAGGCTACCACTCATGTGAATAGACAGGGGGAGTCTTGTATTAATGTCTATATATTGTTGAAATTATTTGATTACAGTACAGTATAGCCAGTACCACAGATTATAGCAAATACTTTTAATTAATTAATCTGTTAATCATTTATGGCCATGCTGCAACCCGTGCTGCAAACTTGGCGACTTTGTCGCTAAATGTGGTGACATTCCAAACCCTCTTAGCGACATATTAGTGGCGATTAATGAATGATTACCATACTCACTTTTAGGTGATAGTATGAAACGTGAATGACACAAAACTGAGGCTGTTTTTTGTCAAAATACACTACTAATCTAAAATTTTGGAGAAAAAAATTGCAATAATTTATATTTTGCACAGTTAAGGAGAGCTTCAAAATGAAAAAATGGGAATGAGACAAAAAGTGTTTTGAGCAAGCCATTTATAGCAACCAAAAGTGAAATAGGCTGTTTGTCAGCTGATTTAAGAGCACAGCCTTTAAAGATAAAATCTTGGCAAAAATGTGTATTTAATTATTTTAGTTAGTTATTTTCTGTCAGGTATTAACAGTGCCAAAATATGCTTATGGAAAAAGCAAGAAAAGCTTTCTCGTTTTGAACGCGGTCAGATTGTTGAGCTATCACACATTGCTGCTGAGGTTGGACGCCTGAGGGTTATGGAACAAAGAGTCAAGTGGTAGGCCCACAACAATGTCACCAGCCCTGGGCTGGAGGATCCAGTTGGGCATCTGTCAAGACAAGGGATGATCCTCAGCCCACGTGAAGGCTGTTACTGGTGCTGAGTGCACTCTAATAACCTTCAACCGGGAGAAGGGTTTTAAGAGCAAAAAGCATCTTTAAAGGCCTTGTCTTCTTTGCTACAAAATTGGCCGTTTGGAATTTGCACGAGAGTACCAAACATAGGACAGTGAAAAGTGCTAAAAAGTTTTATTCTCTGATGAGGAAAAGTGTGACCTTCACAGTGCTGATGGCTTCCAACGTTACGGAGGTCCCACCTGGAGTGCCATCATGATCTGAGGTGTTTTTTTCATTCAATGGAACAATGGAGCTTCATGTTATGCAGGGGCGTCAGACGGTAGCTGACTATGTCGAGATGTTGCCGGCGGGCATCCTTCATGACTGAAGGCTCTTCTTGTCTGTGTGGTAATGATTGAGTTTTTCAACGGATCGTTGCGGTTCACAATGCCCACCTGACAAAGGAGGCATAACCTCAACCTGGATGTATCACCTCTAAATCAGTTTCAGATAGATCATGAGCTTTGGGTCGTCACCAAATGACAAGAAGACAAGAAAAGTGGCCAAAAAGTTTGCTCCATAAGGTAATGGTAATGGTTTTATTTCATTTGAACATGCATCAGATTACAATTGAGTGCATCACATAATCAGTTCACAGTTCCACATGTCCAAAAGGAGTAGGAAGAAGCAAAGCTTATTAAATCCTACCCCTCCATCTGGTACTTTTACAATCAGTAACTGTTACATTTGTTCACTTCCTGTTTTCCATAATACAGTTTAAGGTTTTTTTTGTTTGTTTTGTTTTATTTTAAATAATGCACCACGTACCGATGTACGAGGTGATATGACCATCCAATGACATAATGTGTACCATAGTAAGTGTCAATATAGTGATATGTATAGCACATCATGACTGGTTCAAGACTCTTCATCCTTGTATTTAGCAAACATCAACTGCTTGTATTGTTTCTTGAATTGGCTCATCGTTGTGCATTGTTTGATTTCCTTACTCAATCCATTCCATAGTTTGATTCCACATACTGAAAAGCTATGGCTTTTTAACGTAGTCCTAGCATATAAGTGTTTCAAATGTAGTTCTTCCCTGAGATCATATTTCTCCTCTCTTGTAGAGAAGTATTGGATGTCATTTTTAGGTAATTGGTTATTTTTATCCTTATGCATTATTTTAGTTGTTTGAAAATTAACTATATCAGCAAGTTTAAGTATGTGATTTTAGAAATAAGTTAGTATGTTCTCTGTAGGCGGCATTATGAATTATCCTTACTGACCTTTTTTGCAGTACATTTAGCGAGTGAAGATTGCTTTTATAGTTATTACCCCATATTTCCACACAATAAGTAAGATATGGTAGAACCAGGGTGGCTGTGCTGTTGGAGAATCCCGGAGTAAAACAGCTACTCAGCTTATTGAATTGAGGTTGTGCATCAAGTCACGAGCATCTGTTGGAACCAGGACTAACATTGCTAATTCTCCCGGTATTGTTCACATTTTAAAATTTTGATTCCTAGTTTGGATGCCCAGACCAGATATAGCCTGAAGCAATAACGAAGAAGAAGCCGACAAGCACCATTGAAGAATCGGATACGCTTGTTTATACACAAGCCTTCCTGTCATCCAGCTGCTTTTCATGAATCAGTTACTTGAGCTAAAGATAGCCATCAAACTTCCTCCTCGCGTCGTTTGTGCTGATCTTTTTCTTTTTTTTCCTGAAGAGTGAGAAATAACAACAACAATAATTCTGCAGACTACTCTGGAGTTTCTCTCCATAAATCAACACTGAGGGCGGCCTTCAGTCAGAGCATGATATGACACCCCCCCCACCCCGCCAAACACACACACACAGCCCGCCTCCTCCCTCCTTCTCCATGTCACATAAGCTATGTGATGGCCCTCGGTGTTAAATGGAGTGGAATTGATTTTACGCGGCAAGCTGAAGAAGCTGAAGACATCTGAAGGGCTTGCACCCTTCTCATCCCACACACACACACACACGCCGATTATAGTTATATAAGTTTCCCTCCCACTCCCTCCCTTCCTCTCTGTCATGAGCAGGGGTGTTGTCATAGCAACCCCACCCCTCCTCTCGAACGTCAGAGCCATGAGCTCGGAGGATGAAGCTGCATGCAGCATCTGTCTCTCGTGCCTCTCATAGAGCACCTGTCTTTTTTTTTGGGGCATATTTAATTTTTGCATGAAATACTTGAGAGCTTCAACAGATCAACACAACTCCGTTTGGATTGTTGTCGTGGATTAGACTGTCATCGGGTGAGCATTGCACACCTTGACGCACAGGTAAGGTCTTGTGTTTGTTCGCTCTTGTTCTGCATGCTTTGTGTCTATTTTTAAAATACTTGCATGTAAAGTCCTGGTATTTAATTGCTGAGTCTGCACATATGCACGGGAATTTTTTTTCAAGTAGCACAACGGAGTAATTCTCTTTACATCTAACATCCAGCCAGTTCTTCAAGTCTACTCATCCTCTGCTGCTTCCAACTCCCAGCGAGAGCCGCGATGTCGTGGTTGTTCTTGGACTGGTTTGTTCCTCTCTATCTGCTGATTTCCATCCTGGTGCTGGTGGGCTTCGGAGCGTGTCTCTACTTTCTAGAGCCCGGGCAGCAGGACACCCACATGTGGAGCAACAAAAGCGTCCGGCATCGCCCGCTGGTGGCCAGCGTGAACTGCAGAGACGGCGATACGGATGCTCTCATATGATCCGATGGAGGAGGCATTAAGGGGATATTCTGTTAAGCCGTATTCCATCACAACAACTTTTCTCTGATCCTGACCATATTGTAGTGTGTTTGCTTTTTTTTAAGGGAACTCAAACAAAAGTGAAGCAGATGGGTTCTTAATGAGACTGTGGAGGACACAATGGCCTTTGGGGAGGTTTGATGGAAAGCATTTTAATGCCATCTTTTCACCTGTGCCAATTTTTACATGCATTTTGTATTTGGACAATCACTTTTCTTGTATTATGGTGTTGAGTCGTGTAGTTCATTGTTGAAGTGAGAACCACGTCATTGTGTACAACTGCACAATCTAGTTAGGAGCAAATCTACCAGATTTGAATCGCACTTTAATACTTTTTTCTTTCAATCACATTGAGAGCTGTTTCTAAAATTGTGTCAATCAATGTAGCTTGAAGGTCAATAAATTACAGTTACTGTAATGAACTAATAATAACATTGTTACTATGCGGCTGTATCATGCTAAAAGCAAGCACAACTAATTATCCGCTATATAAAACATGGGAGGCGGCACGGCGGTCGAGTGGTTAGCGCGCAGACCTCACAGCTAGGAGACTAGGGTTCGATTCCACCCTCGGCCATCTCTGTGTGGAGTTTGCATGTTCTTCCCGTGCATGCGTGGGTTTCCTCCCACATTCCAAAAACATGCTAGGTTAATTGGTGACTCCAAATTGTCCATAGGTATGAATGTGAGTGTGAATGGTTGTTTGTCTATATGTGCTCTGTGATTGGCTGGTGACCAAAAGACCCTCATGAGGAAAAAGCGGTAGAAAATGAATGAATGAATGAATAAAACAAGGGAGTGCAAAAAGGATTGGAAGAAATAGTAAGAAGTTATTTGATGAATGTACAGTACCAACACCTGTAGGATGCGCCATCAGATACATTTTCGACAGCCGTGTATTTCTAGTTGTGCTTGTTTTTTTTGTTTTGTTTCACAGCCATACATTACAGCAATGTTTATCATTGTGGTTCTAGTTTGCAGTGGTGTAGAACCGCACTCCCCTGAGACCTGCTTCTAATATTTTGGTTACCGTGTTCAGCGACATGAGAGAGGAACAAATCGTTGACGCACTTCTCAGTGTGATGCAGTGCAGAAAACAGCAACCACAGGAATAAATATTGTTAAATCCATATGTCAGTCATAAATAAGCATTATTTTTTAATCTACCTTGTAAGTGTAACTCATGTTGTGCAATGATGATGGCGAGTCAGGAGTGTTGGCACAATGTGGACTGTTCTCGCCACTGCGGCCAAACAGTGTAGTAGTGACATTAGTAAAACAATACATAACTATTGGAATAATTTGTATTCTTTATCCTGTAGAGAGATGAGTCCAAATTGTATTTGGTCAATCTTTTTTTTCTCTCCATTGTTTCTACTTTGTGATGTTGTGTGCCTAACGGTGGGAGTGTCAAAAAACTATCATGTGCTTCCTTTGTTCACACATAAAAAAATAAATAAGTAGTTCATTCTTGTGGATTTGTTTTAGGGAGAGAAACGTTTTAATGACTTGAAATGAGCATGTATGCTGTTGCCCAGGATGCCCATTTAAAGGATGCACAGTGGGAGTAATACAGTGGAGTCTCAGTGTGCAGGAATCAGGAGAATGCCATTCTTCTACCCACATCTCCGACCCCCCCCCCCCCATGCTTCTCCTCGTCTCATTTGTCTTGTTTACAACAACAAGGGACAACAAGACACAAGCAAAGTCTCCATGCGCAGGTTAGTCATGTATATTTTCTTTTTTATGTTAATTTTTTGTGCAACTGTACTTTTAATATATTACAATATTCCCCTCCCCCTGACTTTAGGAAAATTTAAACCTTATTGTGACTGGCTGGATGATAGTAATGTTTTGGAATAGTGAATGAAAATGTGTTTGACCTCACTTCCTAGTGCTAGGTTGTAATATTTTACTGCGTATGTGTTATATGAAGCACATCTACATCATTTATTTGTACAGTATCTGTATATATTTTTGAAAATGTGTGTATAACTTTTTTTATTTATGTATTTTTGCTGTGGAGTCCCTTAGACATTCCAAAAGTCAATAATTGTGTCCATCTATAACCATTTTTATAGGTTAGTATTACAATGAAGGTTTATTATATTGGAAAGCATAATAAAATTCAGAATATAAATGGATGGATTGGCATTTGGAGTACTGGGAGTTTCCTCGGTGGGCCAATCAAAATGAGTCGATGGATGGCTGTTTATTACCGCCTCTTATTGTTTGTTATAAGCCAGGCACTAGGACCGAGTGGAAAATGGTCATTCAAGCTGAAGACCGCCGAGAAGCTGTTTCCGTATCAATGACCCTGGCAGAACAAACTGATTGACTGTACCCACTCGTCAATCCAGTGACAACTTGGCGAGTTTGTCTCTAAATCGGTGACATTCCAAACTCTCTTAGCGTCACATTTTCCCAAAAATCGAGTGACTTTTTCTGGCATTGTGGAGTTTTCTGGTATTTAGGGACTTAAAAATGAAAGCACGTATTGATCTGCAATTTCTGTTCTAAGCCGTCACAAGCCAAAAGAGTATAGGAAGAAGCTACCACCTTCCCCCCACATCACTGATACACACTCAACAAGAATGCAACACATACTCCCATCTTTCCTGAGCTGAACTTATACTTAAACAACTGAAACTTTTTCTATGTCCACAAATTTCTCTCAAATATTGTTCACAAATCTGCGTTAGAGAGCACTTCTCCTTTGCTGAGATATCAATCTACATGCGGTCATTAGGCAGCTTGATTATTGCAGAGGTGTGCCTTTGCCTGGTCACATTAAAAGGTGCACTTTTATCATACAGAAGAGTTCCACAGATGTTGTGTTGGGTTGAGGGAGCATGCATATCAGCATGCATATGACTGCAGGAATATCCACCAGAGAACAGACACCCGGGCAGCTGCTGCATAACCACAAACTGTCAGCAATCTCATCTGCATGCTTGTTGTCCTTGTTGGGGTCTTGACCTGACTGTAGTTTGTCGTCATAACAGGCATGAGCAGGCAAATGATTACATTTAATGGCATCTGGCACTTTGGAGAGGTATTCTATTAATGGATGAATCTCGGTTTTTGGCTGTTTTTTTTATGTCGGGTGCATTTTATTGATGGTATTTTGAATGCACAGAGATACAGTGACAAGATCCTTCATCCCAGTTCTGACTAGCATACCGGATGTTGGGCATATTTGGGATGCTCTGCATTGGGTTATACGACACCGTATTCCAACGTATGCCAACATCCAGCAACTTTGCACAGCCATTGAAGAGAAATGAACCAACATTCCGCAGGTCACATTCAACAACATGAGGCACACCTTGCAATCATCATCTTGACATGCTCCACCTGTGGGGTGGGTGGATTATGTTCAGTGCCACAGACTTAGCGAGATTTATGAACAATATTTCACAGCGATAGGTTGCGTAGATACAAAAAAGTTAAAAGATGGGAGCAATTTTGTTAAGTGGATATTATTCACTTCCTCTCTTCAACATGAATTAAGTTACCAATTTTTAATAATAAGAGAAGGACAAAGATGTGAAGTAGTGACTGTTGAGTTTTAGTGGTGTACTTTTGTAATTATTTTCTCATATACAATCACTCGGACACAGTAACACCGGATAATGTGTTTCCCTCTCCACATTTCTTTTGGTAATATTCCCTTTTATGTACAGATTTTGTTGTATATTGACTTTTTTTTACAGGAGGATCTGAATACATGAAAAATAAACCATCATTCTTCTTTCTTTTCTTTATTCATCAGGTCTCATTCCATCTCATTTCTCCAACATAAGAAAAAATGAGTGTTTTTGACCGTCTGTCACCTCTAATCTCTCGGGTGTCAGCATCCTCTAAACAACCAAAAGATCGTCATCATCTTCTGTGCCCTATGTCTCCCTGCATTGGTCTTTCATCACCTGTCATGAAAAAGAAAGTGATTCACATCCCTTCATTCAGCCTTGATGAAAGACATCATGAAACGTCTGACAGGTATGTCAGGTTATGTGAGGTTCTTGGGACATTTTCTTACATTTGTTGTTTTTTTCACTGCATTTTGACTGTGTTAAACTACTATAGGCTGCATGGTGTTCAAGTGGTTAGCACGCAGGTCACAGATCTAGGAGACTGCAGTTCAATTCCACACTCCCCGTGCGTGCGTGGGTTTTCTCCGGGTACTCCGTTTTCCTCCCACATTCCAAAAACATGCTAGGTTAATTGGCGACTCCAAATTGTCCATAGGTATGAATGTGAGTGTGAATGGTTGTTTGTCTATATGTGCCCTGTGATTGGCTGGCGAACAGTCCAGGGTGTACCCCACCTCTCGCCCGAAGACTAAATGAATGAATGAATTACTTTAGGTCAAATTTCCCAAAGAATAGTCTTTATCGTTAGCTACACTAAAGCCTAAAGACAAAAAATGTCACATTGAAAATATTTTATAACACATTTATCTTAATATAATCTATGCAATACTTCATGTTAAGTTTTCAACTTATACTACTGGCTTTCAATTTTTAATTGTTATTTTTGCCTACCAGATGTTGTTACTTTTTCCGATTCAATGCATGCAGCACTTTTTACAGTAGTGAGTTTATTCAAAGGACTTAAAATAATGTACACATTTTTAACTATCAATCTCAGTTTCAGCTCCAGATCTGTTGGACCTGGTTGTTCTGTCCACATCAAACCAAGTCCGCACCTTCAGAAGAATGAAGCACAACACACTGCAAAATATCCGACTGCAAAAAAGTCCTCCATCATTCCGACTGCTGACACAAACACTTCTCCATGTGACCATCGTGACTTAAAGCCGAGCCATTCTCCCGTTGCATTTATGGTCAAAACTGAGGCCAAAGCAGGTATGTTCTTCCCATCATCCAAACGGAATGCATTTCCAACTTCTCTGGAGGTGAATTTACAGCAGCCTGTTCGAGAAGACATTAAAGCGGATACACTTAAACAAGAAGCTATATGTCTATTTAAGAGTGCAGATGTTACTGTTATCACCAAAGTAAAGCCAAATATGCAAGAACAAGGGAGTATAGGTTATGAGAAAGTGCACTCTGAGAACACACCTTGGCGGATGATTCCTGAAAATTCACTTCAGCAAACCAGGAGAGGGTGCTTGAGTGATCAAAGGAGGAAAGATCCCGCAATCCCACAAATCAAGAGACAATCCAAAGATGATGCTAGACAGACGATACCTGAATTTTCATCAAATATCCCTAACTTGAATGCAAGTACATCAGTGAATACTGAGCAAATATTCTGTTCTAAGGCTCGGATGAATGTTGAGGATGAAGTGAGCCAGTCTTGCCGTTTTTGGAAGAATCACAGCTGTCAATCAAGAGGCAATGATAAGACACAGGAAGCTCCTGGATGCAAGTACAGACGAAATCCATATAAGACCCGTTTGGTCCAACACACTGCTGTAAAACCTGCCATCTTGCCTGCAAATAATATGATCCAAGATGACCCAGACCTTCTGGAAACGACCACAAAACTGCATGAACATCACTTCAGCTTTGCTAAGGTGTTTGACCAGCCTACTGGACCATCACAAACAACAAAGAGTCTTACAGAGGAGGACCCCTATTATTACATCACCCTGGATTACCATGATTCAGATTATGAGGGTAAGTAGAGTCCTAAAAACACATTCTGAGGCCCTAACAGAAAAGGGGGCGTGGGAATGAGACGATGACGCTTATCAGTGAGGGAACAGACACATTGGTGAGACATGTGTATAAGTGATTGGTCTCAAGAAACACATAAACACTAGAAGAGGATAGAAGGAAGCAGAGGAAGGAACCCAGGAAAATGATTCAGAGATGTATAATGCATACAAGGTATGACGCATATAGTACTCATGAAAATGATAGTATAACTGTTATTTTAGGCATTCTTTTTTTAATCTATTGTCAAATTTTGCATCCTAATTTTAAGCATTTGAAACTCAGATTTACCCTTTTGACCCAAATATAAGACGATCATTCATTACCCCTCAGCTGGTAAACTGCTATAAAAAAAGGATATCAGATTTTTTAGCTGCTCAACGGTTGTTTAATGAATCTGCTTCATTGAGAACCATTGTCTTAAAATTAGCATAATACCTTCCCTGTTGTTTGGCAACTTCCCCAAACTTTGAGACACTTTTTTTATGGTGTTTGTAAGTCACAGCTACAAAGTGAGAGTGTATGTGTGTGAAAGTAGAGTGTGCCATTCACAAACTAACTGAGAACCTAAAAGCTGTAGTGTCTTATATTCAGTGTCTTATATTCAGGTTAATACAGCATCTGAATAAAACACTTAAAAATGGGACTCCCCAAAAGCTAGCCATAGCTTGTTTTGGAAAAGTGGAAAAGTGTGGAAAAGTTAACACTAGGTGTAGCGTTTGTTTCTATGTTGCTGTGTGAAATCAATGCGCCCAGGAATGTTCCAGTAATGCTTAAAACGACCAAAATATGCAAAATACTAGCATGGCAATACTACCAATACGAGTCTTATCTAATCTCTTATAATAGGCCCAATTGTCCTTAAACTGCTGTTTTTCGTTTCAATCATATCTTAATAGCTTTATGAATGTTGTGTTATTTTAGATGGCCTCCTTTCATTTTTCTTTTTAAATTTTTGTCCAAATAACTATACATCCATTTTTCTGTGCCACTTATCCTCACTAGGGTCATGGAAGGCTATGTCCAAGTGGATTCAAACCCAGGTCTTCCCGATCTCCTGACCCACCCACCTCCAAATAATTCAATTCCACCGTGCACCCTCAAAAATTTCCATTTGTTTAGTTATATTTTTTAATCTACTTAAGTAAAAGTATTGTAATGTACTGCAGCTCCATTCTGGAGTTAACAATACAATCTAAAAGCCTTTTAAAGCTGTATGAGTGCAAAAAGTTTAGGTTAGTTGACAAATATAAAGATCTTGTTGGGATATGGTTATGTTTTAATTTGTTCAAATACAAAATATAGGGATTCTTCAAAGTGTTAATAAACACAGTTTTGACACTAAAGTCCTAATAAACCTACCTTAAAGTAATAGCGTTCAGGCATGGTGTTGATGCGCAGGCGCACTGCATCTTCCCACGCCCTCCTTCCTCTTGTTGCCTAGGTAACGGAGGAGAAGAAAGGGAGGAGGGCTCGCAGCTAGAGAGAAGGAGAGGTACCCACAACAATCTGCTCATATCGCCACCTCCGTGTTGGATTTACATCTCATATTTTTGTGGGACCGTAGCGGCCTAAAAAGACATCTACAGGTCAGTGAAAAGCGGCTGTTAGCATTAAGCTAGCGGCGTTTGACGCCTGTTAGCCTGCTAGCCATCTGTGAAACAATGGGGCCGACACAGATGGACTGCGATGTAGAGAACCTCATGTTCTGCATAGAATCAGATAAAACACAGGCTCATGTCTTTTAATTATACTACCACAGAATATCCGAATGTATTTTTAAAATAAATGAGAAATAGGTCGCAGACGTAACATCATGTGGTGGTAACTTGCTTTAATTTCATTAGACTCGTGGATGGCTAAATACTAGCATTGTGTGGCAATGAATGCGTGTAGAAAATGGGTGACCTCGGCATGTTGTAAATCAAAGTGACAACCACAGCCAGGATGCCCTGCATCATGTAAAGGGGGCTGCAGTGAAAATATGGCAGCATGCAGCTCCATGTGGAAGCCTGCAGGGTGGACATCACTTGTGGTTTTTTTTCGGTATTTACCATCTGTTAACACTGGTTGATTCAGCGTAGATTAGTAGTGTACTTATTCACGCCTTTAGTGGTGTGCTTCTGCCTCTTTTATGGCATATTGCACTGATACTACCTAAACTCAAATTGGTTAGTTTACCCATCGTTTATATTACTCACAAAAAGTTAGGGATAAGTACAACTGTTATGTTAGAGAACAGCATTCATTCATTCATTTTCTACCGCTTTTTCCTCACAAGGGTCGCGTGGGTGCTGGAGCCTATCCCAGCTGTCTTTGGGCGAGAGGAGGGGTACACCCTGGACTGGTCGCCAGCCAATCACAGGGCACATATAGACAAACAACCATTCACACTCACATTCATACTTATGGACAATTTGGAGTCACCAATTAACCTAGCATGTTTTTGGAATGTGGGAGGAAACCGGAGTACCCGGAGAAAACCCACGCATGCACGGGTAGAACATGCAAACTGAGGGTGGAATTGAACCCTCGGTCTCCGAGCTGTGAGGTCTGCATGTTAACCACTAGACCGCCGTGCAGCCCCATGTTGGACATGTGAATCCAAAATTTGAGAAGCTCAAATTGAAGTTTTGGTTCATCCTGAAATGTATCTGAAATATTCCTAACTTCTTGTGAGTAGTCTGTAATGATAATTAAAATAATCAAT
The DNA here is from genome assembly GCF_030265055.1 of Doryrhamphus excisus. Taxonomy (NCBI): domain Eukaryota; kingdom Metazoa; phylum Chordata; class Actinopteri; order Syngnathiformes; family Syngnathidae; genus Doryrhamphus; species Doryrhamphus excisus. The sequence continues at coordinate 7,454,880 of NC_080466.1, read as the reverse complement.
TCCAGGGTCGCTCTATCATACAAGTACACAGGCCATGTTTAAATAACATTTTTGCAAATATGCAATAAAATATCCATCAATTTTCTATGCCGCTTGTCCACACTATGGTCACGGGGGTATGCTGGAGCCTATCCCAGCTGACTTTGGCCGAGAGAGAGGGATGGTGGGTGATGAGAAGGTTATTTGTGTCACAGATGCAGCTCACGCATCAGCAGTCTTGTGTAGTGTAGAAATAATTGAAGTGCTGTCAAATATAAAAACAATCACTCAACCTTGCCAACCCAACAAAAGGCAACAAAAATCAATGAAAACACAAAATGTGCAGTCTTTTAAGGGTTGATGCTTGCTGACCTGAGAGGCTTAACCACATTTAATAATCAGCTTCTCCCCCACATCTCAAACCTCAATAGCATTTGATTTTAGATCTTCGCCTAATGGGATCATTAGACATACATTCATTCATTCATTCATTTTCTGCCGCTTTTTCCTCACGAGGGTCGCGGGGGGGCTGGAGCCTATCCCAGCTGTCTTCGGGCGAGAGGCGGGGTACACCCCGGACTGGTCGCCAGACAAACAACCATTCACACTCACATTCATACCTATGGACAATTTGGAGTTGCCAATTAACCTAGCATGTTTTTGGAATGTGGGAGGAAACCGGGGGTACCCGGAGAAAATCCACGCATACACGGGGAGAACATGCAAACTCCACACAGAGATGGCCGAGGGTGGAATTGAACCCTAGTCTCCTAGCTGTGAGGTCTGTGCGCTAACCACTCGACCACCGTGCCGCCCCATTTGACATACATCACCTAGAAAACTATATTTGGAGGCAAAAACTGGTTAAAACAAAAACTCCCACAGACATACTTCATATAGAAAGTCTTCCCAGAAGAGTAGAAGCTGTGGAATCGGCAAAGAGTCCAGGGTAGAAATACTTTTGTTCATGTAGTGGACATTATAAGGTCAACAGTGTCTTATATTTGCATCACTAGATACTAAATGTGTCAAATAATATAATAGAATAAAAGCATAAAAGTCTCTGGTAGTAGCATCCCAAGGACTTCCTGTATCTGCTCTACTGGCCTACTTCTGACATGTGACAGTATATTTTTAACCTGAAATATCATTTCCATCTCGCTGTCCTCTGCAGACATGTCAGATATCGTTCCTCCAGAAGTGAGACCCAAACCGGCTGTCCCCGCCAAGCCCCCTAATGTGGGCGCTCCTTCCCCGTCAAGCCCCTTCCCACCCCAGTTGCCGAGCATCGGAGGAGGGGGTATATCAGCTCCGCCTCCCAGTGCCATCCCAGTTCCCATTGGGAGTCACGGAACGAGCCATGGAGGAACTCACGGTGTGGGTCACGGAGGTGCTCACATTGGAGGACACAGTGGAGGTCATAGTCACAACACCTCCAACAGCACCAGTGGCGGGGGGTCCACTCTGCTGGGTTACATCGGTATTGACACCATCATTGAGCAGATGAGGAAGAAGACCATGAAGACTGGCTTTGACTTCAACATCATGGTAGTGGGTGAGTGTGTCAAATGGGAATAAAGTCACACAAAAACTTGCACGAGAGCATTAAAACTTGTAAGATGTTTGCTCAGTGAGCATGAAAGGAAGTAACTGATGCCACTACTGAAGGCTACCACCTATGGCAAAGATATGAAATGTGATAACAGAAGAAGAAATACAACTTAATGCAACAAAAACAGTAATATTCTGAATATGTAGTGAGTACACTGAACCCTTTGGTGTTGTTTTATGGTAATACTGGTTCACCAAAAATAGGAATAATTCACACTTCTTTGACGCATTCATTCATTAATTTTTTTACAAACTGAAAAACATTTCTGTTCTTATCTTTTATTTATGTATCAAGTACATCCGGCCCTTCCTTCTCAAGCCATAAAGCGCCAACAACGCTCTGTTTGCATATTAAGATTAAGATTAAGATATGCCTTTATTCATCCCTCAGTGGGGAAATTTGCATTGCACAGCAGCAAGAGTACAGAAATCAGTTAAGCAGTACAAAAATACACAATATAGAAAAATAAACAATATAAACAACCCAAGTATTAACAAAAATCAACAGTTTTTCCCAGAGTTATATACAATACAGTATGTAGATAATATGAAACGAGATGAGATATATGATCTTGCTAGTGAGTTAATATGAGGCGTTATGGAAATACTTCACATTGAACTTAGTATATTGCATTTAGAGCCCTTAATAATGCACATGGAGGTTGATCAGATATTGCACAGTGAATATAATGTGACGTGCACATTAACCGCGCTACAGCAACATTCTTTTTATTAACATTTTTGCACAGATGGAACTACGTTACTGGTGTATTATCACCATGCTACACCATACCAGGTAACTACTAGCTGGCTAGAGACTATATGAAAATCAAGAAGAAAAGAATGCCATCAAGGATGATGCAGCGATGATTCCACGTCAGCGCCATCATAGGTGTTATACAACAGAGTGCTGTCATAAAGGAATGAAAGTTAGAAAATGGAGGAGGGATATGGAAGAGTAAGGGAAGGAGAGATTCATCATGCATCCCCTGACCACACATCACTGATAATACTAGAAATTATAGTATAGATACATGTTGTTTCGCTAACAGGAGACTGTAAATGATATAAAGGTTTGAATGTTTATATATGTTAATATATGATAGTATGTGTCCTGTGATTGGCTGGGTCAAAGTCAGCTGGGCTGGTGTCCATCTCACTTGTGTCAACTCCTGTAGTATCTACGTATTTCCAGCTTGTTCATCTCTGCATCTAATTTTCTCCACCGTCAGGTCACAGTGGCCTTGGGAAGTCGACTCTGGTGAACACATTGTTCAAGTCCCAGGTGAGCAGGAGGAGTGCAGGGTGGGGACGCGATGAGAAGATCCCCAAGACTGTGGAGATCAAATCGGTGTCTCACGGTGAGTACATTCAAGAAATTCAATGCTTGGGCACACACTTCAAAAATGAAATAACAAAAAATGCATTAGCCAGCTCATTCAAGCTTGAGTGGTTTGGGTAATTGTATCCCACCTGTAGGTAGGATATTGTACATTTTATCCACAGTGCTCCATCTGCCATCACCACAGAGTTGTGTTGTGCACAGAATGCAGGTTACATTTTCATTTCCAACAGGATTTGACATCTCAACATGGGTGGAATTTTTTTTTTCAGTTATTATGAATTAATTTGGGGCGGCACGGCGGTCTAGTGGTTAGCACGCAGACCTCACAGCTAGGAGACCAGGGTTCAATTCCACCCTCGGCCATCTCTGTGTGGAGTTTGCATGTTCTCCCCGTGCATGCGTGGGTTTCCTCCCACATTCCAAAAACATGCTAGGTTAATTGCCGACTCCAAATTGTCCATAGGCCGAATTGTCCATAGGTATGAATGTGAGTGTGAATGGTTGTTTGTCTATATGTGCCCTGTGATTGGCTGGCGACCAGTCCAGGGTGTACCCCGCCTCTCGCCCAAAGACAGCTGGGATAGGCTCCAGCACCCCCTGCGACCCTTGTGAGGAAAAAGCGGTAGAAAATGAATGAATGAATGAATTTGATACAACCATACATATTTTTGTCTGATAACTGCAGGGTGTCTGGAGGGATACATTGTGGTGTGCAAACTTTTTTTTTTCTTCCTAGTTTACTGGCAATGGTGTGCCTCCTGCAGAAAAGTGATGAGACCATCATTAAGCATCCGCCTCTGTGATTTTCGAGATGTGCGGCTTTGTTGAACATTATCATACACATTTCTGATTCAAAGCCATATCCATATTTTACACCATTTCCAGCCAGACATGATAATGTCCCATGTTCAAATACTTGCTTCTTGGCAAGAGAAGACAGACCCAATAGAGGCAGCAGATGGACAAACATAACGCTCGTACAACACAGGCTGAGTCACTGAGGAAAACCCAATAACATGGCTGTTGGATAGATTTAATTATTTTTAATTCTGTTACACCAAGGTTGATGTAAATTACTTTTGCAGAATGCCATGAATGCTGACAGTAATGGTTGGAGGACATGGAGACCCTCAGGATGCAACTAACATCTGCGTTTATGACTAAAGCTTCAACATCACACGTTAGCAAGTCTTTAAAGGACGTAGTTTATTCCTGTATGGACTGGATCAACTTCTTTTAACCCCGCAAGCAACGTTCTGATCTGGCAGTTTTGACATTTTCTCACAGGCCTACAAAAGAAACATCACACTGGTTGACCTTTTGTCATGGACTCATCGTCCCTGCATATTTCTCTTTTCATATAACAGAGCAGCAGGCTACATGTACAGTACAGTACAGTAGGGGCTTTCAAGTATAAGGTGTGACACTCATTTCAGAGTGGCCTTTTATTGTGGCCAGTATAAGGTACACCTGTGCACTAATCATGTCAGATTGGCATCTTGATGTGGCAAGTGATCACTATCAAACATTTAGACAGATTTGCGAATAATATTTGAAAGAAATGGTAATATTGTTTATACAGAATGAATTTTTTGAGGATCTTTGAGTCCATCTCATGAAATATGGGAGCAAAAACAAAATTTTTGTGTATTATAATGTGAATATATATTTAACACCCAACACCGAAGATTGAAATGTTTTGTTTTTATTCTTGTTCTTTGTATGTACAGTTATCGAAGAGGGCGGTGTAAAGATGAAGCTGACTGTTGTTGACACTCCAGGTTTTGGAGACCAAATCAATAACGACAATTGGTGGGTGAATATCACATATCACAACATTGTTTTGTGTAGTCTTTCAGACAAGGAGGCTACTTAGTAGGGAGGTTCCAATCAGGGTTTTATGCTGCTGATACCGATCCAAATAATCCATGAGTGAAATCCATACATGTAGCATCAATGTTTAAATATACTACAGCTAAATTAGGGCTCAGCAAGGTTTTTGTTTTGAAAGCTACTTTCCCAAAATAGAAATACTTATTTTTGTAACATTTATTTTCATAGCTTATTTCAAGCCAAACAAAGCCAAAAGCATCGTTCGATATCGATCTGTGCTTTTTCACACTGTCTCTAGCTGATCAACCCTATCAACTCTAGCTTAATGCAGCTTTTTTTATTCATATCCGCAGCTGGGAGCCTATTTCCAAGTACATCAACGAACAGTACGATAAGTTCCTTAAAGAGGAGGTTAACATCACCCGAAAGAAGCGCATCCCTGACACCAGAGTACACTGCTGCCTGTACTTCATCTCCCCCACTGGACACTCGTAAGTGCATCTTTGTCATGGCTAATGGCTCGCATATCACATCAAATTGAGACATTGAGTGTGAATTCAAACAGCATATTTCCCAGCCTTATCCCCCCCACTCCTTAGACTTAAGAGAGCCAATGAGACGTACGAGACATGGCAGCTTAATTAATTATCTGCTCCTCCTGCTGCTGTTCTGATTAGTACATATGCATGGAGAGTTACAATCTCGTTGTTTTCCATTTCCTGACTGTATGTGACAGACTGCGGCAGCTAGATGTGGAGTTCATGAAGCGCCTGAGTCACTCTGTCAACATCATTCCTATCATAGCCAAGGCCGACACAATGACCCCTGAGGAGAGACAGGAGTTCAAACAGCGGGTGAGTGTTGCACCATTGAAAATATTCTATCGTGTGCATATTGTTGCCCATTGAAGGATGAAAAAAATTAACATTTTTAATGATATATGCTATGATTATACTGCAATATGTCGGTCATCTTACTGAAATATTTCAGCTGGACCCACCTTTTTCACATGGCTATTAATTTAAATAGCCATTTTTATTAACATATAACACATAATTACTCCTGCGTTTTGCAACGCAGGTGAAGAAGGAGCTGGAGATGAACGGAGTAGAGTTTTACCCTCAGAAAGAATTTGACGAGGACATGGAGGACAAGAGTGACAATGACAAAATCAGAGTAAGTGATGCACTTTGCACCCCACGACTTCTCAGTGGTCCATTTCACGTTTGGAAAATGTCTCATGTCCACAGGAGGTCATGCCCTTTGCTGTGGTGGGCAGCGACAAAGAATATCAAGTGAATGGCAAGCGTGTTTTGGGGAGAAAGACAGCATGGGGAGTTGTAGAAGGTGAGTTGTATTTTTTTTTCTGCTGACCATTTATAGCCGTTCCCACAGAGAAGCTATTATTGATGCTTTGGAGGTGATTTGGCATTTGACTTTTTTTTTTTTTGCAGTGGAAAACATGAACCACTGTGAGTTTGCTCAATTGAGAGACTTCTTAATCAGGTAAAGCTGCTTTATTTATTTTTTTTTACTATGACGACATTAAAATGCTTAAAGTAACTCATGGAATATTTTTAGTCCATGAGACCCTGTCTTGATATTCTACAGCAGGGGTGGGCAAAATATGGGCCAGGGGCCACATGTGGCACACCAAGCGTTTGAATCCGCCAGTTGCTTTCTAACTATTTCAACTTTTAACATACAAAGTGGCTACATGACTTGCAAGTCGGATGTGTTATTTAGTAAAAAAAAATAAAAAAACACAAAATTATAAAATTAAATTCCATGTTTATAGTGCTCCTGAAAAAAGGGGACATGAGAACATACAGCTGATAGTATAACACTTTTACAGATAAAATTAGACAAATAATTCAAGAAAAATTCTAAGCATAAAATAGTGTGTGTGTTAAATATATGTTCTGCCCCCCCCCCCCCCCCCCCCCCCAGATAATTTTGTTAACTCAATGCGCCCCATGAATCAAAATATTTGCCCACCCCTGTTCTACAGTGGACTCCAAATTATCCATAGGTATGAATGTGAGTGTGAATGGTTGTTTGTCTATATGTGCCCTGTGATTGGCTGGCGACCAGTCCAGGGTGTACCCCGCCTCTCGCCCAAAGACAGCTGGGATAGGCTCCAGCACCCCCGCGACCCTCGTGAGGAAAAGCGGTAGAAAATGAACGAATGAAAGAATGTTCTACAGTGTACTGTATTTCCTCAAATAGTGGCCTCCCCCTCAAAAATATGCCTCAGTTAATTGCCAAACTGCAGTAGATGCCTTCCTATTCACCATCAGGAAAAAACTACTATTACCACCTATTGTAATGCCTGCATTGGGGATGTCGATAGTTCAACCCTCCTTTTTTTAATGAGGGACAGGAGACATGACCTTTTGGGAACACTGTTAATTCCTCGCATTACAGTTTGGCTCATATCAGCACCATTGAGATATTATGAACTGGCCATATTAACACACATAACATATACCTTAAGAGGAACTGGGCAGTAGAGTTCAGCTTATATGTCACGCTGAAATGCCCTTGGCCACTGTTTGAAAAAATATAGTACATTTGTCACAATACAACTGTAATAAAAAAATGAGAGAAAAACAAAAGCGCTGACCTTTTTTCCTCAGGTCTCACTTACAGGACCTGAAAGAAGTGACTCATAACATTCACTATGAAACTTATCGTGCCAAGAGACTCCATGAGAACGGAGGCCTGCATCCCGTGTCCTCCAATGACACCCAGGAAAGCAACTTGTAATCAACGCCGATACGACGCAGTACATCAATCTACAGTATAGTAACATTACTGGCATGGTCGCATGCTCAGAAATCACTCCCGATATGTACATATCTGTGTCATTTACTGTTATTTTTTTATGATGCCACGCCCTGTTACGTAAGTAAGTAAATAATAAATAAGGAAATATTTGGGTGTCCCACCCAGAGTCATGGTGCCATGATATTGAAGACTGCCAACGCCTTGTCAGTACTCATAGGTTAGTTAAGCTGTGCAACGTTATCATCATGTATCTCAGAGCTAATGTTAGTCATTACTAGGGATGCTGCTATCGATCGGCCACCCATCAGTATCAACCGATTTCGATAATTAATAGTCAAAATCGGCAGCTTACACAGCTAAAAAGGTTGGTCAACATTTGCCCCATATGCGTCACAGGCAGACGGCAAGGCAAATAACCCCCCCAAAATAATTAAATTCAATAATTGCAGCTGCTAAAGTCCTCTCTAAGTTTCAAGAGTGATTTATGTTGTCTTGAAACAGTTAAGCAGAATATTTTTTTGTCTAAATGCGGATTATATGGTTCCCTTTTTCATATTATATAGCCAATAGCAGGGGTGCAGACAGGGATTCTGGGACACATGAGAAAAAAAAATAATTTTAATAATTACCGGCTACCTATTTTTTGGTCAGTTCGATTTTCATATTTCACTGATGAGGATCGGTATGAGGATCAGCCCTGATTGGAGCATCCCTAGTCATTACTTTTCTGTGTATTTTCTGCACTGACATGTTTTAAATTAGAACTAATTCAAGGAAACTGCACTTTTTTGCAATGTTTCTCATGACATGTCTCTTTTTGCTGTGTTCTAGATGGCCACCTCGTGCTGGCCGTTTTTTCACTGACAGTGCAGGTAATGTAGGATTCACCTATTTCACCTATAAAGCCCTCTAAAAAAATGTAAATCCAAAACCTGTCAAAAACGCTCCACTTACATGCTGTGACCTGGATAGGAATCAAGCTATAGCAGGGGTCTCAACTCAATTTACTTGGGGGCCACTGGAGCTCGGGTCTGGGTGAGACTGGGCTGCAACAGGTTTTCCAAATAAACCAAACACATTTATTAAAAAACAAAAAATTTAAAAAACTTTGCTTTGGTTCCAATTTTCTACAAGAAAAGCTCTGATAAAACATTCCATTGTTCTCTAATATCTTACTTTTTATTTTTCTACACAAAATAAGATGAAAAATAAATAAACAAATAAAGAATAAAGAAAATCAATCAGTAATAAATAAATAAATATAATAATAATAATAAAACGGCAAATAATAAAAACTTAAGAAACCACATATAGTTGGTGGGTAGACAAATTATTTTTCAGATTAAAATGAACAAAGCATTATTAGAGCCCTGTAGACATGACAAAACACGACTACAGTCACATTTATACTTTTTTTTATTTACAACATATTGCGCAACTGCAGGGTCTTGAGACACATGCTAACTCGCAAACGAGAGAGCTAGCGACCTAAACGGTAGCCTTCAAGTTATTTCCTTTAAACTTAAATAGCCAAAAACTTACCACTTCCACACAGATAGGGAGGATAACTATTAACAGTTATTTAACCTTTAACATGAACATTAATCAAATGTAATAATTTTTTCTGGGTACATGATACCATACAGCATCCATATCAAACTTGCGCGGGCCGCTCTAACATTAAACTTTCATATCAAGGCGGGGGCCTCAAACTAGTGTCCTGCGGGCCACATTTGGCCCGTGGGCCGCGTTTTTGAGACCCCTGAGCTATAGCATTATTGTAGGAGCTAACACTAAGGAAGTACTTTTCTGGTGTAGTAACACAGTGCCTTGCTCACTGCACCCCAGGCCACTGAGAGGTAGTAACGCTAGCTACTGGAGCTGCTGTATAGCTTTTGGAGTGTGAAAAAGTTAATGCTAGGTTATAAATCATTGCGGCAATGAGCTGGGCATTAGCAAAAAGTGATGTGTAACACAACATTACGTAACGATTGCTGTCCTTAATGCGTTTGTGACAAATTCGAGAATGCAATGGGAGTCAATATTTTCATAACAAAATGATTCCGCGTAGGAGATTAGGGAGGAAGAGAACATTTTGGCTATGGCAGTTCATGGAGAATTTACTGCGACGTCTGTTCCGAGGAGCGCGTGTGGGTGGCAGCTGTGGTGGAACATCACTGACACTTTTTAAATATACAGTATTCTATTTTGTCATATTTTCAAATGACAAGAATAACCTTTGCCTACAACATTGAGTACCTTTATCCAAGTCTCGCATGGTCAACCATGCCATTTGATGACATGTGACCTACACGTCATATGCGACCTGACCGTTCTGACTTCAGTGGAGCGGATAAATAACAGATTTATATCAAGGCCTGGGTTGCATTTGAAAAAATTGGAATGTGCGACATCGCGAGGAGGACTTGCAAGATGCTTGTTTATTTTTTACCTAAGGACAATGCTGAACTTAGCAGTTCAAGTCGTGTGCTGAAAGATACAGCCATCTCATCAGTTTGCGTCCCAGTGATAGCGGACATTGTAAATAACAGTTTGTCTCACTGTTTTTATGTTATTTTATGTTTTTATTTTATGTTATCTTATTTTGTCTAAATATTTAGCACAGGGGTGTCCAAAGTGCAGACTCGTGGCCATTTGTGGCAAGTGGCACTATTGACACTACACATTGCTCATTGATACATTAAAACTGTCAAAAATAACGCTTTAACGGCCGTAACTAATTCATTTCTTTAATTAATTTAAATGTTTCAGTGTAATTAACGCATGCGCACCTGAGCAAGATCGGGTCCACTGTCATAAATTTCATTCTAACCCAAACACACACAGCAGTACAATTCCAAAACCTGTATGTATCTCCAACTCAGTTTGTTTATCCTTTCACATTGTCATTACAAGGCGAGATGCATTCAGGGACACTGCGAACATGAATTGGATATTCTTATCACTCACTCTTAAAAGAGTTTGAGTTTGATGTGGTGCGTACATTTGAAGTGCCGTGTGCAGAGCTCAAGGTTGCTATGAAAGTTCACGAAGCAGCACATTTTGGGTCGCAGAAGGGGACATCCCAGAGGATGCACAGTGTACGGTATGTGTAGCACGAGTGATCAAAACTATGGCGTCTAAAGAATTAATTCGGATGTACAATTTGTTACATTTAAGTATGCTGGGGAAAAAAATTACCTTAAATTACTGTCTTTTGAACACAACCTCCATTGCTCATAACAGTTTAAAGCGTGATTCAAACGAAAGACAGCTGGTTAATTGGAGTGGCAAAAAACATGACGCAATATTATGCAGTGGTTCTCAACTGGTTTGGTTCCGGAACCCACCATCACTCTTCACTGTCAAGCGGTGACCCGAATTTGCAAAAAAATTGAAACGGAAACTTCTCAAATAACACACACTTGCACTGGAGTTTTGAGCCGGTTGCAACAGTCCCTTTGATGTAGACATTAAAGTGCAGTTGGAATTTGAGGGGTGCAAAATAACAAGGAACATTTATTCAGTCAACGCTTATCCTCACGAGGGTCGTGGGGGTGCTGGAGCCTATCCAAGCTGTCTTCGGTTAAGAGGCGGCGTACACCCTGGACTGGTCGCCAACCAATCACAGGGCACATATAGACAAACAACCATTCACACTCACATTCATACCTATTAACCTAGCATGTTTTTTTGGAATGTGAGAGGAAACCGGAGTCCCCGGAGAAAACCCACGCATGCACGGGGAGAACATGCAAACTCCAGACAGAGATGGCCAAGAGTGGAATTGACTCGGGTCTTTTAGCTGTGTGGCCTGCGCACTAACCACTTATCCAACAAAGAACAAGAAGTTAAAAATAAAGTCCAGTTTCTCCAATTCAACATTATTTATCATGTAGATCACCCCTCTGCCGCGGCCAATAGATCAAATTTTACAATTAAACAATATCATCATACTGTACCTGGTAGTCTGCATTGTGGGCAGAATTTTCCCATGCTTTTGGCTTTATTCCGCATTCTCCTCCAGTAGTTATCTACCTGTGTGTCAGACGAACACAGCGTCCACACAATGTTCTTCCTCTCCAGCTCAAGCAATATAACGTACTTTTTGGAAAATTTGCCCGAAGACAGCTGGGATAGGCTCCAGCATGTCTGCGACCCTCGTGAGGATAAGCGGTAGAAAATGAATGAATGAATGAAGGTTAGGAGAAAATAAAAATATAGGAAAAAAAGTCATCATACAAATGGTAACCTTCCACTGTTTCCAGGACTGTTTAATTTACTCCACCCCCCCGCCCTCCTCTAGGTACGCTCACTCCGCTGTGATTGGTCACACTCTTAAGTGCTCCTGATGACTTCTGGATATACTAGGTCTGCAGCCCGTATAAGGAAGTCTAGATGGCACTGACGTCAGTAGAACCATCCAAAACTTCAAACCTCATTATCTGACGCTTTGGCATCATTTAACCAATCATTTAATACAACTTTTTAACAACATTTATAGGTCAGAAAAGTGAAAAAAGTATAATTGGCCCCCTTTCAGAAGAAATCGAGTGAACTTAGCAAGATGCGAGTCAAGCCAAAACACTAAGTATTACATGTTATCATGAACATATGATGTTACTACATGGTTACAGCATGGATATAAAACATTGTTGGAGTTTTTTTTCATGTTTTCTTTTAAGAGGGCTTTCTAGGCATAATAAGTGAAAAACTGCCAGCATGAGGCATGTGGCCTCAAGGGAAAGACGTGTTCTTGCAGTTTTCCTTTAAAGTGGCAATGGTTTCTGAAAGGGTCCATTCTATATAGCTGTTTTTGAAGAAGTGTGTGTCCTATTTTAGAAGACATCACTAGTAATGCTTTTTAAAATGGACATACTCCTCTCTACCACTTGGTGGTAGCATTCTTTCAGTGTCCAATGTCTGCATCCTTTTAAGATGCTGCAGTCATTTTTCGGTCTTTCCCTCCCATTTTAATAACATTCTACAAGATTCTATATCATTGATACTTTTAATGTTTACTGTCATGCAGCAGTGAACAAATATGCCAAAAACGACATGCAATTTTACTGATTTTTACTGGTTCTCTTCTTTTTTGTGTGTGAGAATTGTGCATTTGTGTGATTTTCATTTAAGATGTGATGTCTGATGTCCAAGTAGAAAAGCAGTAGTTTGTGATTTTCAGTGGAAGTAGAAGCAACAGTACTACATCCGTTCTGTTTCTGCTCTGTTTACGTGTGCACGCTTGAATCCACAAAATCTCGGTTACAATTTATCAGTCTTTTTTAATTTTCAATCTGTGATATTTATTTCCATGAATTTGTTACAAAGTAAAACACTGCTGTATCAAGATAGACAGAACACTCTGCCATTTCATTTTCATTTATTAACTAGTTTCTGTGGTACATTGAGGTATAGTTTCTTATGATCTGTATTATTTATTACCATGTATTCCTAATTTAATAAATGCACATTCCCGTACATGTTTTCTTTATTTTCTTTTTTTTTGTCAGTAAGTGTGAAAGCCTCACTGGATTTTAATTATTTGTTTAAATTAAGTCCATATTTCTTGCAAAATTGTTTAGAGCTGTCACAAAATGATTAAAGCTGTGGATGATAATATACGTAATATAGAAGTGGCAGCGAGCGAGGCAGGATTGGAACTATACATTAAGTGCTTTACACACACAATAAACCTTGCAATGCTGCCTGCACTTGGTGTTCACAACATCACTTGTTCGCAACTTGTGGCTTCCGCCGTTTTAATGTCCAAGCAGAAGCTGTTCTACATTCTACATTTGATCAACTTTACTTAAGATTTGTCAGATCAAAACACAATCATTGTAAAAACAAGTGAAAATATGAGAATCCAATCACTTCTGTCACAACATGTGATAGAGTCTATTTCGGATTCACTACTTAGCTACAACTACTAATTACCTTGTATCAATCTCTAAGCAGCACAAGAACTAGTTCTTTTAGTGGTTAACATGAAGCTAAACTACTTCTAAAGTATATATAATCCAATCACAATGAGAACAATTAACTAACAGTCATACCAAGCTTCTCCTTTGCCGAGATAATCCATCTATAGTAGTCAGGTGTAGCAGAAATAGATGCTGATTAAACAAGCATGATTATTGGACATGTGTGCTTTAAGTTGGCCACAATAAAAGGCCAAATTAGATTTTTTTTTTCACCTCTACTTACCATAATTTCTTCAGCTGCTGCTAAGTTTTTGCGCCAGGACATATTGCGTCAAACGTCATTGTTATGAAATATGTTGTATATGTTTGTGGCCACTAGAGGTCAGGCCTGCATTGGTGACTGAGCCCCACACAAGCAGGCACTTTAGCGTTGGAGGCAAGGAAAAACTCGTAAGAGGAAACTTTGCACTGAACCCAGTCTCGGGTTAGTTGCTACAGCTAAAAAAGTGCTAAGAGTTCTATGGGTTGTATAGACCAGGATCAACCAACATTTCTATTAATTGTACTTAAAATGTCAACATATATATAGCAATTCTGGAATAATCATATATAACCACCAAGAGGGTGCAGACCTCTGCCAAGGCAAACAAAAGTGAGGGAAAAATAGATTGAGACTTATGTTTGTTTTCCTTGGCCTGGAGGTTACGTTGTGGTTTATTGAGGGTGGATTGTTCCATTCACGGTCATGGTAAAGGTATATTTTATTTCCAACATGTTCGACAAAGTTACATTAAGGAACATCACGTTTGAACGTACTTCAACATATCTGAAAAGGAGAAGGAAGAAGCAGAGCATAATTCATATACAATACAGTTACAATGCACATTTATTTTATGTGGCCAAACTAAGCCAGTGGCAGGCTGGTTGCCAGCCAATCACAGGGAACATATAGACAAACAACCATTCACACTCACATTCATACATATGGAAAATTTGGAGTCACCATTAACCTGGAATGTGGGAGGAAACCGGAATAACATGCATACATAGAGATCCCCAAACGGAGATTCAAACCCAGATCTTCCCAATGTTATTATTGTGTGACCAACATGCATGGTAGTCCGGACTGTTTTGACCATTTTGGGATGTAAGCTTCAATGATGATCTACAATTGAGCCATATAAAAAAAGGCAAGTATCAAGGAACAAAATGGAATTTACCCCACCAACTGCCAGTAGAGGGCACTAAATCAGTGCTATCTACTTCCTGGTTTATCTTAACAGAATCGCCTGTTGACCTTGAACTCCATCCATCCATCCAGCCATTTTCTATGCTGCTTGTCCTCACTAGAGTGTATGCTGGCAGCTGACTTCGGGCGAGAGGCGGGGTACACCCTGGACTGGTCGCCAGCCAATCACAGGGCACATATAGACAAACAACCATTCACACTCACATTCATACCTATGGACAATTTGGAGTCACCAATTAACCTAATAATTAACCTAATCATTTTGGATTTGGATTTTAGGAGGGAGCTGGAGTACCTGAAGAAACATGCCAACTCCACACAGAGATTTGAATCCAGATCTCCTCACTGTGCGGCCAACATGCTAACCACTAGCCCACCGTGCAAACCCAAATGTAAACTCAGCAAACCGAGTCAGTCGTGGTCAATTTTTCAGGCTTCTGATTGGACAAAATGCATATGACAACCGGTGAATGTTTTTATGTGGAATTATGGTAATGAAAGAGAGAAGGGACATTTTAATGCAGGTGGAACTTATTAATGTGGAACAACTGTAATTCTGAAAGTGAAGTTCACATAGGTTAGCTGTCCGCTCTCTGCACAAGCCATATAAAGACAGAAGATAATGTACTAAAAGCCGAACAATCACAGCTTTACTGATCATGACCTCATTTTGAGAGGTAGCAATATGCTAACTGCAACTTTTGGATTTTAGCCATGGTGCGGACAACCGGCGCACAAGCATAATAAAGTCATCTTTATGTGGCAATGTGCTCCAGCTTTGTCCCAAAAACATGCTAATTCAGCGGTTCTCAATTATTTCCTGTCGTGCCCCCACTGGGGGACAGAAATGTGTTCCGCCCTCCAATTTGAAATTAATCTATTCTGTAGACCAGGGGTCTCAAACAAGCGGCCCGCGGGCCAAATGTGGCCCGCAGAATGCTAGTTTAGGCCCCCGCCTTGATATGAAAGTTTAATGTTAGTGCGGCCCGCGCAAGTTTGATATGGATGCTGTATGGTATCATGTACCCAGAAAAAATTATTATGTTTGATTAATGTTCATGTTAAAGGTTAAATAACTGTTAATAGTTATCCTCCCTATCCGTGTGGAAGTGGTAAGTTTTTGGCTTTTTAAGTTTAAAGAATATAACTTGGAGGCTACTGTTTAGGTCGCTAGCTCTCTAGTTTGCGAGTTAGCATGTGTCTCAAGACCCTGCAGTTGCGCAATATGTTGTAAATAAAAAGAGTATAAATGTGACTATAGTCGTGTTTTGTCATGTCTACAGGGCTCTAATAATGCTTTGTTCATTTTAATCTGAAAAAAATAATTTGTCTACCCACCAACTATAAGTGGTTTCTTAAGTTTTTATTATTTGGTGTTTTATTACTATTATTATATTTATTTATTACTGATTGATTGATTTTCTTTATTCTTGATTTGTTTATTTATTTATCTTATTTTGTGTAGAAAAATAAAAAGTAAGATATTTGAGAACAGTGGAATGTTTTATCAGAGCTTTTCTTGTAGAAAATCGGAACCAAAGCAAAGTTTATTCATTTTTCTGTTTTTAATAAATGCGTGTTTGTTTGTTTTTTTTGGAAAACCTGATACGGCCCAGCCTCGCCCAGGCCCTAGCTCCAGTGGCCCCCAGGTAAATTGAGTTTGAGACCCCTGCTGTAGACTGAACTAGAAACTAAATCCAGTGAAATGCAACACAATGGAACAGTGACGCCAATAAGCGTTTTCAAGAGTCAAATTGCATGCTGAGTATGATAAACTCACACATTTTGGCAGGAAGTCCTCCGTGCCTCTTACTACCGCCCCCCGGGCACTGGGGTAATTGGAGACTCTAAATTGTCAATAGGTGTGAATGCTTGTTTATTCCTGTGTGTCCTGTGATTGGCCGGTAACAGTCCATGGTGTACACCACTTCTCCCCCAAAGTCAACCGGGATAGGCTCCACCTCAGGGCACCATAACGAATCATGTATAAAAAATGGATTGCATGACATACCCCCCTGGTGGCCTCCTGGGGAACTACATGTTTGAGGCAAGTAGACAAAATGGCTGACAGCTGCATGATGTCAGCAGAATGTGATAACCACCAATATGTCCTCTCAATTTAATAAAGGTGAAATGTTTTTAGGGTGGAAGAGAAGACAGGAAAGGAGGTTTGTTTTCTTAGCGGTAGCGGCTGTTTTTGGAGCCTATTTTTGGAGGGAACTCACCTACCTGTGTGAGTGTTGACAGTCACAGGGTGACTCAGGACTACACTGCAATGAAGAGTGAACAACAAAATTAGTTAATTGTCTCCATTTTGTTGCTGTTCAAATAAGTTGACTCCTCCCCTTTCGATTTAGTCCCTCCCCTTCAGGTCCTGGCTCAGTCAAACCCCGCCCATCCCATACTAATGTTCCTAGCAAGTCGCCTGTGTGTTTCTCATCCATTTTCGTGTTACTGCAGTCCGGATACCATCTAGCCCAGTTTCTTCCTGAAGTCCAACGGTAGCCGGTCTAACCCTGGAGAGCTATATACCTCGTTGTGATCCATTAAAGAAACTGACGACGTCCCCTACGCGAGTTTTTGTTGGTCCCACCACCACCCATCGCCAACAACACGACCTCTCTAGCCTTCCCGCCTCCGCGCCACAGTGGGTTTTTGTGTTGCAAAAGAGGAGGAGCGATTGAAGGAGACAGGACGACTGACTGGAGAGTAGTCTGCTCGCCACAGCGAGAAGCAAACCTGACTGCTGCCGTTGTGGCACCAACAGCTAGCCGGTTGTTGTTTATTCTCACTTTCAAGCCACCGGACTTTTTTTTTTTTTTTAAAGTAGCGTTGGTGCAATCTCCACAGCAGGCGAGGAGAAGGAGCGGACAGTTTTTTTAATAGAAAAAAAACGAAAGAAGAAAAATCGGGGAACACTGTGACAACGCCTCTGTAGGTGAGTCCTGGTACTGCAGCTAGCATAAACCACGAGATACTGTTTGTTGCCATTTAATGAAAACAAAATGGCAATTCTTTCAATTATGTTTCAATATGTAAACATTTTTATCACTTGTTTCTACTTAAGAGCCTTAAAGGTTGTGCTCTTAGGTGACTAGCTGTTAGCGTTTGCCGCTTAGTGAGTCTTTTGGTGACATTTTAACAAATCTCTCTCTTTTATTTCAACATATTTTCACTTGTTTTTGTGCTTTTACCTAATTGCTTATATGTTGCACTTTTAGTGGCTAGCGATTGGCTTTTGTTTATTTTGATAAACAGCTTTAATGCTGTTGGTTTAATTTTAAGCATTCCGACAAAATGGTTTCGTGTAAGTTTCCAAACTCAAATTAGAGTTTTAAAAGAATTGCACGTGAGTTCTGAGAAATGTCTTAAGAAAAACAAATTAGGAAATGTTGTTGCCCCCTAGAGGCTGGGAGTATGATTTGTTTTCTAAGGGTGTACTATTAATGTCCGTGTTTTGCGGGTGTGAGGATGGGTGATCCATTTTGCGATACACTGCAGCTTGTTGCGATAATTATATACATTACGATATATTCTTCTATAGATTATAATATAAGCATTTCAAAACACATAACAGATTACAAAGGCTCTTTTTCCATAGGTGGTAACGTGATGCGTTGTTTTCGGACGCCTGCGCTCACAGTGTAACTGATAATACATTCAAGCTAGCTTAGCTATTCCAAGAAATGTAATTTATTTATTGTCATGTAAGCGAGGAAAAGGAACTTAGTGGAGCGACTCAACATATACGTTAGCCTCACTAATTTCAAGGCTACATCACATTGGCGATTTGTTGAACCTTGTCTCCGTGCTTTGCAGAACACGGCTTGGTTGAGTCATCAAAATGTATTCTCGCAATTGGGCAAATTTAATTCAAATATTGATATTTCTGATACCATGTTTTCGTGTTCTAAAATTGTCACTCAAATCAAAACGGGGATACTTTTGATACTAAAGTCATTCGAGGTCATGTTTGTCTGAAACGTTTTCCTGGTGAAACGATGTCCGATCATTAACAGATCCATGTGCGAATTTTTAATAAACTTTTAATTTTAAGGATTATTTTTATTGATGTGCTTATTTTCTTTAATTTAAAACACAGTCGTCACATATTTTATTTGAGTTCTTCCTGTTTTTTGTGCTGATTTTGGCTTGAGCACTTTATATTCCAGATGCCCTTCTGGGCGAATACCAATGATGCTTACTAGTGGAGATTTGAACCCTTTCCTCCGAAGTCCAGAACACTAACCACTACACCACAGCGGCTTGCGTTAACTCAATATACTTTAATTAAATGTTTTGTATTTTTATACTATAATATGAAATAGACTACGCACATTACATAAATTTGCACAAAACATTGTTATTCGATTGGTATAGCTGATACCAGCCTGAATTTTACTGCATATCGTATCGGAAGCGAAATCAGTGGTATCGTACATCACTAAAGATTAGTCGACATAACCAACAGTGTCGGTCATCAGAAATTGTTGATGAAGATTAGGTATTGTCGACGCGCTGCTGAATAACATTTTAATTGACAGACCTCATGAAAGCAAAGAAGTACGAAATAAAATTTACGGGTTAGGAGCAAGAAGCAGAGTTATGCGAGATAAGAAGTCGACGCAAACAAAAAATAAGCATGCAAAACCAGGCTCATGTTTCACAGCCAAAGAATCCATGAGCACCTTAAATCCAAACACCCCGATATCGTGTTGCCTTCCCCACCATCACAACCAGGTAATGCTCAGCTCGCACGAAACTAATAAAGCATTGATTGTTTGCAGCGGGTTTCTGTGTTTGGGCGAAATGTAGAAATAACTTCGAGACCATGTTCAAGATGTTTTTCGCTTTTTCAGTCGCTTTTTAGTTGCAAAAGGTCCCACGTGAAAGGGTCGGAATCTCTCCCATTTGTTGCTATTTAACACACCCTTGCATGCAGGTTGCTGCTACGATTGTTGAAGTAAGCGATAAAACCAACACAAACTAGTTTGCACATTGTATGATTTCTGTATATTTCATGGTATTCATTGTATGTCTTATTGGATTGAATTGTTGGTGCTTGAACGACTCACGAGGCACAGCATACTGCAGAGGTGAGAGAGTGGGACAAGGACAAAAACAGGAACAAATTGGCCAAGAAGTTGTTGATCTTGGAGTACACGTGCCAGTGTTTTTATACAGAAATAATAGATTAATTTTAACTCTTTATGTATGAAAAAAATGTGTTACTAAAAACACTAGTGTTTTTTTTTTCAATACAAGGTTTTTGGGTTGAAGCCCCTCTGACAGCAGAATTTGTTCCAGGTACATTTTCAGTCATCCACCCCTCTGTATATAAAGTGGTAGGATCCAGTAATTTTCCATGCGCCACACTGGGCTTGAATGTGGGTGTGGCCTAATTTCAGCGGCACAACAGACACAAGCAGTTTTGTGAGCGTGCCCTTAAAATATCGGCATTCTACTCTATGTAGATGGAGGGATTTATTTACACATAAGTGACTAGTAATGTGTGTTCTGTGTCCAAATCACTGACCGTAAGTCATACTTATGCAGTTCGATGAATTTGGCCCCGTTCAGGACTGTATTACCTGAATTCATAGTAACAGATCACATTGTGCACATGTTCAGTTTATATTGTAGAAGGTAAAGATTTTTCAAAAACATATTTATATTTATGTATTTATCATTGAACAGCCCATCTCAGTAGAGGCTCCTACTTGCATACTGGAGATATCGACTCAATCTTCATTTTAGACCTGTTGATCTGATCAAGGTAACACAGACAGATTTTAAGTGCATATCAAAGTAATGACAAGTCTGATCTGGGAATAATTTAGTTTGTTTATGTTGGACCAACAGACTAGGTTAAGATTCTGTGGCTGGCGGTCATGGCTGCTCTAGCGATTTCACGTTGCACCCATTCGATTGACTGCGGCAAGATGTCTGCCACACAGACAGCACAGAATTCACTTGATTTAAAAATGGGCCAGAAATACTACAGCTGATTTTTGATCATCTCAAACAGATAATCACATGTATGAATTGATCACGATTAAAAAATTATGATTATAAAAATATCGGAAATATGCCCATTAAAACTATTTTAGTAACACAATGATAATTTACACACATAATATATTTATAATAATCCATGTGTATTAACAGCTCTAAATGAATCAAAAAATGTAATCAAGCTAGAACATAGTATAAACTAGCACTGCAATGATTAATCAGTGATTAACTGACTATCCAGTTAATCAAAAACTGTTTCGGTAATTGATGAATCGTTTCGTTTAAAAAAATTTAATGTAAATATCCTGATTTCAGCCTCTGAAATGTGACTATTTTTTATTTACTTAGCCATTCATGAAAGCAGACCGACTATCTTTGTGTTTCAGGCATATGAAAATATCAGTTTTATCGCGTATACCGCCATCTACTGTACATAGTTGTAGGTTGTAATGGGTTTATGAGCGAGGGGCAAACTTGTTTGCGGTGGTGCAATCTAATTGAGGTGTTTACATGCGTTTTAAAAAGCTTCTTACAACTGAATTCAAATAGTATTTTTTTGCGCATGTAAATATAGTGAGTGATGAGATAGAAATCAAAGTAATATGATTGGATGCTCAAAAATGCTTTGATGCAAAGAGTCTTGCTCTCATTGGCACATAATTGCTTTTCTGTCCATGATCTTTACCTTTAGCAGCAAAACAAGTAAGAGCGATTAAAAACGAGCGGACGACTATCCCCCCCCATCTGTTATGCTTGACAATCATATTGGCTTCTTTGTAAGTGCTCTGATCTTTTGGCGATACTATTTCAACAATGATGTCCAACTGCTTCCATGATCTTGCCTTGATCATATCACCAAAAAGTCCAATATTTTTCACAACAGTTTTTGGAAAGTGTGATCTTGTGAAACATCCAGGTATAAAATCCTCTTTGCTCCTTCTTTAGGTAGTTCAGAAGTGCTCCAAAAGCCAACAGAAGTTGCGACAAGCTATAAGCAATGGAAGTCGCTATAGGCTACCATATAATTATCAAATGTATCTTCACTAAACCAGGGATAAAAAAAGGGCACTTTGCTTCCGGTCTTCAGTTAGTCATATTAGATCCAGATAGTTCATGTTCAAGGTTTCAGGTCCCCACTCTTTCTGAAAGATACATTTGTTAAACCATCTGGCCTACTAGCTTAGCTTTTGATGGTTTTACTGACGTCACTCTTTACCATTGCCCATCGGTCACGACTGAAGGGAAAGATAAGAAATATGATTGTTGGTATAGACCTTGATTAATTAGCAATATTCGGAAGAACTACAAACCAGTTTCCAAAAAACCTAGAAGGGTAGTTCACCAGCCAATTAAGCACCCAGTAGCTTTTGCCGAGCTCGGGATAAAGATTTGGACTCAGGAATTATACTTAGGAACCACCCACCCACTAGATGAAATAATGAAGCCGCCCTATGTTTGCAGCATCTGTCGTCATCCAAGAAAACCAGGAAGTACCCCACTATCTATTGAAGGAATTCAAGGAGTCTTTTTTTTGGAGAGTTCGTACTTGGCAGCTCTATCGAGTACTATGTTGTTTATACAGGACCAATTATTGCTGACAAATCTTCATGTACTGAATTCTCTTCCGGTTGTTCTCAGAGAGATTGACTCTACTGTGGACTTACTACGGTCAGACTTGAGTTGCATTAAACATTAAGCAGCCAGAAGCCAATAAGATTGTGAACAATGGCATCGGTACGAGGAAGGATCGCACAGTAATAAGGAATTGGCTTTGTGTGAGGGATTATTGGAACAGATCATTAAGTGCTTATGCACAATGTAAACCTTGCAATCCAACCTACCTCTGCGCATGCCGCCATGTTAATGTTTGATGAGAGTTACTTAAGATTTGTAAGATCAAAAAACATGGATGTTCAGAATTGTTTTCACCCTGAATCACAGACTGGCATGGCTCAGTTGGTAGAGTAGTCGTCCTGCTGTGATCATGTTGAAGTATCCTTGGGCAAGATACTGAACCTCCAGTTGCTCCTGATGCTGCGTCATCAGTAGGTAATGTGCTAACAGTGTCACAGCCCTTTGAGCGCCTTGGGGGTGGAAAACAAGTGAAAGACCATTTACTGTTTGCATTTACTGTAAAGCCAACTTTTCAAGCACCGGCGATCACCGGTGGAAGTTAGATACTAATGCTTCGAGTAGCAGAAATGTTAGTCAGGCATATCGGTGACAATGTATTGGAAGATTAAGTGTTTTTCTTCATTAATAATGCTACTGTAACAACAATTTCATCTTCGCTTGATAACACACCTCATACATAGAAGAGATCCGCATTGGCCATTTAGTGACATAGTCGCTATATTCAGTGGGTAGGGGTGCGCATTGAAACTGTCTCTTGCGTCATGTTTTTATTCAGTAATTAAATAAAAGTGGTCAACAAAGGTGAAGCTTTCTAGATCTTCCAGGATCTGCACCTATTCCAGTTGTATTCCTTTGATTTCTGTTTTAATTCAGTCCACCCATATGAGTGAACTCAAAGGGTGGTGATGTAGGTCCACGTTTACTGTGTGTAGACAATCTTGACACAACACTGGTAGTCGAAATGTGGTATATACACATTCTTGTGGGACTGCCCGTGGGTAGATCTGGTAGATCCACCGATTTGTGGTGGAAAAGGCTATTAGCAACTCCAGAATCGGTGAGCCAAGTAACATTGGAAAGGCATCAGGCTTCAGCAATAGTTTGGTTCATAGTCCAGTTTTGTCCATGTCCATTTTTCTGTTCATCTGGGATTTGCAACTCCAACTACTTCTGCCTGATGCTGTCCTCTTTTGGAAAGTTAGCTTTCGGCAATGGATTTTCAAAGGCTGTGAGATGGGTGAGCTTTCACACAGTGTTGTATCATTTCACAACTGAATACCGTAAATTCTGGTGTATAAGTCTCCACTTATTTCTTAAACTTTCAACCCTGCAGCTAATTTATGGCTAAATTCCAATGTAGTGACCTCTTCTTTACTCTAGAAGTACTACCAATTGTTGAAATATTTGCTATGCGCAAGTCAATGAAGAAACGCTCTTTATTCGTCAGGCGCCAATCACAAGCTACTGGATGAGTGCTCTCACAACAAGCTTGTCAACCCACTGGAAATCTCAGGAGGTCATTATATGTAACAGTATACCAATACAGTCTGATTCACCGTGTTAAATTCGTCACACAGCAACTTAACACTCAAAAGCTATATCTATATACAATATACAAATGTGTACCAATACGAGTTCCAAATGAAAAAAAGAGAGAAGGAAATCATTGTCTTTGAAGGGTTTGAAGGAAAACGTGGGGTTGAAGATCGATATAACCAAGATAGCCTTAGAATTGTCCATAGCTTCAGCCCTTGACTGTTGAATCCCCCTTTGTTCTGCAATGGTTTAGTCCAGGCCGGACTGTAAAACCTCCAACTGGAGCAAACCGGTTGCTGCTGCGGGGGAGGGGTGTTACCTTTGTTCTGCAATGGTTTAGTCCAGGCTGTACTGTAACACCTCAAACCGGAACAAACCGGTTGCTGCTGTGGGGGCAGGGGTGTTACCGCTCTGTCTCTTGTTCTTGACTTCAGACCCGCCTATTTGGTGCTAGCTCTAGTCCAAACGTAAAACTTTCATATATATTAAAAAGCTGCTTTGTACCAAGGACTATATCCAATATAAATTGACTGAATAGCTTTGCCTTTTATTCTCTTCATGAGGGGGGCTTTGATGACACTTCTTGACGCTTCTGTTCATTGTGTAGCATTATGGGTCAGCATTTTTGTTGTTTTTGCACCCGTAAGGAGAGCTTCCGTAGTATGGTAGCGATGAAGAATGAGGGAAACTAGCTCTGAAACTAGCGCTGAGGGAAAACTAGCACCGCTACCATGCTACCATCCCCCACCTTTTCTTCCCCCTTTTCCTTCTAATCAGCCTGTGCTAGCCTGTGACGAAAGGGAAGCAAATCATGTGCACTCCCATTTGGCAGGCTAGAGGGCTGTGCTAGTTTATTGCTAATTCTATGGTTGCTATAACAGAAATGTTGAAGACTGGCACATTTTCAGGGTCTCTCACTGTGGTTACGATATGAAAGCATTGGGTAGCTACTTTGGGAACAATGTCAGAAATCTGAACCAAAAAGACACAGAAACAGCTGTTTTTTTTATTCCTATGAACTAAACAGATAAGATAAGATGTGCATTTCACTGCTTTAGCCATTTTCTGTTGTCCCCCCCCCCCCCCCTTGTGCTCTAATGGTTTAGTCCAGGCTGGACTGTAAAACTTCCAACTGAAGCAGGCAGGTTGCTGCTGCTGTGGGGGAGGGGTGTTGCCGCTGTCTGCCTCTTGATTTGAGACCCGTCTGTTTGGCGGTAGCTGTACTACAACAGTGACGTTTTCACTGTCATTTAAAAAGCATGATAAAACATCACAGAACAACTTATGTTAATTGGATAACATTGTTTTTTTTTTTTAAAAAAGAGAACTTTGTTTGCACTCCATTGTAACCTTGGTACATGTGTTTATTATGTAGCATTGTAGGATTTACATGCATTTTTATTTGTTTTTTGCACACACTTCCGCAGTAGAGCCATGCTAAAGAATACTCGACATGCGCTGAGTGAAAACTAGCGCTTCTACCATCCCCCACCTTTTCTTCCCTTTTTTCCTTCTAATCAGCCTGTGCTAGCTTGTGAAAGAAGGAGGCGGTGCTTTAGATTGCAAGTTCTTTTACTTCTTTATGCTATGACAGAAATGTATATTTTTCAAGATTATCACATGTCTATTAAGGTGGTGCTTTTAAAATAGCAAAATGTTTGTCTGTGCTGTAACTGAAAAATTATTTTTTTTAAAGATTTTCAATATTGTCACATGCCCATTTTAACACACTTTCACAAAGTCTTGTACGTTGTTTTTGTAGATGAAACCACAGGGTTGCTACATTGGGAATAATGTCGGAACTCGAAAGCAAGGAGACAAAAACAACTGGCTTTATTGATTTATGAAATATAATACACGGATGAGATAGACTACGATGTGCATTTCAGTGCTTAAGATGTTCTCTGTCGAGAACCCATTTGTACCGAAGTGGTTTAGTCCGTGCTGGCCTGTAAAACTTCCAACTGGAGCAGGCAGGCTGCTGCTGTGGGGGAGGGGTGTTGCCGCTCTGTCTCTGTCGCTTGATTTCAGAACCGCCTGTTTGATGCTAGCTGTACTCCAACTGTAAAACTTTCATAGTTTGCATTTTCAAAACTGCTTCTTACACCATAAAACATCAATGAACACGACCACATATGCACTGTACATTTACTGGATAAGCATTAATTTTTTGGGAGAACCTGGTTGGCACTACTTTGCCATCTTGATGATTCTGTTCATTCTGTATCATTATGCAGTTAATGTACATTTCTGTTGTTTTTTTCACGCATATAAAAAGAGTTTCTGCAGTAGAGCAGCGCTAAAGAATACTTGACATGCGCTGAGTGAAAACTAGCGCTGCTACCATCCCCCACCTTTTCTTCCCTTTTTTCCTTCTAATCAGCCTGTGCTAGCTTGTGGACTAAGGACAGGAAATCATGCGCACTTCAGTTTGGCATTTTAGGAGGCGGTGCTTTTGAATTGCAAATCCTTAGCTTGTTTGTACGATAAGTCAGAATTTTGTTTTTCTTTTGTTAATTCTATCTTGGCACACTGCCACGTGGTCCACATTCTAAACATGTGGTTTTGTATTTGGAGATACATTTTTTTTCTGTGTGGCAGATATACTTAGATGGAAAACCTGTTACAGGAAAGCCCAACTATTATTTCAACTCTGGTTAGTTTTATATTCATAGACTAGCATGTATAAAACAGGCTGAACCTGCAGAGAAAGAACACAAATATCGTAAGGATAATTGTGTAACATTTGCTTTTGTTCCATAAAACTAGACACCGTTTTTGTGTCTATGATATATGATCAGATTATTATATTATGTAGGTCACAGTTATGCAAACAATGCGATTGCTTTTATTTTGCTGTTGTAACATCAGGCATGCTCAATGTAGCAGGCTCAGCGCGCAAGCAGACCTAGTGGCCATTTTGAGTTTCAGTGAATCCAGATGAGCACTGTGAGGACGGATGGGGGGGAGGGGAACCATATGCACCATGCGCATTATTATTGGAATGCACACTCTCAGAGCTCTGGATTGCGTTTTTATTTTAATGCACATAATAACCCATCTGTACTAAATACAGTATATTGCTTTTGAAAAGTAAGAGAGTATGTGGAAAGTCCAAGATACTATGTTATGTCAACCTGCAAAGTTGCAAGGTTGACTCCATTTGACTCCACCTCATCAGTGATCAAAAAATGAAAATGTTTCTTTTTGTTTTACACTTATATATAAACAGTTATAACATTGAGCATGGAGCATGGTCTCAGCAAAAACAGGTCTAGAAACGTTATGTCCGTTTTCTAACCACATTCATACGTGACAATGCAGATTTCTGTTGATACGGTTTCTTGTTTCTTTGATTTTTTTTCTTCTTCCTGCGTGGTAGGCGGAGTCGGTTGAAGGACTCAGCAGTGTATGTCTCATGCTGCTCACAGGAGAACTGGTGGCCATTTTGTGTTTCTGCACTCTCACAAAGTGGGGGGATGGGCACAGAACAAGCATGCAGCCTGTTTTATTTAACTTCAAATAGGGCTTCCTGATTTTATTAAAGTTCATTTTAATCACAGTTCACATGTCTTAATATATTAAATAATACATACAGTACATTCATTATATATCAAGTTAAACATTTTTTTTGTGATCAACAGCTATTTTGAAAAAAAAACAAAACAACGTAATTTGAATATTTCCAGTAAATTATAATCAAAGATTGTCCTTATTCTCACCTCTTTTAGTGAAGTTACCACCCCTGAGTTGAAATGGTTCAGTCCATTCAATAACAGCCCTGCCCTCTGTGGGGGAGTGCAAATGGAGGCTTTGTCGTGTTCCTGCCTGTGCTGCGGTTCCTTACCAGGCTCAAGGCTAACATGCGATCGTTGGCTAACTGCCCCTTTTCCTGTTATTGTTAAGAATACCTGACAAAATATACATTTTCTGTTGAGATTTGCCAATCACTTCCTATGCTAATTGTCTTTTACTATAAGTAATCTTTGCCTCTTCTTTTTATACTCAAGTTCCAAAATGCTAAATACACTCAAGAATAAAAACTTAGTAATGATACTTTGAGTACTTAAATGTTACCTTTTTATACTCGGCTTCACCACTGGTACAATGGTTCATTCTATATGTGAAAAGAAAGGGAGGGGTGTATGTGTGTTTGACAGGGAAGCTGTCTGCCTGTTGTAGAATTTTCATTTTTATGGCACATTTTAGAGCTATTGTTTTCACTCATTCTCTGCATTTGGAGAAAGAGAGACCGGATATAATAGCTTTAAAATTGACTGATGAGGGAAAAAAATGGAACCGTTCAAAGTAGGCTCCTCCCCTTATGCTCTCATTTTTTTCCATGAGGCAGGTCTTCATGTATGTTGTGTGTTGTGATTATTTTTGGAAATGTCTGGCTCATTCGGTTGCTCCTATTCTTGATTTGTTATGAAAGAGGCATTTTGGATTCAGACAAAGTGAAGTTCCGATTCTTAAATTTTTTTTTTTGTGCAAATGAACAAAAAGAGTAGGAATAACCCACCCCTCTAGAAAGATAGCGGACAAACTCCACTATAACCATGCCCAGCGTCGTTACCCAAGTCTCAGGTTACCACTGGGAACGAGAGAACAGCTTCTCTAGTGTTTTTAAATTCACAGAAAGAACTCAACCTCCGGTATATTATCTTTGACCTTTATATCCTTGGTTCATATTGGAAAAGGACATTTCTCTCTCTCTCCCCCCCCTGCCCTCTTTCAGAATGGTTTAGTCCATGCTGGAAGTAGATTTCCATATAGTGTACTAGTCCGTGCTAGAGTTGGGGGAGGGGTGTTGCTACGCAACTACGGGTGCAATCTACTCCCCTTCTGTCTGTGCGCTGCTAGCTAGAGTTGATCTTGATTATCACCGCGCTACACCGCAGCACGCTACAGACATCAGATTTCTATCTATGACATCCATACAGGATCTACTGTTTACAGAGCCAGAAATATATATTTTCATATGAAAAGTACTTTCTTCTTTTGTGTTTATAGAATTCAGATTTGTACATCTGGATTCATGAACATGAAGGTTTTTATTTAGCCCATGTTACAAGGTAACCACATATCCTATCCCAGGATGCACCTCTACTTGCAACAACATGGACTCGTCCTCAAAGCTCCTCCTTCTTTCTTTTATGTTTTCCAGCAGGCATGCACAGCCTCTCCCTTCCCCCACTATGATTAAGCGTCAAAGGCCTCAATCTCGCAAATCTCCCTGCTGAACGTCAATGTTTCTTTGTCTTTGAAGCATAGTTAACACTTATTTCTATCTTCGTACATGGACATACATACCTGTATATTCTGGTTGCACAGCACTGTTGGCACATGTTTATCAATGCCATTTATTATGCTATGCTAAGCTATGTTAGACCAAGACGTCAGAACTATAGTGGTAAAGGAAGTCCTAATTTAATGAAACTGGTATATTATTGCTTCAGAATAACAATGTTATAATGTTGCCACATACTATAATGCACAGCTGCCCACACACTCTATCACAACATTCACCCCTTCATTTCAGTACAAGATGGACTAGTCCTGAAAGAGCTCCTCCCCCTCCTTCGTCTTGTGTTCCCTGGCTGGGCCTGGTTAGCTTTTCCTTGCGCCACAATCTCAAAGCAACAAAAGCCTCAATCTCAAACATCCTGCCAAAGGTGGTCCTTTTTTATTCTATAGCATGCTTACATTGATTGTAGATATTTCTATGCCTATATATTTATTTCACATTTTCATGTCATTTCACATTTTTGCCAAGGTCATTTTTTTTAATGCTAAGCTAGTCCATGGAGTTAGCATTGCAGCTACCGTATATCTGCAAATATATTGCACGTTTGGCTTTAGTATTAGCACGTGAGCCAATCAAACTGCTTGGTCACATCTTGTGCTATTTGCTCTACCAGGAATAGTAATGCATTTTTAAACTGTTTTAGCAGTTGGAGATCACTTTAATGCAGATTTTTAGCATGATTTGAATGTTGGAAAACACAATATGACTTGTGCCACAGGTTTTATGTTAATTTTTCATTGCAGCGTGAACATCGCTCCCTCGCTCAGGTTTTCAGGTTGTACAAAACTGCAAAACTATTACATTTATTAGTAATGAGTCCTACTTTGTGGAAATTCTCAATGCCAACAGTTTTTGAGAGTTAAAAAACAGTTACTTACCACAATATATTTCTAAATAATCTCTAAATAAAGCGATTCATAGTCCAGATATTTTTTCTTTCTCTTCATGATATACTCCGGTGCGACTTATAGTCCAGGAAATACGATACGTTTAGCTTGTAAGAGTGCATACACACATGGTGCACGTGCAACATAGCAACATCGTAGAATGACATTTTACACATTTTATCATATAAATGAAATACAAAGACACAAAATGTACATTGCTTAACCGCAACTATACTCATGTGTATGATTAAAAGGTGTCATTTAATTAATGCGATCACTCAAATAAATGAGCAAAATGGAAATTTACTATAAAGTTATCGAAGTTGCAGTAATACAGGAGAATAGAATGTGTCATTTAATTATCGAGAAAATTAAATGCTAGTAATTGACAGTGGCTACTTTGTACAAAGTAATTTGAATAATCCAATAATAATAATAAGAGTAATAATCCAAATACGACTGGAAATAATCCCCAAAAAAGAAACAGCAGAGTCGAAGTTATGGGACAAGCAAGTGGGCCATGGCTTGAATGCATTGCATGAACGCAGGCCAGCAGGGGCCATGAGTGTGAGTTGGAATTACGCCCAGGTCCAGCACAGCATGAGTGGCCTAGTGTGAGTACGTTCTAAAAATCCCGAAGTTTGGTGACTTTCTTTCCGATAAAACCAACTTGTGAATAGTGAATGCTGCGGCACTGTGGTCAAGCATTGTTTGCTTAAGCACGCTACATTCTTACTGAACATTGTTGCTGCAACCTGATATCTCCGACGAGACAAGTCCTTTCAGCTAGCTCATGATAGTCCCACCTGGCAACAAACAGCAGAGCCGACGGCCATTTTGAGTTACTGCACTGAATCCTGGTGCAGAAAATGAAGCCGGTGGGTGGGGGAGGGGTTGATGTGGAGCTCTGCGCAGTGTGCAACACTGGAATGTAAGGACTTGCGGTATTTATGCTCGCAATTCACATCGCTCTTTACTTCTTTATGCTGTGCTTTTTATGTTGTAGGTTGTTTTCAAGCAACTGTGCAAAGTAAGTATGCACTGATGTTTTAGATTACAGCCATTGCTGGAAGAAGATTTTGATTTGAAAACAGCACAACAATAGCTTTCAGTGTTGTGCGAAAGTATACGCTCTCTACCAAAAGTGCCTTTTCATCTTTTCATGTGACTTAAACGGATAAATTACCTTTCTGTATTCATAAAGTTTAATTCCCTTGAAGTTGTCCATACTTTTGGTAAATTAAGAGCTTTATGAACAGAGACATGCTGCTCTCACATTGCATATTGCTGTACATTGGAGCACCTTTTAGATTCTTGATAGATTTCTGTTTCAAATAATTGACCTTTCTTCTCGCATTTAGTGCAAGGTCTTCTGTGATTAAATTGATTTTCCTGTGATTAATGTTTTAATATGCTGCAGTTTTTCCTACTAGTCTAAGAATGTTGAGTATTGGGTAAATTAATTAGAAACGCTCTGGATTGAGTGGGACTTATTTGCATGTGGTTTAGGAATAGGTTTTATATATAACCAGTATAATTGAATCAATTTACTACCTTATTACTTGCTTGTTTTTTTAATGCTTCATGGTGCACCTAAGTATGCTAAGTACAGTCTCCCGTAGGTTTTCATGCATTTCTACTCTCCTTCAGCTTGGTTTCAAGTCAAGGTGCAGTTATTATGTGCAAATCAAAGGCTACTATTTAATGTTAAAATTAAGTGAGTAGTTCGGAAGCTGAAATTGTGTGCAATGCTTATAAACATACGGGAAAATCTTCCATGTTTTTACATAACCTCTGCACTGCTACCCAAACCGGCCTCAATGTATGCACTCTGATTGGCTGAGTGTTGAACCAATCGGAAGGTGGGGGGATGGGAGGAAGGTTAGGTTGCTGCTGCTTGTTGTTAGCTTGTTCGCCACGTTGGGACTAAAGGTAAACTTTGGGTAGAATTCATTGGGTGAACAAAAATATATTTGAAGCAGGAATAATTTGAAAGAGCAGGTAAAGCTTTCCTCTCTAACTATGAAAAAAGGTCAAGTCCACCTTAACCATTGTCTAGTGTGCTACCAGAGTCGTGGCTTTGATTTAATTGGGAAAAAAACATACTATTAGAGATTTAGTTAAAAAGAGTTAGAGTCTATCCCGCATCAACACATTTTGGAAAAGGACAGTCATGAAATCCATAGGGCTCCACAGTGACATCTAGTGTTTCTTCTCAAAAGCTACATTCTTTTTCCTATGTGCAATTCATCTTTTGATAGCATCTAATATGTCTTTATTCCTCCACAGGCAGCTATGGAAGTTGTTGTGGCAGAAGAGAAGAAGAAGATTTTCCGTGCCAGGAAAACCATGAAGATCAGTGATCGGCAGCAACTGGAAGTTCTTCATGGCACCTTGTTTACGGCTGCGACTAGTTCATCTGAACCATCTATACCTCTAATGAACGGCTCACACAAAGAGGACGGACAAAAGAGCGGGGAGGCCGAACAGAACAGCCACCAGGACTCAAACTCCCCGATCCCCACATCACCTGCCTCTCAGACCTCGCTGAGCTCTCCCGCTCCATTCCTGTCACTTAGTCTATCCCCCTCGCCTGTACCTTCGCAAAGTCCAAAGGAAAAGGATGATTCTGCCCCTTCTTCACCATTCCACTCTATTAACTTTGAACTGAAAAAGTTGGAGGACGAAAAGACTGATTTGTCATCGCCCTTGTCAAAGGAGACTGTTGAAGCAGCAGCAAAGGAATCCAAAGAGCAGCAGGATGAAGACGGCAAGGTGTTGGAAGAGACAGAGGTATGGTATTTCTTTCTAAATCTGCATAACAAGCCTCTTTAGATGCTTTAAGTTAGTGCTGCCCATATAGTGGGGCAAGCCACCCTGATAGGAGTGTGGTGAGGTGTCGGAGTTATGGAGGGACTATACTTTTGAAATATCCACAAGTTGGTCTTTATTCTTGTATGAATGATGCTGGTGCCACCAACTCATAAAGTGGTTTGTACCGAATAAGTAAATATTACAGGTTCTCAATAGTAGGGTTGTCGCAAGTTCTCGCAAGATTAAAACGTGACAATATTTCTCCTCTCGTGGGCAGTAGGCCTGGCACGATAATAAATAAATGAATAAATCACCCAATATATGAAATTGAACATGCTAATTTTGCCGGCTTCAATATATTGGCAAGTGCATGTGTGCCTGTTTTTCTCATCTCTAGCATCCAAACAGGCAGAGTGCATTGGTTTCAGCACCATGTCACGTTCCGTAGAACACCATGAACACAGTGAGCTATAAATATAGCTAAAAATAAATATTTTTTTCAATTACTTTTCAAAGTAATGTTAAAGCAGGGTCCGATGGGGTGGCATGACAGAAAATATTTGAGAACCACTTCTATAAAAGTTAGTTTTGCCTGTTTTGCCGTTCCATAGAAACAACATGAACCCGAGCAGAAAGGAAATCGTTGAAATTTTGAGGCTTCTGAGTTATTATCGGAGATGGTATGATTATTGTTTGTTCCATACCACAATAACAGGACAGGGTTGTTACGGTGTATGACACCTGAGAGTCTCTTTTCCCACCCTCTTGTGTTGATATTTAGATATATATATATGTATGCACATGTGCTGCCCTTCACAGCTAGGAGACCCTAGTTCAATTCCACCCTCAGCCATCTCTGTGTGGCGTTTGCATGTGCATGCAGGTTTTCTCCGGGGACGCCGGCTTCCGCCCACATTCTAAAAACATGCTAGGTTAATTGGCGACTCCAAATTGTCCATAGGTGTGTGTGTAGTGTGAATGGTTGTTTGTCTATATGTGCCCTGTGATTGGCTGGCGACCAGTCCAGGGCCTAATCCGCCTTTCGCCCGAAGTCAGCTGGGATAGGCTCCAGCACCCCCGCAACCCTTGTGCGGATAAGTGTTAGAAAATGAATGAATGAATGAATGTACATATGGGTCCAAATTTGTATGAGAATTAATTTATAACAAATATAAACCGCTAAATGTAGAACTTCTATAACTTATATAATCAAAAAGATCCGCTGTGGCGACTCCGTAATCAGGAAGAAGCCGAAAGAAAAACAAACACTTTATACCTTGAACTTATATTTTCTTCTTTAGGAGGACCAAACCGCCACAGAGGGCAAAGCTAATGATTCCAACAAGGACCTTGCTAAAGAATTAGCTTCCCGTTTGCCACCTCCAGTATCTGACTGTACAATCCTAATGGAAACCGACACTACTCCCAAGGCCAAGCACACAGCTCCAACAAAGTCTTCTATATCTTTGACTTCCATTTCCTCCACTCCTACTTTTTCTGTGGATATAAACCAAGATGTAAAAGAGGAAATGAGTGGCAATGAAGAGACAAAGAAAGGCTTGATAAAAGACAACAAAATTGAGGTGGACTTTGTAAAAGTGGACACCAAAAAGGAAAAAGTGGAAGTTGGGCAGAAGTCCTCTCGCCCATCATCCACCCCACCATCTAATACAGGTAAGAGATATTGTTGAGTGCTTTAATGAGTGAATTACTTGTGGGTGCCCGCACTGTTTCATTAAGCGTCTACTGGAGGGCAGCAGGCCTTGATTAGTTTTGCAGCTCATTTTCTCTGCAGTGCTAGTTAGAATTTGCTTGAAGAACATTGAAGAACTCTACTAGTTGGGTTCATGTGAGTCAATGACTGTGGCTTTGAAATCTGCTCTGCAGAGGCAGTAAGGATGCTGCAAGCCCCACCTACAAATCCATCATGTACAAGTATGCTGTGGAAATATTTCATTGTCGCAATGAAATGGATAAGACTGGTTCCTCTAGCGATCACCACAGCATGATCTCCACCTCTTGCCCGTAGTTATCGTGCAGAGGCTCCAGCCTTGTTGTGACCCTGAGCAAGCTTTGTCCTTGCTCTTCATGTCTATCGTTATCAAGTGTCACCGGCCTCTGCCATTCATCATTAATTGAATTTTCTTTTGACCTGTCTTTTATTATGGGCATGGATGTGCTGTGGAACATTGCTAGATTGTGAGTCAATTAGCCAAGCGCTGTTGTCATCTCACCTGTGTGGCGTTAATATTAGGGCTGGGCGATATATTGACATTTAAAAAAAAAGATATTTGTATTATGCACGATATCAAAAACAAGCATATCGTTCATATTGATATAGATTGGACTTGACGAGGAGGTCTCATGTTTCAAGCTAGTAAAGCAGCTCTGAGTCTTCTGCTGCGTTTTAGTGTTTAATAGTGACTTTTGAGTTTTGTCTAAACTATATATTGGGATGTATATCGATATTCAACCTGGAGTCTGGAAGTAGGGGTGCTCCGATCAATTGGCCGATATCAGTGGAAAAATCATGGTATTGGTAGACGATACTTGCTTTAAAATGCAGATCCCTTCCGCCGATCAGCTCCGCCCCTGCTGCTGCATTCAGAACAACCACATTTGCTGTGGACTTCCTGTCTTTGTGAGTGATATACATTTTGCACCCTGCAAAATATGTCTGAAAAAATGTCTCATCGGTGTGGTGCTTTAGAAAAGCTTTCGATTGGTGTGGCTTTAGCGGGCTAGCATTTAGCGGGTTGTGGTGAGATTGAGGCTGTTTGATGTGATCATCTGTCAGGAAGCCACTATAAAGCCCTGGTCCCAACCTGCTGTACTTGCAGGTGTAGGGAAAATTTGTGGAGGAGTACCGCCTCTGTACGTATTTGGGAGCATGCAGACACTATGTAGCACATTTCGTGCAGGAGGAACTTGCGTTGTGTGCAGGGGCTGCATCGGGCTTCAGATGATGTGAGACACGCGTGCCCTCTGCAACCATTTCTAACTCCATGGTGGGTGCACCGAAGTCTCTGCACTTCCCCAGTTCGGCTGTCCAATGAGCATGCTCAGCTCGCGTTGACCGTGATGAGTGAGCATATGCGCCGCGCTTGAAACGTGCATTGTGCACCCTGATTTCAGCAGTGACGCCAGCATTTTGTCTCCTCTCCGGGCACAGAAGAGGGACTCTGCTGCATCTGCGGTTCAGAAGGCAGCGGATGGGCTCAGCAGAGGGGGGCAAACCTGCTTTTCGTTTAGATTTTCAGTTAACGATGTGAGAAGACTAGAATACAAGCATATTGGCTTTGTTTGGCTTGAAATAAGATATGAAAATAAATGTTAGCTTTTGGCCATTTTCATTTTGTAAAAGTTGCTCTCAAAGAAAAATACGTTAGTGGCCCCTAACATAGGAGGTGGTACAATTAAACATTTACACTACATGTACTGTATGTGATCGGTATCAGCCGATTTCACTTTCACTTAAAACCCTGAACATCCCTATCTGGAAGGCATCCTGACAAGATACCCAAACCACCTTCTCTGCATTGAGAGGAGCAGTAGTTCTACTTGGATGATGGTTTCTGCCAAATGAAAGTGCTTCTCACCTTATCTTTATGGGAGAGCCCAGCTACCCTACAGAGAGAACTAATTTCAGCTGCTTGTATCCGTGATATTGTCCCTTCACTACCCAAAGCTCATGACCATAGGTGAGGGTAGGAACATAGATGGACCGGTAAATTGTGATATTTGCCTTTCCGCTCAGCTCCCTCTTCACCACAACCGGCCAATGGATAGTCCACATCACTGCAGTTCAGGGGTGCTCCGATTGATTGGCCACCAATTGGTATAGAGCGATATCAATATCGGCCGATACTTGCCTTACAACACCGATTCCCGCAGTGCCCGTCCCCGCTGCAGCATGAAGCATGTCTGCAGTTTGTGGGACTTTCTGTCTTTGTGAGAGAGATATACGTTGTGTACCCTGGGGTGGTGCTTTGAAAAGCTTTAGATTGGTGCAGCACTTTGGGGCAAGCATGAAATGCACCCAGTGCACACTGATTTCAGCAGTGGTGCCAAGCAGACAGATGAGTGCTGGCATTTTGTCTCCTCTCCGGTTCAGAAGGCAGCGGATGTGGCTGGAGGGACCCAGCAGAGGTGGAGAAACCTGCTTTTCAGTTCATAATGTTAGAAGAAATACATGCATTTTCAAATCCAAAACTTGAGTTGTGCATACCAGCATTTTATTAATGTTGTGTTTATTATAACGCACTTCTTTATAAGCCTGAATTTTTTAATGAGCAAAAGGTTTCCACACTACAAATGATATGAAGTTATGGACGAGGCAATGAGCCGCAGAAGACTGCTATATGATGTGATTCATTGAAAATGTAGTACAGTGAATGCCACATACAAGGTGATGGAATGTCTTTGTATCTCCAACAGCGTCAGATGAAAGAAACTTTGCTTCTGGACTCAAGCGCACTTTATCAGAGGGCTTTGACAGCGATGGGCAAGCTCTGAAAAGGGAGGGGAAGAGACCGAAGATGGAACGAGGAGAGTTGGAGGCTGAACTGGAACTGAAAATAACGGCAAAAGCTGGCAGTCATCACAAGCTTGAGAAGGTTTGTATCTCTTATCCAAATGCTAAATAAGATTACACATGCATTATGCGCATGCTACACTGACAGTCAGTAGAAACGGCGAGACCATACTTTTTCAAAATGGTCTTTATTTTGAAGCCATAAACTAGATTTTCCTCAAATTAACAATTTGTTTAAATCTCACATTCAAGAATAATTTCAAAACTAAAACATAAAACAAAATGGCACCTGCCAAACACAAATCCACTGACACACAGTGGGGCTGCTGATCTGAGTGTTGTTCTTGCTGTTCGTGCTGTATGGACTGGCACAGTGAAACCAGTCCCGCAGGTGTTGCAACCGGATGTAGCGATCCTGGTCTGGAGTTGTCACTCTCTCTCTCTCTGGACTTGGTCTATCGTCAACAAAGACTGTCATGTTGTTGCGTTCATGCAGGTTTCTGATTGTGGGTTGGGAACAGCCAATACACTTGGCTATATCAGTGTATCTCAAACCAGCATCCACTATACCCAGTGCCTGGAGACGTTCCACATGATAGATGTGGCATGATGCCGTTCACTGAACTAACAACGCTGGCCTTTTTTGGACCTTTATATAGGCCCCCAAAACCAATCCTCAAATTATCCAGACACCTACTGAGTATTGCACAATATGTATTTGGTCCAAACCCTGTACAATAAACCATGATAACATGTCAACTCATCATTATCCCAACTACCCGAGC
Source organism: Doryrhamphus excisus (assembly GCF_030265055.1). NCBI lineage: Eukaryota > Metazoa > Chordata > Actinopteri > Syngnathiformes > Syngnathidae > Doryrhamphus > Doryrhamphus excisus. The sequence continues at coordinate 7,416,632 of NC_080466.1, read as the reverse complement.
ACTCGGCCAACAATAAATCCACAAAATATAATTTCAACCCTCCCACAAGTAGAAATATGCACACATTTCTACCTCAAACTTTCCATTGACTGTCGGTATACATTGTGACATTTTTTTTACCCTAACATGTCAGTTACTTTTGTGCAGTTCATTATCCAATACAAATGCATGAAAAAAAATGATTCTCTTTTTCAGATTGTGCAGCAATTAGTGGAGGAACGATTGAGGATCCTAGAGATGTCCATTTTTGAGAAAAATTTCCTGGAGATGAAGGGCAGAGTTGACAAGATTGACTGTGCCAATAAGCACCAGACAGCCATCCACACTCTCCAAGTACGTTGCACACATTCATATTCATATACACATTCATATAGGCAGTATCCGTAAGGTATTGTAAACTGCTCTCGATATTTATCCCAAAATGTTAAGCTTTTCTACTTACTTCTTAGGCCAAGATAGCCCGACTGTCAAAAAAGTTTGGTGAGGCTAATCAAGCATCAGAGAACAAAAGGAAACAGGAGGTGAGAGTTTGCATTAATGTTTGCATGTGTTTATCAAGTGATGACGTGCAGAAGAATTTTTTTCTGACAATATATACTGTCTCCATTTCTTCAGGCCCTTGCCGCTTCTGCTGCCGTCGCTGCTTCTGCTTCTGCCGCTGCTGTCAAGTCAACTGTTGCAAGCACGCCTCAAGTTCAACGGTAAGTGTGCTATACATTCTTTAATCTTGATACCTGCTACCTGTTTTATTCATTTTGAGATGGGTTTGTGGTGGAAGGACCCTTTTCATCACTCATCAAATGACAAATAATAATGGTTCACTTCATAAATTTATGTACACATATTATTAACCCTAAGGGCTCCCTCGTACCGGTTTACAACCAAACTGTACACTTTTTTTCCAATGCGACACAAATCGCTCATTTACAAAGGTTGCTGGGCTGAAATTCAGTCAAGGAGCTTCTAAGGGTCTACAGCTTTTGGCCATAAAATGGTACCGACGACTCTATGGTCCCATTTAACGGCCAGTTGACTCCCACTATAACATTTTCAATATGCAATAAATCTAATATTGTAGCACAAATTTTTCACAAATACTGGCAGTATCTAATTGTTTGCAGTTTTATGAATAAGTTGTAATTTGTCTCTACAACCACTAGATGGAGCCAAAGCTCCATAGTAGGTTTTTTCCATGTGTTGTGCTATTTTCACAATTATATGCAAAAAAATAATGATTTCTGCGAGTACAACGATCTTAGTAAGTTGCGATTGGTATAGAAGCGTTGTGTGAACAACACTCTGGGTATGTGCGTGTTAGGATTTTAATAGAAGAGCCGTGTGGGGAAAAAAAGATATTTCTTCAATATTCTTGGCACTAGCTTTACTGATAAATTATGAAATTAAACTTACGGTATTGCTTGATCAAAGAAGCAATCTCTTGTTGTTTGAAATAAATCAATACACTTGTATTTAAAGATTAATATGATAAGTAAATCTACAATACTAGTAAACATCAAAAGGGATGAAAGCAGGTATAAATTGGAGTTGTGAAGCTCGTGAAGCGTTTTAGAAATAAGATCCGCACGAACAATTATTGAATTATTGAAACAGGTAGCATTACAGTTTGAACTTTACTATCCACGAGAACAATTCTAAACTATTGAATTAGTGAAAAAGGTGATTACAGTTTAAACTTCAAAGCAATCAGGGGGCAATTAGTGAAGTGAATATTTAAATCCAGTTACACGTGACCAGCTTTCGTGTCTCCTCGAGACACTATAAAAACGGTGTAGCAGAGCTCACATCTTTCATTACTGCTGCAATAGCATCTGAAACATAGTCTTCTTATATACAGTTTTTCAACACCAATTTCAACCACGGGGAAACGTAAGAATTGTGATCTCGAAACGAAGTACAAGGCAATAGTGGCTGTGGAGGAGAATCCAACAAGAAGCAAATCCTCCATTGCGAAAGAGTTCGACGTGCGGCAGAATACTTTATCAACGTGGTGGAAGAGTAAAGATAAAATAAAGACAGCATACGAAACGTTGGTCTTCGGCCCTGCATCAAAAAGGATGAGAAAGGCAGCACACCCTGATGTTGAGGACGCGTTGGATACCTGGATGAGGCAAGCGAGGAACCACAACATCCATGTATCAGGAGTGATGCTGCAGACCCAGGCAGAAACGCTAGCAAAAGAATTGGGCCATGACGACTTCAAATGCTCCAAAGGCTGGTTAAATCGGTTCAAAGAACGGAAGCATCTGAAGCTACGCAAAATTACTGGAGAGGCCAAGACAGTGGATCAGAAGCAAGTTGACGACTGGCAGAATGGCAGACTGAAAGAGCTGCTGAGGGATTACAAACCCGACATCTACAACGCTGACGAAACTGGTTTGACCATTGGTTGAATTTTAGAAGAGAAATAGTCATTAAAAAAGTGTAAAGATGTGTTTATTTAATGCACAAGTTTATTTTTCACTAATTATTTTTTCACTAATTTTTCACATTATTATTCATTTATATGTGTGCAAACATAAATATATTTTACAATAAAATAATAAACGCAAATGCAAACAAATTTTTGGACTTACTCATTGTATGAAGTCAAAAGTGTGTCAACTTGGTCTGTCTCCTGTCTATACAAACGTTTGCTAACGTTTGCTACCTGGGTCTCTTTATTCATCATTCACAATCGCCGTGCACAAATACAGCCATATGCTTGAACTCTGAACTCCAGTCTGTCACTTTTTAGAGGTCTGTGGTAAACCCAAACAACAATAACAATTCCTGTTGTTACAAAAAGGCACCTGTAATGTCTTGTTGTGTGCAAGACGTGGTGGTGTCTGTAATGTACCGACCACGCAAAACTCATTTCACAGAACCAAAAAAACACTGACATCTACGACACCAAGGCTGTTCACGCAAATACAGCCATTGTTTACAATAACCTCCCGTATACAAGGCCAGTTATCACGTGAACATCTGTTCTTGCGAGCACAGTTTTTGCCGCCAGAGTGGACGCTCCCCGCAGTGCCCACCGGTTTCTGTCTGAATGCCACTTTGCACCAAGATGGATTGGTCCAAGACCACTGCCGCAACAGATTCAGTGTGAGTGTGGGGTGATGTAGTCAGAGGAGGTTGACCTTTTTTTCAAGTGAGGAATCTTCTGATAGCCGGGAGGAGCTTGAAGAATTTATTCCTGCTGTAGAGCAGCTTTGCAGCACGGAAGAAGAAGAAGAGGAGGATGATGAAGGCAGCAAGGCACAAGAAGCTGTGCTATGGAGGTCGTATGATGGAAACATCCAGTGGTCGCCCGCCCATCTTTACCCCAGGACCTACACATTATGTTCCTACCAGCAATGTTTGAGAAGCGCTTGAAAACTAGAACCATACGCTTTGATGATCTCCTGGACCGCCCAGCCCCCCACAGGAGGGACAAGCTGGCTCCAATTCAAGATCTGTGGAGCAGATAGAGTACTTTACAAAGATGTTCAATCCTGGCGTTGATGTCTATGTGGATGAGCAACTGGTCACTTTCAAAGTCAACCAAGGGATGAGTGTTGTCCTGGACCTAGTGGATGGCCTTGAGGGCCACACGGTCACGACGGACATTTTTTTTACATCGTTCCCTCTGGCTGTGGAGCTAAAGAAAAGAAGGATGGCCTTGGTGGGAACAATTCAGAAGAACAAGCGGGAGCTTCCCCAGCAGCTGCTGACAACAAAAGGCAGACTGGTTGCATCATCAATTTTGGACTTCACTGCTGGCATCACACTGGTGTCACACCTTCCAAAAAAGGGCAAAAATGTCATTGTGTTAAGTTCAAGACACCACCAGCCAGAAGTTCAAGAGGATGCAGGGGAAAAGCCAAAGATGATCCTTGGATTACACCAGCTTCAAAGGAGCGGTTGACACTGTGGACCAGGTAAGCACAATTATTCATCAATTATTTTATTTTTTTTAATTTTTCTATTGAAGGATTCATTCTTAAATGTCACTGGGGCGGGGGAGTTTCACACCTTGTGGGAGCAGGGTAAAGTTTCACACCTTGGGCTCTAATTATTAGTTGTTTAATGGGTCACTTTTTTCTGTTTCCACAAAGTCCGGGCTGCGTGATGGCTCATTAGATGGTTACGAAGGAGAGGGAGGGGGGTTGGGGGGGGGCCTGGGCTATGAAAAGCATCCAACACCACCTAAGTAGAATTGCGATTATGTCTTTGGTCTGACATCAGATGTGATGGGACCAGATCAGAGCTGGCAAGTTTTCAGCGCACCTTTTGTGGACACCTCCCATGGTGCGCCGGCAAGCCCATCTCCGTGCAGTTTACAAACCAAATTACCAAATAGGCTGCGCCAACACTCGACACCCTGCACCACCTTGTGCTGCGCCACAAAATTAGAGCCCTTTGTTGTTAAAAGCTATTTTTAGTTGTCAATACTACTGTGAGTAGTATATATTTTAATAATTCATTTTTTGCAGATGTGTTCAACTTATTATTGCCGCCAGAAGACAAAGGTGGCCCATGTGCCTCTTTCAGCACATCTTGGATGTGTCATGTTTCAATGCCTATGTCCTTTACACTGCGGTGGACCCAAACTGGAACAGCAACAAAACCTACAGACGGCATAGTTTCCTGGAGGAGGTGGCGAAATATCTTTTGACTCCTGCAATTTTGCAGCGAAGACATCTCCCCCAAGACCCATCCACAGCAAGACTCTGAGAGAAACTGGAGGTCAGGCAGAGGAGCAGCAGTCACAGTCTGCCACACCAGAAAGAAAACAGTGCCCGGATGTGCTCCCAGCGTCAGCGATTGCAAAACCAGTGCAAAAAAAATATGGGCGCCATGCTTGTCGCCAGCACATGCAGCTTGTCTGCAACAATTGCTATGAAGCATAAAGGTACTAAAAAGTTTAATTTTTAATATGTTTATGTTATTTGCCGATGTATTTTTTGTTCATGTGCCATTTGTTTGTTTGAAGTAAATTCTGTTTGCATCAAACTCAGTGTTGTCATTTACCTATTCAGGGTGTAATTACCTCATAATAAACATTCAGCTTTAAAACGATTTTTTTGAAAATATTGCATATTTTGTGTTTTGGGACAAAAAGGTCATAAAACATTTAAAAAAAAAAAAGAAAAACTTTATATCAACGGACAAATCTGAAACTGAACAACAAAAATTTCTATATGACTAACATAACTAACATAACACTCTTATGAGGTCTTTAGGACCCAATGTCTCTTCACATATAGTTAATTGAGGGATGCCCTAAGGGTTAACGGTACAACAGACTGCAGCTTTTTCTTATGTGATGTAATTTGGCCCTTGTATGAACGTGACAATACCGGACTGAAGCCAGTACCTCATGTTCACAGTGTGATTGTCCCTGGTTTGCTATCTGTAAACTGCTCAATTTTCAAACATATGACCAAACTGAAACAATCCTTACATCCTCCAAATCCATACCATTCTGTGTTCCACGTCTTCGAATTGATCAGGATCATCTTCAACTTAGAAAGTGGATTTCTTCAGACTGGTTTGGGCATACATGTCCAGGTCTGTATTGCATGCCTGCAAAGTAAACCTCCTGGTCCTGAGTCTTGTGACGTTCTACAATATCAAGCCTGAGCCTTTTTTTCGGGCAGTGCAGAGCGTAGTTACAGCTGCACCTCTCCTTCCAACAGCGTGGTCCCTCGGCAGACAGTAGAGCCCCAGCCCAAGTCCGCCAGACAGGAAGTGACGCTCTCTGATGGGAAGATTCCTGTGCGCTATAACAAGAAGGAGAAGAAAAAAGAACACACAGGGAAGGAAAAGGAGAAAGACACTATCCGTAACAATACCATGGCAAAGAATCTGGTCGAGTACAATGAAGGAAAATGCAGAGCCGACATTAAACTCCGCCCAATCACGACAACATTGGAGCAAGTGCTCTACCACAATTCCAAGACAAACAATGATGGACACCGGCCCCACCGTTATGCCGCTTACATATTTCGATACTTAGTCCCTTATGAAATTTACTGCAGCTGGGTTAAAAAGGTCAACTATACTGGCACAATGGGCAAGGATGCACTGCCAAAGAACTTGCGTAAGGCCATGAGGGTGTACATCGAGCGTAGATTTCCCAGCCTCCCGTGTGGCCACTGGAGAGGGATTAGAGATGTTATCAATGAACTACTGCGAGTGAGGAGAAAACCATCCTGCTTCAACAAATTTTACCGAAAAATAGCTGTTCATTTTGACAGTCATGTGTTAAAGTCATAGAAGCATACTGGGACAATTGCCATTGTGGAATATATCATTGTAACACTAGATTACCATCAATGTGTACTGAGGAAACAGGTCTGTAAATGCTTGATGAGTTGTACACAATTGTTGAAAACGTTAAACTGTACTCAACTCGCATACTAACTGATCACAAGAAGACACCCTTGTTTTTAGTGTTTTAGAATGGGTGTCATAAGTTGTTCAGAGGAAATTTAATAAGGAAAAATAAAATGAACTTCATCAAAACTGGTGGGTCCATGTCTGGTTTCCGTGAGGCGAAACAAATCTAAGCCTCAAATCTTTCTAAACAGGCCAGTCGTCCGGGCGTCCATGGAGGTGAAGCAGCCTTCAGCGACAACTGTTACGATACCTTACACCAATGGTGAGTTGCAACTTTTCCTTTCTCTCACTACAGTGCCACCAAGGATATCCATTTTTAATTTTTTTGCATTGAATTAGCCGTGCATGCATCCATAAAATTTTACAAAGGTTGAAAATAATGTGAAATGAAGGATTGCAAAGATTCCTTCCTCCAGCTAGTTTGACCAAGACAAGCTTTCTAGAATTTCTAATCCCACCTAAAGGATGGCAAATCAAAGATGCCATAATCACAAGATCCATGTGGGAGGTCATATTCTGAGACGGCCATTTCTCAAGCATCTTTGCTCTTGATTGGCACATGACTGGAGGTTAGTGCTGCAGTGTTTTGTAGTTGCTGACTTAGGACACAGGGGCTCAAAGTCAGCTTCCTCTCAGAACTAATTTGAGGTACATTTTTTGAGAATATTTTTTTTACCATTTCTGCTCACTCCGCTGTATAAACATGAATGAAGTCAGCTCAGCAGGTTTGAAAAATGCCTCAAGTTACAGGAACACATCTGGTAGTAGCGGTCTTGCGGAAGTCCTTGTGGAGTTTTGTGTCCATTTTCTGGCAAATGGGATTTGTTTCAAAGAGAGAAGCATTTGGGGAAAAACACTTTGGTGATTCAAGGTTTCCCAGGTTGACAATAGATGAAAAAAATGGCACCATGCTGACTCTCTGAGCTGTATAATAAGACTATGGAACGCAATTAAAATCCGACTTTTGGCAGATAGACTCCCATTGTAATTTATATTTGTTGATGCACTGTAAACCTGTTATCATGCATTTCCCGTGATTTCCGATTCAGTCCATTCAGTGGTGAGTTGAAAAACAGGAGAAAGTGAAAATTGTGTGTTGAAAATGTTTACACCCAGAATCCACTAGGTGGTGACACAGACTAAACTAATGAGTTTTGCGTCTTTGAAATTAGCGCACAATCGTGCAAAATGAATGTCATGAAAACTGTCCAGATTGCTATAATATTTGTGTGTGTGTGTGTGTGTGTGCAATGCTGGGTGAAGTTATTTTGCAAAATTTTGTCATTTGAAATTTGTGCATTTGAGTACGCGCGTTTGTGTATGCAGAATCTGCAGGTGCGTCAACTTCAAATGGCTGATCTGTTTGCGGGAATGCTGCGATTGTTGTTTGATGTTGCTAATTCAAATCTATTGGTACAGAGTTTGGAACTGACCCTTCCCCCTTCCCTCTTCCTATTGGATAGCGGTGTTTTGAGCAACTTTAGAAAACTTTGCTCAGCATTTCCCAATAGAGCTCTAGTTTGTAAAACAGCTACAACGATAACGATGAAGCGATGAAGAAGTTCGAGGATTGGTCATGGAGCATGGAGAGGATTTTTCCACTTATTCCACATCTTTTTCCCCATCTTCCGATGCCTCTGATCAGGATTTTATCCCTGACTTTTGGTCCGATGAGTCGGAAGATGAGTTGGAGGAGCAAGAAAGGCCGGATGATGACGTGGAAGAGGTAGTTGATTTTTCGAATAATTGGAGATCAAAAAATGGCAAAATAATGTGGTCAGCTACTCACAATGTTGCCGGACATTACATCTCCTGGCCATTCCATTGCCGGGTCCAACATGCTACACCACAGCCAGGATCAGCAGCAATTTGTTTTTTACTGACAACATGATCATGATCTTATTGTTGAGATGACAAATTTGCAAGGAAACCGTACGATGACTGGATTGAAGGCGATGACCATGCAAGAGATGAGGACCTATTTTGATCCTGTCTGGATTATATAAATCAAGACAAGCAGCCTGTGGAACAAGAAAACTGGTCGCACATTTTTTGCAGCGGCAATGGGGCATACCAGATTTGTGCATATAAATAGGATGTTGTGATTTGACGGCGGCCACAGCGACATCATGAAACGAAGATGTCGCCTATTCTAGAACTGTGGAGGACATGGAACAGTCTTCTGCCCCGCTTGTTCAATCTTGGCAGGGAGGTCTGTATTGATGAGCAGCTCATTTCATTCAAGGGCCGCTGCTCCTTCCGGCAGTACATGCCCTCAAAGCCGGCCAAATATGGCCTTAAAATCTGGGCATTATGTGATGTCAACACCGCATATGCCTGGAAACTTGATGTCTACACAGGCAAGCCACCTGGGGGACGACGGGAGAAAAACCTGGTGTGATTCTCTTGAGGGTCACACCCTCACAACTGACAATTTTTTTTACATCATTCACCCTGGCTGATGAACTAAAAAAAATGTCCTTGGTTGGAACACTAAGGAAAAACAAGGCCAAAATTCCTGTGCAGCTCCTCAAGCATCAAGACCGAGCACTCCTCTCAAGCCTCTTTGCTTTCACCAAAGACAAGTGTTTGGTCTCTTGTGCTTAGCACAATGCACAGGGAACCGCAAGTTGAGGACAGCAGCAAGAAAAAAACTTAAATTATTCTTGAACAAATGCAAAGGAACTGTAGACCACCTGGACCAGGTAAGCACATGTTTTGTTAGCACATTGTTAGTGTCCACCGGCGGGCACAGAGATGGCCGATGTGCCTGTTTTATCACATGGTGGACGTGTCGTGCTATGATGCTTTTGTGCTCTTCACTGAAATCAACCCGGATTGGAACGCAGGAAAGCCGTACGAGCGGAGACTTTTCCTTGAAGAACTTGCTATGGCACTTATTGAGCTAGAAGGAGGCCGCACCTGGACCTTCATCGAAGAGAAAGCAGTGTGGACTTTGTGATAACCCACTGAGAGCGTCCAATGTCTGCTCTAAATGTGGCATATCAGTATGCCGAAAGCACATGAGGCCGATTTGCATGAAATGTTAGAAAGAAAAAAAAGTTCACCATTAGTTTATTGTTCATGTTTACATTCATGTTGTTCATTATTTGTTGGTTGTTTATAAATTCTGTTAATTAACTATCTATTCTTTGTTGTGACTATATATAGCTATAGTACATTTACAGTCTTGTATTCATAAATGACTTAGTTATCACACTTCCAAGGGTCTGCCAATGTCTGGACAAAAAAATCACATTTCAGGGGTCATCAACAGAAAATTGCTATTGCCAAAAAAATGTGCATGCCTCAAAAAATCTGTTGCTATGTTTTCTTAACATATTCCTAATTATTCATATCAAACATTCCAATTTTTTTTTTATATGGATATACACATAATTGTTTATTCACTGAAAGCACATTATTGCTTTTATTGTACATAAAGGGTATCAAATTAAATAAAAACTATATATGTATGGATAGGTCTGATGCCACTGAAAATGTTGAGTGGTCGAAAGTAAAAAAAAAAAAAGTATTCATAAATGACTTAGTTATCACACTTCCAAGGGTCTGCCAATGTCTGGACAAAAAAATCACGTTTCAGGGGTCATCAACAGAAAATTGCTATTGCCATGCCACAAAAAATCTGTTGCTATGTTTTCTTAACATATTCAAGGCCCTAATTATTCATATCCAATTTTAATTTCTTTTTTATATAGATATACACAATATTGTTTTTTCACTGAAAACACATTATTGCTTTTATCGTACTTAGAGGTTATCAAAAATAAATAAATAAAAACTATATATGTATGTATGGATACGTCTGATGCCACTGAACATTTTGAGTGGTCGAAAGTAAAAAAAGTATTCATAAATGACTTAGTTATCACACTTCCAAGGGTCTGCCAATGTCTGGACAAAAAATTGGATTGCGGCATATGTTTGACAAAAATGCCACAAGGGTGGACCTCCGTCCCCCTCGACTGGATGCTTCTGTTTCAGATGTTTCAGATGCTGGAATAAGGCCTGAATGGGCCTGAAACAAATGTTGCAGTGTGCAGTCACTTGTTCAACATCTGTTCCCGCAATGCCAAACCAATGAAGCAAATTCCTTTCTTCGTAACAACGTTCTCACTGTTGTTAGTGGTGATGGTAGCAGAATCAGGACTTTTTTAAAAGCATCCACAACAAACAAAATTGAACGAATTAATAAATTTGATGCATTGGCCAGTTGGAGGAGTTAATGGTTTCATTGTTTTCTTCTATTCCCAGCAAAATCCGTCCCACCTTCTCCGGCTCCAGCACCAGCACCTACCTCCACAGCTATGGTTTCACAGGCCCCCATCATTAAACTGATCACCTCCACCCCTAATGCTGTCTCCACCTTGGCTACTGGCATCACCACTCAGAGTTCTCCAGGCACATTGGTGCTGAAGACAGCCCCTGGGAGCGGCGTGATGGCTACTGGCCAGCCACTCCTCATACAGCTCCCGCTCTCCATGGCTAATGGCCAGACAGGAACACTGGTCAACATCCCGGTGTCCTCTCTGTCTGCAGCAAGCTCGCTCAATAAGCCCAAAACCACTGCTTCCACTGCCACTTTCATCATCAAGTCCGCTCCTGTCACTACGACTGCCGCAGCCTCCATTCCAGCTGCTGTCACTGTGCCGGCGCTCCAGGCTCCGACTGGACAGATGCCTGCGGGTCAGATCTCGCTTGCCCGAGCTGTATACCAAGGTGGTGCTGGAGGGATAAGTACCCCAAGTGCCGGAGTGTCTGTGACCACAGCCAGGACCGTGGCTCAGCCTGTGTCTGTAGCTGGAGCCATGTCGACGGTCTCTTCATCGGCAACTTCTGGTCCAGCGGCGACGGGTTCAGCAGCTCCAGGCCCACCACAAGGGACATCTCTGACATCCAAAACAGGTGTGGTAGTTTGGGTCTTCATAAAGTTGTCTCTACCGTTATTTGCATTTTACGCCATGTATATACTGTAGTCATGTCAACCAATTTGGACACTCCCTGTCTGTAAATGAGGATTGTGATGCCCCCTATAGGTTATGCTCTAAATGGTTTGGAGGATATGCTTGAATACAACATGTATACCCTCAAATTTTAATAATTTAAAAAAATGTATAATTTATTCGACAAATTGTCAATGACTTATGGACAATTCTTTGCCAAATCTGATTCCATGTTTTTCCAACCAATATTGCTCACACACGTTCTTGTCAGTCCTGTAAAGCAGTGACTCCCAACCACATAATCATGTGTGCCATGGAAAGTTATCCAATTTCAATTAATTGGTCCGAAACTGTGTTTTACTGGGAGGAGGAAGTAGAAGAGGCAGGAGATTCTACAGAAGGTGCAAGGCTCTACAGCATCACTTGCAGGTCTTTCTACTCTCTTAAAATATTGTTCCAGACTAGCCTGGAAATATAAACTCCTCTTCTTCTCCAGAGCACAGGCAACCCTTACATCTCAATAACACCACTATGTTGCTTAGTTATCAATAGCCACGTTTACATGACGAGTTTTTCCTCTTTCCGAATGACTTTTCCGAAAAACAATGGTATACATGGAAAGGACTATTCCAATCTCTTGTCTACATGCGCCATTATAATCAAACAGAATAGTCAATGGTGCATGTGCAGTAAAGCGTAAACATCAACATCATGTGATACTGCCTTCTCTGAGTTTTTCTTTCACTTGTTGGAATAACTCTGCATTGTTTTTTTTCGTTCGTCCAGTGTTGAAATTTAGTTCGGATCAAAAACAAAAACGATTACTCGCCTCCATTTTTAAAACTGAAGAACGTCTCGAGCTGCATGTTACGTCATATCTGAGCATGCGCTGAAAGAACGCACCAGGGCTAAATTTAAACAGGAAAATCTTGCTAATATTTTATAATTAAACTCATTTTACATTGATATACATTTTCTGTATACATACATTTAATGCACACAGAAAGCTGCTTGCCAACCGCTGAAAAACACGACGAAGAAGAACACACCCAACTTTCCATTCGAGCGGGTACAAGATACCTCAATCGGACTGGGGAAAGGAATATTCCACCCCTGTGAATCCGATTATATGTTAATTCGGATTGACACTTTTCTTTCGGAATGATGTGTATACAAAGGTTAAATTCTTTCCGTTTGAGCAAATAAACCAAATGCAATTGGAATATTTGGGTCCAATTATACGTGGCTACTGTCTCTTTCATAGGAGCAGATCTTTTAACATGGTCATGCATATAAATTGACCAAAAGTGTGTGAAATATTGGTGTCCGTTTCTCCTCTCTCTAATGATGTCCAGCCATTGTATTGGCTGTTCTTTTTCTCAGCACACTTCTGCCAGAAGAGCCTGTCTTACCTTTAGACATAATAAAATGGAAGGAGTTAGTTAATAAGTGATGTCATCCGGTATGTGTCGCTGTGAATGAGGTGCTGAGTAAAAGAGTTAGCTTCCAAAAACCTCCCATTAGGGGTCCTAATATTTTCACATGAATGTCATGATATTATATAATGTATGTATGTCTTAAAAATATTTTGTTTCCTTCCTTTAAAGACAACCAAGCCACAGGATTCACCCCATCTAAAGTAGCTACTCCTGGAGCACGTCCCAAAGGCTCTGTCATTGACCTCACTGAAGACGACGATGATGTGATGGGTAAGGTTATTACTATATGCCTGTCTATTCCCATTCACTACATTTTCCCACTTGAATCTGAAGAATTGCATCCTGCTTTGCAGTGACTGGAGTGAAGGCGGCGACAGTCCCAGCCCCCTCGCCGACCCAGCGTTCGCATACAGTCAGCATTCCAAGCAGTAAGTCTGCGTGTTTTTCCCAATACTTATTAGGCCAATGTTTACCTTCAATAAAATGTGTTAAGGTTTTGGTTCCAGCGGTTTGTGTTTTACCAGTGTAGCTCAAATCCCTACTTCACCAGTTTCAGTTATTAAACTTCTTGGGTGGGTGTGGCATAAGACAAGGTGTCTCATTTGTGCTCTCTCTTCAGGCTCAGGGGCCAGGTCTTCCCCGCAAAGCAGCCAGAACACCTCCAGCAGTAATCCATCCGCGCACAACCGCCCCCAGCTGGTGAGAATTTGGAATTGCATTCTTTTAATGTTTTTGTAACATTCCATTTTTAATATCTAAATTCGCCAAGTCTCGTTTTGTATACAGAGGCTGTTTAATGAGAAGCACGTATTTCCAAATGTCAGGGTTCTTCAGTTTTTAATCTGAAAAAATTAAGCCATCACCATACAAAATCAGAAACGCGCACAATTTACTGATACATGCATTTCATTGGACAACAAATGTATACACTGTAAATACTAATCATGATATTGAACTCACAATGATATTATCAACCCATCGGAAATCATAAGAGGTCATTACTCACTATAACAGTTTGACACACTAGGCTCTCATTTTGTGGCGCAGTGAGACTGGGCTGCGCCGAGATCAGCTGTGGCGGCGCACCAGCTGGCGCAGTGACAATTTTGTGACAAAAGAGTACACCAAAGCAGGCCTGAAAGGACGCCAGCTCTGACCTGGTCTATTCTTGGCGCAGGTGAAGCTAATGCATCATAACTAATGCATTATTCTCAGCAGTTGAGTTCATTGGTAAACGACAGCCATGGCTGCAGGGCCACCATAGGTAGCTCATTGCTCCCTACCTTTTGAGTGTTAAGTTGCTGTGTGATGAGTAAAGCGTTGTTTGTAAGATGATACTGTCAGTTAGACTGTTTTATATTGAGTAACGACCAACTGCGATTTTCAATGGGTTGACAATCATGGAGAAATAGCTAATCAAAAATAACTAAAGTGACATTGTTCCATATTCCATAATCTATGATTCCATATTCAGCGCGCACATAAAGAGGACCACCCGTAGTTTCAAATATGACTCTTACTTTCCCCAAACTTGTGGGTTGTTTTTTTGTTCAAATTGACACAACACAATGGTTGCATATGATTTAATTCAGTAAGTTTGAGTCCTGGTAAAGGCCATAAGTGGAAAAGGACAATTATTTTGTTTATAAAAGATGGAATGTTTTAATTGCATTTTCTAACTTTGGGAAATGATCTGAAACATGTTTTCTTGATTGTAGGAGTCTTCAACGAAATCCCGTACTTCATCAACCACTACGCCAAGCCGTGGCTCCAGCACAACACTGCCACCGCTCCCGGCTGCACCTACACCCATGAGCCTGCCACCTGAGGCTCAGCGGACCTCGCCTCCCCAGCAGCCTCAGCTCAAGCTGGTGCCAAGTCAAACCGGCATAGTGCTATCGTGGTGTGTGTCCGAAACCGATCTAACGTGCGCGGCTGTTGAAAGCTACCACCTGTATGCTTACCACCAAGACTCAAACACCAATTCCAGCAGCAACGCAGCTCAGCAGCACTGGAAGAAGATCGGGGAGGTGAAGGCCTTGCCACTGCCAATGGCCTGCACACTGACTCAATTCCAGTCCGGCTCCACATATCATTTTGCAGTCCGGGCCAAAGACATCTATGGTCGCTTTGGCTCCTTCTGTGAACCCCAGTGCACAAATGTTATCAATTCCAGCTCAAACTGAACAGCTACAAAGCTATAAGTATTCACATTTGACTGTTCTCCGGTTTTTATTCAACTTTTGTCTTAGGTGCTCTACTGTTGTGCTTTGTAGACATAATGCATCTGTAAATACTTCCGTGCAGGCTTCTGACTTATGTCTAGGAACGTTACAAAGGTTGCAGTTGAATGGTTTGTGTATGTCATGTATTTTTCAGGGTTGATACGGTTTGTATATAATTGAACTACTTTCGCTCCTCACTTACCATGTCAAATAATTTATGTTAATGGATCATGTTAGTCTCATCCAGCTTTCATTTGCTTTACTGGAGACATGATACCATGAGGATTGTCGTGTAAACAGAATTGCACAAAAGCGTATGTGTGATAGGAAGTAAATGATAACTTTTGTAAGTTTTGTCTGGTAACCAGACTTGTGACAAACACAATAAAAGGTTTTATTAAAGCCTGGTCTTGACTTTGTTTATGGAGCATTTCATTTTGTGAGAGTTAATGCAAGTTAATGCATGAGGTTGCATTCCAAGAAAAGTATTTAATAAAGTAATGCACACATAATTAATAGGGAACATGGAAACAAAGGGCACGGAGGGCGCAAAAAGGTTGCAGTTACAACCAGAATACTTAAACTAGTCTATAAGCCTAAGGGCAAAATACATACACCTGATGGAGAGGGGTTGTCTAGAAGCTAGCAGGGAGGCGAATAGATGACCACGACAACTAAAAACAACTCCCCTGGAGCTAATTATGGACTGGAAACAGGTGCAACAAATCCTAACTGGTAGGGAAAAAAAGACCCAGAATGATAAAATGTATGATTATTTTTACATATTTCCCCATTCAAAGACTTCCAGTGGACATAAATATTTAAACTACCGACCAGAGCGAGACAGGTTGGCGACGGAAAGGCGGGCAAGAAGCTGATTGACTGACCGGAAAAGGAGGGGCCACAAAGGGTAGCGCGAGGCAAGACCGGAAGTAATCAGCCCGCCAAAAGCTTTCAAAAGTTCATATAAGAAAGGGGAAGTACGTTGTTCAATAAAGGGAACGCAATTCTTTTCAAATCATCCGGCTTCTTTTATCCATTTTGGATCGACGGGACGACCATCCATCGACCAGGCGGTCATAGAAAGCAGCTTAAACGACAAAATGCACATGAATGTCTGTACTATTCAGAGCTATTATAGATCATTTTGGTTCGTTTGCTTCATGCTCCCATTGGGAAACAGGTGGCCAACACTTTTCAGGTAAGCTGTAATGACAGATCTTCACCAATAGAGGGTGCTCGTTGGGTATACAGTACAATAGGGGAGACCGGGCACTATTGTAACACTTTTTGTTTGAGCAAATGTAATTCAGTGGTTCTTGACACACACTTGGATTTCTACTACACCATCACAGATTATGTAAATGAATGTCAAATACAAAAAGGTATTTCGTTGCAATTACCCATACCCTACCAGGGTGAGTTGTAACCCAAATGATGTAACAATTAAATTATTATGCTTTAAAAAGATCCACATTAATAAATGAATGGAAGCACTTGAATAATAATGAACCATAAACCTGTATGTATGTATAATGAATAATGTCGACTTTCTTTCAGTATAGTGTATGATAATGAAAGTTTATGCCACAGTTTTTTTTTTTAATTCACGGCATTGGTAATTACCAAAAATCATTTTTGTAAAAAAAAAAAAAATCTGTAATGGTTAATACGGCAATATGTACAAGGTTTTAACCACTCTTTAATGTAAAAATATTAGTGTAGGACAGTATTTTTATTCAGGAATTTTCAAATGTATTGTTTACAAAAATAAAGAAAAAACACTAAAATGTTGACCTCGACTCGGGATGTAGTCGGACGGTGGAAGGAATACTTTGAGGCCCTTCTCAATCCCACTGACATTCCCAGCCCAAAGAAGCCACAAGGGATCTCCCCCTCGTAGACCCCCCCACCAACGGGGGCAAGCATAAGGGTCCAGTGCATTGTGTGTTGGGTGGCGGTTAAGGGCGGGTGCCTGGGCGACCTGGTCTTCGGCGGCCAAATCTGGTTCTTGGGACATGGAATGTCACTTCTCTGGAGAGGAAAGAACCTGAACTTGTGTGAGATGTTGAGATATTCCGACTAGACATAGTCGGACTCACCTCGACCCACAGTTTGGGTTCTGGAACCAAACTCCTCAAGAGGGGCTGGACCTTGTTCTACTCTGGAGTTGCAGCAGGGGAGAGGCGGCGAGCTGGTGTGGACTTATTAATAGCCCCCGGGCTTGGTGCCTCTGTGTTGGAGTCAGCCCCGGTGAACGAGAGGGTCATTTCCCGACACCTTCGGGCTGGGG
This sequence comes from Doryrhamphus excisus, assembly GCF_030265055.1. Lineage (NCBI taxonomy): Eukaryota > Metazoa > Chordata > Actinopteri > Syngnathiformes > Syngnathidae > Doryrhamphus > Doryrhamphus excisus. Next base: position 7,399,321 of record NC_080466.1, on the reverse strand, counting down.
AAAGGGTCCTGACTGGTCCGCACTGATTTGTGCGTAGGTGCCAAAAGGCAGCTCGGAGTACCCGGTCTTCTTGGAGTCCATCAGGGTGCTCTACAGCACCCCAGCTGGTGACTCTGTCGTTCTACTGGGAGACTTCAACACCCATGTGGGCAATGACAGTGTGATCTGGAGGGGCGTGATTGGGAGGAACGGCCTCGGGCATCTAGTCCGGACGCCTCCCTGGTGAGGTGTTCCGGGCATGTCCAGCCGGGAAAAGGCCCCCGGGCAGACCTAGGACACGCTGGAGGGATTATGTCTCACAGGTGGCCTGGGAACGCCTTGGTTTCCTCCCGGTGGAGCTGGAGGCGGTGGCCGGGGACCGGAATGTCTAGGCTTCCCTACTGAGACTGCTGCCCCGTGACCCGGACCCGGATAAGTGGAGGAAAAAGATGGATGAATGGACACTAAGATGTCATTCATTCATTCATTTTCTACCGCTTTTCCTCATGAGGGTCGCGCGGAGTGCTGGAGCCTATCCCAGCTGTCTTCGGGCATGAGGCGGGGTACACCCTGGACTGGTCGCCAGCCAATCACAGGGCACATATAGACAAACAACCATTCACACTCACATTCATGCCTATGGACAATTTGGAGTCACCAATTAACCTAGCATGTTTTTGGAATGTGGGAGGAAACCGGAATACCCGGAGAAAACCCATGCATGCACGGGGAGAACATGCAAACTCCACACAGAGATGGCCGAGGGTGGAATTGAACCCTGGTCTCCTAGCTATGAGATCTGCGCGCTAACCACTAGTTCGCCGTGCCGACTAAGATGTCATATTCTACTTTTTTTTAAAACTCATATTCCTGACCACAAAAAATGTTTTACTGATTATTAAAAAATTCTGACTTATATTATGTATGGTAGCGTTATCATAATTGAAAAGTGAACTACCTACAAGGTACCAACAGAGGGAGCCATTTCTCCCATGATACAACAACCATTGCTTTGACAATTGTTGCACCCTCCCTTCTGTAGCATCTCATTCAGCATCCTATGGAGGGACCCCACCTCCACAATTCTCTCTCTCTCTCTCATTCGCTCTCCCTTTGGAGGAGCGCAAGCGAGCACAGTTGGAGTTGTGTGCTGCGCCTCACACCAACCAGTGGTGCTCCTGGCCTCCACACTTTGCAGCCTGTCTGTCTGTGCAGGCAAAAGGTATAGCGCTCATCCAAAGGAAGCGTCTTTCTTTGAGGAGGAAAGCAGACAGCAAGAGCGACAGAGTGGGGGGGGGGGGATAAAACTGAAAGCTCCCCTCTTTGCCCCACTAAACACAGCAAAAACGGAAGGCTTTGGAGTATTCAATTTTTTCTTTCGCTTTATATTTTTCCTCTTCCTCATCGCGGTGCTGGGAGGTGCTTCATCTTTTCACATAGTCTCTGTGTCTGTTATTTGCCTCCTCATCTACTTCACCATCTACCTTGTGTACAATTTTCTCTATTTATGACTGAGAAAAGTCGACTTTTCTCATCATTGCCATCTTTTCTTCTTGTCCTCCTGTGACACTCCTCTCTCATCAACATCTTCCCATCACCATTTCACCATTCCCACACCTCTGTCTCCAAACTCTCACCTTTTACCAACTTGGATCAATTTTCTGACAAAAAAAAAAAAGCTCCATGAATGACTTTTTCCCCCTTTTTTCTTCTCTTTTGGTCCCACCCACACCCGTTTACTTTGCACCACATTCTTGCGGGATTCTTAAATGTTACTCTAGGTAGGTTAACTATCGTTTAGTGTCTGTCTATCTATCTGTCTGTCTGTGTGGATTTGTGTCTACTTTACATAACACACATATCAATATCCCATACATGCACGAAATCAGGGTTTCTCAAACTTCAGGGTCATTTTTTTTATTTATTGGGAGGCCAGGAAAATATTAGTATTTCTCATCAAGCAGGCACATGAGTCTTTTGTAAATCTATGGTATTTTTGTTCTTTATTATTAGTTTATCTACTGTTATTGTCCACATTATGCCAATACATTACGTATTTTCTATGACTAAATTATACAATGTTTCTCACGACCCTTCTCGTGTATTTCAATTTTTAATCAGTACACGTATATTACACAAGCAAATATTTTCTTGTTAAAAGGAGCAAAATTTGTAACCTTTGACACATATTTTACACATGTTTCATTCATTTGATTTATATTTTGGATACTATAAGATATATATATATATAGACTATATAGATACTATAGGATTTCATTAGATTGAATTACTGTATATAAAATATTAATATCTTTTAATCTGATTTGAAAAATATGACACTATTATATTATTTTAGTTTTATTTTAATGACATCTTCATTCAAAAGAAATTGAGACAGACTGATAGACAGATTAAATAACATACATGGCCAAATAAGCTCATGTTTCTGTCACATTTCCCTCATTTTTGTTTATGTTGTGCTTTACCGTCACATCCCTTTTTAACCTTAAGGTGAAACATTACCATCTTTCTTATGAAAGGAAAAAATGGACGGCTCCTTTTTTTTTTTTTTGCTCTGTCTTTGTATTTATCAGCGCTCCCTGTAAAACATCTGCATTGTGCTCTGTAAATTATGTTTTGCAGAAGAGAATTAATTAGGTGAGTAGTGCATATATAGCGTCCCTTTTCAAATGAGCATGAAGAGTATAGGTGTGTGCACTGAATGCACACACATTTGTTTTGCATGATGGAAATGGAAATGTACTGTGCATGAACTTTCCTCAGCAGCAGTAGCTTCCGTCTTTCTATTTAAACCCTATTTCACCCTGATGTGACTAATTGGTTGTTTCCCAGGCCCAGCTTTTGATCTTTATCCATCTCCTCTGTACGTGTGCTACTGTATCCATGTCTTATTTCATGTTGTAGCATATTGCTGGATAAGGATTTGAGCAAAAAGCATCTCTAGTATATGACAGAAGGCAGCTCCAACTACACTGATAGCGTAAATTCACTTTTCAATTCATTTTAGTGTGGGGCTTTGTGAAGGTGCATGTAATCACCTAATCACCGTAATGCAATTATGTACGGTTATGTTTGCTCTTTATGCTGCACTTTCCTGGAAAATATGCAGTACAGCTATGATAAACACGGACAGGCCACACTGAGTATACCTGTGACAATTTTAAACACGTATACGAAATCCTACAATTGTGTATTGGAAGTCTATTTGCTGGAATGAGTTTTTAGTACTAGAAAGTACTTTTAGTACACTGTACTGGGAATACACCATTGTGTGTGTCTGTAGCTTTAATGTTGATGAGTTGTTTTTGTCCACACCTGTCAGTTTGACTCCAACAGGTGCTGTTGTGGATTTTATCCACTTTGTTAAATACACATTGTAACTGTCCAACATAACACATACAAATGTTAGCATAGTTAGCATAGCTAAGCATGAGCTACATACAGAGCTACACAACAGGTGCTGTTGTGGATTTTATCCACTTTGTTAAATACACATTGTAACTGTCCAACATAACTCATACAAATGTTAGCATAGTTAGCATAGCTAAGCATGAGCTACATACAGAGCTACACAACAGGTGCTGTTGTGGATTTTATCCACTTTGTTAAATACACATTGTAACTGTCCAACATAACACATACAAACGTTAGCATGGTTAGCATAGCTAAACATGAGCTACAGAGCTACACAACAGGTGCTGTTGTGGATTTTATCCACTTTGTTAAATACACATTGTAACTGTCCAACATAACACATACAAATGTTAGCATAGTTAGCATAGCTAAGCATGAGCTACACTATAGTCACATTTTGACATCAGCTTCTGCTAGGTTAGCTTATTTGCTGGAGAAAAACTAAATTAGGAAACCTACAGCTCCCATGTCTGTAGCTGATTGAGAGGCCAGGCTTTATTTTAAGATGTATAGTGAAGCCTGATTCTTTCCTCTTTTAAGTGGTGATGTATACACACAGGCCTATCTAGTTAGGTGCAGGTCAGTGGTGGTGTCGTATCCATAAGGAAGAACATTTTTCCTTCATTGCGTCATGATTTCGGGCTGAGCGGTGAAGAATTACCACGCTGTGAGTGCGTAACTCTTTAAATAACATGGCACGACCACTTCTTGGTTTTGCCTTTAATAAAGGATTTATTTATGTAAAGAAGAGCGATTAAGAGTGCCCCCACTTAGTGTACATCAAACAGCAAAGCAAAATGATGCAGTGTTTAGAACAGGGGTCTCAAACTCAATTTACTTGGGGGCCACTGGAGCTAGGGTCTGGGCGAGGCTGGGCCGCATCAGGTTTTCAAAAAAAACAAAACAAAAAAAAACTTATTTATTAAAAACAGAAAAATGAATAAACTTTTCTTTGGTTCCGATTTTCTACAAGAAAAGCTCTGATAAAACATTCCACTGTTCTCAAGTATCTTAATTTTTATTTTTCTGCACAAAATAAGATGAAAAATAAATAAACAAATCAAGAATAAAGAAAATCAATCAGTAATAAATAAATATAATAATAATAATAAAACAGCAAATAATAAAATCTTAAGACACCATATAAAACATATAATTGGTGGGTAGACAAAAATTTTTTTCAGATTAAAATTAACAAAGCATTATTAGAGCCCTGTAGACACGACAAAACACGACTATAGTCACATTTATACTCTTTTTATTTACAACATATTGCGCAACTGCAGGGTCTTGAGACACATGCTAACTCGCAAACTGGAGAGCTAGCGACCTAAACAGTAGCCTTCAAGTTATTTCCTTTAAACTTAAATAGCCTAAAACGTACCACTTCCACACGGATAGGGAGGTTAACTATTAATAGTTATTTAACCTTTAACATGAACATTAATCAAACGTAATATTTTTTTCTGGGTACATGATACCATACAACATCCATATCAAACTTGCGCGGGCCGCACTAACATTAAACTTTCATATCAAGGCGGAGGCCTCAAAATAGTGTCCGGGCTGCATGTTTGAGACCCCCGGTTTAGAACTTATGAAGTACATCCAATCCCAGTTAGTAGAGATTACACTACCCTGATTGAATGAGTGGTGTAAGGTGTTTTACGACAATGAGAACAAGAAAAAAACAAACAGAGTGGAACCTCTGAGGTCAACTAGTTGATTTATTCACTGACCGATTAGTTCCAGTGTGTCAAGCTGTCACCGTCATAAAACTTTAAAGTGTGTGATTTAACCAGTAACCCATTGTTCTACAAACAGCCTTCATTTGCTGATGCTGTTCTTTCTCCTTCAGACTGAAGAAGAGAAGATCCAACATCGAGTCGGGAAACCGCTAAAGATGGCTGGCTAGCGACGGAATTCAACAGGCAAAGAGAGAGGAAGAGAGGAGAGAAGAAGAGAATATAAATACATACGGTACACTGGTTCTCATCTTCTCATCTCCACGGCAACTGCACAGACTTCTGGGAGGAGACCTGGCTGAGTTGTAGTCGGTGTTGGAGCAGAGCTTGTGGAAAAAAATGCCACTGAACCAACATTCCTCCATGATGTTCCATCATCCAACATCTTTTACTTTCTTGTGGTTCATCTTTTAGAGCTGCTTGTCAACAAGTTCAAATATCAGCCTCATTTTGTAGTACATTTACACAACCGCAGCCTTTTGCATCCTCACATTGATACACCCCCCCAACCCTACCTTGCCTCGCTCCAAGCAGCGATTCTCAGCTACAGGCCACTCTATTGCCTCTCCTTGCAACGTTCCCCCCACCTTCAAGCTTCCGTGAGTGAGCTTCCGACTCTTCATCCGAGGCTATGAGAGGAGGAGTCGAATCCCAGCAGCTCACTCCATCATGCCAGTTGTGAAGAGCAGAGAGGAGATCCGGGCTGGCAATGTTCAAGGTAGGCCAGCGATATGAGTAGTTGATGTCTTGTCAGAAAAATGTCATTTAGTAAGCATGAGCATGAGCATGAGAACATGGCAAATATTCACATGATTAAACATCTTTGTTCATGCAACCAATGAGGCTGGCATATCTAGCATATATGCTATGACTTTGTTTACATTTACTGAAAGCCTAAAACAATTTATATGTACTACATGTGTCCATAATGCAGATTTATTTTTCTATGTAATGGTCTATAGGCAATAGAGACTCTCATTGGGGGTTCGAACCCTGCTTTTTCCAGCCAAGTCACTGTTGTTCACGGCCAAAGCACTGCATCCACGTTTCCCACAGCCCATACTGGTGCTACAACTGTGGATACAGATATAGATTACCACCACCACGTGTGACTTTTAAAGTGAATGAATCGGGTGTAAATTGCGTTAGGTGTCCTTAAAGCCAATTAATTAACAGACTATTATTATTAGGGATGCTCCAATCTGGGTTTTATGCTGCCGATTCCTATACCCATCATCCATGGGCCGATACTGATCACGTCAATTTTTCAATTGATTTATCATGAGTGCTTTATAAGCCCTGTAAGGGGGGAAGTTAGGATAATTCCAAGGTCCTTTGACTGCCAGCGGGATCAAAAAATAGGGAATTATTTAAGAAATGAAAATGGGTGACCAATGTAATTAGATTTTTTTTTTCATGGGGCCCGGAAGTCCTGGTTGCACACCTGCTATTGGTAATATGATATGAAAAAGGCAACCATAAAATCACCTTCATTGAGACGAAAACATGTTTTGCTTACTTTACTGACAAAGCAGAGAATGAGACGCCTTCTTGAAGGACACTAAGGATGTGAGCGTACATTGCCAGATGAGGCTCCAGCAGGACTTCCATGCTGCAGGGCTCCAAGTGAAAGGGAAGTCATCGAACCGATGTCTTCCACCTCGTAAGGATGCTCATCTAGTCCCATGAATTCAATTATTTTTGGGGGACATTTGCTTGGACTATTGACTGTCACACACATATGAGTGACTGTCCTAAGTACCGTTTGTGGCCCACAGCCAGTTTTTGATTGGCTATCTTGCCTATCTTAGTTCATATCTTGACCTAGACTGCTTAAACAAATTTGACTTCCACTCAATTATGTTTTACAAAGAAAATCCCAGTAAAGTACATTGAACTTGGTTGAAATCACTTAATTGATCAGCTATTGGACAAACAAAAACCAGTACATGTCAACATCGTCTTCGATGTGCAGAGACTGCAAATTAAATAGGCAGATCTTATTGAATGTAAGAAACACCTTGCAGATGAGGTGAATTTCATCTCATTTTTGTGCCTTTGCCAAAACGCTCTTACTTGTCTGCACTATTGGAGGAGGTACATCGATAACATGTGACAGTGAAGAAACAAGTAGACAACAATTAGTTCTGCCTCTAACCACACTGCATTATTGATAAGAAGCAAGAAAACACAGTCAAACAACGTGTGATGCATTCACCTATTATTGTACCACTGAAGTAAATTCTCAAGTCAACAGATTTGTACAAATGACACCTCCTTCAAACAAACATCCTTGAAAAATGAAATACAAGCGGCCAACAGAGGTCAGGTATACTCTGAGAAAAAGTTGTACTCGTTCATGAGCAAATATGTACTAGGACAGCTCGTAACCAAACTGTTGAACCTTCTCAGCTACTTTTGCTCGTGTGTGAAACGGAGAACATGTCAAATCCGGTCAACGTTCAGGCCACTGCCAGTAGAAGGGACTCTGGGATTTCTCTTTGGCTTTCTGCCTTTTCTGGATTAGCTTTTTGTCCATCTCTTTGTTTTCTGCCCCCTCAGCTTGGAATGAAACTAGCACATTAAAAGTGAGCTTTGAAACATTTGCGCTTATACGACAATGTGAGCAAATCATCTTATATAGTAAGATCCATGTTGAAGCATGACCAACTTTTTTTGTATTATGTTTGTATTCATGTGTAAAGTGCCATGAGATAGCTGCTGTTGTGATTCTGCACTTTATGAATACATTGAATTGAATTGAATTACTTAGCTAAAGCTGCATAGCTTTGTAAAAATATCCCCACTGTTAATATTAGGAACAACAACAAAAAAAAACTTTTTAGAATTGTATGACTTTCAAGGAGCCACTCTAGAACCATCCATGATTTCAGACAGGAAGCAGAACTGGAGGTAGCAGAGATGCGGATGCTGAGGTTCACAGTTGGAGTGACCAGGATGGATAGGATCAGGAAGGAGTAAATAAGAGGGACATTACATGTTAGAGGCCTTGGAGATAAAGTCAGAGAGGTCAGACTGAGATGGTTGGGACATGTCCAGAGGTGAATATATTGGTAGAAGGATGCTGCGTTTAGAGCTGCCAGGTAGGAGGCGTAGATGGAGGTTTATGGATGGCGTGAAGGAGGACATGAGGGTAGTTGGTGTGAGAGAGACAGATGCAGAAGAAAGGGTTGGATGGAGGAAATTGGTTTGCTGTGGCGTCTTTGGGAAAAGCCCAAAGAGAAAGAAGATACTCTAGAACCATCCATCCATCGATTTTCTTCCGCTTATCCGAGTCAGGTCGTGGGGGCAGCAGCCTCAGCAGGGAAGCAGAGACTTCCCTCTCCCGGCCACTTCATCCCAAAGCGTTCCCAGGTCAGTTGAAAGACATAGTCTCTCCAACATGTCCTGAGTCTTCCCTGAGGTTTTCTACCAGTTGAATGTACCATGAACACCTCGTCAGGGAGGAGTCTGTGATGCATCCTGACCAGATGCCCAAGCCACCTCTGTAAATTTCAGATTAAAAATAATGTACTAAGCCACACCCGTTTCTGGTTAAACCATGCTCATTTCCGGCTTATGCCCCACCCAAACAGATACAGATATTGATAGATCAAAATGATTTTTGGGCGTGGACTGATGCTAGCGTCTTCACGTGCCTGCACTGCAGGTGACCTGCATGTGTGTAGAGAACAGCCCATTTGGGTACAGGATGGAGACGGCTTTTCTACAAGCATCCCTCACAGTGTGAGCGTCAAGGAAAGGGGTGTGACATCGCAGCGTGGTGATGCTGAGCGTTTTTAGGTTGTGTATTGAAGGGATTACGGGAGCTGAGCGCTGCCTCTCTTGTGAGGCTTGAATGTGAGGACTGTTCACACAGTGGCAGCAGTGTGGTGGAGCCCGCACTCACGCACGGGCGCACGTACACAGCGACATCAAGATGTTGGCTGCACAGGCCGAATGAGTCACTTTTGTAAACGAGCTGCTGTGCGTGAGCAGCTTTACAAATGTTGATTGAGTTGTTGAAGGAGCGGTCGGCTGTTTGTTGTTTACTGAGAGCTGATGAGGAGAGAAGAGAGGGCAGGTGTTTTGGGATGGGGAGTGTGGGGGGGCTCCACTGCCAATACAATGATAGTACTAGTACTGGATTTACTCACATGGTAGCCAGGAACTCAACTGCAGTGAGTACTAGGCATCTATTAAGGGTAAGGTGTTTATGATTATTTGTGTTTATTTGAGGATACATAATATTCATTCATTAATTTTCTACCGCTTTTTCCTCACGAGGGTTGCGGGGGGTGCTGGAGCCTATCCCAGCTGTCTTTGGGCGAGAGGCGGGGTACACCCTGGACTGGTCACCAGCCAATCACAGGGCACATATAGACAAACAACCATTCACACTCACATTCATACCTATGGACAATTTGGAGTCGCCAATTAACCTCGCATGTTTTTGGAATGTGGGAGGAAACTGGAGTACCCGGAGAAAACCCATGCATGCACAAGGAGAACATGCAAACTCCACACAGAGATGGCTGAGGCTGGTCTCCTAGCTGCGTGCTAACCACTAGACCACCATGCCGCCCGTAATATAATATAATGAAAAAAATATATATAAATATATTGCTTCATTTTTCTGGACACGAGTGTACTGTGTTTCTCTGACCACCCCATCGCTATGACTTTTTCTCTCCCCTCCAGCAGACTCCTCTCTTCGTGTCAGCAGACATTAGGATGTTTTTTTTTTTTTTGTCAGTGTTGAAATGTTTAGTAAAGTTCCCTCCAGAATGCTCAACCCATCTCTTTAAACTCCACCATAAACTTCAGCTTTACAGATGCCATGTTTGCAGTGCAAGGAGGGCAAATTGTGCTTGGGCAGTCCCTTTTTATTATTTTTAGACCAAAACTGGCTGACAGGCTCCCAAGCTTCTTAACAAATTTGGCAACTGCTGGCCTATTATTAAAAACGAGTCAAGTCAAGAACAAATGTCATGGAACTCAACAAGTCACCCTTGAGCTTTGGAGAAATACAACTAGCAATCATTCCTGCTGGCCTACCTACACTCGCCTATCACTAATAAGTATGTTTATACAAGACATAACAGAACCCTACAAACAGTTGGCCACAGGGAGCGTTTCTGTGTAAATTTATATCCATATAATCTAATGTGACTTACTTTCCTGTTAAAGTGGACCTATTATGCTCATTTTTCGACCCTTTGTATTGAGTGGAGGCCTCCTATGGAGCAGCTACACACAATAACCCGGCACAGAAAACTTTCCAGATTGAGCAGAATCTACATCTATTCCAGCTGTATTTCCTTGGATTTGTGCTTCCTGCCAAAACGTTCTGTTTTAACACACACACAAGCGGCAAAGCAAGAAGGTAGGCTATAGCTATGCAGCCAAAGTACTTCATGTAAATACATTATTAAGTGTATTAAGTGTATTTATATTTAAAAAAGAAGTGGTGTCCAAATCATTGTGTATGTTATCACTGATATTGTGGCCACTGTTTTTTATTAACTTTATTGTACATGTTTTTTTTGGGGGGGGGTGGTGATTGAATCAAAACAATCATACTTCGAGTGCACCTCAACTTTAAATTTAGTTTCCCTAGTTTTAGTTAGTTTTAGAACGTGTCGGTGCAAAAGTCGGTATTCCATAACATTTCCCGTTAATGCAGAAAGTCTAATCATAAAACCTCTCCCCATCCTCCTAACTTCATGGATTGAATAAAATTGGATTAAAAACAGAACTTTATTAATAAATTCCAATGTACACTGAAATAGTGAACATAAAAAGAAAGCATACAACGTAGTGTGAATCTCATCCCATGGTTTTTATTCTCCCTCGCCTTCTCTACACCTCGTCATGTGTGACTGAGATAGGAGGAGGAAAAGCTAATAATAGAGAGGAGGGGGCCCGATGCTGTGATGCCGCCTCTACCCACGCTGATCTGCTCCTTGGTGTGCTGCTCAAACAGCGCCCGCTCTGATATGCGGGTTGCACTGAACTGATCATCAATGTGTATAACACATGTGATTTTTGTTGGGTCTCTCTCTTCGACAAAGATACTTTTTTCCCCACCCTTTTTGATACAACGAACAATACGACGACAATGTCTTCCTTGGTACATGGAGAAATTTCATCAAGAACTGTCACATAAAGGAAGTCTTTTTAAAGGAGGTCTTTCGGCTTCCTTCTGAAGATTTTCCATAGAGATGGAACACGCTGACAGAACAACTGAGGGAAAGGTTGAGGTGTGCAGATGAAAGGAACTAATAAAGGGGGGTTCTTGATAGCGGAACAAAGCTGAGTAATATTTCATGGCACTGTCTTCAAAAACGAACAGAAAACAAATATAAGGACTCATTAGAATATGTGTCACTCCAGAAAAGAGAATAGAAATATGCTTCTGTCCTATTCAAAGGTGGCGGAACATGATGAAGGCCAAGAAGCTCCTAAAAGTAGTTGGGTGCTTTGCAATCAATAAGGTATCAATAGTTGTATTAATGCCATGGGACAGTTATATTGGTGCTTCCACCTGTGACCATGAATACATCTCCATTAGACACACAGTGTGTGTGTGGGGGGGGGGGGGGCTTGGTAGAGACAGTCTGCAGCTTGACACGTAATTAGAGTTTTGGAAGGCAGACAGCTGCAGAGGTGAGAATGACATGGCTCACCACCTACAGACTCCAAGCAGGAATGACACATGTGTGCCGGGAAGGAAAAGCAGTTGCTAGCGATTTTTTTTTTTTTTTGCTCCCCAAACAGTGTAGGATAAAGGTGAACACTGACCTCCTCAGTGGGGTAAACTGCAAGGGTGGAAGGTGGAGTTTGTCATTAGATGCTATTTTCGAAGGGTTGTCAAACTGACACTGGACAAGTAAAACACATGTGACAGAAAGTCAAAGCTTACTTCACTTCTCAAACTGTACATTTAGCTGGATGGTGGTGCATGGTAGTGTTGGGCGATATTTTTTTTATATACCAGCATATTCTAGTATTCTATTGATAAGAAAATTACATACCGGTATGAATCACAATTTACATTTTGACAGTGTATTTCATTATAGGGCTTAAATGGGACCTATTATGCTTTTTCCACTTTTATGACCTATAAATGTAGTTACAATGTTGTATTCTCGTGTTAAATGATGCCAATAATGAGGTTTGCGCAGGGGTCCCAAACACGCGGCGCATGGGCCAAATGTGGCCCGCAGGACACTAGTTTGAGGCCCCCGCCTTGATATGAAAGTTTAATGTTAGTGCGGCCCGCGCAAGTTTGATATGGATGCTGTATGGTATCATGTACCCAGAAAAAATTATTACATTTGATTAATGTTCATGTTAAAGGTTAAATAACTGTTCATAGTTATCCTCCCTATCTGTGTGGAAGTGGTAAGTTTTTGGCTTTTTAAGTTTAAAGAAAATAACTTGGAGGATACCGTTTAGGTCGCTAGCTCTCTAGTTTGCGAGTTAGCATGTGTCTCAAGACCCTGCAGTTGCGCAATATGTTGTAAATAAAAAAAAGAGTATAAATGTGACTATAGTCGTGTTTTGTCATAGGTATTTTGTCTACAGGGCTCTAATAATGCTTTGTTAATTTTAATCTGAAAAAATAATTTGTCTACCCACCAACTATATGTGGTTTCTTAATTTTTAATTATTTGCCGTTTTATTATTATTATTATATTTATTTATTACTGATTGATTAATTTTCTTTATTCTTGATCTTATTTTGTGTAGAAAAATAAAAATGAAGATATTTGAGAACAGTGGAATGTTTTATCAGAGCTTTTCTTGTAGAAAATCGGAACCAAAGCAAAGTTTATTCATTTTTCTGTTTTTAATCCGATTTTAATTAGCTCCAGTGGCCCCCAGGTAAATTGAGTTTGAGACCCCTGGGTTTGCGCATTTGGAAGTGAGCCCTAAAAGAAGTTTGGGATGGCTCACAACGCTGGGTTTCAAAAGGTGTGGTAAAACTGCCCCTTTGTGATGTCACAGAGGGGCGGACTTCCTTATATGGTTACTAGTTCAGAAGCACTTTGGGCGTGTGACCAAACACAGCAAACACAGCCGGAGGCCGGCTGTGGGTGGAATAAATGAAAACGGACCATTTTGGCAGGAAGCACAAATCCAAGGAAATACATCTGGAATAGGTGCAGATTCTACAAAATCCAAAAAGTTTTCTGTGTGGGTTATTGTGGGTAGCTGCTCTATAGGAGACACAACTCAAATGGTCAAAAAAAGAGCATTGTAGGTCCCCTTTAAGGTAAGGGGACTAGACAAGAATTGAATGCACACATCCTTTTGTATATGTATGCTCAGACACTTGGAAAAATGAATGGAACGTTTTCCCTGACAGTCCAACATGGACTCTTCTGACATATTGAACATTTAGCAACAATGTGGTGTTCTGCAGGCATGTTTTTTTAAGCTTTGAAACAATAACGCTCTGGAGGCTCTAAAGGCCCCCGTGTTGGCACAGAGGGACACGTCACTCTTCTGCTAAATTAATTCGAGGGCAGGACATATACTGTAAGCTTGGTGGAATAAATGGCTTCAATGAGGTAATGAAGGCCCAGGGGAGAGATGGGTCTTCAACCCTGCTTTCCCCCGCCTTTTTGTTATCACACTGCTAGTGTCACACTGTATGTGTGTGTGTGTGTGTGTGTGCAGTCATATTGTCTCAGCTAGTTTATTTGCCTGGGCTGAAGAGAGCATATAGTGTTATTTAAAGAGCCGACGCCGCCTCAGTGCGACAGTGGAGATCTGTAGCGGGTCTCATTAGCGAAGAGAGGATTCTTGACCAGACTAAAGTGCACTTAATCAAACACAAAGACCTTCAGTGAAGTAACATTTTTCTCCTACTGATACGGCTTGTCCACAAGTCACACAAGGCGGTGACTATAACTAGTTCTTGCTTGTTGGTCAACATCCCATTTGATCATATTTATATTTATAGATTTTTATTTTTTTTACCCTATAGGAAATAACAAAAATCATAATTCCAGTATACAGTACTGATAACATTAACAGGTGTAAAAATAGACCCAAATATAAGACTTGGGCAAATTTAATGAAATAAAGAGATAAACAGTACATCTACATGATAGGATAATTCATAATGCCGCCTACAGAAAACATACTAACTCCTTATTTCTAAAATCACAAATACTTAAACTTGCTGATAGAGTTAATTTCCAAACGGCTAAAATAATGCATAAGGCTAAAAATAACCAATTACCTAAAAATGTCATTCAATACTTCACTACAACTTCGGTACGAGGTGCATTATTAAAAAACAAAACAAAACAAACAAACAAAAAACCTTAAACTGTATTATGGAAAGCAGGAAGTGAACAAATGTAACAGTTACTGATTGTAAAAGTACCAGATGGAGGGGTAGGATTTAATAAGCTTTGCTTCTTCCTACTCCTTTTGGACATGTGGAACTGTGAACTGATTATGGGATGCACTCATGCACTCTGATGCATGTTCAAATGAAATAAAACCATTACCATTACCATTACCATTACATGAAGTACTTAAGAAAACACATTAAGGAAGTGAAGAATGATACTGCGTCACTTTGTAAATAAATATATGAGACGGGCCCAGCGGTTGGCTGGTGACCAGTCCAGGGTGTACCCTACCTCTCGCCCAAAGTCAACTGGGATAGGCTCCAGCCACGTTCCTGTGTGGAAATTAATTTTGAGTCTGTGGTTTTGGATTGTTTGACTTTCAAAGGTCCACTGCATTCCCTTGATTCTTTATTTTCTGACACTGATTTTTCATACTGTGGACTGGCAGACTGATTATTATTATACACTATTTATCTGTCATTTTGACATTCTTTCTTTCTACACTCTTTTATTGTTGTCATAGATCTGCTTCTTCTTGTCCATTTTTGGATAAGGTCATTTCTCTGCTGTAACAAGAGCGAGTTATCATGGATAATATCAATAGAACTTTTCAAGGAAAGTCTAAATATGTTTTTGGGAAAGGATTAATTACACGGGATACAAATAGAAAATGTGTTGGCATCCACTCACCCTGTAGGGAGTCATTATAGCTGCATTATATCTGATTACCTGACTGAGCACAGCGGTGTTGCACGGCTTTGATAGACAGTTGCCAACGTACGTCATTCACACAGCACGGCACCTAATATTTGGGATGATTGAAATCTTGTTTTCATTTTTTTTGTGTGTCCCATAAGTAGTATCATTAATAATCTTTGCTGAATGGATGCAAACAGGATTCCTTTTCCTTATCTGTCTCCCACTGAACCATCAACACCAAGACGAGTGATAATTACTTACACACTCTGGTATAATGTCAACAGGTGTCAACTCTCAATAGCAACTCTGCAGTCTTTAAGGTTTGAATTTGCCGTGACTATTTCCTTTGACAGTTTACTTTCAAGCCCCCCCCCCCCCCCCCCCCCCCACCCACCCATGCTTCTGTCGTTGCTTGCTCATATGGGGTTCAGTTGGGTTTCTTTAACATTTCAGGAGTGTGGGTCCATACATGCTTCTAGGGGTGTGCATTGGTTTCAGCTCCTTTGCTTGTTCCACAGAACAACGGCATGAACGACAGTCTCTGTCTCGGTGGGTGGAGGCGGGGCCGGTAGCATACGCATAGAAGAGTGTAATGTAGTATATATTAAATTTGATATTTTTCAATATATTGTCATGGGGGCGGCACGGCGGTCGAGTGGTTAGCACGCAGACCTCACAGCTAGGAGACCAGGGTTCGATTCCACCCTCGGCCATCACTGTGTGGAGTTTGCATGTTCTCCCCGTGCATGCGTGGGTTTTCTCCGGGTCCTCCGGTTTCCTCCCACATTCCAAAAACATGCTAGGTTAATTGGCGACTCCAAATTGTCCATAGCTATGAATGTGAGTGTGAATGGTTGTTTGTCTATATGCCTCTCGCCCGAAGACAGCTGGGATAGGCTCCAGCACCCCACCCATCTTGTGACACTCCTACCTGCTTCATCTTTAAAGGACCCTGAGATAACTTCTGTTGTGAATTTTGCACTACAATCTTGATGTGACTTAATCATCAGCTTCCTCTGTAGTAGTGCCTTGCTCAAGGACACCTCAGTCATCATCAGGATGCCTAAAATGGCACATGCTGCTAGCTGCTGTTGCTAGTCTCCTGTCAGACAACTAGCCTTTCATGTAAACATTGATAATTGCATTAAGGACGTATCAGAGAGGTGGCATTATTTCAAGTGCTTTTTGTGTGTTCCGTGAAATGATTCATTATTTAAATAAATCGCGTGTCATCTTCTCATTGCAGATGACACACGAGCCACTTGTACCTGCAACTGACCACCCACTTAATGTAAATGGGGCCCCATTTAATAGATATGCCTGTCAGCTTGTGTTAGCCATAATGCCCTTCATAAGGCGTACTGTACAGCACAGCTCAACACATCAAATCTCAAAGGATATCATCGTAAAGGCCGATTACGAGTGCCTACGTGTGTTTGAAATTATGTGGTGCATTTTGTTTTAATGTTGCTCAGCCTGATGATGATGGTCTGTCATGCACTCTCCGGGTACAGAAATGTTTTCCAAACCCCTATGATTTGAACTACTGTTAAGAAAAACCTTTTATTAGTATTTATATTGACACATGACAAAAGCGTAACGTTATCGTGATTAGCCATCCAACTGTGCCTCTATATTCTTATTCTTGACATATTCTTGTCACAAGAGTACGAAGAAGATAACCCCAGTAAAACAAAAACAAAAAAAAATGCTGATGGTGTTGTTGCAGTCTTGCGTAATTAGAACCATAAATGTTCTAATTATAGCCAGGCTAAACATCATTACTTGGAAGGAGGTGATAATCGGGGATTGAAAATTGTTGAAAGTCATTAATAACAACTTTCAAGTAACAATAATTTGGAGTACATGAAAAAATTTTGGGCGGCACGGTGGATGAGTGGTTAGCGCGCACACAGCTAGGAGACCAGGGTTCAATTCCACCCTAGGCCATCTCTGTGTGGAGTTTGCATGTTCTCCCCGTGCATGCATGGGTTTTCTCCGGGTACTCCGGTTTCCTCCCACATTCCAAAAACATGCTAGGTTAATTGGTGACTCCAAATTGTCACATGAATGTGAGTGTGAATGGTTGTTTGTCTATATGTGCCCTGTGATTGGCTGGCGACCAGTCCAGGGTGTACCCCAAAGACAGCTGGGATAGGCTCCAGCACCCCCGCGACCCTCGTGAGGAAAAAATGGTAGAAAATGAATGAATGAATGAATGAATGAAAAAAATTAAAAAAAAAAAATTCCTTGCTCTCTTTGACTACATGGTCATTTATGGTCATATGGCCACAACATAACACTGATTTCGGACGGAATCGTGATATCGGCCAATAGAAACTAGAAAATCAACTCTGCACCACCACCAGGGGAACACATTTATTTAGTTTTATTTATGTCTTAAATTGATTATTTTCTCTGATTATATCTACAATATTGGGTAACACAAGTCTAAATGTGACTTCCATGTCTAGAGGGCTCTAATAATGTTAAAATACGCATCTAGAAGTTTGTGAACAGGTTATAAAATCCAAAATGTTCTATGATTTATAAATAAGGAATGCTCTCATCCTACTTCACGTCACTTTTTACGGTCAACCACAATAAATGAGGGATTATTGTATATTTGTCCTCGTTCGTCTTCCCTTTATTTTAAATTGTCATGAAGAAGCCAAGGTAAAAGTAAAGCACACCCAGAGTTGGTCTAAACCAGGGGTGGGCAAACTTTTTGACCCGCGGGCCGCATTGATATGACAAAATTTACGGGGGGGGCAGACTATATATTTTACACGTAACAGTCCACCTGGTATTGTTGTATCTGTAAAATTGTCATGCAATCTGCTATTATTATTTATTATTTTATATTTATATTTAAATATTTAAAAAATAATAAAATATTATAATAATTACAATAAAATTAAAATAATAATTATTATATTATTATGTAAAATCTACAAATATAACAGTATTATATATAATTAATATAATAATTAGCATTAATATAATAATTATAATAATCATAATAGTTCTAATAATAATTATAATAATCTAATAATAATAATAATAATAATTATTATTATTATGTGCTTGTGTCCCTTTTTTCAGGAGCACTTTGTAAACAACAGACCATGTCAAAAAACGAAATTGATAAAACCATCAAAAGGTTGGCTCAGGCCATGATGCCAGGTTGTATGTTGAGTTTAAATGAAATACTTTGGAAAGATTGGGCGGGCCGTATTCAAACACTTGGCGGGCCGGATGTGGCCCCCGGGCCGTAGTTTGCCCACCCCTGGTCTAAACTGTAGTTAGTCTTTCTGTAACTTTCACAACATTTTTAGTGGAAATCCAAATGTCGAATTTCACATGCAATCCACCTTTTGAGGTTGTACTGCATTCATGAATGTGTAGCATTCGATTAAGGAGCACAGTTCATTGCTCCATTGATCATGCAGAATTGGTATCGGTAGGTTGGAGGTCCGCCAGTGTGAGAGAGAGCAGCGGTTCAAGTCACTCTCCTCATTTTGTTGGTGCTTTGTGCCATTCGACAGGCTTCCCAATCAATACTATTTGTAAATGTTAGGAACCAAATGACTGATGGATTCTAGCGCCTGCTGCATGAGCGTGACCCTGGTAGCACTTGTACAAATAAGGGCACATATAGTGCATCTCTGTATAGTATATTGCAGTGATTTTCAACCTTTTTTGAGCCACGGCACGTGTTTTACATTGGAAAAATCTCGTGGCACACCACTAACCAAAAATGTTACAAAACGTCACCACGACCTCACACGTGCATCAATAAGTCTATCGGAGGAACAAGGTTGCCACACGGACCAATATTACATTGCTCTGCCAGTCTTTACAAAACAGACACACGACAGTAGCCACGTTGACGAGTTTTTCTCTTTCCGAATGACCTTTCGGGAAACAATGGTATCCATGGAAAGGAATATTCCAATCTCTCGTCAACATGCGCCGTGAAAATCAAACAGAATAGTCAATAGGGCATGCCCAGTAAAACGTAAACATCAACATCACGTGATACCGGCTTCCCCAAGTTATTCTTTCACTTGTTGGAATAACTCCGTATTGCCAGTTTTTCGTCTGAATCCAAAACAAACTGCTTCGTCCAATGCCGATTGCTCGCCTCCATTTTTAAAACTGAAGATCGTCTGGATCTGCGTGTTACGTCATATCTGAGCATGCGCTGAAAGAACTCACCCGGGATAAATTTAAACAAAAAAAGATCAAATTCAATCTTGCTAATATTTCATAATTAAACTCAGGACATGTTTTATATAGATATATATTTTCTTTTTTAATAAAACTGCACTTGTGAATAAAGTATAGAAGGGTTTAGATTCTGTTTCACAGATGACGCTAATGCATACGAAAGCTGCTTGCCAACCGCCAATAAACAACAGAAGAAGAAAAACACCAGGAAGAAGAACGCACCCTGACAACTTTCCGTTTGAACGGGCACAAGATACCTCAATCGGATTAGTTAAAGGAATATTCCATCCCAGTTCAATTCTTTCCGTTTGAGCAAATAAACCAAATGCAATTGGAATATTTGGGTCCATGTATACTATTGACATAATGGCTATTGACATAATATTTGCAAATGATGATTAATAAATGTTAATTATAAAAAGTGATATTGGATAATTCCTCACGGCACACCTGACGGTTTCTCAAGGTACACTAGTGTGCCGCGGCACAGTGGTTGAAAATCACTGGTATATTGTGTAAACAGAAGCTGCGAATGCGAATTGAGAGAGCTCTAAAGTCAAGGACCCAAACAGTGCTTGACCTCCTATATGAACCACTGCGCTCATCATGCATGTGTGTTTTCATAGGAGCACCAGGGTTCGCTGCGTGAACACGTCCATTGCATAATCCACATATGAAGATGCTTTTGTGCAACCGCTCATCACCAGTTATTTTTAACGCTGCTGCATATGTGAGTGTAATTGCTGCATAAATGCTGACAGTGTACGTCAAACATCGAGCCTTTGCTGCAGGGTTGGATTTCTGTGAGTGAAATGATCCGCTTTGTGACACCCACTATTTAGATGGTATTAATTAAGAAGCCCTTTATGACAAGTGGAGATGTTGTATGGTGCTGATTAGTCCAAATGACCTGGCAGCGCCGACTCTCTTGTCAGTCTCCATCGTGCCTGTAGCGCTTTTTTGGAGATACATTTTTAATGTGAGGTACACTAAAAGGCAGCGCATCCGGCTCATCTCGATCTGCAGTGTAGCGCATTAGCCTACCTTTGTGGGTATTTGTGTTAGCTGCTTGTAAATAAAAAAAAAAACAAAGTCAGTTGTCGCGTTGTGATGTTGCACCTCCCAAGATGTGTGTATCTTCTTGTCCATCACCGTGTTATATGTGGTGATACATTTGAATTGTTACTATGGCAACGGAGCACTGGCTGTTACACACACATTCAAATGGGCAACAGTCGCTATGTCACACTTTTTTTTCTGCTAGTTTCTTTCTTCTGTTCTCTCTCTGCGTATTCAATTGCCCTCTTTATATTTAACATCCTTTTTCCCGCATGCTGATACCTCAAATCTTTATTATTTAAATAATGAAAGCATCCTGCTTTAGCCTTCTGTTCTCCTTCTTCGTCATCTTGCTATTCATGTCCGCTTTTCTTCCATATTTCTGATGCTTTGTGGCCCCTCTGCATCTCTCTCTTTATACATCTTCTGGGTTTCTTCTTGCCATTTCTTGCCTCCACCTCCGTCTCTTTTGTGGATGTCTCTATTTATTCTCTCCTCTGCTCTCTGCTGCTTTCCTCCCACACTCTTCCACCTCCTCCTCCACCTCCTCCTCTTCCTTCCCTGCCTTTCTTTCTCTGGGCTCGTTCATCCTCATGGAGAATTTCACTAGTTTACAATTAACGTGTGCACCTGCAATTAAGGGTGACAAACCCCGGGTAATTAGACCTCTTAGATGTTCTTTTCATGCGGAGCTCCTTGTCTTTCCTCCTCTTTCGTTTTGCCTTCTCGTAACCTTGCCCCTATTTCACACATTGCGTCCATTTTTTTCTTCTCTCAGATTTCAACTCTACTCACAAGTTTGCTGCTATTTTTTTTGTTTTTTTTTTGTTTTAAGTTGAGCGTTTGATAAATAAAAGATGAACAAAGGTGTTGTGTGCGCAAAGAGGACGAATAAGTCCTACATTCAGGCCTCGTCTAAAAGGTTTGCATAATTTGGAGCATTATAACAACAGCACTCACAGTTGAGCGCAGAGCACAGAATCTTAAATAGATCAGCATCTTCACACATACCTATCTCTTGTATAAATATTCTGTGATAAATAGTGTAAAATGTACCACAATTTTAGTAAAAGTGGAAATAAATCAAGTTGAAAGTTGTGTGGAAATTAAATAAATACTTTTTGTGCAATGCTTGTAAATCTGTCATGAACACATAACCTACTTTTCCTGTGTGCACTACTTGCCTGAAAGCCGCAGAGGCGCTGTTGATTCAGTCTTAACGACATTGTAGTCTGAAGAAGAAAAATGAATACATAAGTTGAGCTGTCGCTCCCCGCTATGGCACAACCTCTGAGGGTAGCATTATTCTGCTCATTATAGGGCATCTAGTCCAATACAGTAACTGTGTATATTCACACACATGCAGCCACCCAGAAGACCATTTTCCCATCAAGTGGTGACTAATTGTGTTTCTCCACGTCTGTCACCTCCCTCCATCTCCTTTATGCTCCACTCTGCTGCTCTTTGTGTGGCTGCGAATAAAGGAGCTGTAAATAATAGCAACAATAGAAAATAATAGGTCTGCGCTTGACTTTAGACAGCAGTGAAGTGTTGTAGGAGGAAATGTTTTGTTGCTTGAGTAGAAGAAGTAAAAGTTGGAATGTTTGGAGGCACACTCGCGCCTCCTGATTCCTTTTCCATGCATTTTTTTTTGTCATATAAATCTACTTGTGCTTAGATTCCCAAAAAAGTCCCCACTGTGTTGGGTCACAGTCCCACACTTGTAAGAATTAATATCCGGTTTTTCATCTCTCTTCCTGCAGGGACGGAATTTACACTACTCCGCAATGCTTGTCAGCCTCCTTCCATCTCCCTCCTGCCTTCAGGACAAATGTCTTCTCTCCTCCTCTTGCCCCCATCATTCCTCTGTTCGACCCCGAAAACAGTCAACGCATCACCCCAATCCCTGGCCGCGGCTGCTCCTGCCCTTCCTCGTCATCTCATTGCTCCTGCAGCCTGTTTGCGGGGCACGCAGGGCTGGAGGTCCAGGCACAGGTTCAGGAAGCTCCCCAGGAGGGCAAGGTGGCCCGAGGGGAGGCAACACACAGCGCGGCGTTGTCATCCCCCCGCAGTACTCTCCTGGACCACAAGTGCTTCCGCCAATCAACCCCAAACTCATCAGCTCTCTCAGTATTGCTGTCATCTTGGTAGGGAACTCTAGTGAATTGGCTCTGGGAGCGGGACTTGAAAAAGAGGACTTCCTGCATATCCCCTACCCGCCAAAAGTGGAGGTGGTCACCATGAACGAGACCGATCCAAAGAGTATCATCCGTCAAATCTGTGCACAAATGACAAGGAACTCCCTGCAAGGTGTTGTTTTTGGTGATGACACAGACCAGGAGGCCATCGCTCAGATTCTGGACTTCATCTCCGCTCAGACTCACATCCCCATTCTGGGCATCAGAGGGGGATCCTCCATGGTCATGGCAGCCAAGGTAGGAAGACTAATCTGTATATTAAAAAGGTGGAATCAGAGTTTAAATAGATAAAACTTGTAGCTTTGGACAGTATAACCAATTGATATAATATATAATATAATCAATTCCAAAAGTTCTAACTCATAAAGACATGATTCTGCTACGATTTCCAAAATTGTAAAAATATACATAACTATATAACTAAATATCAAACAAACATGTACCTTACCATTTAAACCAACAACCACTACCAGCAGTGATATTGATATTTTCAACTCCCTGCTATGCACATGTTATGGTAAGTTGAATGCTTATGGTTTGTTGTTGGATCCAGAAAATAGTGTTATGGATGTAAAACGTCATTTTTGATGCGCCGCCGGGTTGACAGTGTGTGTGCACTGCCACGTCTGAGCCATACCTCTGAAATGACAACCTAGACGTCTTTTCTTTAAGCCGTTATATTTGTCTCGGTACGGTCCATCGCCTTGTGTTTGTGTCTGTTACATCATGCATCTCTTTATGACTCTGCTTAAAAAAAATGGTGGCCGCTGCTCATAATGCATTGCACAATCACATGCAAGATTGTGAGATTTCGTCTTCGGTGCGTGATCCAAGATGGTGGCGTAAACAAACCGGACGGTATTTTGTATGTTAAACAAGCAAGTAAACACAAGCCAAAATTTTAGATGTTAACTGAAAAATGCCTTAACTGAAGTGGACTTTAACCGAGGTACCAGTGTATTTGATTCAGATTTACAGATCCTTTTCTAATCATCTTAATTCACTGTCACAAAGGGCAGCAATCAGTTGTTCATTTTTTGTATTTCCCATAGTGCAGTTGAGTCGATTGCTGTGTAAATAAATACCAGTGACCGCAAAGGATTTTTTTTTCAGATTACACTCACTTCATATGTGTATCAGCTCATGGAATATTTCCCATATTTTATTACAGATATGAAAATGAATTCTATTAGCAATTAAGTTTGGAGCATTTAGACAGAATGTTACAGTGCTAGAAATATCAGGTATTATGTGTGTTCGAGAGACGAGGGAATTCCACCTGCAGTGTTTTCATGTGTATTGTTATGAATACAATATTTTCCCTCTGTTGTAAAGACGTGCTGAGATATCTCAGATGGGCTTCACACACACACATACACACACACACACACACTTCCCTGTGATTACAATTGACTTGCTTTTCTTTGTTCAACCTTTCTTCAGGTCTTTCCCATACACACAAACACACCCTCCACATACTAGAATGCCGGATGAGTGCGGTGGACACGGTTGGCATGGCAACCACTTTCTTATACATTTCTCTTGACTTACAGTATGAAAGCAATTACAGGGAGAAAAAGAAAGGAAGCACTCGTTCTTGGTCTGACAAAAGCAGTGCCTGGGGTAAAAAACAGCAAAAAGTAAAAAAAATAAAATAAATGCCTCTGCGTATTCAGGGGGATGGAGCGTTAAGACTTTGATCAGATGAACGAATACGAATGAATACGTCAGACATGGGCAATATGATCAAAAATAGATCGCTATAAAGGGGAACTGTCCATGTTTCTCCAGATATTGTTCAGGTTTGTGTACCACAATGCGGTTCTTCATCAAACCCACAAATTCTCGCAAACTTTGGAGTGGGTGAGGTTATTCCAAACTGGTTCAAGATTACATTTTTTTTTGTCATTACTAGTACAAGCTCACAAAAGGTTGTTTCGCAACCAATCCAGAAGTGCATTGTACACAGTATTTATACTACATGTGTACAAAATCAACCAGTAATGCTATTTAATAGTTGAATATGTTGATGGGAATAGGAATTGTTAATAAATTTTTGATTACATATTAATGCTGTGAAAAATAATGTGTATAACTAAATTACTACATTAATGATGTAAGCATTTTTAACACAATTAATGCATGAACATCATCAATCCACACCTCTGTTATGACAGCAGAAGTAGGCACAGTGTCACGCAGCGTCTCATTATTTATAATAACTTTATTCTGACCTGAAAACAGTGGTGGTGGAAAACAATTCCAGAACCATATAACTCAAACACAAACATGTCTCCCATTTTCTACCACACTACATCACAATAACATCTTTTTTTTTTTTGCATATATGTGTGGTCTAACACAGAAACACAAAGAAAAACATGAAGTGGATGTTCTCATCACTTACACTCAATGTAACTCACTTTAGATGTAAAACATAATCATTAAACTCATTTATTGGTTCATATAATGCACACAAATGATGAAAACCTCCATAATTTTTTCCTTTCTTCATATGAGAGCAACTACCACCACCATATTTTACTGTTAGTATGTTGTTTCTTTTTTTTACGCCAGCAGTAATGAGACACACCTTCCAAAAATGTTTTTTTTGGCAGACCAAAAGTTACTTTCCCAAATGTTTTGGGCATCATCAAGAAATAATCTTCTGTCTTTTGGCAAGAGGTCGCCAGCCAATCACAGGGCACATATAGACAAACAACCATTCACACTCACATTTATACCTATGGATAATTTGGAGTCGCCAATTAACCTAGCATGTTTTTGGAATGTGGGAGGAAACCGGAGTACCCGGAGAAAACCCACGCATGCACGGGGAGAACATGCAAACTCCACACAGAGATGGCAGAGCGGGGAATCAAACCGGGTCTTCTAGCTGTGTGGCCTGAGTGCTAACCACTCGTCCTACAGACTAAATTATACGGTAATTATGAATGTAAAAATTAGATGTACAGACTAAATGTATTTTACAGACAAATATACAGATATACGTGTACTATATACGTGTGTAAATATATATATATATATATATATATATATATGTATATGTATGTATATGTGTATATATATATATATGTATATGTGTATATATATGTATGTATATGTGTATATATATATATATGTATATGTGTATATATATGTATGTATATGTGTATATATATATATATGTATATGTGTATATATATATATATGTATATGTGTATATATATATATGTATATGTGTATATATATATATATGTATATGTGTATATATATATATGTATATGTTTATATATATATATATATATATATATATATATATATATATATATATATATATATATATATATATATATATATATATATATATATATATATATATATATATATATATATATATATATATATATATATATATATATATATATATATATGGAGTTCCATCAACTACTTTACAGATTTACATATGTGGAGAAGAACAGTTTGGGATCTTTATTTGTTTCAGCCATGCCTGACAAGTTACATGATGGTTACGTTTGCATAATTCAACATGTCTGAAAAGGAGTAGGAAGAAGCAGAGTTTATATTTAATTCTACCCCTTCCCCATATCTATTACTGATTCATTCACACAATAACTTTTACTTACAATATTTCACTTTTTAATAACCTGAAATAACGGTGTTTAAAAAAAATCAAGAAGCAAATAGAGGTTAAAATAATGACACTACTACTGTCCTGCAAATAACCTTAGAGGTTCCACTTCTAGTACAAAAAAAAATGCCCTCTGTGTTCTTCTTCAGCCCTTCCATTAGATTTCCATTTGAAAACATTGACTGCAAATGTGTGCTTTTGCAATATTTAAATAGCATTTTCACAAATACACATTCTCAGTTGAAATAGCGCGGCCACAAATAAAAAAAACACTCGCCAGTTTTATTTTCCTCTCCAACAGTGATTTATAATGAGCGAGTGCATCAGTGACAGATGCAGGTAGGCCCAATCTGCAGTAAACAATTTGCACATTTCCATTTAGCCATTAATTCTCACTCTACCTTACGTTGCTATTGGCAGAACATGGTGACAGCGTCGGACCGGGCCTTTGCTCAGCTCCACCTATGGAGACTAATGAGGTCTTCTAGATCTATTGTTGGGACGTAAGCTGTGTGCTAGCCTCTGTTGTGTGTGCGCGTGTGTGTGTTCAATGCTGGTGTTGAATGATAATAGCTCTTTGCCTGTGTTTTGGGAGATTACAGCGGTTGTTTTCAGAGTACACAAGGTATAGCCAAAGATGCACAACATTTTCTCATAAAAAAGACCGCTTTCCTTAAAAAGTTTCTTTTGCACAACATTCATTATGTGTTATATTATTGTTTCATTTCCCCATCCAACAATGGCTGCCGTTATTTTTAATTATGCAGGAGGGCTTACAGTTGCCGCATGTTAAATCCTAATCTCACAGGGTAAAAAAAAAAGTGTCTGTCAGGTGGTCGATAGGAAAAGCTGGGTGAATCAGCTTCAGAGCTGTGGCTCCCACGTGGTAAGAGGCCTGCAGCTGAGTGAAAGGGAGGGACAGGGTGTCATTAAATTCCCTTTTGCCAAGCACATATAATATTAAATGTCACGCAAAGTCAATCACACCGCCTTTTAATGATGTGGCAACAGCCACTTATGTAGGCTACATTGCATTTCTTATGTTATACATTGCACAGACAACAAAAATCATTTATTCACAATCACATCACAATCTGGATTATGTTTTCTTGGTCATGTTTAGGGATGGGAACATTAAGTCAATTGTTTGTTACTTTTAAAACATTGCTTTAGATTAAGGACGATTTCCATGAAAAAGCATGTGATACCGATAAATGCTCTTTAAATGCTGATGTGAATCCTACTATGGCAGCTTACAGCAATCCCTGCGTGTAGTGTAGTGTAGGGTCCTAACATCTTGGGTAGCGTTCGACTTATTCTTTCCTTCACACTACGCAGGCTGATATAAAAAAAAAACAAACAAACACTGCCATGTGGAACTTACCTGCCAACATATGCCACAAAGACTATTTTACGGGGCGTTAAAAAACTTTAATTTAATACGGCATTTGAAACAATGGTGAGTTTTTGAGGCTCATGGTGTAAACATCTGCCAAAACGCAGATTAAACAACTTGCCCGTGTGTGTGTGTGTGACAGTCCGAAGCGTAAGCAAATAACCCAAATTATTCAATCCATCGGAAGAGATTAGCAGCCTTTCTCAGTGGTGGGTTTCATAGACTGCTCTCTCACCTGGAGCTCAACTATGAGCTACCTGGAAGTCTTGCTAGAGTTCCACAAACATACTCTTACATCCAAGGTCTCCTTCATGGGTTTCTTGAAAAAGTGAAATATGTTTTTGCAGCCAATAACAGGAGGAATTCAGACCTTTCATTAAGTTATTATTCATTTTATTAGTAATGTCTAATACTGTAGGCGGCACGGTGGTCTAGTGGTTAGCGCGCAGACCTCACAGCTAGGAGACCAGGGTTCAATTCCACCCTCGGCCATCTCTGTGTGGAGTTTGCATGTTCTCCCCGTGCATGCGTGGGTTTTCTCCGGGTACTCCGGTTTCCTCCCACATTCCAAAAACATGCTAGGTTAATTGGTGACTCCAAATTGTCCATAGGTATGAATGTGAGTGTGAATGGTGGTTTGTCTATATGTGTCCTGTGATTGGCTGGCGACCAGTCCTCGGTGTACCCCGCCTCTCGCCCGATGACAGCTGGCTCCAGCACCCCTGCGACCCTCGTGAGGAAATGAATGAATACTGTTTTTTGGGGGGGGGTGACTTTTTCCCCTACGGCACCCTTGGCCAATAGCACTCATTATAAATTGAAAATGTTCTAATTAATGTATTTGACCAGTATCGGTTTCACTCATGGATGATCAACATAAAACCCCGACAGGGGCAATTGGAGATTCTCTGAATTCTCTGTTTAATGTGCTGGTGTGGTTTTCATATTTCATATTTTCCAGAGTTGTGCCATGCTGAACATGTACACCAAACAAAACACCAGCATTTGATGATGGAAAAATTATTATTAAATTATCTACTCGGTGTGTCATGACACACAAGATTGGGTCCATAAGAATGAGACTTTAAGAAAAGTACAATGAAAAAATATGACTGAGATTTCTGCATGCACGCAGGAAAGCCTCGCACGCAGCCGGGTCGCAAGGGCAAGGCAGAGGAAACCCCTGTGACCCCTGCGTGTGTGGCAATTTTAAATGTGTATATTGCCTGGCCACGGCAGTGGATCCTCCCGCAATGAGCAAGTCCTCCAGCTGTACACTTTAGCTCTCCCAACATCCATGAGCATCTCACATTAATGCACCTGACCTGGCCATGACGCCCGGTTCTTCCCGCTCTACATTCCGGTTCTCCCGGTCATGATAACTAGAGGTGCCGTAGGAAGCCATGCATTTTGAAATCAAAATGAGTGCGCTGCCCGAGCCTCATACGATGCCCATACACGTATGTCGCCAGTGAGTGAAACGTACGACAGCCTTACATACTTGCAACTCCTTTGGCTACCCCAATTCCTCTACATCAGGGGTCTCAAACTCAATTTACTTGGGGGCCACTGGAGCTTGGGTTTGGGTGAGACTGGGCCGCATCACGTTTTCCAAACCCCCCCCCCCTAAAAACGCATTTATTAAAAATGAAAAAATTTAAAAAACTTCGCTTTAGTTCCAATTTTCTATAGAAAAGCTCTGATAAAACATTCCACTGTTCTCAAATATCTTACTTTTTATTTTTCTACACAAAATAAGATGAAAAATAAATAAACAAATCAAGAATAAAGAAAATCAATCAATCAATAATAAATAAATAAATATAATAATAATGTTAAAACGGCAAATAATAAAAACTTAAGAAACCACATATAGTTGGTGGGTAGATAAATTATTTTTTTAGATTAAAATTAACAAAGCATTATTAGAGCCCTGTAGACATGACAAAACACGACTATAGTCACATTTATACTCTTTATATTTACAACATATTGCGCAACTGCAGGGTCTTGAGACACATGCTAACTCGCAAACTAGAGAGCTAGCGACCTAAACGGTAGCCTTCAAGTTATTTCCTTTAAACTTAAATAGCCAAAAACTTACCACTTCCACACTGATAGGGAGGATAACTATTAACAGTTATTTAACCTTTAACATGAACATTAATCAAACGTAATAATTTTTTCTGGGTACATGATACCATACAGCATCCATATCAAACTTGCGCGGGCCGCACTAACATTAAACTTTCATATCAAGGCGGGGGCCTCAAACTAGCGTCCTGCGGGCCACATTTGGCCCACGGGCCGCGTGTTTGAGACCTCCTTTCACTTTCAGTCAAGAAAATGAATCATAATAGTCAGCAGAGCACATCAGTAGCACTGGAGATGTTTGTCATCCATCTCAGACGTCACCCAGACGGGTTAGTCTGCTCCATTTGTGCAATGTCAATGCGACAAAGATGCTCCACGAATCTAAATAAAATGATTGATGCTGCAAATGACAACACTGTTGTGAGTAATGCATCTGCACTTATTGATCCAAACTTTATATTGATCATTTTAATGAGACGTGAAAGATGATTTTCTATTGTCTGTATCTGTCGTCTCCCCGTGCATGCGTGGGTTTTCTCCGGGTACTCCGGTTTCCTCCCACATTCCAAAAACATGCTAGGTTAATTGGCGACTCCAAATTGTCCATTAGGTATGAATGTGAGTGTGAATGGTTGTTTGTCTATATATGCCCTGTGATTGGCTGGCGACCAGTCCAGGGTGTACCCCGCCTCTCGCCCGAAGACAGCTGGGATAGGCTCCAGCACCCCCGCGACCCTCGTGAGGAAAAAGCGGTAGAAAATGAATGAATGAATGTATCTGTCGTCAGTTGAAAGGAATCTCCAACTAGAAGCTTTGGAGCTACAAGTAGCTCGCCACCTGATTTTAAGTATATACCGACATCTGTATCTGTATACAAATATATTTTCATTCATTCATTTTCTACCGCTTTTTCCTCACGAGGGTCGCGGGGGGTGCTGTCTTCGGGCACGAGGCGGGGTACACCCTGGACTGGTCGCCAGCCAATCACAGGGCACATATAGACAAACAACCATTCACACTCATACCATTCATACCTATGGACAATTTGGAGTCACCAATTAACCTAGCATGTTTTTGGAATGTGGGAGGAAACCGGAGTACCTAGAGAAAACCCACGCATGCACAGGGAAAACATGCAAACTCCACACAGAGATGGCCGAGGGTGGAATTGAACCCTGGTCTCCTAGCTGTGTGCGCGCTAACCACTTGACCACCGTGCCGCCAAAAATTTTTTCATTATACTCCAAATTATTGTTACTTGAAAGTTGTTATTAATGACATTCAACAATTTTCAATCCCCGATTATCACCTGCTTCCAAGTAATGATGTTAAGGTAAATAGAACAGCCTGGCTATAATTAGAACATTTATGGTTGTAATTAAGCAAGACTGCAACAACACCATCAGCATTTTTTTTGTTTTTGTTTTACTGGGGTTATCTTCTTCGTACTCTTGTGACAAGAATATGTCAAGAATAAGAATATAGAGGCACAGTTGGATGGCTAATCACAACAACCATTCACACTCACATTCATACCTATGGACAATTTGGAGTCACCAATTAACCTAGCATGTTTTTGGAATGTGGGAGGAAACCGGAGTACCCGGAGAAAACCCACGCATGCACGGGGAGAACATGCAAACTCCACACAGAGATGGCCGAGGGTGGAATTGATCCCTGGTCTCCTAGCTGTGAGGTCTGCACGCTAACCACTAGACCGCCGTGCCGCCCCCAAATATATTTAAATTATTAAAAAGACAGGTTTGCACCCGTCAAACAGTGGCATTTTTTTTGGATATAATCACTAACTTGTTTTGTTTTGGGATTTTTTTCACACCGCATCCCAACAGAAGCGCAAACAGTAGTATAATTTGCAGCTTTGTGTATCTAAATATTTCATGTCAGTGCTGTTTCTTGAGAGTAAAACAGGAGGGAGTTTGTCTGACTGCTGCCATGACGCCACACACACACACACACACACAAATACCAAAGGTACAAAACACCGTATGAGCTTTATATCCTTTATCCATCTTTGTCCTTATTCCATCTCTGCAGTGTTTTCTCTTCATGGATGTTATCCCACCATCAGTATTCCATATCCATTCTCTTTTCACATTCTTACCTGATACATTTCTCAATTTGAACGTCTCAAACACAACTCTAAAATCAACCCTCTCTTCTCCATCTCCCCCCATTACCCGACCACTTCATCAGCGGGCGTGCCGCGCGTGGACCGCTTGACTAATTTGGGAGATCACAGGGACCGTGGCAGCGTTGCACTAGGTTACAGCACGTTGTCAGAAAGCTTCTCCTGCCATCCCCTGGCCTTTTAACATTCCAGCACATGAATCCCAATTAGCTAGTTAATCTAATTAACTAGGCTGCATGTGGAAACCATGTTAAGCTTTTTGGACACCAAAATGGCAGCGGTCGGTTTGATCACTCTTGATTGCCAATTAGACTGAGACAAATGTGTATTGATTACTGAGCCTTCTCACACACAATAAATATTCTTTATAGTCAAGTTTAAGGACCACTAGTGGCCGAGTGAGTTATGAGACTTGTCAGTCAGGCTCATGGCTTCCCGACTTTCCCGTCTGAGCTCTCCTACAAACAACTCTGCAAAGGTCATGAGGTAAAGAAATAGAACACTAAGAGAATCTGACTTCAGGCCTTTACCTGAATGAACTAAGCGGTAATATTGTACTGAACATTGAGTGTAAGGTCTCCACTAGCTTTCATGTATTAATGACTCTTTTCCACAGCAATCAAGAGGCCATATGGTTGTACTCCAATCGTCATGGTGGTACAGCTCCTCTGGCTGGACAATTCAAGGGTACTTGGACGATGAAAAGTGAAAATGCATTTCCTTTTCTTTATCTTTACTTTGAGCCAGAATGTAATGGATTCATATGGGCCAACTGATCCGATTCATGGGCATAGGTTTTTGGCATTATTATGTTAACAAACTAACAAATTGCAATCAAAACAATACATCTTGCACTACTTTTTGCCTTTTTTTGTGTTACTTGTCTGCATTTTTAAATACCATATCGACCCGAATGCAAGGCAAAGCTGCACCGCAGCCACTTCTGGTTCCCTCCCACATTATAGCCAATGGCACGCAGCCAAAGTTGTCCGTGACAGGAAAACCATGGAATTTATAGGGTGACAATTCCTTGTTGTCACAGCCCGGATAATTACAGGTATGTATGTTTTAAACCACTCTAGCTCTTGCGTTGCAGTGATCACGATCCGCGCATCTAAACACTGAAACACACAACAATGGACAGGCGGGAGTTCAAAGTGATACAACGGCAAATAAAGTAATGGTAATGGTTTTATTTCATTTGAACATGCATCAGATTACAATTGAGTGCATCACATAATCAGTTCACAGTTCCACATGTCCAAAAGGAGTAGGAAGAAGCAAAGCTTATTAAATCCTACCCCTCCATCTGGTACTTTTACAATCAGTAACTGTTACATTTGTTCACTTCCTGCTTTCCATAATACAGTTTAAGTTTTTTTTTTTTTTTTTTTTAAATAATGCACCTTGTACCGAAGTATGAGGTGATATGACCATACAATGACATAATGGGTACCATAGTAAGTGTCAATATAGTGATATATATAGCACATCATGACTCATCATCCTTGTATTTAGCAAACATCAACTGCTTGTATTGTTTCTTAAATTGGCTCATCGTTGTGCATTGTTTGAGGTCCTTACTCAATCCATTCCATAGTTTGATTCCACATACTGAAAAGCTATGGCTTTTTAACGTAGTCCTAGCATAGAAGTGTTTCAAATGTAGTTCTTCCCTGAAATCATATTTCTCCTCTCTTGTAGAGAAGTATTGGATGACATTTTTAGGTAATTGGTTATTTTTAGCCTTACACATTATTTTAGTTGTTTGAAAATTAACTATATGAGCAAGTTTAAGTATTTGTGATTTTAGAAATAAGGAATTAGTATGTTCTCTGTAGGCTGTGCGATTTGTGAGGTCTAATTTTTCCCGAAATCTGACCAGAACTCAGCTCAGGATGCGAAGTGGGGAGTGAGTCGCTGTTGACGAACTTCACTGCTTATGGGAATGTCATACAAATTCATGTAAAAAAAATCTAAACTATACCTTTAAATGTGACAAACGTGGGAAAAAAAACATATCAGGAGGGGGGGGCAAACAGTTTTTCACACCACTGTATGTGCAAACTGCCTGTCAAAGCGTGTCTCATTCGCATGGATGGGTTAACACCTCTTGGGGTAAGTTGGGAGGAATTCTTAAGTAATTTCCCTAACCTCTGGGATTTTCCTTGTGAATTTCTGTTAATAAAGTAATGTCATCCAGCCAGCAATTCCCTCTCCCACAGTTGTCCATGCCTTCTTTTTTGTAGTTTCTGCCTTTTTCCTGCTCTTTCTGCCACTGTAAGATAATATAGACTTAGCTTTTTTTCTGCAATGAGAGCTTCTTCTCTGGATCTTGTAGGTCCCTTGCAAATAGAGGAATTAATGAAGCTAGGGGTGATGCCTGCTGTTAAGTGTCATCACGCAGGACAAATCGGGACCAAATAATGCTATGCGATGTGGGACCAATGCGTGTCCTGCACACTTTGTACAAAAGACACAAACAATGCAGGACTTTGGTGTAAATAAGTCGTGTGGGAGGGTGGCACAAATTGCATGCCAATTGCGTAAACACTTTATAAACAGTGCATAACTCTTCTTCAACCTTTTCTGCGGCGGTAATATGTGTGCAAGTGTAAAACCCACAGCCTGAAAGAGTCCAATTGTGATGGTTTTAAATGCCCCGAGAATACACTGACCTGAATGAATATTCACAAGCAGCATGTCAATAGATCTCGGCAGCTTCAACGCTCACCTTTCACTCGGCTGCCCGGCTTTTCATGACTTATACTGATATCAAGCGATACCCATATGGGCAGCAGCTCTTCCCCTAATGCTGTGAAATGAACACAGCGGCGTCTCCATATGGCAGACCGCAATTTCAACTAGTCCATGTCATCAGGGTTTGAAAGTGAACACTCATTAGGTTGACAATTTATTCTGCAACTACTGGCCATGAGCATCATTTCATGTTTTTTTTTTTTATTACATTTTTGGAATAGAGATATGATTTAAAAAACAGTGTCAGATAAAAGATATAAAGATAAGAGATGCTTGCAGGGCGCGGGGGTGTTTGGGCTGTCATAATGTGGTGGTTTTCATGGCTTTGCATCAGGCTGAGGACCGTAAACGCAGAGAAAGCTGGCTTTGGGTATTTAATCCCAAATGGGCACAAAGGTTGAGTTAGCTCTAATTGCATGGAAGGGGGTGGTGGTGGTGGATATGGCCACTTGTTTTCATTTATTACACAGTCGTCAAATCGTTGAGGCTCATGTGCAGAGAAATAGATGGAGCACCACAAACGTGACACAGAATTTTTGTCTCATCTTCATACTGTATTTGCTATGATTATTATTTGACTGTTGACACAATTTCTGCTGCATGTACTTCTGGCATCCCAAGCATCATCGTGTATGTACGTAATAAAATGGAGCACCATTATTCCCTTTTACGGTGGAAACAAATTCATAAGATTTAATTGCGTGTGGGTGGTGATGGTGATTAAAATCCTTTTCTGGTCATTGATGATTTTTTTTCCCCAAAGCCTTATATTTTTCTCCAATAATAAATTACAATCCAGTGTTTCTTTTTAAAGCTTCTTGGACATCATCCCATGGTGGTGTACCGTATTTTAACCTTTTCTGTATGTTCAACCTACCATTGCATCTGCAGTAATCCCACTTCCACCGATCGGGATTTCTTTTTCTTTTTTTTTTTTATTTGGGCAAATATATGAAGCATTACAGTGCATTTCGTACATCAATCAAAATATAACTTTCCATTATTTACATTTGTATTCAGCTATCTGATCACACGCCCAAAAGGAGTAGGCTTAAAGCTTATACTAAATGCCTACCCATTTTTGCAAGATATAATCATGTTCATGCCACTGTCTTGTTTTCCCCTGTTAATATTATCATTGTAATATTATTATTGTTATTATCATTATCATTATAATCTTTATTATTATTACCATCATTATAATCATCATTAATATTACAATTTTCATCATTATAGTTAACAATTTTTGGATTATTTAATTTGACAGAGGGCGGCACGGCGGTCTAGTGGTTAGCGCCAGACCTCACAGCTAGGAGACCAGGGTTCAATTCCACCCTCGGCCATCTCTGTGTGGAGTTTGCATGTTCTCCCCGTGCATGCGTGGGTTTTCTCCGGGTACTCCGGTTTCCTCCCACATTCCAAAAACATGCTAGGTTAATTGGCGACTCCAGATTGTCCATAGGTATGAATGTGAGTGTGAATGGTTGTTTGTCTATGTGTGTCTATTTGTGTGTGTCTATTCTTGTGCATTAAAAAGCAAGGTTTTAGGTCTGTGCTCAAACCGATGACCAGCTCCAGCCCCTTCTATGTATGTTTCTATAAGCTGTAACACACTTCATAGTCACCTTTACACAACATCACCCAATATACGTAGTACATATAATCAGAGAAAGTAAGCCATTTAACACATAAACACACGTTGAATTTTAGCTGGAGTACGGCCACAGGAGTAACCGGTGTTATTATAATTTTGATGAGTTCTGCAATAAAACCCTGCAATAAAACCCTGTTGTTCTGGCGACTAAGTCTGGTGCATGTGTTAATAGTGACACCTGCTGGCCAGTGTAGACTACAGCGATCATACAAAGCAGCGATCATTAAGGAATGAATGAATGAATGAATGAAATAAAAAAAAATGTGAGGGTACGATGTTAGAACGGCGAAGTGGCGAGGGACAACTGTACAGTACATTCATTTGTGTGCATCTGCCAGTCTGGGAGGCGCATGTTAACGATGGAGTGCTGCAAGTGGAATGTGTTTGTGACAGCTGCTGAGTCTGACTGACACATGGAGCCGGCTGGTCATTATCTACGCTGAGACTGACACCCACTGAGTGGCACCTTCACTAGCACTCTTCACTCACGCTTTTCTCCTGTAAGCGCTGACCTGATTCACACTCTACTGCAACGACATCGGATGGACACTGGGAATGTGAATCTCGACTGCCGAGACTGATGTGACACTTACACTGATACACATCTTGATTGAATAGGATACATTTAGCATGCTTAACAACTTGATTCCCTGCAGATGTGCTATAATGCAATGTAAGAGGATAATCATATCATACAAAATCACAAGGCACAACTTAATATTGGCTTAAGTCACTTCATTTAAAACTGATATCGACCGATACTTGTACAGTATATGCAGAAACGTTCCCTATAGTGTCAGGTAATCTCACACCCTCACCTTCCACATGGCCGTGGTCTTGATGATAATTTCACTTTTGTTACAGGTAGATTGTGCATTTAGGGCCGCACTGTGGTCGAGTGGTTAGCATGTTGGCCACACAGTCAGGAGATCGGGACCACTTGGTCATCTCTGTGTGGAGTTTGCATGTTCATCCCATGCATGAGTGGGTTTTCTCCGGGTACTCCGGTTTCCTCCCACATTCCAAAAACATGCTAGGTTAATTGGCGACTCCAAATTGTCCATAGGTATGAATGTGAGTGTGAATGGTTGTTTGTCTATATGTGCCCTGTGATTGGCTGGCGACCAGTCCAGGGTGTCTCGCCCAAAGACAGCTGTTATAGGCTCCAGCACACCCCCGCAACCCTAATGAGAATAAGCGGCATAGAAAATAGATTACATGCATTTTGCATTTGAATGTGAAGTTTGGAGCCTCTGTCTTGTTTGTTTAGCCTTTATGCTTATTGTCTTTGTTTAAGCAACCCAATTAATCATTGCTGTGACTATTATGGAAAAACATACCTTCTTTAATATTTAATGTAAATACTAAAGAGGACCTAATGTGCTAATTTCCGGCACTTTGTATCGAGTTGTGAACTCCTATAGAGCAGCTATAGAGAAAGCTTTCTAGATCTTCCAGATTCTGCACCTCTTTCTGCAGTATTTCCATGGACTGCCTGCCTCTGACCGTCTGCTTCTGAACAGTCTGTTTAATTTAGTCCAACCCCAAGCGCTCACGAGGACTTCCGGATATGTAGGTCCGCATCTATACAGTATTTTATACTATAAGTAATAGTTTATTTTTTTGGTAAATTTAGGTAAATTTTGGTAAATTGATAATTTCCCAGTTATCCATCGAGTTAATTTATTATAATGGCAAGTCATTATTGGTACATCACAGCCATCAAGCTTGTGCAGATAGACTTTATGTAATAGTAAGTTGTCATGCGGCTCGATATGTATTTTTGTTGCTTTTGTATTATTCCAAGCTGTGATGAGTGTTCTGATAATAGCTGCTGCTAGCCAGGATGTGATGTGACACTGCAGCTGTTCACTCCTGCAGAGTGTTATCACACGCAGTCACGTTGAGTCAACACTCACTGCCGACGATACCAAAGTGCTTCGCTGGTATCTGTTTTTCCTGCATGCTTTCCTTAATTTCCCCTTCTGTTTCTGCGGATTCCTCCTTCATCGTCTCTCCCGGTCTCTTTCATTCTCTCCTCCTCTATCTTTATGCCACATCTTTGTCTTTGTGCTCACACTTCTCTCTAATCTCCCTCCCCTTTTCAGCCTCCTGCTCGGCATCAACTTAAGCCCTGCTCCTCGACAGGCGCCAGCTCGGTTTATATTCTTCACCATCCAATAGAAAAACGACAACAGGAAATGTGTAGGATTTTTATTGACACAAGAAAATGTGTTATGTAAATGTCAAATGTTGCACAAAGAATAACCAAATTTCTGACCGATAGAAATGTTAAATTTTAACTTATAGTAATCTAACTTTATAGTATTGGCCCAAGCGACCCTGAATATAAAAAGATCCATCCATCCATTTTATATGCCGCTTATCCTCACGAGTGTTGCTGGGGCCTAAAAACAGAACTTTGGAAAAGTTCAGCTTGTCTTTTTGGGCCGCCACAATTATATGTTCGTTAGAGAAAAACTGTAACTAATGTGTAACATTTTGTCGGCAGTGAGGTGTGCTGGGAATGTTTCATTCTGATGACAAATCGACGTTAACTCATCTACTCCTGCATCTGCATGACCTGACTGCCGCAGCAAACAGAGCAAGGACTTTGTATACGGTCCACTTCTGTCAGCCCGGGTTAGCTCATAGTAGTTAAATATAGCATAAGAGTGATCATTCGAGTGTGTGTGTTGATGTTGGTGGTCCCGGGCTGAAGGATGTCAGAGTCGATGAGAAAATATATGGAGAATCCGGTCCCCCTGCAGCCTAATTTGATAACTGAAGTCACAAGCAAAGTCGGCATCACAAGTGCAGCTTGTATCATTAGCAGCGCAATCGTCGCTTGTTTTCCCAAGTGGCACCAACCTATAATTGAGTGAGCGCATAAGCAGCCTGTAATTGACCTATCATAGTCGACCTCAGGTGTGTTATTGACTGTAATTGTGCAGAGATGTGCTCACATGTGTCAGCTCGTGCGCAAATGCCAACGCAGTCTTTTTTTTTTTTTTTTGTTTCCACCGGAGCCAGCCAATGATATTTCTGTGCATATAGTGCAACAGAGTGTAAGTATTTTTTTTTTCACACTAATGGCATCTTTAGCACGGCCGTTTCCATGGAAACCGAGTTGCCACGGAAACACTGCACGTCTCTTTGAATTAGAAACGTCTCCTCCAATCTCCTCACACCGTCCCGCCTGTCCCTTCTTCACTTTTGCCATCTTGACTTGTGCCGCTTTGACAGGCCAGCTGCTGTCAGTCACAACAACTCGTAGAAAAAAGAGTTCCAGAAAAACAGGAAATGCGGTAAAAAAGTGCTGGAAGGGTTTTGAGGGTGGTTTGCGTCCCTGCTTTCCATGAACGCACAAAGTGTAAGCATGAGAGGCTTTGGGGTTTTTCATCATAACCAACATACTGGAACAGGAAGGAGATTCTGAATGACACTCAAAAGATAACGATGACGAGGAGGATGCTGCAAACTGAAGAGCGGGAACATTGAATAAGGTTTCAAGAGGTGTGTATGGGGGGGGGGGGCTACATATACAGGGAGAAGAGACACACACGGTTACTGAAAGTGAGCACGGAGAGGTGATTGATTTTTCTGCTCTGGTATCTGTAACCATGCTGCCACGAGTTAAAAAAAAAATGGATATATATTTATTTGTTGCGTATGCAGCACAGAGGAGGAGATGCAAGCGTGCAAAGAATATCAGAAAAGGCGGGGAAAAAGTACAGGAGTCACCAGAGAATAGAGTTATTCAGGGTGAGCGTACAAATGAGAGCTGGGAAAACGATTACGTTCATCCCCCAGGTGGTGATGAATTCCTGGAAGCACAGGAGGGATGCGCCGCCAGGGAAAGAAGAGGAAAAGGAGGTGGGGTAGCTGGAAGAGGTGACGAGACACAGGCAGAGGAAACAGAGTCCAGACGTGCGGGTGGGTGGGGGCGGGTGGATGAAAGGGTGTCATGATGAGGTTTTGAACCATGTGTCTCAAATTGCACACTACACTTGACTCTAGCCTGCACCTCTAACCTCAGGTGTTTGTTCTAGATCAGGGGTCAGCAACCCGCGGCTCCAGAGCCGCATGTGGCTCTCCAGCCTCTTTGTTGCGGCTCCCTTTGCAATGCTTGAATATTTTTTAGCACCCGTGTGGTGAAAATGCACGTCTTTGTTATGAGTTTACAAAAATCCAACTTTGTGTGAGACCATGAATGCATCCTGACTGAGTTCTGACTGGTGACTGAATGAGCAGACAGGATGCTATCCAGTTCTCTCTGACAGGTTAACATGAAGGGAAATGAGTAATACTTTGAGTTATTTGAGTTATTAATTATTATTAATGAGTTATTTGACGATTCTAAAAAATAAATTAGAGCTCATTTAAAAACAAAAGTTTATCTCCAGTACTAGCAAGAGTACTCCAACTCGTCTTTTTTTTTCCCTCCAATGTTGTTTTAAACATACAACGTTTTGCGGCTCCAGGCTATTTTTCTTTAGTGGGCAAGTGGGTGAAATGGCTCTTTTCATAGTAAAGGTTGCCGACCCCTGTTCTAGATAAATGGGAGCGGGAGGCAAGACAAATGTAGACCATGTCCTCTTGGGATTTCATTGACAGCAGAGATCATTTATTAATTATTCTTCCTGTGATTGAATGTGACCACATACACACTCAATATCTTAGTACAGTGTTCTCTGCATGACTATAGCTCAACTTCGCAATGCTGATGATGACGTTTATGTATTTATTTTTATAATAATGAGAGTAATAATTAGGCCTGTCAAAAATAATGTTTTCATGACACCAACTCCATTATTGAATTAATTGCATTAAACATGTTAACTTAATTAACACCTGTGCATGATGGCAAGTGGAGGCACAGTGTAGTGTCACCAGAGTCACGAAGAGTCTGACGCTCTTTTATTAATAACTTTATTCAGACCTGAACACATCAACAGCAGTGCTCAATTCTAACACCATTTATACACACGTAAAGTTCATTCATTTTCTACCGCTTTTTCCTCACAAGGGTTGCGGGGGTGCTGGAGTCTGTCCCAGCTGTCTTCGGGCGAGAGGCGGGGTACACCCTGGACTGGTCGCCAGCCAGCACATATATACAAACAACCATTCACACTCACATTCATACCTATGGACAATTTGGAGTCACCAATTAGCCTAGCATGTTTTTGGAATGTGGGAGGGAACCGGAGTACCCGGAGAAAACCCACACATGCACGGGGGAGAACATGCAAACTCCACACAGAGATGGCAGAGGGTGGAATTGAACCCTGGTCTCCTAGCTGTGAAATCTGCGCGCTAACCACTAGACCGCCGTGCCGCAACGTAAAGTACAATTTGCTATAAATGTCTCCCAAAACACGTGAAACCACCTTAATTATGTGGTGTCTTTGAAAGCAACCTATTATCATGCACGTGTGGCATCTTTTAGTTTCATTCAAATTTTGTGTTCATTTGGAGGTGTTAATATTACACAAACAGTTCATACTGTATAATTTTGTCTTGTATTTTATCCTTCTGTTAATAAAATACAGTAAAAATGGCCATATTTCTGTCATGGTTAATTATGATAATAGTTAATCAAGAGCAGTTTCAGATAAAGTTATAATTCATTCCTCACGAGGGTCGCCAGCCAATCACAGGGCACATATAGACAAACAACCATTCACACTCACATTCATACCTATGGACAATATGGAGTCACCAATTAACCTAGCATGTTTTTGGAATGTGGGAGGAAACCGGAGTACCCGGAGAAAACCCACGCATGCACGTGGAGAACATTCAAACTCCACACAGAGATGACCGAGGGTGGAATTGAACCCTAGTCTCGTAGCTACGTGCTAACCACTCGCCCACCGTGCCGCCTGAAATATAATATAATAAAAAAATATATATATACGTAAATATATGGACGGGGAGAACATGCAAATTCCACACAGAGATGGCCAAGGGTGGAATTGAACTCAGGTCTCCTAGCTGTGAAGCCTGCGCTAACCACTCTCCACCGTGAAGCCCCTAAAGTTAAAATACTCTTTTTACAATTATTTTAATCAGATTTTAAATGTATGTAAAATAATTTAAAACAGGCTTTTTTGGCCATTTTGAAAAGTAGGTTTTAGCTGCCTTTGGGATGTCTCTGTGGCACTCAGGTCCTGTGGGAGGGTGTCCCAGAGTCGTGGGGCAGTTAGGGCCCTGTCTCCCATGGCACGGACCCCGGTCCTGGGGGGTTGGCTGCCGTTGGGGCAGTGACATCTTGGGGCAGTGTGACGTTAATACCAATGCACTTGTGGACATAGCCTTTGTCTCCCCTCCTTGTACTGCGGCAAGGTAAGGCTGCTGGAGGACTTGCAGTACATGCAGGACTTGTATGACTCCTTCATTTTTGCATATTTTTGTAGAATCAAAGTGCCTCGAGCATCAGTTTGAAACAGGCGGAGAAATGTGGAGATCACACAATCCTCCTAATTTAAGCTGATTTCATGGTTGGGAACTACCATCCTTTTTATGGTAATGTTGATGCTTAGAAAATTGCAAAATATTAACAGCTGCAAAGGACTTACAGAAATCCTTCATTTATGGTAAAACCTTTTCACACTGCACCAGTTGGCCGTTACAGCGCCACCTGTTGCTTTGGCATCCCTTTGGCAGCCTGCAAATGCAATTTCAATGCTCATTAGTGAAATGTCCCCTCCGGTCAAAGTATCGTTAGTGTTTTGTGAGTGTGCTGGGCTTGATTTCACATGTGACTAACTGTTATCCAAACTGTTGACAGGGGTAGTTTAGATGTGTTTAAACAGAGGCGGGCCATTTACTGTAGAGAGGCACAGACATCTCAGACTGTGTGTCAACCTCACCTTCAATGGTGAGAGCAAAGCAGAAAATTTCATATGTGAGTATTTTTTTCCCCTTCGCTGCAGATATTTTGTCTCCATAGAACAGTAGGATGAGTCATTTGCATCTTTATGAGAAGAGCAGCATGCTACCAGTTGTGCCAGGTGTGTGCAGGTAACATTTTGTATAGCCACCGAATGATGAGTTATGAAGCCCAATTAAAATACTTAAAGTTCACTTGACTCCATTCTTACCCTGAGGCAATTATCTCTGTTTGAGCTCACCTCTTTTTACAAGCTGAGGCAAGACGCAGACATTTAACAATTTAACATTTTCTCTTTGTTATAACTGTTTTTTTTTTTGTTAACGCACACCAGTTGCTTAACCGGGATCACATGTGTCAGAGCTAATTGGTTGTGTGCTTGTTTCGATTGCCGCTGATCTGGTCCAATCAGTTTACAGAGCTCCCATGTGTCAGTGATTAATTACCTGCATTCGCACCAGCGCAACAAGCGCAATCAACTCCTCATGCACGCTGAAAAATAATACAGTGCAATGATTTCCATTGAATATTTTTAAGCAATGCCATCATCTTCTAAATTGAGTTAGTACAATTATCTTTTTCTGTTCCGTCAAGAGGAATTTTAACTTGCATATTAATATTAATGAATTGAAAAATGATTTTTTGTAAGTAATATGCACTTACAGGGCACAACTATTGCCATTGATTATATTTCAGCTATATGTGTACTGAGTATGGGTGTATGTGATCTGCAAGACTTTCAAACAGACTTGAGTTTTATTATCAACTCTTCCACAATTTTTTTTTTATTTGTATATATTTTTTAAAAATTTGATATTGTGTATCTACAATGTGCCATTCACAGGCCCATTAAAAATGTGGTCCACAAATGGCCCACGGACCATAATTTGGAGATATCCGGTTTACAAGTTTCACAGGGAGGGCGGGTGTTAACAAATGAGTGTGTCCATATTTGTGTTTTGTAACACTATCACTAAATGACCACCGCTTTAGACATAGGCTGGATGCAGGCTTCCACAGTGGTGCACACACGCCGGGAGTGATGAAAGTCCTATAGCTCAGTTGTCAAAATATATATATATATATATATATATATATATATATATATATATTTTTTTTTTTTTTTTTTTTATTGGTACTATGCTAAACTGGCTGGACATATGTAATACTACAGTTTAAAGACCAGCATTAGCTTTCTCATATAGTACAGAATGTACTCAGGGTCAGATATAACTACTTACAGTACCTCTAGTTTATTTGAATGCGTAAGATAAACTCATTATATGATGCAAACTGCATGTACGTTGAAAAATGATAATAATCTATATGCTGCCTTTGTTGTTACAGTGTGAAGAAGCTTTCCTGTAAATGGCAGGATCAAATTGACTCCTCCACATGGCTTAGCCCTTTTTTTCCGCAAAATGTTCATGAACTTTTACTTCCTAGTAATTCTAGTACCTGGAAGTAATGGAAACTGGAAAAAAATATGTGTCAAGCAGGAAGATATGTTACATTTCTGGCTCAGAAAAAATTCTTCCTAAATTCAACCCGGATCCTCAATTCCATGTTCTCGGTCTGTGAGCAGCATTTTTGTCATGCTTCTACCCAAGTTGGTTCCTCCGTA
Organism: Doryrhamphus excisus; assembly: GCF_030265055.1. Lineage (NCBI taxonomy): Eukaryota > Metazoa > Chordata > Actinopteri > Syngnathiformes > Syngnathidae > Doryrhamphus > Doryrhamphus excisus. Next base: position 7,354,375 of record NC_080466.1, on the reverse strand, counting down.
TTTTGTGAGAGGTAGAAGTGTCTGTCCGAGGCCCTCTTTCTCCTCAAAAGCTGCACAGAAACACAAGGCAAAAAATACACCGGTGGAGTGTTAGTTGGTATTACTTATTCTTGACCGACAATACTGTTGTTTGGTTGTTTGATTTCTGTTTGTATCATTCTAAAACAACAGGTTGATTGTTGTTGTTTGAGACACTAAAAGAGAATTGTACTACGAGCTCAGCATGTCATTTCTTAAAAGCAAGGCTTGCTGGCTTCATAAATGGCTTAACACTTAGCTAGAGCAGCATAAATGCAGTAGCAGTCATCCGATCAATTATGTTCAACACTACCAGAGTTTTGTGGAACTTAAAAATCAGGTTCCTTTAGAATGCTTAGGAACATCATTCTGGTTTTTGCAATGAAGAAGGGTCCTCAGCAGGCTTGAGTGGTTTGTTGCTTTAATTCCTTGAGGAGGGTCATCCATTTTTTATTGCTTACTGCATCTTGTTATAGCATCCTATAGCACATCAAGGTGTTTCTGGGCTCGTTGCCATATTGGAGAACTGCCATGCCGGATCAGTTTCCCAAGGGATGGGGATCAGCCTCTGCTTCACAGTGTCACAGTACATGTTGGAATTCAGTCCCCTCAATGAACCGCAGCTTCCCAAAGATGGCACCACTCATGCATCCACAGACCATAATGCTACCACCGTGGTGTTGCCAGCTATTTTGACAATCATGGCTGAATCATGTTTCATAAGAGATGTTCAACTTCTTGAGCTACTTGTGGGAAGAAAGTGGTGATATGAGATATTATAAGACATGACGGGTGCAAACTAAAAATGTCCCTCCTTTCAATAATCTTTTGTAAAGGTGAAAATACTGGATATGTTCTGCATATGTTAAATACAATATTTGGCGTCTCTACTCGGATGTCCTTGAATAGGCCATTGTGAGTCGTGTCCAAACCAGTTAATTGCTTCCCTTTCCTGGTGCAGACAATGGCACTAGAAGTAGAGTGATAACATGAATCCCTAAGAGGTTGATACCCTTACACAACAAAGAGTATGCTCTCGAGTAATCAACATTCAGTTGATTATAGATCAGTAGCTTCTGGTACCCTGAACTGAACACCTCATTGTGTATTTTGGAGAGACAAATGGGAATAGTTTAATGCAACTTTGAGGGAAGTTTGATCTTGTTAGTATTAAAGGTAAGGCCCATTCAACAAAGGCATGACATAAAATATTACACAAAAGTTAGATCCCCCCTCTCCCACACATATGATTGATAATGGCGGTGTGAATCATTTACAATGTAGAGTATGTTTGCCCGAGTGCAACCAGGATGGCCTCTGTTTTCTAATTTCCAAATCTCACTTTTCACTGTGGTCTCCTGTGTCTTTAAAACTGGGTTAGATTTGCAAAGCTCTTCATGTGTGATAGTAAATTATTGATACATATCATTTTTAACGAAAAATTTTGCTGCTTTAGCCTTTGCAAAAATATATATTTGCTTGTTAATTGATTAAATAAATGACAGGCAAAATCATTTAGTTGCAGGGATGGGAAATAGATTCTTTGGTTGACTATGAAGAAAATGAAGCAGATCAATTATTTTTATTTTGTTTTTCAAACAATTCCTTTAAAACCCATCTCATTCACCCAAAGTTGGAAACGATTTATACATACTTGGTAATACAGGTCAGATTTATTTTAAAAAAACATTGTTTACACCTCTTTATGTTTCACATAATGTTTTTTCATCAAGCGTTGAGACTTCACACATTGTTTGGTAGTTATTGAACGCACCTTGCTGTGAGATGATGAAGTGAAACTTTACAGTGAAAATAACAATCTGGCCTCAAAAACGTGTTGGGACATGAATATCTGTTAATACATAGTCGTAAGTGGTTACTAAGATTATGTTGTATAAATTACATGTGTATTTTTGCCATTCGCTGGTTGGTGTAGAAAGCAACTCCAATGAGAGCTGGAATTTGCTGTCATTCAATGTCTCATTTTTCTTGCTTTACGTACTTAATTTCAAGTTTTTCTTTTCTCGATAATAAAACAGCTGAGACTGAGCTCAAGTATCAACAGCTGGTTACGAAAATGCTAATAATAAAAACTATTAGTGTGGAGGTGTTAATAATAATAACCTCTGAATGTAAAACACTACTGTATTTCCTCTTGATGACTGATGTATACTTTTTTTTTCTTTGGGCTTTTCCCGTAAAGAGAATCCATCTACTCATGTCCTCATTTACTACATCCATAAACCTCCTCTTTGGTCTTCCTCTACGCCTCTATTCCTCTAAACGCAGCATCCTTCTACCACTATATTCACTATCCTCCTCTGGAAATGTCCCAAACATCTCAGTCTGGCCTCTCTGACTTTATCTCCAAGGTATCTAACATGTAATGTCCCTCTGATGTACTCGTTCCTGATCCTATCCATCCTGGTCACTCCCAATGAGGACCTCAGTATACTCATCTTTGCTGCCTCCAGTTCTGCTTTCTGTCTTTTCCTCAGTGGTACTGTGTCTAGACTAAACAACATGGCTGGTCTCACCACAGTTTGATGACTGATGTGTACAAAAGCGGTAAATACATTAGTTGCTATGTTAAAAAAAAAAAAAGAGAAAATTATTCAGGCTGCACTAATGAACGACCAAACAAAGAACATCGGCTTCAAGAGCGCTGAAGCATGAAAAATCTTTACCTAAATGAAATGAAATATTGATGTTCACGCACGCTAACAAACAAATACCTGTTTAGTTTTCATGTCATGCTTAAATCCAGCCACATACACAGAAGGTTGAATTCTACTTCATCCCTTCTAAAATTATTACATTTCCTCGACAGAAATTCTTCACTCTCCTTCAATCAGGAACATTATGGGATGTTTAAAATGGGCTAAATGAAGCTGCGAGAGCGTCTTTTGAAACAGGGTCATTGATAATGAAACAGCTGAATATGAGCTTAATTAACACAGTATGCGTGTGTGTTTGATTAGAAAGACGGCGCTGGGTTCACGCTGGGGAAGATTGACAGCGGCTGCGGCGTTCCGACTGCGAGGAGGGTAGATAGAGGGAAGAAGATGAAAGGAGGAAAAAGACGAGTGTGATGAAGTGGAAAAGCTGATTGTTGACGTGCACCGTGTTTCGTGTGCGTGTGCGAGTTCTTAGCTTTTGCCTGCTCTCTCTCTCACTCTCTCAAGCAAGACTTCTCTATCTCGTCCTGTGTCTTGCCAATCCCCCCCTCCACCGGGGCTTCTTGAACATGGGACTTATACGTTGCTTTACCCTTGCAAATCTAATTGGAGACAACCTCTTATTGGCATGACATAGAGATGAGTTACCAAATCCTTTCAGGCCCTCATCACTCTACAGTGACACAGTAGCTTGCCTGTAGCAGGACCATCCATGACAGTTTACACTGTTTCTATGGCTCCTCTGTGGTGCATTCAAGAGAACTGGGGAGTAGAACTTATGAGGTCTGACCTTACATTGTTCCAGTGGGAAGTAAATGGACAGAAAAAACATGGCTGGCTATGGTGGTAAACTTGATTGTAAGACAGCAAGATTTGTCAGCAAAATTAAGGCATTTATTATGACACTTTTGTGACAGTTAAGAATGTTAAAGGGGACCTATTATGCTTTTTCCACTTTTCTGACCAATAAATGTAGTTAGAATATTGTATTCTCGTGTTAAACAATGCCAAAGTTTTAGATAATGAGGTTGAGTGAGCCCTAAAAGAAGTTTGGGATGGCTCAAAACGCTCGGTTTGAAAAGGCGTGGTAAAACTGCCCCTTTGTGGTGTCACAAAGGGGTGGACTTCCTTATATGGTTCTGCAAAATCTACAAGGTTTTCTGTGCAGGTGATTGTGTGTAGCTACTCTATAGGAGTCCACAACTGTAGAAATCCTCCCCCTGAGGACTCTAAGTGGGTTTCGAATAGAGGATAAGGGAATCTTAAAGAACCAAATTATAGAATGAGAACCATATTATTTATTCCTGACAACAATACCTAATACAGACGTCCGAGCTTATCTGTAGTCCCTGTATACCTACAAATAAGCGGGTCTTATTACAGCGCAACTGCAAAAAAGCACGCTTCCTTTCCCTGCCCGGTCTTTTATACACTCGAGGCTGGAGTCCTGATGCTGGAGTCCTGGACCAATCAGCTTTCGCCACTGCCCTTGCTTGAACCGCTTTCATGGTGTTTCTCCTTTTGTTTGTTCGCTGTGGCATCAAGGCATCTGGAACATTCTGCTTTTCCTTTGTTGCAAAGCAAGCTGTCGTACTCGATGTTTCCACCTTAACTGTCAGTTGTCATGTTCGTCCTTTTTTTGTGTGGGTGCGTGTATAAGTATCTTTTGTCTGTATTTGTGAGACTATGTGTTTGTTTTAGCTTATACCTTTAGCTAGCACAATTGAGCAAATACCTTCACAACTCAATACAAAGGTTTGAAAAATATTAAATTAATAGGTCCCCTTTAAAGCAACATCCATGTCATGTGTGTTTTTTTTTAATTTACTTTCTTCTCTCTCAGTCACAAGAAACCTGTCTTAAAAAATATGGAATGTTCATATCTCTGTAAGGGTGTATTCTTATCAGCGGCAAATCAACATGGGATCAAATATTTATTTGCCCCACTGAAAGTGACAGTGGTTGTTTACAAATAGGAAACCTGTTTACTGGAATCTGGACTACATCATACAGCATCCCTGATGCTTGGCTTGTTTTCTTGATATCCGACACACAGAGAACTGTAGAGGCACAGGAATGGGAATTTTGTCTTGTATTTAACCAAATGTTTCTGTGGGTTCATGACATTGTGGGAAGTCACCCTGGACACTACGGTTTCTGTCTCTGACCTAAACATGGCACCACGCAGCATCTACACAACGTTTCACCAACGCCTCCCAAGTGGCTGGTGGGCTTCGTAACGGCTGCATATTCAGCCCGTCAAACTATTCCGGGTGTAGCTGAAACTTAAAAGCCACGTTTGATGTCACTTGTTGAGACTCGGGAATGAAACGGTAGTGAGATGCAAGGGAATTTTTATCAGGAAGAAAGACCTGAACTGACAGAACTTTAATTGGTCACAATCTTTTTCATGGAAACATATACTTGAAAGTACATCAGTAGTACCACCCTCATGCTGACTTGTAATCTTTTTTTTTTTTATTAAATCAGACTGAGGCCACTTGTACTAAACAAATAAAAGACATATTTAACATAACACTTTAAGAGTGGAAATACTTTAGCCCTTTCTCCTTTCGTTTTCAATGAGAAGCCACACCAAAAGTCAAATCATGGTGCTGGAAATAACTGATATGAAAATTCTTTTTTTATGTACACGGGCCAGACATGTCCAGACAGTTTTCTATTTCTTTCATTTCTTATACAATAACCTTGTCAACCATGACTCTGCTACACTCAGCCAGTGAGAGATTTTAGAGCACAGCAGGCTCAAAACTCCCAACATTACAATAATCCTGTCTGGATGAGACAACGAAGGAGTGCATTAAAAGGCGTGGATGGAACAGATCGCTATCACTGTCCTGGTCTTTGATGTGCTGATGAAAAGGAAAAGCCAGATCAAGTGCAGTTGTAAATCTAATGCTAATAACTAGCTGCACACTGCACTTTTCTTTCTGTTTTGGGTGACAATGCTGACATAGTTTCTGCCTTTTAACACGACATACATCTATTTAACACCACACTGCTTGTCAAAACAAATATAAAGCAACAATAGGTAAAAATTGGACATTTAAAAATAACAATGGCAAGTGTGTTTTTACCATGGTAACCGTACATCACCTACATTTGAGGTCTGCAATGTTGATGGGCCAGTTAGGATACCGCCGCTCATGTTGTGTCAGCACTGGAATTAACCAGTTAATTAATTAGTAAATAATTTGGTACAAGATTTCAGTGTCTTGCAAGTTTCAAGTAAGACTTGGAACTTTAATTTGATACCTCATTCATTTCTCGACCCCATATATTAAAGAAGTTAAAGCAGATTTTATACCGGAAAGTAGAGCCATTGTGTAAGGAATCCTACTTTGGGGAAATTAACTTATCACGGTCGGGTCTGGAACTAATTAACTACAAGAAAGGAGGGATTACTTACAATAGTATGTTCAGAAACCCAAATAAACACCTGAAACACACTCGTATGAGGTTTCCCACCATCAATCCATCTTCCCAAAGCATTACTTCACAAAACGTATAAGCCCAATTTACTGCAACTTTAGGTATGGAACAAAGTTCTAAGTTGTCGCTTCTCCATCTGTTATTCTCGTATTACAGGTTTTGCACACAGCAATTTGTTTTTATGTTTTTTGTTTTGTTTTTATGACCTCGTAATTTGCCAATACAAATGAGTTTGCCCTCATTATCATATTAATCACTGCCACTCTCCAGCAATTGGACGTTAAAGAATGCATTCAATGAGGCAAATTCTGGCTGAGTGGTTACCATGTTGGCCACACAATAAGGAGATGGGGAAGACCACGGTTTGATTCTCTGTTCGGGCATCTTTGTGTGGAGTTTGCATGTTCTCCCTGTGTGTGCGTGGGATTTCTCCGGGTACTCCAGCTTCCTACCATATTCCATGTTAGGTTCATTGCTGATTCTAAATTGTCCATAGGTATGAATGTGAGTGTGAATGGTTGTTTGTCTATATAGTATGTGTCCTGTGATTGGCTGGCCACCAGCCCAGGGTGTACCAGGGTTCCAGCATTTACCTGTGACCCTAATGAGGATAAACTGGATAGAGACTGGATGGTTTCAGACCTGACCGTGATAAGTAAATTTTCATAAAAAAGGAATCCTTCTTTATTGTAGTGCAAGTCAAATTCATAGTTATGGCATAGAAAACCTGCTTACACTCTTCTGAATACATTTGTTTGATTATTGGAGCCCTGAAATAACACCCATATAGCAACAGGATAGCAACTAAGTAAGTAAGCAGTTGTGAGGAACTGCAAAGCCACGGTATAAGAGGAAAAAAGGTGCGTGCGACATCATTCAGGCTCAACATGTCACAGAGAGAAAATACATAAAGGTCAACTGTGACAAGACTGTTGCTCCCCGCAGGACAATTGCAGAAAGCTAAATCACAATGAGGAATAGACTTATGAAGGAACTGCTGTGGTGTGCTTGAAAGTCAGTTAACATGCAGTGGCAGACATGAAGTCATGTACCGAGTTGGTTCGCAATGGCTTGGTATGACAATCAAGGGACCATTGTCACTGACGGCAGGTAAACGTGGTCCTGCAGGTTTACTGTTACTGCATCAAACAGATCGGTGTGTGGATGCAAAACAACTTTCTCCAGCTAAACTCAGACAAAACAAAAGTCATTGTCTGTGGCCCAAAGAAATAAAGAGAAAGTGTTATTAGCCACCTGGAGACTCTTTCTCTAAAACCTCATCATGACGTTAGAAATCTAGAGAAAATAATGGACTCAGATCTGAACTTTAACAGCCACATTAAATCAATAACATCAGCAGCGTTTCACCACCTTAAAATACAGGGAATAGTATCTAAGCCAGATTTAGAGAGACTAATGCAGGCCTTTCTCCGGCAGGGTAGACTACTGTAACGGCCTTCTCACCGGGCTCTCTAAAAATGAGCTGTAAAAAAAGCTGCAGTGCATCCAGAATGCTACTGCTCAAGTCCTGACTAAAACCAGAAAATATGACCATATTAGTTTCCGTACGCAGGTCACTTGTTCCTGCAATTTCCTTTTAGCTTGTGGTTCACCTCTCTCTTCACCATCTATCTTAAGATCTCACAGTTCATGCATGACAAGATCGTGAAGGTACTTGATCTGAAATCGAACACCTTAGAGTTTAATATTAACATTGGACGTGGTTCTTATCATTATCTTTATGGTTTGTTCAGCGGCCTAGACAAGTTATTGATGCTATTTGCACATATTTGGTTCTAAGTATCTTAATAAAAGTAAAAGTATTGTCATCGAGAATTTTTAGGAACCAGAATCAAAATGAGTTCAAATTCAAACGATGCCCAATCAAACCTCAAAGTGTAAAATATTTCTCAGTCAGAATACAGCAGCTTGAACCCTCCAGAAATTAGTAGGTGGGAAAAAATGGATCTGTGAATCATAATCATGTGGAATATTGTTTAAAGAGCTAGGGAAGGATTGGGCATACAATTAGTTATATGGGTCATCCAAAGCTAGTAGAGGTTGCCTTTCCTGCTGAGGTGTTCCAGTTGGTAGGTGGCTTCTGAACAGAGCCAGGATGCTTTAGTGGGACTCCGCCTTAGTGTCCTCCTGGTGGAACTGGAAGAAGTGGCTGGGGACAGAGACTTTTAAAGCTCCCTGCTTGAAATAAATCGAGACAAGCAGTAAAAAATGGATTTCCTGATGAGTACAATTGTTGTGATTGTAGGGACAGTAATGATCTTTTTCCTGACAAATATACTGTTTACCCTGCGGCTACGGTTAAACATTTAGTATGCCAAACAATCACCAAAGTCTTGGAAGAAGTGATTAGCTTTGATCAGGGGTCTCAAACTCAATTTACTTGTGGGCCACTGGAGCTAGGGTCCGGGCGAGGCTGGGCCGCATCAGGTTTTCCAAAAAAAAAAAAAAAAAAAGCATTTATTAAAAACAGAAAAATGAATAAACTTTGCTTTGGTTCCCATTTTCTACAAGAAAAGTTCTGATAAAACATTCCACTGTTCTCAAATATCTTAATTTTTATTTTTCTACACAAAATAAGATGAAAAATAAATAAACAAATCAAGAATAAAGAAAATCAACCAATCAGTAATAAATAAATAAATATAATAATAATAATAAAACACCAAATAATAAAAACTTAGGAAACCACATATAGTTGGTGGGTAGACAAATTATTTTTTTCAGATTAAAATGAACAAAGCATTATTAGAGCCCTGTAGACATGACAAAACACGACTATAGTCACATTTATACTCTTTTTATTTACAACATATTGTGCAACTGCAGGGTCTTGAGACACATGCTAACTCGCAAACTAGAGAGCTAGCGACCTAAACGGTAGCCTTCAAGTTATTTCCTTTAAACTTAAATTGCCAAAAACTTACCACTTCCACACGGATAGGGAGGATAACTATTAACAGTTATTTAACCTTTAACATGAACATTAATCAAACGTAATCATTTTTTCTGGGTACATGATACCATACAGCATCCATATCAAACTTGCGTGGGCCGCATTAACATTAAACTTTCATATCAAGGCGGGGGACTCAAACTAGTGTCCTGCGGGCCACGCGTGTTTGAGACCCCTGGCTTTTTTATAAAGGTCTTGTTTCTCGCCTCGCGGTACGCACCTCCAACCAAGCATAATTCCAATCGCCAGGGTAGTTTTTGAGCGTTGCGCTGCCCTCTTAAAGGATTTATTAACAAAACTCAAAAACTGATGAGGAAAAGTAAGCGTACAATAGATGTAAATCATGCCTCAATCTTTTCATACAGCCCCCCTACTACCTTTATTTCCACACTGCCAATCCTTTCACCCTAACTTGACACTGCAATGTTGGTGCCTCATTACCGTGAAAAGTAGGTAGCAGCATATCTGTCCCTGTGGGTGAAAAGAAAACGAAGGGGGTGTAGGGAGTGGGGCGTATGGGGAGTATGGGAGTGTGATGTGATGTATTGTGCCTGATGAGCACTCACTCTTCTGTATGATTCATAAGTATGACCGATTGTCCATGTGGATGCATACGTGTTATTCACACACGTGCATGCATGATTATGACCTTTTTATTCCTCATTTATGCAGTGGTGCATGTAAGTCCAGGTTAATGCTCACAGTTACAATTAAATGACGATTTGATGAAATTAAATGCTTTGAAAACTTGCTACAATACATGTAATGCAGTGGAACCTTGGTTAGCATCATCAATGTGGTGCTTGAACCGAAATGTACTCTGTAACCACATCAATTTTTCCCATAAGAACTAATGTAAATACAATTCATACATTTGGTTTGGGAAAGTTTACAATTATAGTTTTACATGCAGTAAACATTTCAAAGTATATATAAATTATACTTTGCAGATTGTAGTTTTTTTATGCTTTATTTTAAAAATTAGATAAATGCAATCTCATAAAAGGCTGCACGGTGAACGAGTGGTTAGGAGACCTGGGTTCATCTCTGTGTGGAGTTTACATGTTTGCATGCATGGGTTTTTTTTTCCGGGTACTCCGGTTTCCTCCCACATTCAAAAAAAAACATGCTAGGTTAATTGACGACTCCAAATTGTCCATAGGTATGAATGTGAGTGTGAATGGTTGTTTGTCTATAGGTGCCCTGTGATTGGCTGGTGACCAGTCCAGGGTGTACCCCGCCTCTCGCCCGAAGACAGCTGGGATAGGCTCCAGCACCCCCGCGAACCTCGTGAGGAAAAAGCGGTAGAAAATGAATGAATGAATGAATGCAGTAAACATTTCAAAGTATATATAAATTGTACTTTGCAGATTGTAGTTCTTTTCATGCTTTATTTAAAAAATTAGATAAATGCGATCTCATAAAAGGCTGCACGGTGAACGAGTGGTTAGGAGACTTGGGTTTGATTCCCGCTCGGGCATCTCTGTGTGGAGTTTACATGTTTGCATGCATGGGTTTTTTTCCGGGTACTCAGTTTTTCTCCCACATTCCAAAAACATGCTAGGTTAATTGGTGACTCCAAATTGTCCATAGGTATGAATGTGAGTGTGAATGGTTGTTTGTCTATATATGCTCTGTAATTGGCTGGTGACCAGTCCAGGGTGTACCCCGAAAATGGATGGATGGTATCTAATAAATAGTCAACACATGCACCATTCAATCTATCTTTAGCTGACTAAGAAGACTGACTAAGGCGAGATAAAGTACGTTAAAACACTAGCATCTTCATTGAAATATTGAACCAAGACATCAGCTTTAAAGGGCAGACCTTCGCCTACAATCATCAGTGTCTGCAATCAGCATTGAACCCTCTGACAAGAATGAAGCAATCGATGATTGAATGGCTCTAATTGTGAAGACAAACACAAGTTAACAGTTGTATGACAGAGTACATAAGCAGGGGTGTTGCTCAAAGACGTGAGACTGATCATGAAAAGTTGATTAGAACTGATTAATAATGGCTACGTTGCCCAAGTGGAGTGTTCCAGGAAGGTAGCAGTTGTTGAATTGCTGCATTAATCATATCATTTGTCCTCTACTGCTCTATGTGCGAGTACAGCGCATGCTGTGTGTGTCCGTCACTGTGAATATGCACAATATAACTTCACTTGCACACTCCAGAATGAAGCAGTGCTCAAACCTTGGGTGTGTACGACAGCAAAAACAGCAGTCAGTGTTGTTGCTCCAGTCATCACCCTCTGTCACACAGAGGACCCCTGACATGATGCCGCTCTCATTACAGCCCCTGTGCCATGTCGCCTCCAGTCACTTACACCTCATGAATAATCCATCTCGACTGCCGGGTCCTGATGAGCCCGCTTGGCGCTTATGACATGGCTGGCTGACCCTGCCTTGATTCAAAGCACCAGACGGTTCCTCCTTCTTTTTTCTCTCAGTCTTTTCTTGGCAAAAACCCCTCGGAGATGCCCCTTGTCATACTTGTAGACAACGTGCTGACAATGTGTAGTAATCTGACCTTCGAATATCACTTTCAAAAAGATATAGATGGTCACGGCTTCCTTTTATGGACAATAATTGTCTTTGTCATTGACCTGGCAACTCCAGATCTCATACTTTAGTGATCTGTTATATTGGTGGATCAGACACTTCTGTTCATGGCTTTATGTTTTTCTTTATTTACCAGTGTGGCTTAAAATGAAATTCCGTATCGATAGAAGATCACAAGGTGCTTTTGCTGTTAACACCATTCCGTATAAAGATCTGAATGATGTTATTACACTGTGGTAAATTGGAATTAGAAGAACCTACTTTAATAAGCTACTACTTCCTGCATTTATGTCTGTTTAGGCAAACCACACTTTAAAACACATTTGGGAGACACAGAATGTTTGCAGTTCTCTAAAGAAAAAATGCACTTTTTTGGCAATTTTGCCCATTATCCACAATCTTTATTGGAAACATGAACACATTTCCCCACCCTCGGCCATCTCTGTGTGGAGTTTGCATGTTCTCCCCGTGCATGCGTGGGTTTTCTCCGGGTACTCCGGTTTCCTCCCACATTCCAAAAACATGCTAGGTTAATTGGTGACTCCAGGTTGTCCATAGGTATGAATGTGAGTGTGAATGGTTGTTTGTCTATATGTGCCCTGTGATTGGCTGGCGACCAGTCCAGGGTGTACCCCGCCTCTCGCCCAAAGACAGCTGGGATAGGCTCCAGCACCCCCGCGACCCTCGTGAGGAAAAGCGGTAGAAAATGAATGAATGAATGAACACATTTCTTTCTTTTTTCTGTGTATTGTAACAAAAGAAACATTAAAACATTACTGAAACTTCTTTCCTAGGCATATATATTTCACATACTAGCCCAGAAGCTTCTGTCAACAACAGCAGCATAGAAACAGCAACAAGACTAACAATGTCCGCTCTCATTGCGATTGCTGTGTCTTCCAACTCAAGACTTGAACTCCACTCCTCATGTAAAAAAAAAATGCTGACAGCAAATGAAAAAGAAGCAAAGAACCAGCATCCACTCTTCCGTCTATTCTGTTGTGTTACTCTGCCAGATAAATATATATATATTTTTTGTGTTAGCTGCTAGAATAACTATCGCTCAAGCTTGGTTAATATATCAGTCACTGTTGTTGTTTTTACAATTACAAAATAGGTACCTGAATTACCTACTAACTCCTTTTCCCTCAGTAGAATGCACAGAAAAGGAAAATAAATAGAATTCATGCTTCACATGAGGATTGTGAACGATGGGCAATTTTCAAACTTCAAAATCAAATCAAATCAACTTTATTTGTATAGCACTTTTCCTGCAAAGACATGCAACACAAAGTGCTTTACAGAATTAAAACAATTGCCACAATTAAAAGGAAAAAGCAAAAAAACAAAAGAAAGCCCCTCCTTCCCACCCTCCATACTAGACACACACACACACACACAATCACACACAGTAGGGAGACATGGCAAAACGTGCAAATTTAGCTCACGATACGAGACTTAAGAGATGTTTTGTGTTCTTTACACACTAGACTTTATAGACTAGTTATGTAGCAGCAATCTGAAAAACAACAAAATAAATCCTAATTTCTAAAAATAATCCCAAAGCAACACTGATTATGTGGTGCAAGCATAGCATCTAGCATCTAGTAGCATATCACGCACGATTGTGAATAAAGAAGCTTATGCCATCACTGGATTCTACGTCTGGAAAACTTCCAATGCCAATATAAAACGATCCCGATATTGGCAGCAGTTCTCCAAAGAAGTTTAGAGTAATACAAACAGCGACGTTAGTATCACACTGATTCTTTTGTGGTTCCATTGCAGCTCAATAGTGACATTAAAACAGGAGCTCAGAACATTAAGTTAGTTTTCACTTCAGTTTATCAGCGGTAGAAATTGGAACATGTGTTCCTGAAGTGTACTGTACACTCGCTATGCTTGTGTCATAATTATCCGTCTCATCCCGCTCGCGCGATTTGACTTTGTTGGCTAATTGGCTCCCTATCTCTTGTTTCCAGGACGACAACTCCATGTTTTTCCAATTTGGTCCGTCCATCGAGCAGCAGGCCTCCGTCATGTTGAACATCATGGAGGAGTATGACTGGTACATTTTCTCAATTGTCACCACATACTACCCGGGCTACCAGGACTTTGTCAACAAGGTAAATAAACAGTGCATGCCTTCTTGAGGTAAAGGTTGCTGGTGCATGTGTCACATGTATGCTGTGTTATGAGACACAAACACAGTCGGTGGATGTGCCACCTGTCTGCTTCATTATCACCGCAGTGAATATGCTGCCTTTGTAAATAAAATCACTTCAGGAAGAAGGTGAGGTCAGTGAAGAATATTATCTAATAGACTGAACATTCTCTTAGAAACATTTTCAACGGAGAGATTCACTTTTACACATTAGGTGTTATTATCTGTCACTTTGGAACACATTACAGGAAGGCTTTCACTTCATGTGTTTCTGTTCATCATTTCAGTTCATCTGCTGATGTGTGCCGCATAATTCCTTTTCATGATTTTTCTTTTCCACTTTATAAAATTTCTCACTTGATGGGTAAATGATGAATTGGTCCCTACAAAGCCAGGCAAAGTGGAGAACCTGCTTGTGTAGGTTCAAACTGTAATTTCAAGCTTTGAAAAAAAGATAAGGTTGGCAGACTCGAATGTAAAAGGGATGCGTGTTCCATTTTCTGATTGCTTTAATAGAAAAAGCAGCCCGGGTGAATTATTTTTTTTTTTTTTGCCAATGCAGCCGCTCACTGAGGTTTCATGGTCCTTATCTCCCAGACCCCGGCAGAGACTCTTTAAACGTGGATGCTGTGAGATTATGAGTAACACGGAACACCATGCATGCATTTGATACTTGCTACACTTACAATTGGGTTCACAGAATAGAAAACTAATTCTGTGAGTTGACAACTATACTTAGTACACATCTCCTCTTTTTCTGTCATTCAACGTAAACACTTGTGAAATGGAGAGAGATACCAAGTAAAGAATCAAACATTAGTATGAAATGGATGCAGAACTGGAGGTAGCAGAGATGAGGATGCTGAGGTTTTCATTGGGAGTGACCAGGATGGATAGGATCAGGAACAGAGGGACATTACATGTTAGAGGCCTTGGAGATAAAGTCAGAGAGGCCACACTGAGATGGTTGGGACATGTCCAGAGGAGAGATAGTGAATATATTGGTAGAAGGATGCTGCGTTTAGAGCTGCCAGGTAGGAGGCGTAGAGGAAGACCAAAGAGGAGGTTTATGGATGTAGTGAAGGAGGACATGAGGGTAGATGCAGAAGACCTGTTTTAAAGGTCTTCCAGTCAGACATTGTTTATGTATGACCATTTTTTAATGATTTATTTTCCCTCAAATATTTTCACAAATTTAGTTTTTTGTTTTTCCGTGTACTGTGCCGTTCTGTGAAGTTGGGTGCCCAAACAAAACGCCTACGCATTGCTGACTTAATGTCACCATCATGCATTTTTTATTCAGTGCAACTGTTAAAGAACCCGCCTTGGGGCCAAAGAAAGTTGCGAGTGCCAGAAATTTGATAAAGGAGGTGAGAAACACTATTAAGTTTGATCTGGCCAGATTGTATGGGAAGTCTGCATCACACTGAGGTCCATCCATTTTTGTACCTTTATAAGTATTTTGCATTGTGTAAAAAAAAATATTAAGTGTTAAGTGTTGTATACTAAGTGGTGCTTTACTTATTTGCTGTTAGTTATGTTGCTGCAAAAAGAAACACAACTCAATAGGGTATATTTTAATTTTTTAAAAACAATATCATCATGGTAACCCACACCAATGCTAATCCCATAATGGTGGTGGGTTATTGGTGTTCTCCAATTATCTCAAATTTACCTCCAAACCCACAGCGAAATTACCGTATTTTCTGGACTATAAGTCGCTCCCGCGTATAAGTCCCACAAGGCCAAAAATGCATATTTAGGTAGAAAACAACATACATAAATCGCACTGGCGTATAAGTCGCATTTTTGTGGGTAATTTATTTTACAAACTATTGACCAAAACAGACATTACGTCATTGGAAGGCAAGTTCTAACATTAATAAAAGAATAGAGAGCAGGTTGAATAGGTGTAAGATATGCTAACACAATGCTTATTCAGCTACACAAAAAATAAACATGAACAGAAAAGGTGTCCAGTGTTTATGTAACATAAACAGTTTTTTAATTTATACTGTAAGTAACTCTGGAGTATAAGTCACAGGAACAGCCAACCTATGAAAAAAAGTGTGACTTAAAGTCCGGAAAATACGGTAAATTGTTTTAAAACTTGACTTGGAATGCAAGCATAAAATCTTCCAAATCCATTTTTGCTAACCATTTATGTTTTTGATGTTTATATGATAGATGTTGTTAGCATGGTTTACCATCTACACACTATCTAAACAAGGATCTGTGTTTTTTTTCAAGGTCCGTAGTACCATCGAGAACAGCTTTGTAGGCTGGGAACTGGAGGAAGTCCTCTTACTGGACATGTCAGTGGATGACGGCGATTCCAAGATCCAGAATCAGTTAAAGAAACTGCAGAGCCCAGTCATCCTGCTCTACTGCACAAAGGAGGAGGCCACCACCATCTTTGAGGTGGCTCATTCTGTGGGTCTAACAGGTTATGGCTTCACCTGGATCATTCCTTCGCTGGTGGCCGGAGATGCGGACCACGTGCCTGCTGTTTTCCCGACAGGTACACACACACCTGCATTACATTACATGACAGCCTGACTCAAACAGGCATTATATGATTCTTATGATCATATGACCTGTACTTATGAGAGGGTCTGCTTTGCTATTAGTTGGAAAATTTCACATAAATACATAATTTCAAACATTCCCAGATAGGAAACTTTGATGCCTGTGAAATCAACACTGCACTTTATTTGCCTCTCTTTCTGCTAGATTTCAAATGTGAACATAAAATGCAAACCAGCCAAGTACCATGAAGCCCAAAAAGGCACTTGTCTATGGGTGAGAGACAGTGATGCAGACATCACAGCTTCCTCATGCTCCAATAGTTAAGCACAGCAAAATGAGCTGCGGGATGAACCACAGTCTTTTTCCCTCTGCAGTCTTAAAGAAAGCTTTCAACCACTGTTGATGAAAAGACATATTTACACTGAAAATACTCTTTGGTTCAGTTCAGTACAGTTTTTTTTTGTGATAATAGTTTTACAGGGTACCGAAATGACATCCTAGAATTTTTTGCCACTCTCCCGCTGGGGTAAAAACCAAAATAAGTTTGAGTGGTCACTAAACTTATTCCTCGCCTTACACTGCATCCCTTTATACACACAGGGCTGATTTCTGTGTCGTACGATGAGTGGGATTACAATATCGAGGCCAGGGTGCGTGATGCAGTCGCTGTCATCGCTACGGCGACATCCACCATGATTCTGGACCGGGGGCCTCACACCTTGTTGAAGTCCAGCTGCCTTGGCACACTCGACAAGAAGAGCACCAGCACCGGCCACTCGAAGGAAATACTCAGGTAATGGTTTTATTTACAGTATGTTGAAGACGCATGCAACTTACAATGGAATCCATCACTTAGTACAATTCACAGTTCCACATGTCCAAAAAGGAGTAGCCTTATAATTTTTTTATTATTATTCACATTTCCACTATTTCTTCAGTCGGGTGAAATTTAGTAAAAAAAAATGGTGGTCAACCAGATTCTTTGAACAGATTTTTAGAGGTTCTATGTTGAAAATGAAAATGTAAATGTGCTGTAATTTGGTTGTCCTGCATGGGTTTGGATGGTGAGACGATCAATAGCAGAAGGATTGAAGTCCAAAAGTCATCAAATCATAAAACCTACGACACAGGTCAACAAGGCCTTTACATTAAGCACAGGCCAACACAGCAATGAACACATGGACATGGACGCCACGCCCAAAGAGAGAGTGTTAAATAGGACAAAATACAGAAATGCTGTACTGTAGGACTAAAGGCATTCTTTGTTCTCTTCCTGTGAGCATTTTTTGTTTTGCCTTTTGGCACATTACAAAAAAGCAGGAACATTGCTGTTCAATAATTCATTGCAGTTCAAATTCATAAGCAATGTTTTCTCTCTTCACGTTGAACTGCAAACTGCAGGATGAGTGAAATAAGTCATCCATACACCTTTCGCTTGTCGGGTCATAGTCTCTTAACATTGATTATCATTGATGTCCTATGGTATCTCACAAAAATGAGTGCATTTCAGGATTGGATTTTCTTGCAGCATATCTACACAAGGTACAATACTGTGGAAATGGAACTTGGATGTGCTGTAGATTAGTTGGTGTACAGCTTTTATACGCATAGAGGCTCAATACATACTCATTATTGCCTTAAAAGCAACACAAGTGAAAGAAGCCCTGCCACCAGTCAAGCATGCTTTTGTGTTGCTGGTTCAAATGTGTAATGAAGTTGGTCATATAAATTTATTTATTAATATTATTAATATTATTAATATTATTAATATTATTAATATTATTAATATTATTAATATTATTAATATTATTAATATTATTAATATTATTAATATTATTAATATTATTAATATTATTAATATTATTAATATTATTAATATTATTAATTTACAAATTTCCCCACTGATGGGCGAATAAAGGCATATCTTAATCTTAAACTTCCTTGGTTATGTGCCACCACGGAAAACTTGTGCATGACAAGTTTTGCACTCAGCTGTCATCACTCCTGCTCCTTGCTACTGTGTTAACACACACTGTTATGGTCATGTGGTGTCTGCATGATGTGTTTAGGCGTGTATGGATGAAAGTGCCAGTTGAATAGAGTAGTGTTGTGTGCCGAGAGATGTTTGATTAGATTAGAATTGCTCACAATGGACGTGGACAAACGCATAATGTGCATATTATGCATGTTCTTGCCTTTTACCTCGAATACGTTGAAGACACTGTTACTGCTTGCTCTTCTGATTCTTTGACATGAAGTAACGTTGGAAAGGTGTCAGCCTTCAGCAAGTTTGTTGGCCAGTTCAGCTGCATACTGATGAATGCTCATGAAACAGTCCAGTGTGAAATGCCGTTGACAGAGTAAAATACATTTCTTTTGCTAATCAGGAACTCCAACCACTTGTGCCTGATGGTGGTGTCGTTAGGAATTGTAAACAAAAGTGGCTTTCCCTTATATCCAAAGAAACACTTTTTACGAGCTATTACTAAGTTATATCCATCTATCCAAGCTTAATTTGAATAGTATTTTCTCCTTGGAAATAATACAATCCTGGAACAAAAAGCATGTCCTTTTTAAATTTGATACTTTTCCTCATTTTGTTTTGTTTCTGCGTCTTGGAATTTAGCAAAAGTGTGAAAGTGAAAATATTATGCAACATTCTTTCTCCCCCGGAGCAATCTTATGCATGTTGAGTTTGATGCATTACTGTAAATGTGAACAATGTTTTTGTTTTTGTTTTGTTTTTTAATAATCAGAGTTCCAGTACACATCGTCATTGCATCCTACCCCCAACAGGACTGATATAACAATAACACCACAACCATGAATATTTCAGTCCCCACAGGGCACTGTGTGACGCTGTGTTAGCGCTCAATCATCCTTTAGGCCCACTGCAGTGCACATTGTGTGTGTGTGTGTGAGTGTGTGTATGTGTGTGAGTGTGACTTGAACGAGTGATGTGTGTTTTTTCAAGCAGCCATTCAATTTTTCTCCATTTGGCTGAGTGGAGATATAGAATTTGGAGCTTGGCAGTGACCCTAGGGGGGCATGCCATGGCCTTCTGTACACACACACACACACACACACACACACACACACACACACATGCACAGATCACACAGGGTGCGAGGAGCTCATTGTAGCATTTTTCCTGTGTGAACCAGCCCAAACAGAAATGTCCACACAACTAAAGTGGAATTTCAAGAACATATACGCATACACACACCGAGAGAAAGAAACAATCAAAAGGCCATATGCCTGAGATAGCTACAGGCCACACTGGGCTGCATGCATAGCTGATTAGCATGCTATCCTGTCAGTACTGATGGACGGAGATCGGAGGTCTCTGTGAGTCACGCTCTCAGATTTGTTTAGGGGCTGCTTGACCTTATGGGGGAACACACACACATCACGTTAGATACACACGCAGAAAGCCATGGACACGCTAAAAACATATCCACACTAAAAGCATAAAATAGCATCGTCTCCCACCTGACAACGCACAAAAAACATGAATGACAACATGTGTGAGGAAGGGTCAGGAGAAGGGGTGTGTTTTTATTATTATTAGGCTTTATTGACAGTGTGATTCTGTGTGCGGGAGCACTACTACCTAAGTATTGTAGATAAGATACTGTATGTAAGTGATAATTAACATTGTCATAATTTCCATATGCATTTACATGGGTTTCTTTAAAAACCTCTTACGTTGTCATTAATTCGGAATTTATTAACACAAGTGTTGGCTAAATAAATACATTGAAAAAAAGTTTTTCCCTCCATGGAAACTCCATGGAAGTCACATTAATTACAGTGTACAGTCATGGCCAGATATTATGGGAGTGTACTTAATGTTGTACTGCAATAACTCATTTTTTACATGTCTGTTAGCTACTGCAAAAACAAGAAATGTTTATGTGGATCACAAAAATAAAAAAAATATGCAGCAAAGGTATTAAAGTACAAAATGTAAGATAATCAACCCGAGTTCGATTCCACCCTCGGGCATCTCTGTGTGAAGTTTGCATGTTCTCCCTGTGTGTGGGTTTTCTGGGTACTCCGGTTTTCGCCCACATTCCAAAAACATTCCAAATTGTCCACAGGTATGAATGTGAGTGGGAGGAGGTGAGAGACGGGGTACACCCTGGACTGGTCACCAGCCAATCACAGGGCACATATAGACAAACAACCATTCACACTCACATTCATACCTATGGGCAATTTGGAGTCACCAATTAACCTAACATCCATGTCATCCGCAATATTTCTGACTGGACAAACTTTCCCCTCAAAAGGTAAATCAAGTATATTTACCTGTCAATTTTTTTTTTATTATTATCACAAGGCAGTTTTTTTCCGAGTGAGAGATCTTGTCACACTTATGATGCCCAATGTCTATTTTTTTTCACTTTTGTTAACAGTTCAACCTTGGTGGAGGTCAGCGTTCTATCGAGTGCTCTATTCCAAGATCTCATTTATCCACAGCAGAAAGCAAAATATCAGAAACAGCTTTCAATATGATGCAACATGCACCACTGCAAACTACACTCCCAATGATAAGCATATGAAGTCAGTTGTTGATACAGCTCTTTAATTGGCTCTCATTATATTGTGGAGGTGTACGGTTGAAATCACCTCACCCAATGGAGCTCCAGTCATAGAAGTAGACAGTGTGGCTGCTTTGTGCACCACCATGTCTGCATGTGAGTTTAGAGCTTAAAAGACAATCTTCTCTGCAGGCCATGCGAGGCGTGCACTGCTTCTTTCTCTCTCGTGTTAGTCTTCGTCTTATGTCACCTCTTAAAGCAGTTTCTCCTGCGGCAGCGGCTGCAGCATGGCAGCATGGCAGCATGGCAGCATTATAGCATTATAGCATTCCTCAATGGCCACAACAATAAAAGTGGTTGTCTGATAAATCCTGCCTCTGTCTATTAGTGAGCGAGCTAACCATTGCATTTTGCTTTTGGGTATGTGGAGCCCTAGTGATGCATTCATAGCCTTTTTTTTTTTTTTTTTTTAACACCGAAGTGGGTCAGAGTATCACTTTAGACGTCGCCCACACACTTTGTCAATCTCGCTTTTTTGCTTCTTTTGTTTGCCGGTTGTGTTTTCCCCTTTTAAGTCTCTGTGAATCTCTTTAAGAAAAACTCTTTTTAATGAAGCTGAGTCAGTTCGGCTCGATCATGCGTCTCTTCAACCGTCCTTCGTCCCCTATAAATACATACACACATACATCTTGAAGAGGAGGGATTAGTATGTACTCAGTGTAGCTGATTTAGCGAATGCACAACGAAATCTCATGAGATGGAGACTAAAAGTATGCAGTCCATTTTTGTGGCCCTGATATCAACATCCGCTCATTAGATGAGCAAGTCGTGTGTTTTATTGTTTCATTGATTTGTCCTACAATGTACGCTATAGTGGTGATTACTTTTGGTTTACATGTAGTACTTTATTTAGAGTAATAACCACACTCTTATAAAAGTGTTTTATTTTATTCGCAAAAAAAAAAATCACAGCACATTCAACAAAAATATAAACACTTTTGGTTTTGCTTCGATCTTTCATGAGCTGAACTTAAAGATAGTGGTTCTCCTTTTACGAATAATCCATCCACTTTACAGGTGTGGCAATCAAGACGATGATAATACAACATGATGATTGCCACACGAAAAGGCCACTTCAAAATGGGCTGTTTTACTGATTTTTTTCAATTATCGATTATTATTTTTATTTGATTATTTTGAAGTGGACTTTGAAGTGGAATTTCCTCCCACATTCCAAAAACATGCTAGGTTAATTGGCGACTCCAAATTGTCCATAGGTATGAATGTGAGTGTGAATGGTTGTTTGTCTATATGTGCGCTGTGATTGGCTGGCGACCAGTCCAGGGTGTACCCCGCCTCTCACCCGAAGACAGCTGGGATAGTCTCCAGCATACCCGTGACCCTCGTGAGGATAAGCGGTATAAGAATGAATGAACTGGTCTTCTATTATAGCATTTATATTTTAGTTGAGTCTAGCTATATGAACTGTCACCATATATTTTGATTTGTTTTGTATCAGGAGTCTGTTTTACAGACTGTTTTACCGGTTTTCTATCAGTAAACAACAACAACATGCATATTTCATCCAAACACATCACAAACAACTGTTACTCTGCTGTATGTCATACATTTTAAAGTTTGGAAATCTTGAAGTGGACTCCATAACCACATCTGCCCCATAATGTGTCTCTGTAACAAGCTGATATTTAGTTACTTTCCTCTCAGTTTGTAGCAATGTGTAGAAAGTTACAGAGACGTGTCATACTGTAGCTAAATGGCTAATTTGTCCACACATTTTGGACCTGCACCCATCATTCAATTGCCAATCATCTGATGAAAGCATGATGTTCATGATGCAAAGTTTTCTGCACTTGGTTCATTCACAAAAAGTAACAATTGTGAAAAAACAATTGTGGCAGAGTGTTTAAACATGGCATGATAAAACATGTATTCATTGGTTGTTTAGCTACACAGTAAGTATGCAACGATATAAACTCAATGTTTTGTCGATGTAGGCCTTCGGGATGTTTCTTTAAAACGTGTGGCACTCGGTGGAAAAAGTTCGGATACCCCTAAAATCTAAAATGCACTAATACTAATGAAAGTCATATTTTAGTTCTTAGCTCTCCCTGCCGTTGTGTGCAAAAGAATTATTTGAAGATTGAAATTAATTCATATTAAATATGCATTTGATGAAGTCATGCCAGTGAATTTACCGACTGAACAGAACATCGTGTCCTTAAATAACGATTGCCATGGCAATGACAGAGGGGCAGTGTACTATCAACATGATTTTGAAGCTGTTATTTTCTGATACACAGATGTGCTTTGCTTCTGAACTGAGCGACTGAGCTAAGTAAATTGCATCAATATGATGTGTATTGTATTGTGTATTATGTCTGTATTGTAGGATGATTTCACCTATGAGCAAATTCAGAAGTTCTTTTTATAGTAGTGCTTAGTTATTGTTGTTTCATATGACATTTAGTAACATTTCCCTTTGCATAAATCATCTGTAGGAGGAAAAGCGACTACATGGAATAATATGTAATTGGGGTCAAAACATTTAATTTGCCGTGAATATCCTTGAGCTGTTTAGGAAATGAAGTACTTAGGCTCCACCAATGTAGCCCGCAGCAGTGAATGTGCTGAAAGATGCAGCCAAGGCGTTCCCATGTCAACACGTATTTATCACTTTCAACTGCTCTTAGTCATAATGCCTCTGTTCCATTTGTACACATTTATCACATATTGTATGTGTACTGCTTTTACTGCTTAGTGGAGTTGTAAGCCTTTTAAAATTCTTGTGGCGTAGACATTAGTGGAGCTTTTTAGGAATTCAGTAAAAGGCTTTTTGCCTTGCCTTAAAAAAAAAAACATGTAATGATTTTAATTTTGTGGGTTGACTGAAAATAGAAGAAATTAATATTTGATGCAGGTATGCAGTGGAAGGTGTGCGCCGGAGCCATGTTAAAGCCTGGCTTACATTTGGAATGCAAGAAGAAGACGGTCTGTGTTACAGTGCCCCCCTTGTGCACACACCACAGGTTTGCTGTTTGATGTCTGTTGCTCACCTGCCCCCCTGCGGGGCATAGAACCATAATGCTGCACCGGTGGACTCTTGTTAAAGGCTCACATACAGTAGAAGCTGAGCCTTCCGTCTCTAAGGTTAGATGGTGGATTTATTTCAATAGAATATTCAGTTAATTTGCACTTATTAATGCCTGTTTAGTATTAGTATTATAGTTGGGCATCATTTGAATTTGAGCACTTCCAATTATGATTACAATTACTGTAATCTGTAATTCTGATTCTTTCCAGACGTAGAGTCATAGGTTGTCATGGTGTAAATGTTCATGGATGAAATCTGTGAATGTTTCCATAATTTTCTTTAAATTATATGAACTTTTTGTGATTTTTTACACTTTTCTGGTCAAAAACACAGTGGAAACCTCACACACACTCAACAGGGGCCCCAGAAGCACCCAAAAATGGCATAAAATGCCAGAGTTTGAATTTTGTGATTTTTGACAAAAAACGTAAGGGGGGGGGTATCGGTTTTTTCAGTTTTTTTCAACTTGCTTGTAATGCACTTTTCTGGCCAAAAACACAGTGGAAACCTCACACACACTCAACAGGGGCCCCAGAAGCACCCAAAAATTGCATAAAATGCCAGGGTTTGAATTTTGCGATTTTTGACAAAAAACGTAAGGGTATCGTTTTTTTCAGTTTTTTTCAGTTTTTTTCAACTTGCTTCTAATGCACTTTTCTGGTCAAAAACACAGTGGAAACCTCACACACACTCAACAGGGGCCCCAGAAGCACCCAAAAATAGCATAAAATGCCAGAGTTTGAATTTTGCGATTTTTGACCAAAAACGTAAGGGGGGGTGTATCGTTTATACACGGTATATTTTTTGGGTTTTTTTTAGGAAACTCTCAAAGGGCTTCATAAATGTTTTGAAGTATTTCACATAGAAGTATACGTTCATGAATTACTTTTATATTTGCAAACCTCATGAAAAAAACAATTCACATATCTTGTTTACGTGTTGGAGTGTGTCTTATGATGCAGAATAGACAAAGCACTGCACTGTTCGTTTTTTGGCTGAATTTCCGCCAAAGTTTTGAGTGTCGTTGCACACTGGCCATGTTTGAAATGGATGCGGCTTCTTCTTTATCGATGTACCATTCATGCTTGACGCTCGATGCCCAATCTTAATAAATAATATATAAAAGTAAGCAAATTGTGAGTATGCATTTTGGCTCCCTTGTCATGTTTTTAGTCAGTAGTTTTGGAGAACATGACATATAGAGTATAATGTGTTTTCACATTCTGGAAATAACAGCTTCTCTTCAATGATTGTCTACTTGGATTAATTCCCAGTTCTAATGAGAGCATTTATGGTATTATTACATGAATGATTGTAACGTTAGAAAGACATAATTGTATATGCATCTCTTATATTGGATCCCGGTGTACCAAAGGATGTGGCTGGTCTGTGTTTAATACCTGAACACTCATGATGTGATAAGTGTGACAGTTTGCTCACTGCACCTTTGTGATGACCTGTTGTCCCCCTCTAACCTCTGATTTAATTAGTTTTGCCGCTTGTGGCTGGGCTGCAATATTCTTCACAATTCCCAAACTCCCAAACCTGATTCAGTATGTTGTGTGTGTTATTTCTTGACACACACACACACAGTATGTGTCTTTTACATCCCTGCACTGCAGTGACAGACTTTGCATCCCTTTTTTTTTAGAATCACTCGGCAATAAAAGATGGAAATCAACATGAGTCACTGAAGATATGCCAGCTTTAAGGTGGTGTTTGTGTGCTCCACGTTCCCCTCACAGCCACGCACTGAACAGTTGGTGGGTGAAACGCACAGAAATGTAGCGCGTGACTTGTGATTGAGCTGCGTGAGATTCTTTTAGTAGCTCATCCCAGTTGCCTTTTTCTCCTCTTCTATTTCTATTTCCAGCTCAGTCAGATGGGAACACCGACACTAGAAGGGATCAAACACTTCATAAAAGCCTTATCAATAGTATGGGTTTGAACATGATCAACACAGTGACCAACTCATCTAGCTCCTCAGTCCCAGCATGCATCAGTCTTACTTTGTAAAGGTTAAAGCATCGGCTTTGTATTCTATTGATGAGTAATTTGTGGTGCCTATCGGAGGTGAGTTCGAGGCATCGACAGCAGGGGGAACATGTAAACACTCGGGTTTATACAGGCAACGAAAAAAAAAAAAAAGATATGCCTCCCTCTGCTGAGATTACTGTTCCCATGGCAACACAGCTGATTGCATGAAAACGGCTATGGTTGTGGCTACCATGGCAACACGTTACATGACATTATGCAGAGGTGTACAAACCCCCCCCCCCCCCCCACCCTCCCTTGCGGCGTGGTTGTGATTACACGTCACATCACAGTGATATAGCAACAAGTTGATCTTTATAGATCTTTATGCATTAGAGCACATTTACGCTCCTTCTAAATTGTAGCATCTATGGCACAACAAAGCGTGCATACGTGAGGTGTGATATTAGACGTCTCACTCAGTGTTCCAGTGGGCGGTACTTGTGATTCAATCTTTGGCCCCTTTTTGCTCATATTTTTTTTCTTCCCTTCTTAATAGATTTATTGTCTTTTTTTTTTGTTTTGTTTTCACACTTGAAGAAGTGTGTCTTTTCACACACATTTACTCCTTGTATGCGGACAAGATATTTATTCCTCCGGTGGATTGTGTTCAGAGGCAGAGTGTCTCCATGGTGACAGCAGCCCACAGTTTGGGACGAGGGAAGGAGGCGTCAGAAAGAGAAAGACAAGGATGTGCACTTGTTGAGGCACATGTTTTGCAGATAGGAGTCCTTATAGGAAGTTCATACGCTTGCCCTCTTTTTCATGTTTCACCTTTGCTATGTTGGCTTTCTCACCCTTTTCAGCGTGAGAGAAATCAAACATCGGGGCAGTGGCTTTGTGTTCTTTCCATTTAAATCATAGATCATGTCTTTTATGGTCAGTCTGCGTTATGTTTGTTCATCTCTCCTGCACAGGGAGCTTGCTGTTTGGAATTAACGGCCTTTGTCAAGGTCATCAAGCAGGACAAAACTGTGTATAAATATGGGAGTGTTGATGCAAGTTTGTATATTTTTTCTATTTGAAATACAGAAAATACTTAGAAAATACTTTTTGTGGGGTTCCTTTACAGACTAATCAGAAAATGGTGACAAAAACTCAAGTAAATGACTCAAGTTAATTAGTACGGGTGTGCCGATACACCCAAATCATGACACAAGACTGGGTTCACAAGACCAGAGCAGATTTTAACATTTCACTGAGGTGCATTTTGATATATTTATGTTTAAATAAATGTATTTCAATGCGAACCCTTATTGGCTGAATATATCGACCCTGTTGCTAAATTGCCAACACTGATCTCTTCTATCGATGAGGAAGGTGTGTTATGAAACAGATTCGGAGATGGTGGGGGGTGCTTGAAAGCTGGAGCTGAGTCAAATGCAATGAGCGTCAGTAGAACCGCCCGGTGATTAAGGGTGCAGACAAGTCAGAACAGCTACGTGAGTTGATCTGACAAATCTTTTAGTTGATCAAATGTAAGAATTACTACAGAGTCTGCTTGGAGTAGCAAGAAGCTTTTTAAATCTGCTGGGGAAAAAAAAAACAACCACACATCATTCGCTGATGCTGGGAACAACAAGACAGGAAGTGTGCAGGGTTTAAAGTGTGCCAAAAGCACTTAGTGTGCGCTTCTATATTATTGTAATATCATCCACAGTAGACATGTTATAGTATCTTGCGTTACAGCTTTTCTCTCATGTGAGGAGATCTTGCAACACCCCTATGAATTAATTTTATTTGCATAATTAATGCATGTGTGTGGTGTGAATGGTTGTTTGTCTATAAGTGCCATGTATTTGGCTGGCGACCCAGCCTCTCGCCCGAAAACAGCTGGGATAGGCTCCAGCACGCCTGTGACCCTTGTGAGGATAAACGGTAGAAAATAAATTAATGAATTAATGCATGCACATCATTGCAAACCGGTCATGATGACAAATGGAGGCGTAGTGTAATGTCCCAAGAGTCTGACACTCTTTTTTTTTTTTTAACTTTATTCTGAACAAAATCTAAAGCAGTGCAATTCCAACACCATGTATGTATCTCCAACTCCCAAACACATCTTCACTATTATCAGAACACTTCTCTATTATTAGTGGGTGCTTGCGGGTTGCATTAATGGACAGTCCGTACATCTCAGCAACATGTTTATTATGTGTGTTCTAAATAAACAGAAACACAAAGACAAACAGTGGATATTCTCTCACTAACATACACTCAAGACGTGGTGGTGCCTTTAAATGTCACCCGTCATTGGTCATAATAGCACGGTTAAGGTGTGATTCAAATGTTCTGCTTATTAAAGAGACTACTATTAGACATAATTTACATTTTTAGTTCATCTACAGCTGTCAGTACATGCATTCCCTGTCCAGTTATATAGCTTTTTGTACATAAAATGCGATAAAAATTGCCATATTTCACATGCAGTTTCAAACGGTGATTAATCATTATTAATTGATTTGAAAACTGATTAATTTAATTTCAATTTTTTTTTTGCCATTTGGCAGCCTCCTGTTTTTGACACATTTTTTACACTCACAATTGACTTCCACAACACAATCCAGGTTTAAATATACATTTCAGAGTCTCATTGATATGTTGCTATGTCCCTTACCTCAAAGAGACAAACCCAAGGGAGTATTGAAACCCCCCACCCCCAACCACCCACAACGTTACCAAACCTCAGCACAGGTTTGAGACGACTGCTGCATACGTCGTTAACATTCATGCCCCAGGTATCTATGTGTTCATTCTGGGATTGATCCACCTCATCCTGTATGTACTGTATATACTACAGTATATTGGTTTCACTGTTGCTTTGCCTCGGTAACAACTGTATATTGCGTTTGGACCGCCGATCAAAGTGCGACATCTCACCCCTGGGGGAAAAACATTTTCACTTTGTTGAGGAACATTTTTGTTATACATGTGTAAGCAAGGTTATCAGTAAAACTTTTATCCGAGACTTTCCAAAGCCAGAAATTACAGTATCTGTTCAGATTTATAGAACAAATCCAATCATATCAGTATTCAGTAATGACAGAAGGATATTTTTGAGACCCAACACAAACACATTTGATATGATAGTAGTGACAAATCCTCCGGCTACAAGGTTTTAGTGTCTTTTATGTCACTGTTATTGTGTTAAGATCTCAGATTCTACTGTTTTGGTCCATGAACCTTATCTATTTTTGACAGTCTCAAACAGACTGACACAACCTAGCAGGTGAACATGGTGTAGAATTTCAATGGTGTCATTTCCCAGAACAGAGAGATGTTCATGTTGCACTCAGCAGCTTGAGAGAAGGCTGCTGATGTTGATGTTAGTGTGCATGCTGGACAAGTGAAGCGTCTGTTGATCACAGCTTGTTCATCATGTCGAAATCTGTGCAAATAAATTGCAGGCTTTGTAAAATCATTCTCATACAGGCCCACACAGACACGCTTGACATTTCTCATTGCAATCTAATTCACAGGTACATCATGAATGTGACATTTGAAGGGCGTAACCTGTCATTCAGCGATGAGGGGCACCAGATTTTCCCCAAACTGGTCATCATCCTTCTCGACAAGGACAGACAATGGGACAGGGTAAATATCGTCTTTATTCTTCTTCTCTTCATTTCACAAAATCCTGCCCATAACACGGCCTCACCCTCACGCTCCCCTGCTGAAGGTGGGCAAGTGGGAGAAAGGTTCTCTAGCCATGAAGTATCACGTGTGGCCTCGTTTCGAGTTGTTCACCACGGCAGAGGACCACGAGGATCACCTGTCCATCGTTACATTGGAGGAGGCGCCCTTTGTCATAGTGGAGGATGTGGACCCACTGAGTGGTACCTGCATGAGGAACACAGTGCCTTGTCGGAAACAGCTCAAGCTCATGTGAGAGGACATTTTCTTCCCCCTTTCGGTGTTGAAAAACAAGATTTTAGTGTACCCTCCTTCCCCCCTTGGTTTCTGTCGCTTACTTAATTCCTTCATTCTGAATTTTACTTTAATTAGTCATCATCATCCACAACATCAAACATAATGTACATAGTATATGTACACAAAAACATAAACTCAACGCTATTTTTTCCTCCCAATTTTCATGAACTGAAAAAAAATGACCTAACGTTGTTCTATGTACACAAAAGGCCCATCTCTCTCAAATATTGTTCACAAATCTGTCTAACTCTGTGTTAGTTAGCATTCATCATTCATAATTCATCCACCTCACACTCACATCAAGACGTTCATTCGACAGCAAAATAGGTTGGCCACAATAAAAGGCCACTCTGCAATCTGCAAATTTGTATGGCCATGAATGCTGAATCTCGATACATAATACATTGTATTCTATTTAGCATTTTATTCTATATAATTGGCTCACAGGCATGATGTGAATGGTAATGGTAATGGTTTCATTTCATTTAATCAGGTTACAATGGAATACGTCACATAAATCAATTCACTGTTCCACATGTCCGAAAGGAGGTATGATTTTTATTTAATATATACATAAAGTGGCCACACAGCTAGGAGAGCCGAGTTTGATTCCACCCTCGGCCATCTCTGTGTAGAGTTTTCATGTTGTCCCCATGCATGCGTGGGTTTTCTCCGGGTACTCAGGTTTCCTCCCACATTCCAAAAACATGCTAGGTTAATTGGTGACTACAGGTTGTCCATAGGTATGAATGTGAGTGTGAATGGTTGTTTGTCTATATGTGCCCTGTGATTGGCTGGCGACCAGTCCAGGGTGTAACCCGCCTCTCGCCTGAAAACAGCTGGGATAGGCTCCAGCACCCTGCGACCCTGGTAGAAAATGGATGATTGAATGACTATACATAAAGAAGTGTAAGGTAATGTCACCATACAGTGATAAAATTGATTTTTGAGTGATTTTTTTTACAACCATAATAAATAATGATCATGGATATAAAAATCAAAATGGTGATATAAAATGAAAAAAAACACAACGTGACCCGTTTAACTCATTTTTCTTGCATTTTGCAAACACCATTACAAACATGGTGTGTGTGAATGATGAGAAGAAAAGCTCTTGTCAGTCGTTTGACGGCACCTGTTGGTATGCATGTATATGTACGTAAATCTATAGACCCTGAATATCAGACGACTAGAGAAACAAAATAATTTTTTCATACTTACAGCATTTTCATATCAAAACATTAAATAGCAAATGTTTGCATATAAGACGACCTGTACTGAGTTTCATCCTAACATCGGGTCAATGATGTGTTTGTCCATTACTACTAACAACATTACCATTATTAAACAGAGCATTATGCGTATAGACAAATCACCACTTGACGTATTCCTCTTTTTTTTTCTTTTATTCTCATCTCAAGTGAAACACCAGCATGTGCCCATACTATACACTACAAATGTGGGCAATTGATGTAATTCCTCCCTCTATTTTTGGAACAGCCATTTTTCCTGTACTATAACTACTAATCTTGCTGTTAGTAATTTCCCCTCCCTCCTCATTTCACCTGTCAGCAACCAAACGGGCAATTCCGGCATCTACATCAAGCGCTGCTGCAAAGGCTTTTGCATCGACATCCTGAAAAAGATCGCCAAGACAGTCAAGTTCACGTATGACCTTTACCTGGTCACGAATGGTAAACACGGCAAGAAGGTGAACGGGACATGGAACGGCATGGTCGGAGAGGTGAGCATTGAAAGTGATGGACTGGAGTATCCTCCGTCTCCCCTCTTCCACACATTGTCTTGTAATTATCACACCCTCTGCAGTATTTATTTAATCAGACTCCAGTATGTATGTTTGTTGTTGATACCACAGCCTTAAGAGTTTGTTAGAGCGCCCACAGAAATTTACAATTGCGATAGGCCTAATTATATTATCTCAGAGACTCTCCCTCTCTTGCTCTTCTGCCTATTTCACATCATCAAGCACATGTTCCCCCTCAACCTGGCCTGAGGGGAAGCAAGCGATCGGCTCCACACGACCTCGGGTGTAGCACATTGAGGCTCCTAATGGGAGATGGAGAGGCTTAGAGAACAAGTAGATGTGAGAAACTGTGTGTGTGTGTGTGTGTGTGTGTGTGAGAGAGAGAGAGAATGTGTGTTTTGCATACACATCAGGCCATTAAGAATCAATGTGATGTGCAACTTCATTGATTGTGGCATGGAATAGGTGACATTAATATCATCTTAACAGAAATGGGTTACGATGTTCAGCCTCATTTAAAATTAATAACTCCCTGCCTACTATACATGCTTGGTTGTAGGATTTCCAAAAGATACATCTACATGGAGGCTATGCTAATGTGTAGTGCGTCAATGCATTACTATACAACTCCAGGCCTCAGCAGCTAATGATTTAATTCAAACACATAAGCTCTCTATGATAATGTGGAAGAAACTACAAGTGTAAGATTCCTGCACACTCTTGCATCTAGTTTCAATTTTTATTCATAGCTTTATGCAGTAGGACCTCAGGCTAAATGTACCGGAACTCACTCTTAGGGAGGTCATGCACAGTAATGCATCCACTGACTGCCTATATGCCATCTCTGTGTGTGTGTGTCAGGTGGTGCTGAAGAACGCTCATATGGCAGTAGGCTCGCTCACCATCAACGAGGAGAGGTCGGAGGTCATTGACTTCTCCGTGCCATTCATTGAGACAGGAATCAGCGTCATGGTCTCCCGTAGCAATGGGACCGTGTCGCCCTCTGCCTTCTTAGGTAAGAAGAAACTCATAGAAACTGGACAGGACCCAACAGCACAGTCTGAGGTGCAGGAAGTATGGGGAGAATAAAGTCATTGAAGTAATTAAGATGAAGTAGTACTAGATGGAGAAAATATATTAACTGTGTATTAACCAATGAATGTTGTATTTTGGTGTGTCTTCTATTCTGTTTACTTGCTTTATTCAACTTCATTCTTCTGTAAAGTGTCTTTGAGTATTTTGAAAAGCGCTATACGAATAAAATGTATTATTATTATTATTATTAAAATAGGAGTGTCCAAAGTGTGGGCCGGTGGGCATTTGCGGCCTACTACAGTTTTTTATTTATGTAAAACTACAAGATAACTACAGCAAAAATAGAACAAAAAACAGCAGTCATTAAATGAGAATAAAGTCGGAATATGAATAGAGCAGTGTTAGTAGTACTAACACTTGAACACTGGTTGTGTGGCCTGCATGCAATCCACTCTCCACCGTGCAGACCCCTCTTTGAAGCGTTTTTTTTTTTTCAAATTATCGGTTATCAAAGCTATTATAATAATATTTAAGAATTATCGTATATGACGTCAGAATTTCTTGGTCCGGTATTTATCGTGCACCCCTTCTAAATATGTTTATTATGAACTTAATTTAATTTTCTCTGCATCATAATATTATTTTTTTTCCCTTCTTTATTTCAAACATCATCCAAAGCACAACAAACCAAACATAAATCAACACAAATAAAAATACCTATGTATATATAAACGTACACATGTTCGAAAGGGAATGGGATGAAGTCAAGACTTATCTAGTCCCACCCCCCTAACCACCCAGATTCCAACCTCATCCCAACAAAACATATATTATTCCTTATCTACAAGAATGAAAACCCCTCCAACCACCCTCACCCAGCTTGAGGCACCCAACTACATGCCAAGAGCAACCAGTTCATTACTAGTCATTGTATTGTACATAGTCCAGTACAAAAGAAAAAAGAATGAAACCACTCCAACTATACAGTCACCACACCAGTCATCACAAGCTAACATGGATATAAAAAACATCAATGTTATGGTATTGTTTCAGTGAGATTAAAAAATAAATGTGAGAGAAAAAAGAAAAATATTCTTTCAAATAATAAAATTAAAAAGTTAAAAAATTAAAAAAGTAAAAAATTAAAAAATCACATTTCATGTTGTGCAATAAAGTAACCAAAATATTCGAACCAGCTCTCAGTATGATGCAGTGCAGCTTTCCGCTACTACAACCACAATGATAAACATTTTTAAATGGCTATGCTGTCATCTCATTACATTATACCTAATGTGTTTGCTTTTGTGTTGTATAAATATTATGATGTGCACACCTAACCTAATACCCTCTCCATTTGATTGTTCCAGAGCCCTTCAGTGCCGACGTGTGGGTGATGATGTTTGTGATGCTGCTGATTGTGTCAGCCGTGGCCGTGTTTGTGTTTGAGTACTTCAGCCCGGTGGGTTACAATCGCTGCCTGGCAGATGGGAGAGGTAAGAGGCACACACGATGACAAACACACACACACACACACACAAGGACAGACTCGGGCATTCAACCAGTCAATGAGTTACCTTGAAATTGGTTTTATTATCACCTCCAATGTGCTTAAGTTGACCGTGGGTCTCTTAGCATCACAGACAGTCACTTGAGCTCCTTCTCTAATAAAAAGGCTTGTTTAACACAATCGGAAAGTTATCTTAGCGTGAGCAAAAGCCGCCGATAGGCACATAGCTGACACAGATGGGCGGGGCTATGCATCTATTGTCACTTATACTGCCAACTGTGATTAATTACAGTAATAATTAATTGTCCTGTATGATGATAGCAAACTTTTTGTTTATTTAGATCAGGGGTGTCCAAACTTTTTCCACCGAAAAATCAAAGGATGCAGGAGGCTGCTTTGATAATTTTATTCATTCATTCATTCATTTTCTACCGCTTTTCCTCACGAGGGTCGCGGGGGTGCTGGAGCCTATCCCAGCTGTCTTCGGGCCTGAGGCGGGGTACACCCTGGACTGGCCGCCAGCCAATCACAGGGCACATATAGACAAACAACCATTCACACTCACATTCATACCTATGGACAATTTGGAGTCGCCAATTAACCTAGCATGTTTTTGGAATGTGGGAGGAAACCGGAGTACCCGGAGAAAACCCACGCATGCACGGGGAGAACATGCAAACTCCACACAGAGATGACCGAGGGTGGAATTGAACCCTGGTCTCCTAGCTGTGAGGTCTGCACACTAACCACTAGGCCGCCGTGCCGCCCTGATATTTTTATGTATTTTTAAAAAAATTATATATATTTAGCGACAAAGCTTTGTGTTATTGGTTATTAGTATCACCATATTGGCTTCATCTCTTAACATTTTGCCTTTTTGCTCTATTTTCGCTGGGTTTTTTGGTTTCATTTTTATTTTATTTGTTCCCCATGTGCCGCAGGCCAATAAAACACAGCTGTAGCCAGCAAATTGTCCCCGGACTGCACTTTGGACGCCCCTGATTTAGATCAATTCTTTGGAGGTCATATTTTGGAGGTTTTATCCTTGATCAAAAATGGGTATGTTAGATTTAATGAGTTGCAAACCAGTATATTTTCAGAAAAGTTATCTTAGCGTGAGCAAAAGCGCCCCCCCCCATCTTAAGTATTACGCCAGTGTTACACCATCTCCTCCTCTTTCTCGGCTTGTAAGAAGGGGCTGAATGTACCGGATTGGATCTATTACTGTTCATTGAAAATATTTGTCAACTTGTACAATGCTTGGCAGACACGAGTGCTGCTGCCTGCTAGGAGTCAAAAACCATCTCAGGTAGCTGCCAGTTTCAATCAACTTTCCTATCAAAGTCAGCACTTTTGCTTTTTCTGCCAACTCTCAGGATAGAATTGACCTGGCGCAACAGCAGCAGCCACTCATGATCAAATCTGTAAAATATTTTTATAGCCTGATTTGTCAGCATACTCCAGAGGGAATATGTGTTTGATTTGTAGTAACATTTGTCCATGTAGTACTCTGAGAAGAAACTCTCCTATTATTTGTGTATCCATTGTTGAGTGTGCACACTAGGTTACGTAAGGCTGTCGTCCTGAGCACACTCCTGCTCCAGATGTGGAATAATTGTAGCCTGCTGTGCCCGTCGACTGCTTCCCCCCACCTCCTTTACGCCCTCTCGAATGCCACATAGCTACAGTGGAGAGCTTGTCATTCCTCCACACACAAACACACACGTGGGTGGAATGGTCTCTAACAATGAGGTCGTCACTACTCACCATACAGACACAACATTAGGTACACATGAACAATCGTAAGCACGGTAACCAAAATGCTGCCTTTATAAAGATAATAGTTTTAATTGACACTGTGAAAGATGTATTAATTAAGCAACATCCATCCATTTTCTATACCGCTTATCCTCACAAGGGCATGCTGGAGCCTATCCCAGCCGGGCGAGAGGCTGGACACTGGACTGGTCGCCAGCCAATCACAGGGCACATATAGACAAACAACCATTCACACTCACATTCATACCTATGGACAATTAACCTAGCATGCATATTTTTGGAATGTGGGAGGAAAACGGAGAAAAGTCAAGCACAAGGAGAACATGCAAACTCCACACAGCGGGGAATCAACCCTGGTCTCCTCGCTGTGCGGCCTGCGTGTTAACCACTTGTCCACCACTCTTGCCCCTTAAGGGATGAGATAATAGCACTACAAGAGGAATCTATAGTACAAATACAGCTAGATCTAAGAGACCTGCTAACACAGATTGGAAATGTACTATCACAGAACAAAAGCCTCAAGAAGAGCTTCTCTGTGATCCATGATGAAGTCATTATTTTTGTAAAGGCATCATTTTTGTACCAAATGAAGTAGTCACCAAAAAAGCACAGAAGTGAATCCAGTTATCCATCAAGTATTCTTTCCTTCATCCATCATGCCTCTCCTCCTTTGTTTGCCAGAGCCCGGCGGTCCCTCCTTCACTATCGGAAAGGCCATCTGGCTACTTTGGGGTCTGGTTTTCAACAACTCTGTTCCGGTGCAGAATCCCAAAGGTACCACCAGCAAGATCATGGTGTCCGTGTGGGCCTTTTTCGCTGTCATCTTCTTGGCTTCCTACACTGCCAACCTGGCAGCCTTCATGATCCAGGAGGAGTATGTCGACCAGGTGTCGGGCCTGTCAGACAAAAAGGTGGGAATACACCTCACAGGAAGAGCTTCTAAGGTGTAGGAGCAGAATCTAAATATGCTGCATGTACAGATTACTACTAACTTTTAGTTGTAAACCCAGTATATAGTACTGGTAGTATTTCTGTTTACCATTGCATTGAACCCCTAAGGATGAACACAATCAGACCTCTGGTGGGGTTTGGATTTGGAAACAATGGAAATAAAAATAATCTGTGTCAAATGTCAAACTATCTAAGCAATATTTAGGTAACATTTTAACTGAACAGTGGGTTGGTTTACAGTATTTCTTTTTTGAAAGGTGTGTTACATGTGAGGAACATAACATATTTAAGGAGGACACAGGAAGCGGGGAAAGGAAGTCAGATACATAAGATACATAAGATTATTGATACATAAACAAAAAAATACATGAAAACTCCCTACCATGCCCAAAAATAAACATTCCTGCTGCACCAGCCCAAACGAACAATCAGAACAGGCCAACCCTCCACAGGGCCATCGACCTGTTACCTCATCGCTAGGCCTGAAGTCAACTAAATCCCAAAACAAAACCGAAAACAGAACTACCAAGAACTAAACACTAATATAAAACACGTTTATGCCACCAGCCAGCACAAAGCAGCGTAATGGCCGTGGATCACATTGCATAAGAAGGTATACCACAGAGAGTGGAAGGTGGCGAGCGGAGACAACCAGCAGAGCACACCTGCACTCATTAATAGGCTCCAAAAACGATGGGACCCAATCAGCTGCTTCCTGTAAAAAAAAAAAATTTTAAAAAGCAAAAAAAAAAACTACTCAGACATAACAAAGGGCAACAGTAAGAGTGATAATTAGTATCACAGGGTGATAATAATTTTACTTTTAATAAAGTTCCTTACTTGAAGTGCAGCGTTGTGATGTGCAGAAGAATTTTTTTCATTTTTATGCACTTTTAACGGAGGTGAAGTGTTCAATAACAGGAGCACCAGACCTGATGTTGGGGCCAGGAGGCCGGCCGGTATGCACATAGCTGACACAGATGGGTGGGGCTATGCATCTGTTGTCACTTATACTGTCTGATATACAGTATATACTCAGTGCCGAATGACTCGTATTTTTTTCCGCTTTTAGGCAGACTGTCACTCATTTGAGATGTACAGTGTAGGAAATGGGCACAGGCACACACCACACACACCCACAGTGCAAAGTGTATTGAAAACCCGCAGCCCATAAGGTAGGATTGTCCCGTGTAGGGTTGACTGAATCATATCCTGTGTACCCAACCATCGCTAGTTTATAAAATACAGTGATATTTCATAGGGTATTTCAGGCATACAGTAGTTACAGATGGTGATTCATCGTGATTAATTTGTAAACTGTGATTAATTACAATAATACAATTAATTGTCCTGTATGATGATAGCAAACTTTTTGTTTATTTAGATCAGGGGTGTCCAAACTTTTTCCACCGAAAAATTAAAGGATGCAGGGGGCTGCTTTGATATTTTTATGTATTTTTTAACTTTGTAAAAAGGCTTTAAAAAAATATATGTATTTAGCGACAAAGCTTTGTGTTATTGGTTATTAGTATCACTAGGCTTCGTCTCCTAACATTTTGCCTTTTTGCTCTATTTTCACTGTTTTTTTTGGTTTCATTTTTATTTTATTTGTTCCCCATGTGCCGCGGGCCAATAAAACACAGCTGCAGCCAGCAAATTGTCCCCGGACTGCACTTTGGACACCCCTGATTTAGATCAATTCTTTGGAGGTCATATTTTGGAGTTTTTATCCTTGATCAAAAATGGGTATGTTCGGTTTAATGAGTTGCAAGCCAGTATATTTTCAGAGCTGTGTGCTCGTCCTTGAGATGTGCGTCAGCCCCCCTGATCACGACTCCAAACATTTAGTAAATTTAGACCTTCCAAAGCATAGTTCTGTCTTCCCTGCTCAACAGTGCATTAAAGACTATTTGATGCGTCTCAGTGCCTTTTCAACACTAACGAGCACTCCTCTGTCATTTTCTCTTTTGTGGTCTCTTTTCCGGAAACCGCCACCCACATCCACCATTTCCCCCCTTCATACAACAACAGTTCCAGAAGCCTAACGAATTCTCACCGCCATTCCGCTTTGGTACCGTGCCCAATGGGAGCACAGAGCGCAACATCCGGAACAACTACCGGGACATGCATGCCTACATGACCAGCTTCCACCAGAAGAACGTGGACGA
The DNA here is from genome assembly GCF_030265055.1 of Doryrhamphus excisus. NCBI lineage: Eukaryota > Metazoa > Chordata > Actinopteri > Syngnathiformes > Syngnathidae > Doryrhamphus > Doryrhamphus excisus. The sequence goes on along the minus strand of NC_080466.1, from coordinate 7,315,163 downwards.
GGCACTGTACAGTCTCAAGACTGGGTGAGGAGGGGCTTCAGAGCGGCTGACATGGGGATGAAAGGGGGGGAAGAAAAAAAAGTGGTGTTTCAATGATGCAACCGTAAGAAAAGATGTAAACAGTGGAGGGAGATGAAGGAAGAGACACCATTCTGATTCATGGGGGTGGGCTCTGACACCCAGAATAACAATCTGTGTAACTAATAACCCATCCAGTGTCTCCATTTAAAGCTAAAAGACAATGGAACACTCCATTAGAGATCAAGCTGAATGACCACTGAGCCCAAAGGCACCATTGACAGCAGTTTGCTGCGGGTTTGGTGACTGTCTCATCAATTACTATCTGTCAAATCACTCAGAGATGATTAGATTAGCACAGAAAGGTGCCTTATTTAGATCAAAATGTAGATTTACATATAGGGAAAATAATACTACATTTCATTTATAGGCATAAAAAAACAAAAAAGCAACACTAAAACAAATACATACTGTATAAATCAAATCAAATCAAATTAACTTTATTTGTATAGCACTTTTCCTGCAAAGACATGCAACACAAAGTGCTTTACAGAATTAAAACAAATTCCACAATTAAAAGGAAAAAACAAAGAAACAATATAACAATACAATATAATATACATAAACAATATAACAAACAGTATAATGCGGTGGAATTCATCCATCCATCCTTTTTCTATAACCCTTGTTTTCACAAGGGTTGCGGGTATGCTGGAGCCTATCCCAGCTGTCTTTGGGTGAGAGGTGGGGTACACCCTGGACTGGTTGCCAGCCAATCACAGGGAAGGCAGTGGAATTGCGAAAAAATAGTACTTCTACAACTGATGAGGCTATAAATCAATATAATGAAAAAGTGTGTATTATAACATTCATTCATTCATTTTCTACCGTTTATCCTCACGAGGGTCGCATGGGGGTGCTGGAGCCTATCCCAGCTGTCTTCGGGCGAGAGGCGGGGTACACACTGGACTGGTTGCCAGCCAATCACAGGGCTGGAAGTGGAATTGTGAAAAATAGTACTTCTACTACTGATGAGGCTATAAATCAAAATAATGAAAAAGTGTGTATTATAACAGTTTTTCATAAATGTAAATATCTAATCACAAAAAAAGTAAAACAAAAATCTACATTTTCATTTATTTTAGTGAGTGTCTTTACTTTCACATCTCTTCCAGATCACTGGTGTGTGAGCAAGATGACTTGTTTGTGGAGACGTTTGGTTTGAATGCATAAATCTAAAGACCCCGAGTGTATACCTCAGCTTTTGTCGGGCTTTTTTTCTGGAGTAAAAATGAAGTTTTATTTTTACTTCTACGGTAATTCCATCCAAATATCTGTTGACTGATTAAGTGCAGTATAGAGTGAGGAAGGGACTGATTTGAATGTGCCCATTCTGCTGTCATTATGTTATTAGTGATTCATAATATTTAAAGCTGTCTATAAAAGTGACTTATTCAACTCTCCCATTGTATTCCACAGCAAACTGGATGCCTTCATCTACGATGCTGCAGTACTTAACTACATGGCGGGCAGAGATGAAGGCTGCAAGCTTGTCACTATTGGCAGTGGCAAGGTGTTTGCCTCCACTGGGTATGGCATCGCTATCCAGAAGGACTCGGGCTGGAAACGTGCTGTGGATCTGGCCATCCTTATGCTGTTTGGAGACGGTAAATGACAATGTTTACCTAAGATATCGCATTAATGTTGCATCTGTAAATACTGTATGTATGGCTACGTTCGCACTGCAGGTCAGTTAAGACGTTTTTATTCATGTGTGATCTGTATCTCATGTTTTTATGTCAGTTTGAATACAGATTTTTTTCAAATGTTCGTATGTAGATATACTGTATATCCGATGTGGAGTTTGTTTACAGTATTTCCTCAAATAATGGCTTCCACTCTAACAGGGGGTGCCACTGTTTGGCTGCTTATTATGACAGCAGACATCTTTACCACAACACAAATTGGCCGCACAGCAGAAGTGGCACCTGTAAAGCTGAAGTTTACAGTGGAACTGTGTTGCCGGACTGGTGCATGTCACTCCACAATTTATTCCCTTTGATTGTGTCTTGAAAAATAAAATGAAAAGCATCGTGAAGCCGTACTCCACAGTGAGCGATGGTGCTGAAATGGTTGCCAGAGAGACTGATCAATGTTTGCATGAAGTATAAGTCACATGACCCCCTAATCAGTAGTGCTGCCTGTAATGATTGACATTTAGACTGACTGACCAGTGGTGACATTAATAAGTCATGTCACCAATCAATCAATCAGTGTTGTGTCGACTGGCAGATGCTGAGTAATGAAAGAAATAATTTTGAGTCCCAAAAAAAGGACATTTCCAGGTAAAATATATCAGCTGGTTTTTTATCTATATATGATTTATCTATATCATCGTATCAATAATTCTAATATAATTAGAATTAATTATATTAGAATTAGAATAATTCTAATTTATTATTCTAATTTATTTATCAAAAAAGTATGTCAGAGCCCGCTTAGATGAAGGGACGTCAGTAAAAGCAACTTAACACCTCTCTAGGATAAACTCATTCATGCTCCTTTGCACAAACTATATTATGTAAGCATTGAAGAACTATATACCCCACTTGATCTCTCTCTCGCACACACACACAACCATCGGGGCAAATCCAGCAAATCTCTCTGGACGTGTCCTACCCCTTTAGCAGCCCCCAGAGATATGGAACTAAGATGGAGCCATTTTAGGGTGGAAATACTGGTCACATGACCATGTATACTTCCTCCCTAAGGATTGTCAAGTCCCAGCAGGCAGTTTTTTTTTCCCACAACAAAGAATGATCACCCTTGCATGAGCAATCCTTAATGAGGATGATCGCCTGTCGGGGCGTTGAGTTCAAATAATGCAATGTGACATTTTTTTCCCCATACATGAGACCTGAGTTGTTTTTGGCATCAACTCACCACCCAAAAATATGTGTCCTTTTTAACCGAGCTCACACTTGAAGGCGGAAACACCCAAGGTTCCGTGCGGCTGACACATATCACTAACCTTTCAATAATGTGTCTGCTCCCCTTCCAGGTGAGATGGAGGAGTTGGAGGCCTTATGGCTTACAGGTATCTGCCACAATGAGAAAAACGAGGTGATGAGCAGTCAGCTGGATGTGGACAACATGGCAGGGGTCTTCTACATGCTCGGGGCTGCCATGGTTCTGTCATTCATCACCTTCATCTGTGAACATTTGTTCTACTGGCAGCTGCGCTTCTGCTTCATGGGCGTGTGTTCGGGAAAGCCCGGGGTCACCTTCTCCATTAGCAGGGTGAGTGTGCATGTGTTTTATTTTGGCTTTGACCTTTGTCTTCCTGACAGTGACGACATCACAATGGTTATGGAAAGATTTCTGACTCTTTTTGATGATGACTCGCATGTCATTTGCAGTTCAGGTTTTCACTTTGCAACAAAAAACTTTAAGTAGGGGCGGCACGGCGGTCTAGTGACCTCACAGCTAGGAGACCAGGGTTCAATTCCACCCTCGGTCATCTCTGTGTGGAGTTTGCATGTTCTTCCCGTGCATGCGTGGGTTTTCTCCGGGGACTCCGGTTTCCTGCCACATCCCAAAAACATGCTAGGCTAATTGGCGACTTCAAATTATCCATAGGTATGAATGTGAGTGTGAATGGTTGTTTGTCTATATGTGCCCTGTGATTCGCTGGCGACCAGTCCAGGGTGTACCCCGCCTCTCGCCCGAAGACAGCTGGGATAGGCTCCAGCACCCCCCGCGACCCACGTGAGGAAAAAGCGGTAGAAAATGAATGAATGTTAAGTAGCTACCGGAAGTTCATTTTCCAAAAAGTAGTACAATCAGGTTAAGTTTGGAAGGATACACTTTATTTGGTCATTTCCACAAACAGTGGTCGCAATAAAATCACTGACCCACTTTTCAGTAACACGGTGTACAGTTTGCTTACAGTTTACCTTTCTTTGTTACAGTACTGTACACAGTCTGACAGTAGAACAACAACTAAGCACCACATGTAAAGAGGAATTTATGCCATTTATGTCACTTTTTATTTATGGATGATGGATTGCTTCCTGTCATGTTTATCATGTTTGTTTACTTGATTTGCAACAAACACGGTGTCTCACTGTTATGAAGGGTCTTAAGTTGAGATGTTCATTACTTTCACCTTAAAGACTGCGGTGGAACATAATTGAATATAACACATTTTTAAATTTTTTTCTAGTATATTTTGCCCATTTCTGTTGACTAACTCACAAAAGCATGGTTAGATAATCCAAGCGAAACCCAGTATATTTTGAAACTTCTTTTTATTTTGGACAAAAACTACACACATCTCTATTCATTATAAATAGGTATTATTTATCATCTTTTCTGAAGCAGAATCAACTCATTATGTGGCACATTTGGAGCTTGTAATCCAATAATGTTAATGCCGGAAGAGTTTACAGTACTTTACCGCGTTTCTCTGACGGACCATTTAACAAGGTGTCTTAGTGTTATTGCATGCTGTTTCTTTCCCCAGAAATAGCCATTCCAGGAGTAATTCATTTGCATAATGTTACCTTTTTCAGCGAGGAGGTTGGTGTGCCTAAATAGCCCTAATAGATAACATTTATCAAAGAAAAAGATGCCGGTGTTTGTGTTTGGTTACAAGCTGAAGCAGTTTGTAATTATCATTTGGTTGAACACCCACTCACACTGACCTGACAAAACTGCCATTGAATACTCAAGCATTTTTTTGTCTGGTGTCCATGTAAAGTGTGAAGCCACAACTCTGTTTTTATTGCTCCATAAAGTGTGATATTTGTCAAGTTTTATGACTTTTTTCCTTGGGAGCTTTGAGATTTAATGCGCGCTCACACGAGGCAATCCGTGCCGTGCTTGGGTACACTTGACATCTAAAGTCATGGTACACTTCACGATTGGAGGAGGTGATTTGAGATACATTATTTGTAATCAGGGTATCATGTCGCCTTTTTTTATGCCTAGTTAAATGCTAACTGATGATTGGTAGCAGGACAAAGTATCGGAGGGAAAAGTCACAGTGGTGTACCGGTAACCTTTGTTCTCTTACCTTTTCGAGACGTAAAAAGATTGTCAGTTATTCCCTCTGGAGAAACTGCCATTCGCTCGAGCATCCGGAAACCGATAAAACAGACAAAAGGAGTATAAAAGGCAACTGGGTTGACGTCAGATATCAGACTGACGACTCAGCAAAAGTGAAAACGGCTTATCAGGAACAGGTTTTGTTCTTCCTTTGAAAAAAGATGGGTGGTCTATGCGCAGATTTGGCCACTTAACTGTGAGTATTTCACATGACGACAACCTTGTCTGCATCCATTTTCTACCAATCTGACTTTGGACAAAAGATATACCCTGGGCTGGATTCCATCCATCCATTCATCCATCCATTTTTTTGTTGTTTATCCTCACTAGCACTGATATGCTAAAGCCGAGGATTTCCAACCAATCGCAGGGAAAATACAGTATATCAATCATTCACACTCACATTGACATCTACAGTCAAACCATCAAAATGCGCAAATTTCAGTGCTACACTACCTGTGACCTACGACACCCATATTTCTTCTCTGAAACAACAAATGAGTGGTATATTTCTGAGTTTCCACAATGACATTGTGGAAACGGCCCGGAGGAAACTGCAAATTTCCTCACACACGTTTGACTTCATGCTCAAATGCTCACAGGGAATTAAGATTTAACCAACCCATCGTGACAGACACTTTCACTAATCCTTCTCTAAATGATGAAGTTTTGGGTTCTGGGCTCATACCTTCTTATTCTCACTCTTGCTCCTTCTTCTCCCACATCATCTTTCTTGCCCTTCCTTTCTCCCTTGACCTCCCCACGCATCAATCAATTCCCATATTCCAGGGTATCTACAGCTGCATCCATGGCGTTCAAATAGAAGAAAACAAGTCTACCATTGACTCGCCTTCGTCGAGCATAAAGAAGAACATGAACAACACCCATTCGAACATCTTGCGATTGCTCCGCACTGCCAAAGACATGACTGCAGTGCCAGGCATTAATGGTTCTCCGCACGCGGCCCTGGAATACAATCACGGTGGTCGTGAGTCTGCCATCTATGACATCCAGGAGCACCGGCGCAGTCTCGTGGGGCACCCCGCAGACTGTAAGTCAGCACCGCCCTATTTACAAGAGGACAACATGTTCACTGACTACATCAGCGAGGTGGAGAGGACTTTTGGGAACTTGCCCCTGAAGGACAACAACTTGTACCAGGACCCTTACCGGCACCACCACCCTGTCTCAGCTTTGGGTATGTCCGGCCCCCCACCTAATAGGCCGCGTAGCTTAGGCAGCGCTAGCTCTTTGGAAGGGGGCATGTTCGATTGCGAAAGTTTGGGGGGAGGAGTAGCACCCATCTTTACCACACAGCCCCGCCCCTCCATGACTCACAGGAATACCAATAAGTTTGACCTGATTGCAGGTCACCCCCCTGCGGATTCCAACCAGGTTGGGTTCAAGGGAAGCAATGTGTACGGGAGGTTTTCCTTCAAAGGAGGTGCATCCAGCACAGGGCTCATCGGGGGTCACGAGAGGTACTGTGGTGGAGGTGGGGGCGGGGGAGGTTCAGGGGGTGACGATGGAAACATTCGCTCTGACGTGTCGGATATCTCCACTCACACTGTCACCTACGGCAACCTGGAGGGCAACGCCAAACGTCATAAACAGTACAGGGACAGCCTGAAAAAGAGGCCAGCCTCAGCCAAGTGCAGACGGGAGCAGGACGAGATAGAGCTGAGCGGATTCAGGAGGAGACCCCACCACCACACCGTCCACCACCACTTCCCTCACGGGCCCCTGGCACACCGCACCATCTCACCTCCACTGGAGCGGAAGCGAGGAGGGGGTAACTCTTCACCTTATTTATTCCGCAAAGACAAAGAGAACTTGAGGGAATTTTATGCTGACCAATTCCGCTCTCAGGAGGGCAAGTGGGAGCAGGAGGGTGGAAGTGGAGGAAGTGGTGTGGGCGTCGGTAGCGGTGGTGGTATCTGTAGAAGTTTAGTTCCTGTGGAGGACTTTCTCAAAGGTAAAGTCAAGAAGCAAGAGTCTAAAGGTGGTCTTGGGTCAGTGTCGGCAGGTCAGCAGGCCCACACCTGCTGGGAGAAGGCAGTTTCTGGACTGGGAGGAGGAGGCATAGCTGGAGGTGACTGGGAATGTCGGAACTGCCACAGTGTGTGTCACCACGGTGGAGGTTTAGGAGGTTCATGTCCAGCTAGCGGGGTTGGGGGGACCGGCAGTCGCCCAAGCTCTGCTAGCTGCAAACGCTGTGACTCCTGTAAGATTCAGCCGAGCAACCTTTACAACATCAGCGAGGATAACAACATGGTGTTCTCTGGAGGGAAGAATAACTTAGGAGGGGGTCAACCGCAAACTCAGGCACAGCGCAGGAAGCTCGGGCCAGGTGGGAGGGTCTTAAGGAGACAACATTCTTATGACACCTTTGTGGATCTGCAGAGGGAGGGGTCAGGACGCATGGGAGGGGTCGGCGGGGGTAGCGGTGGCCAATTTGGCCAGCCCCGAAGCGTGAGCCTGAAAGACAAAGACCGCTACATGGAGGGCCCCAGCCCTTACGCTCATATGTTTGAGAGGTATTCGGGGGAAAGAGAGTCCCCCGTGTTTGGAGGAATAGGTGGAGACAGGGCAAAAGGAGGCTCCTCCTTTAGTTTGTTCCGTGGAGGCGAAGGCGGGTTGCATCGGAGGTCAGTGGGGGAGAGAGACCTAAGAGACAGGGACAGGGCTATGATGGGAGGGAGCGGTGGTGGTGATAGCAGAGGCACCGGGACTTACTCCTTGTCTAAATCTCTCTACCCAGATAAGGTGAACCAGAACCCCTTCATCCCAACCTTCGGCGATGACCAGTGTCTTTTACACGGTGCCAAACCGTACTACATCAAAAAGCCACAGACGCCGCAACAACAACAGCAGCAGCAGCTACTCAACAACAACCGAGGAGGAGGGGACTTCCGGGGCTCCATGGGGGCGGCTTCTTATTTGCCCGCATCGGCCACGGCCGGGGTCATGTCCAATGTAGCCCCCAGGTTCCCTAAAGATCTGTGTCTGAGCGGGATGGGCAACCACCTGGGGGCCAACAAGCTCATGCCTGGGGGCCGGGACACATTAGGTTTGGGGCAGAGACCCTTCAACGGTGCCAGCAATGGACACGTCTATGAAAAGCTCTCCAGCATAGAGTCAGACGTCTGAGGGAAGTTAGTGGCCAGAAGAAACGGGCGAAGACAAGAAATGAGAAAAAGATCCAATGAAGAAAACCAGCGCTGTGCAGTGTCCTCTTTGTGTGAAGATAAGGTGACAACACCAATGGGTTTTGTTCTCACGCCACTAAACGGAACAGTTTGGACAATGAGGATGCTCGAAGCCAACCTGTGGTCCAGCCCGGCGGATGGCACATTTTTTTAGCGAGAAGGGAAGATTGTGGTGCTGGGAAGGAGGTAGGGATAGACAGATGGAGGAGGGTGGGAGGGCAAGCAAGGCTCTCTTTCTAAGCTCATTGTTCCAAAACACAATTTTTGTTACACAACGGTTAATACAATCAACACTGCTGAAAGTAACAGGGTAAATTAACAACAATTGTACCAATAGTGTTAATATTATTGCTGAGTATTTCTCAAGTGTTTCAAGATGATTGGTTTGGGGTGTTTTTCCAATTTGATTTCTTCAAGTAGTACTTCTAGTTGTTTCTTAGCTTATGAATTTGACAGGAGAGTTGTGGACCATCTCTGATATTTTGGGCACTCCTGTCATTTTTGATTCTTCTTTGCGATTAATTCTATCTTCACGTTTGATTTTTTTTTTTTTTCTAAAAGTATTGTGATGTGTATGTGACAAAAAGGCATGATTTGCTAAGTACAATGTACTTAATTGATTACTTTTTCAAAGCTCTTTTGCAAACTGCACAAGCAACATCATCATACTGATTTGCCCTTCCTTCTTATTTGCTTTTTTTTTTTTTCCTCACCAAAAGGGTCTCACATTTGGAGCTGGATGTGCCTTAAAGGATTAATGTTTCACCTGCAGCCAGTTTGTTCCAATGTCAGGGTAAAATCTGCTGGAATTGCATAAAAAAGCAGTTAGTGTGACAATGACAAACATTCAGGCAATTGAGTTTAAATACATGAAAATAAAAAATGGAGAGGACCGTTTTCAAATCTGATCCTTCAAAAAAATCTAAAAAAAAATTATAAAATATCATCTTTATCAACTGACTCTTTCTAAACCTTAAATTCATTCGAACATAAATCATCACCCGCTTTCTGCTTTTAATGCATTTTCATTGACTCAATTGGCCATGACACACTTTTTGGTGTTCAAGACAGAGTGAGACCTCTGTTGCTGGGTTGAGCAGCTCTGCATGTTAATTCTGTCATAATTAAGGCTTTATTATGCCTGCTGTGTTGGATGGCAAAAAGCTCATGTTAGATCAGGGTTGTCACGACCGAGCCATAACGAGTATTACTACTGTATTTTCTATGCTGGAAAGGCACTGTTCGTTGTTAACAACACGGCTCGAAACCCGTGTTACCTGCTATTTTAAGGAATCACTTGACATTTTCAGAAAGAAGCTTTTTTTTATTTTAATGAGTCACAAGGAAATACCTGAAAATGAAGCTACAGTCAGCTTGCTGTGAAGAGCGGAAACTCACACAAGTGCAGAGTAAAGTCTGGATATAGACACCTGAAATCCAAACTAATGTCAAATGCTTGTTTTTCAGAGTAAAAATTGTTTGTGTGTTTTTTTCTGAAGCTTTGCTTGCAGATTTAGCATTTTTTTAAACTACCTGGACAAACTCTATTTTCGCACTTCTTTTTCTGAAATGCTACCCAAACTCAAATTCAGTGGAACCTCCAAATTTCGCTTTCATTTCCACTTTTTTTCCATGGAGATCAATTCATTCATTGTTGTGATTGTACCTCCTTGCACTTATTAATGATGTTTTTGCACAATAAAAATCAACACAAAGACTTCAAATAATCCGCAAATTCAGGAAAGTTGCACAAATTGTGTTGAATTATGAAGTGATGGCATACAGGAAGTTACATAAGGTGAGCTGTTTGGTCACCCTTTTATTGTTTATTCGTTGTTCATTGAGCCATTAGATTGACCGGTATTTAAGTTAGCGTTAGCTTATTAAGTTAGCGTTGCCAAAAATGGACAAAAAGCCAAAGAAAAAGCAAAACCTATGCACGGAGTTAATCCGCTAACACTTGCCGAGTTGACTTCTCGTAAAATCAGGGACGTCATGCCCAACAGTTGTTCTAATACCGAAGTCTTTATGACTTGAGAGGGCACAATTTTCCCCGAAATATTGGTAACATTCTAAACGTTAACAAACATTTGACCTCAGGTTCCTGTGTCAGTCTGTTTTTGGAATTTCAAACATTTTTGTCTTTGCTTAAACGGGAAATTTTAAATTTAAAGTTTCACAAATTGTAATAACACTGACAAGGACAATAGCGAGGACCGTAACATTCGGAAATTGTCGCGCCACTGCTCTTCAAAGTGAAGCAGTATTGTATAAAATCCCTTAAAGGGGACCTATATGCTATTTTTTAGCCTTTGTATTGAGTTGTGTAATAACCCGCACGGAAACCTTTTTAGATTTTCCAGAATCTGCACCTATTCCAGCTGTATTCCTTTGACTTGTGCTTCCTGCCAAAACGGTCTATTTTAATTTATTCCACCCACTGCCCACCTCCATTCATGTAATTGGTCACATGGCCAAAGTGTTCTATGAACCATATAAGGAAATCCGCGCCTCTGTGACATCACAAAGGGGCAGTTTTACCACGCCTTTTGAAACAGAGCATTTTCAGCCATCCCAAACTTCTTTTAGGGCTCACTTCCAAATGCGTAAACCTCATTATCTGAAACTTTGGCATCGTTGAACACCAGAATACAACATTCTAACTACATCTATAGGTCAGAAAAGTGGAAAAAGCATAATAGGTCCCCTCTAAGTCAAATACATCTACTCAACTTTAGCCATTAACTTAGTCAGCCATTGTAGGCGGAACTTAACTTGTTGAACATTTGTGCGCCGATCAACCAATCAGGACTTGACGCATGCAAGCTGGCACTGAGAACCAAATCAGACGTCTGATAGGCTAAGAAAAACGGTTGATAACAGGTAACAGCACGCCTGATTCCTGAAGGAATTGACATCGACTGGAAGAACTGCAGCCAAGAAACACGACAAAATGAATAATAGGCTTTTGGGAATAAATTAATATCATTTAATGGAACATACATACTGGAACATACATTTGAAATATAGGTCAGGGCTTCTGGTACTGGTTAGGCCAGCAGAGAAGGCCTTAAGTGCCCCCTTAATCAGCAGACAGGAAAGACAGGACATTTTTGCACAACTTTGCGGATGTATTTCTTCAACATGTTCATTGACTTTGGAGGTTCCACTGTGTTTGTCGTTAATATTTTTTCTCATCGGGTATAGTTTGAGTGGAAAAACTTTGATTACTATTACAATTGGACAAAAAAAGCAGGAAATATGTTATTAAAAATAATTTATATATTATTTTGGCTCTAAAAACATTAAATGTAAAGCACACCAGCTAGTTTCTTGCACATCCTTGTCACAAATTTCGAGCACCTTTTATTTCTTCTCTTGGTTGACAAGTCAGTATGTATGATACAAAGCATGTATACACATTTCTTTTTTTATGCTTCTACAATTTTAACTTTGTGCCCAAAAAACTGGGTGTATTTTAATAGCTACTTTTTATTTTCATTTTTTGGAAATGTCATTGCTACTGATCAGTGTTGTAGGTGTGTTTGTGTGCTCGTCCTTGCAAAAATAACCCACCAATATGCCACACACACACACACACAATACAAAATAAACACGGTCAAATTGCTGCAAATGTCACCAAAACATGGTTATTGATGATTTGTGGAGGCTCGATATTTTTCAACAAGGTGGAGGCTTTGCTCGCTGTCACTGAAGAAGCCTTTTTTCATACTTTTCCTCTTTTATCCTTTTTTTAAATAATATTTCAGTACATGATTTCTGTTGTCGTATGTGCCTGAATTTGTACGCTTGATTACCTCTGTGTGTATGCGTGTGTGTGTGTGTCTGAGTGTGTGTGAGAAATACCCACTTATTTTATATGTACTATACATCATGTAAATAATGGCGCTCATGGACTTTTGATAAAAACCTGTACAAACGGCAAGGAAAAGGTCTATTTCAGATCAATCTTAGATTCGTAGGTGTCCCTTGCTAAATTGTTTTGTAACGACTTCAGGATGCATTCTGTGCAGTTGTTTATTATCACACAGAAAGTGCACATTTACTGGGTCGGTTTTAGCCCAACAAAGACGTTTCTTAAAAAAAGAAAATGCATGACTCGGTCCACGGGAAGCACAATGTGTTCCGTTTTTGCTCAGTTGTCTTGTTCCTCTTCTGTTTTGGGCCTCGGACGATCGAACAACATCCCAGAGCTGTACAGATTGTGAAAAATGTACATATTCACCTTCACTTTTTTTGTATGGAGATCAATTACTTGTGTGAAGAGATTTGATTGAATATTTAGTTATATTAATAATGAGATTAAAAACACACAGTCCATGTGCTAATAAGTGCTGAGAAATATTATTCTTCTGTCTCTTTGGAATAAAAGTGTTGAGTATTAATAAAAAACATGAAATCTCACACATGCACGTCTATTTATTTGCACAGGTTTCATTGATTTTCCACACTGAATGAATAAACGATATACTTTTAACCCCCAAATTACTGGTCTCCTATTGAGTTAAAGTCACTTTTATTTGTTCAATACATTTTCCTTCAAATGACACAAGGAAGTGACTTTAAAGGGGCCCTTTCATACATTTCATACTCGTTTAAATTGCATTACCATGCACAATTGCCATATCATGAGGTTGGTGAGTTTTTAAGTTATCCATGGTTTCATTTGTATGCCATTCCTAAGTCTTGTGAATGGTCGGGTACGAGAACTTAATGGGATTTTTGGCCCAATGGTGGGTTATTTACCTGTTGCACTCTATTAAAAAAAACTGCATGGACAATGAGTTAGCAATGCATAGGGTGCTTTGTTTCGGCACTTGTTACACTTCAGGCCAAACCAACTTGTTTGTTAAAGACAATTTTGTACTAAAAATTTTAGTTTATGAAAAATAAGCCAATATTTTCAACAAAAACTAAATATATGACTGGACATTTTTTTTATTATTATGTTATTTATAATATACTATATATATAATATATGATATTATTATTTTACAGAGTCCCAAAACTGTTTGTTAATTTTCCCACAAATTGATGCTATTTGATATTATTGTCATGAATATGACATTTATTGAGAATAAATAATCCACTATTGTGATAATATATAATAATAACAACAATAATATATCATTATATGTTATGTATGGCATGTATTTTCCAGTGACTTGCGGTCAGGCAAAGCAGATGAGCCAGACAGAAATTCATGAAAAATACAAAAACTAATAATAACATCACATAAATATGAATTTTTGTACATTGAACTGTATTATAAATGGGTTTTCTTTATGATTCCAATCATTTTCTTAACACGAGGAGTCATCGCATGTCACTGGGTATTTTCTCACTGTCAAACATTTGCAGCATTTCTCAAAATGCTGCCTTTTCAACCGTACTAAAGAGCAGCATTTCTTTTGCCATGTAGCAAATTTCACTTTTAAAGCACACCATTTTGCACTGCTCCATTTGTATTTAATTGTGCAAATTGTATTTTATTATTTGTATTAAACTTCTGAGTAAGAATTGACTGGTGACAAAGGCTGCATCTTCTGTAGGTTTTTTTTTTCCAGATTTTATGCTGCCACCATTTTCAAACAATTTTGGCATACTGGCTTGTTTGTGTGAATGGGCTCACCTTGCTCATTATTAAAGGGGACCCTATTTTTCTTACCCATAAATGTAGAAATAATGTAGTCTTTAACAATGAGAGCAAGCATCCAGCTCTGCATCTTCATGAACTCCCAGGTGAGATTAGACCTGTGATGTGACAAAAAAAAAAAAGTATCGGCGCAGGAGATGCAAACAGCTCACATCAAAGTCTTCCAAAAAAAAACTCCCCTTTGCTCCTCCTTTTTTCAAAAAGCCTCGTCCAGCAAGAGGAGATATTTAAAGACAGCAGCAGGTTTGTTCGCGTATCAATGGCTGCCTTTTTGGGCCAATCTTTACAACACACTAGCTGGACTAATCCTTCATCAGATTACAAGGAACAGCCTGTCCATCATCTTCTCCTTACTGCTTCCCTCCCTATATACAAGCTCCAACACATGTAACTACTTCTTGACAATTAACTGTTACCTAGCAACTGGCTCTTTTTCCACAGAGATGACAGGGAGGAAGAAGGGGAGAGCAGAGAGAATGAGAGATTTATACCCAATTCCCACAGCATCTTAACTGGATGGGATGCAACAATGCATAGACAAAAGCAAAACCAAAATGGAAAGTACAGCCTGATCTTAACGCCCACATGTAGCAGCGAGCGGAGGAGAGGAAAGGAGGAAGAAGAAAGGAAGAGTGGCGGTGCATGCACATGTTGTACAGCTAACCTTATAAGGGGCGGATAGCAGAGGAAATGCAGCAAGTGTGCAGAATTTGAAATAAATAGACCAAGAAGGGACAAGCTACAAGTGGAGATGTAGGAGGAGAGAAAACGGTTGCCGTAGAAACACTTGGCAAAGTTTTATGAAGACTAAGAGCGTGTGTGTGTGTGTGTGTGTGTGTGTGCCCCCAAACATCCACACACACGTCCAGTGGCAATCCTTGAAGACTGTAATTATATGAACAGAAAATAGGCAGCTTCTGTCGGCCCTTTGACAACAGTTCCTGACTTTTAAGTGAGAAGGAAATCAGATGATTATCATAACACTTTGACAGTCGTCAAGCGGTGCAAATCTGGTTAAAAAAGTGTTTAACTTCATGTCAAATTGTGGCTTGCAAGCGACCGCTGTCGCCTTGTGACTGAAAAGTGGAATAGCAATAGCTCACATAAGTTGTATTTGTCTTATTGAATACTGGATATGTTCCGTTTCTTGTATTAAATAACTGTTATGGACTTTTTTTGTTTCAGGAAGGCCTTCTGAAGAAGCCTGCAGATGACAGTCCAAAGGTAAAAAAAAAAAAAAATGAAATAGTAATGACAAATAATTTCAATATGACTGACTTTATAGTTTAAAGTTTATTTAAGTGTATTTACTTTACAAAAGTAAAGAAAAAATGGCAGCTCATATGAAATAATTTTAACAAGTTAGTTAAATATAATCAACAATTTTAAATTATTTTCCCTGCTTACGAGAGTTTCAAATTAAAGAGGACCTATTATTATTATGCTCATTTTTTTTACCCTTTGTATTGACTTGTAGTCTCCTGTAGAGCAGCTACACACAATAACCTGCACAGAAATATTTTTAGATTTTGCAGAATCTGCATCTATTCCAGCTGTATTTCCTCGGATTTGTGCTTTAGTAAGCCTGGTGATTTAACACAATAAGTAATAATAATAAGAACACAATAAGTCATTCAGCTAAACGTACCAATATCCTGAATTTCCTTGCAAGTTGCATGACTAATTACTATGGAATATTTATATGCCAAATGTATTGATAGAATTTGACCCATGAATACCTTCCATGAGTCAAACAGTTTTGCTGAGTGATGTTAATGTTTATGTTTTTGACCTGTTAGTTAGATATATTTATGATTATATTTATGACTTTTTTTGTTGTATTCACAACAGCATGGATCATAGGCTTTTTAAGCGAGATAGCAAAGTAATTAAAGAGGTTGACAATTTTGTGTATTTGGGGTCATGCGTTAACATCAAAGGCACCAGCAGATCGGCAATCAGAAGGATGTTAGCGATGGCAAGGGGATGGATTGCAGAGATCGGCCATTATCTGGAAAAGCAGAGGGATTAGTATAGCTCTCAAGGTCCGTTTGCTAAGCGCTAATTTTTCCCATCGCTACTTAAGTGAGTGAGTCATGGAAAATGCTGAAAAATGCCGAGAAGTGGAAATGTGGTGCTACCGACAAATTCTGGGGATCCGTCATGGACAGCGAGAAGGACAAAAGATAGGCGGAGGGGTTTGTCGTGTGCAGTTCCATCAAGCATCACACAAGCTGCATTACTTGGGCCATGTGATGCGGCGTATAGTGGACTTGAGAAGGTGATAATGTATGGCAAGGTCACTGGAAAAATAGGGCAGGGCAGGCCTCCTGCGTCGTCGTGGCTTGGAGACATTAAGAAGTGGACCAGCATGGGCTTGGCACATCAGATGGAGGGCAGAGAGGATGGAGGTGTATTGTGATGGGCACACTATTGCAATAGGTGATTAAATCCATTAATTTAGTCATTTTAATTGGCTTTGAGAGACGTGCAATGGCCTACTTATTGGTCACACAGTCAGGGTTCAAATCTCCATTTAGGCATGTCTTTGTGGAGTTTTCATACTTGTACGTGGGTTTTCTTCAGGTACTTCAGTTTTCCATAAATATGCATGTTCGGTTAATAGGAGACTCTAAATTGTCAGTAGGTGTGAATGTAAGTATTAATTGTTTGTCCTTATGTGCCCTGATTTGTCTGGCAAGGTACATCCTGGACTCTTGCCCAAAGTCAGCTGGGATAGGCTCCAGCAACCCCAATGATAAGCAGTAGAAAATGAGTGAATGAATGATAATGCCATGTCATGTCTCCCTACTGTGTGTGTGTGTGTGTGTGTGTGTGTGTCTAGTATGTAGGGCGGGAGGGAGGGGCTTTCTTAGTATTTGTTTTTCCTTTTAATTGTGGTAATTGTTTTTAATTCTGTAAAGCACTTTGTGTTGCATGTCTTTGCAGGAAAAGTGCTTTACAAATAAAGTTGATTTGATTTGATAATTGGCTTTGATTTTCGGCACACAAACCTCCATAAATCCCAAAGTGATTACCAGTGCCATCTTGTGGAAGAAATATTGCATTGCAAAGACTGGAACTTTTACCCGTCAGTTAAATATAACATTTATTTATTTATTTATTTTTAGCTATTAAATGTTATTCTTATTTGGAACATGAACTTGCTTAAGTCACTTCAATAAGTCAATAATTATTTTTTGTGCCAAACCTAAGAGCTATTTAATAAATTACTTTATTATAACTTTAATTGACTTGAATTTTTGGCTCAAAAACTACAGATAACAAACTGATTGATAATCCCATTTTATGGCAGGAACATGGCATAGCAAAGGCTGCTGAACCTGAATGAGTCAATATACAATTTTATTTTTTCATATATGATTATGTTTCAATTTTTTTTTCAATTTCAAACGTTTGGTTGCATTATGTGTCATACCTTGTTCTGAATGTTCACCTTTTGAATACTCGGGACTGTTTATTCACAAAGACAAAAACAATTCTGATGGTGATTCCAAACCCAAAGTATTTGAAAAGAACAGAACATATTCATATATTCATATTAATTCATACATTATATTCATTCATATTTATGAGGATGACTCATAATGCTTTTTCCTGAATGAAAGAATGCATAAACTCTGTGTACTGTATGTCACATGAAAAAGGAATAGTTCCTCAAAAAAAAAGTAGTTCCTCAATAACAAACCTGTCCGCTCTTCCTTTAGCTATCCACTGTGCACCACCCTCACCTTCCCATTCTTCTTAAACACCTTCACCCTTCGTCTCCTCTTCTTTGGGACTGCCCTCAACTCCGTGTTGTGGCTCTGACGCGCCAAAGCTAGGCCATACCCGTCACCCGCCTCACGGTAGCCATGACGACGCAGGAACGGTTCTAGGGTTGCTAGGCGATGGGAGAGTTCTGTGATACGCAGATGCAGCATGGAGATTTCTCTGAACAGGTCGTTGATTGTCTCTGATAGAGGGCGCACCCTGCAAGAGTTACACAGTACATGGACATGTCAGATGGGTTCCATCCCAGTCAAAAAAACATATCACATAGCTACAACACCAGTCAACCACCAGGCCACTGAATCATTCCATCATTCATGCCAGGTCAGCTGAGTGAACCACTACACTATCAAATGGCTTCAAATAATATCCTGACAGAGTAATAATGTAATAACAATGGAATACAGTATAGCAGGACCTTGAAGTCGTACCCCAAAGTAGTACAATTATGAATGCAACGTCACACGGAACACCTACGAAGTTCTTGGGACTTCCGCTTGGATTATTTACATTTTTTAAAGTTTTTTACATTGGAAAAATCTTGCGGCACACCACTAACCACTAGGGCTGGGTTAAACGATTATTTTTGTAATTGATTGATCTAGAAAATTGTTCTTCAATGAATTGATTAATCTAACGATTCTTTTTAAAATCCGATTTGATTCGATTATCTCCCCATAATTTGAACTATATAGCAATTAATGCTAATTTGTCTCCATGAATAAAACACAAATTTCTTCTTTCTCATATATTTTTATTAACAATTAAAAAAATAATAATTGTATTGAACAATACAACAATAAAGTGCACAATAGAATCCTATAATTAAAAAAAGAATAAATTAAACTTTCTTTCAATAAATAAAAGTATAAATAATAAACAAAATATAAACATAAAATAAAAAATAAATAACAGCAGTGTATGTGTGTGCGTGTTCCTGCAAGACCACTTTATCTTTACCTGGAGTAGTCAGGGAGCAGAGTGTTGGGTTTCGAATGCAGCAAAGTCTTGATTTCTTTGAAAATTTGTTTCCCCCACGAATCCAAAACTTTAGTCAAACTTCGTACTGACGCCACGTCGACTCTGTCAGCTGATGCACAGAAAAACAGACACACACCTTCAATGTAATACCATCCCCCTAAAATCTCTAAATTCCCTTATGTGTGTATTTTACCTCCTTCCCTGTAGTTCCAGTGCCCATAATAATCCAGTTTGTTGTCCGCATCATCCATATGGACCCCTGTTGCCATGGCGGCCACCATCAGCAGCCAGTTAGGATTCATGACCAGCAGACGTGCTTTGTAAAATGCAAGTAAAAGAGGAAAAACTCAACAACAATCCAAATATTTAGTAAACAATATATTTCTTCATTGAGTGACCAAGTTCAAGGTTAGGCAGAGAGTACCAGAGTATGCATCAGGGGTCAGGGGTCTTAAACACGCGGCCCGCGGGCCAAATGTGGCCCGCAGGACACTAGTTTGAGGCCCCCGCCTTGATATGAAAGTTTAATGTTAGTGCGGCCCGCACAAGTTTGATATGGATGCTGTATGGTATCATGTACCCAGAAAAAATTATTATTACGTTTGATTAATGTTCATGTTAAAGGTTAAATAACTGTTAATAGTTATCCTCCCTATCCGTGTGGAAGTGGTGAGTTTTTGGCTATTTAAGTTTAAAGGAAATAACTTGAAGGCTACCGTTTAGGTCGCTAGCTCTCTAGTTTGAAAGTTAGCATGTGTCTCAAGACCCTGCAGTTGCGCAATATGTAGTAAATAAAAAAAGTATAAATGTGACTATAGTCGTGTTTTGTCATGTCTACAGGGCTCTAATAATGCTTTGTTCATTTTAATCTGAAAAAAATAATTTGTCTACCGACCAACTATATGTGGTTTCTTAAGTTTTTATTATTTGCCATTTTATTATTATTATTATATTTATTTATTTATTACTGATTGATTGATTTTCTTTATTCTTGATTTATTTATTTTTATCTTATTTTGTGCAGAAAAATAAAAATTAAGATATTTGAGAACAGTGGAATGTTTTATCAGAGCTTTTATTGTAGAAAATCGGAACCAAAGCACTGAAAAAGTTTGTATATTTTTCTGTTTTTAATAAATGCGTTTTTTTTTTTGTTGTTTTTTGGAAAACCTGATGCAGCCCAGCCTTGCCCAGCTACCCTAGCTCCAGTGGCCCCCCAGGTAAATTGAGTTTGAGACCCCTGGCATGCATGATAAACTTACATTATTTGGGCCACACCTTTGTAAAGGCAAACCTTTTGATAAAGCTACTATTAGATTGTACGTGCATAACTAATGAGAAAATCCTCATCAAGAACTGAATTAACAGATGCTACACTCTACTGCAATTCAATACAAGATCAGCCTGTTGTTATTGCTACTATTCCATCACCGCAGGTCTAAGTAGAAGGTAAGTGCATGCATCCACATAACAAGAGTGTTTTAATCACAGTGGATCACGGTAATCCTGTGACTCACTGTTTAGGTATTATAGAAGCTTTATAGGCATATGAAGGTGGAGAGGGAAAATGAGCCGTAAACAATAATGCCATCATGGTATTTGTTTCACATCTGGTAAAAACATGTCACTTCCTCACAATCAAGTACTTCGTTAAATACACAACTGCATGCTGTACACATTTGCAGTACACATACTCACAAAATGAGATTGCAACGAGTTCTGACATCAAGTGCCTCTGCCTTCTTCTTTTCCTCTATTTTGTACCAATGTCTTCTCTGAGCAGGTCCGATTGCTGTTTGGAAAATGTTTGGATTCTGGGGAGGTGTGACCCAACTCTCACTCCCTCACTCTGGGTATGCAGGCCGTCCTCCTCTTCGTCACTGACCTCACCTACTCTTATGGACCAGTTAGGGGCATTTTTCATGTGGGTAAACATCAAAACAGAAGCCCTGCCTTTAAAAGCATTTATTTTAAAACCAATAAGGATAAAACATATAGAGAAATTCTACACATATAGCAGGTTGGCCATAATTTACAAAGTTGTAGTTTTTATTATTTGTATTTATTTAGTATATTCTGCTATTAAATTCCTATAAATAACATACTTTCTATTTATTAGACAGCAACAGCTACTCATTTCATTATTTGCAATCAATATCTTTAATACTTTTTGATTAAAAATGTACACATACAAATACCTTTGTAAATTACATTTTTAACAGTGAATTTTTCACTTTAAAATCATTCAATTTGATTAATTTGAACTAAAATATCAGCATAATACATATTTTTCCAATGCATTAAACTATAATTGTTTCATTGTTATCTTTCTAAGCTTGTGAGCATTAGTTCCTCAATAACTACTCTAAATATATATGCCTTATATATGCCTTAGTCATTAGTCCCTCATTATAGTTATTCAGTATACTTGCATATACTTTGATTTCTCAGTAACTACTCTACTCAAGTTCCTCGTTTGTTCTTCATTAGTTCCTCAATAGCTACTCTAAACTTATGTGGCTTAGTCATTAGTTCCATATTAGTTCCTCAGTAACTACTCCAAATGTATGTGCTTTGGTTCCCCAGTAACTACTCTACTCATTGGTTCCTCATTTGTTTGTCATTAACTATTCTATTATTGTATGTGCCTTAGTCATTAATTCCTCATTTGTTCATCAGTTCCTCAGTGACTACTCTGAGTATATGTGCCTTAGTCATTAGTTCCTCATTAGTTATTAAGTAACTACTCTAACTGCATATACTTTGGTTCCTCAGCAACTACTCTACTCATCAGTTCCTCATTTGTTAGTCATTAGTTCCATATTAGTTCCTCAATAGCTACTCTAAATTGATGTGGCTTAGTCATTAGTTCCGTATTAGTTCCTCAGTAACTACTCTAAATTCATGTGCCTTGGTCCCTGAGTAACTAGTCAGTCGTTCTAGTAGTAGTACTAGTAGTCCCTCGTTTGTTCTTCATTAGTTCCCCAGTAACTACTTTAAATGTATGTCCCTTCGTCATTAGTTCCTCATTTGTTCTTCATTAGTTATTTGTTCCTGTTCTACCCTCATGTTGTTAACAGTGAGGAATGAATGTGTGACGTAAACGTGCATGACATATTTGTGTTTGACTGGCATCCAGATGTTATTGCAGTGTTTTTATGTACGGCTTTGTCTGAGAGCGAGAACACACTTGGTGCACAACACACAAGTCCTGTCCAAGTAAGAAAAAAGCAAGAGGAGTGCAGGCCACCAAAAGGAGGAAAGTGTCAAATTAGGAAGGGACAAATGGGGTAACTTCACTTCCATGTGAAAGAGAATGATTGCAGCAACAGAATATCGCTTCTTTCTGCAGCTGGTTTGCATTAGCGACATGCCATGTGTCAGCCTCAGTGGAATTCCTCACACACATTCACACTGCCTGCTTGATTCCTTTTTTTTTCACCATGCGTCTCCTCTCTGCAACACGTACAACACATTGTTCATTTTCCAAAATTACAAAAAGGTCCAATTGTTGGATGTCAAAACAGGGTTTCCCATAAGAAATCATGTGAAGTGAATTCGTCTGTTCCAGGGTGAAATTGGCATAAAATCTATATATTTTATATAAGTACATTTTTTATGTTTGTATGTTTGTAAAAGTCATAAAGACAATTTAAACAAAGAATAATCAAACTAAAGGAAAGTAAAACTACTTGCCATACTTAACTATTTAAAGATTCTTGCAGATAGAAATCGAGAGGAAACAGGAAGTTATTTGCAGACCCATACTGCCATCTATTGGCATTTTATTGCTGGAATGGAGAATGTGATAATGAATTGTATACAGTAAAAAAATATATTATAAATCATGATGTATTGTGGTTGAAAATGGCATATATTCAGGAAATATATTTACATATTTTTTGCCTTCTTAAGCTTAAAATGGCTGAAAGGACAAAAATCTATGTATTTACTATGTACATTTACAGTGAAGAAAATAAGTATTTGAACACCCTGCTATTTTGCTATTTCTCCCACTTAGAAATCATGGAGGGGTCTGAAATTTTCATCGTAGGTGCATGTCCACTGTGAGAGAGATAAACTAAAAAGAAAAATCCAGAAATCACAATGCATGATTTTTTAACAATTTATTTGTGTGATACAGCTGCAAATAAGTATTTGAACACCTGAGAAAATGAATGTTAATATTTGGTACAGTAGCCTTTGTTTGCTATTACAGAGGTCAAACGTTTCCTGTAGTTTTTCACCAGGTTTGCACACACTGCAGGAGGGATCTTGGCCCACTCCTCCACACAGATCTTCTCTAGATCAGTCAGGTTTCTGGGCTGTCGCTGAGAAACACGGAGTTTGAGCTCCCTCCAAAGATTTTCGATTGGGTTCAGGTCTGGAGACTGGCTGGGCCATGCTAGAACCTTGATATGCTTCTTACGGAGCCACTCCTTGGTTTTCCTGGCTGTGTGCTTCGGGTCGTTGTCGTGTTGGAAGACCCAGCCACGACCCATCTTCAATGCTCTGACAGAGGGAAGGAGGTTGTTCCCCAAAATCTCACAATACACGGCCCCAGTCATCCTCTCTTTAATGCAGTGCACTCGTCCTGTCCCATGTGCAGAAAAACACCCCCAAAGCATGATGCTACCACCCCCATGCTTCACAGTAGGGATGGTGTTCTTCGGATTGTACTCTTCATTCTTCTTCCTCCAAACACGCTTATTGGAATTATGACCAAAAAGTTCTATTTTGGTCTCATCTGACCATAAAACTTTCTCCCATGACTCCTCTGTATCATCCAAATGGTCATATGCAAACTTAAGACGGGCCTTGACATGTGCTGGTTTAAGCAGGGGAACCTTTCGTGCCATGCATGATTTCACATCATGACGTCTTAGTGTATTACCTACAGTAACCTTGGAAACGGTGGTCCCAGCTCTTTTCAGGTCATTGACCAAGTCCTGTCGTGTAGTTCTGGGCTGATTCCTCACCTTTCTTAGAATCATTGAGACCCCACGAGGTGATATCTTGCATGGGGCTCCACTCCGATTGAGATTGACCGTCATGTTTAGCTTCTTCCATTTTCTAATGATAGCTCCAACAGTGGACCTTTTTTCACCAAGCTGCTTGGTAATTGCTCCGTAGCCCTTTCCAGCCTTGTGGAGGTGTACAATTTTGTCTCTGGTGTCTTTGGACAGCTCTTTGGTCTTCGCCATGTTACAAGTTAAAGTCTTACTGATTGTATGGGGTGGACAGGTGTCTTTATGCAGCTAACGACCTCAAACAGGTGCATCTGATTCAGGATGATACATGGAGTGCAGGTGGACTTCTAATGGGCAGACTAACAGGTCTTTCAGGGTCAGAATTCTAGATGATACACAGGTGTTCAAATACTTATTTGCAGCTGTATCACACAAATAAATTGTTAAAAAATCATGCATTGTGATTTCTGGATTTTTCTTTTTAGTTTATCTCTCTCACAGTGGACATGCACCTACGATGAAAATTTCAGACCCCTCCATGATTTCTAAGTGGGAGAAATAGCAAAATAGCAGGGTGTTCAAATACTTATTTTCTTCACTGTATTTATATCCACCCTTGGGCATCTCTGTGTGGAGTTTGCATGTTCTCCCCGTGCATGCGTGGGTTTTCTCCGGGTACTCCGGTTTCCTTCCACATTCCAAAAACATGCTAGGTTAATTGGTGACTCCAAATTGTCCATAGGTATGAATGTGAGTGTGAATGGTTGTTTGTCTATATGTGCCCTGTGATTGGCTGGCGACCAGTCTAGGGTGTACCCCGCCTTACGCCCGAAGACAGCTGGGATAGGCTCCAGCACCCCCCGCGACCCTCGTGAGGAAAAGCAGTAGAAAATGAATGAATGAATGAATGAATTTATTTATATTACAGTACTAAAATATATCTTATACTGTATATGTGTCATTCTCTTGAAAGGAGTACCAAAAGCATGACATAACAAGCAAAAAGCAAAAGTTATTACGTAACCAATTTGAGTATCATTGGTTCTTTTTCAGTTTGAAGAAAAACTTTTTATTCTTAATATTATTGTTTTTATTCCATCCGAGCAGGGCAATGTTTACTGAAATTATAGCATTTACACACAAAAATGTTCTACTTTATTAACTTATTTTAGATAAATGCTGGCTTTGTACAATTATAGAACTACGATAAATGGGTAAGTGTATGGTTTTGAAAAAAAATCTAATTCAATCACTGAAAAAATACAGATACAAACATTTGCTTGTAGGATATGTTTAGAAAAAATACAGCTAAATCTCTAGTAGAGGAGTAGGGAGCCAGGAGAGAGAGCCATGAAAGCCACATATTTAAAATTTTTGTTGTGAAAGCCATATAATGTTTTTTTTAAACTCTGATATGCCATCGTGATGGTATGTATGATTGTGAACAGTTCTTGCTAGAGGCATGTTTTTCATTCATTTGATTATCTTGTCTTTGTCCAAAAAGCCATCAAAAATATTCACCATCGTTATATTTCATTTTTAGAACACACCAGGGGCCAATAATAAATGGGATGTGGGTCAAAATGGCCCTTGGGCCACACTTAGGAAACATCTACCTGAAGGAATAATCCGATGTACTTTCCTCCCTTTGTGTACTACAGTATTCCCACCAGTGCACAGCTCTACGTTGCTTGTTCCTCCTGTGGAATTTCAAATGGCCAACGTCATGAAGGCTCCGTCTCCTTCTGTAAGTCCGCATAGAACAGACAAACACTTGAGGAAGTGTATTTACCAGAAACAGGAAGTCCCAGTTTGCACTGTAGGTGCCTTTAGAGAAGAAGAGACACATTTGAGGACTGTCAACACCCTTTAAAACATGCCGTCCTTCAAAAACTATACGCTTCTTTCTGCTCTGTTGAGTTGGATTCTCAATATGCTCCTTCCTTTTTGCATTGGAACTGAACCTCCAAGTAAGCCATCCAAAAACATATATAACACGTATGATCTGATATATTTGTCTTATTTGTTCCCACAGGATTCATACTTGGCAACACTGTCTTTGTGGCCTTCACAGGCGAAGATCTCCTCGTACATTTTGATCTCAGGGTTCCACTGAACCAAAGTAAAGACGACATGACATGCTTTGACCCTTTTCACAAGACAATTTTTAATCGGCCCATCCCTCCGACTGTTGGCCAGTCAGAGACGATGAGGGTGGTAGTGCAGCTGCATAAGCTACAGACTTCAGGAGAATACCATTGCCAGTATAAGATGGCCAGAGCTTACTGGTTTGTCCGTCTGCGAGGTGAGTACGAAAAGGAGAGAAAAGACAGAAGGGAATTCTATTCGTGGCCATGAAGCAGCTAAAATAGCCTCATTTAGCTACATGATAAGGGCAAATATTCTGACTCTTAAATCTGCATGTCATTACAGTGTGCAGGTGTACCTAAAGTTGTGACATTTAAAGATATTCATTTTGTGCAAACTACCCTTTCAAGGCTTCACGGATCATTTTACAAGATGGCAAACTTTCAACCCTTGTACATTAACAAATGGAGTGACATTTTGTTGGAAACTGAACTACATTCACAGCGGCAGACTTTTTACAGTAATTTATGGCACAATACATCCAGAGACTGCAATCACACACTAAAACCAGACGCTATTTTTGCTGGAGTTGTTGCTTTCACATTGCACTTTGTTGAGAAATGAAGACAACAGAGGGGTTTCTTAAAACTGCTGTATGTCGCCACCACCACCAGATATCCATAGAAAAGTATTTTTTCACAATTACAAATTAAACTGCATAAAAATTGGAGTAAATTGTTGTTCTGCCGGATAAGATGAATAGTCACTCACAGTTTCCTATTCACATAGATTTGCATACCGCATCCACACACTTTTAAAAGCCTTCTCTGTTATTTTGTTATGATGATAGGCTATACATTAAATGATAGCTAATTTTCATAGCAGCTGCACAGAGGACGAGTGTTTAGCGTGCACAGCTAGGATACCCGAGTTCAATTCCACCCCCGGCCATCTCTATGTGGAGTTTGCATGTTCTCCCCGTGCATGCTAGGTTAATTAGTGACTCCAAATTGTCCATAGGTATGAATGTGAGTGTGAATGGTTGTTTGTCTATATGTGCCCTGTGATTGGCTGGCGACCAGTCCAGGGTGTACCCCGCCTCTCGCCCGAAGACAGCTGGGATAAGCTCCAGCACCCCCTGCGACCCTCGTGAGGAGAAGCGGTAGAAAATGAATGAATACATAATTTTGGTCGCTGAACTTGCAAATTGCTATAATTAGCATCCAAGAAACATAGGTAATGGCATGGTAAGTGCAGTAGATGTGACGCTTACAGTACTATTATGAAAATAATAATAATATAATAATAATTATGACAAAGATAATCATGTTTGACTCCATCGGATAGGTATTAATTTAAATTGGTTGGAGTCTTGTGGTTGAAACATACATTTATCTTCATTTTGTACATATAGTATAATCACATATTATTGAGGAATATGTCATAACTTCTTCACAGGTTTTGGACTGATGTGTTTTTTTGTTTTTTTTTTGCAGATGAAGGCTACAGGGATGTAGTCGGACTGGATTACACAAACTTCCTAATAGTGGGCTTCTTCAGTGGAGTGTTGCTGGTGTTTAGTGTGGTCGGATCTGTGTATGTCTTCAGAGGAACTTGGGTAAGATGCTCACCTGCAATGTGGTTATTATACAGCATGTGACTTCAGCCGACTAGTGTTTGGCAGGCTATATACAGTATATATATTTTTTGTCAACCAAACTCAATCCAGGGTCAAAATTATGGAAAGTTCCACATACTAGTAGTCAACGAGTTACAATATACAAATTTAGGACCTGTTTTCTTTATTTTTCTATATACATGCATGGTATCTATCCTTTGCATAGAAGAACCAAATCCCAGAATGTGGCAATACAAGCAAAGACCGAAAGCAGAAGAAAGAAAGAACACAGGCAAAGAGGCCGGAGGATGACAACATGGGTGTAATAATAACTTCTTCCACATCTCTCTATGCTGTAAGTCCTTACCACCATGGGTGTAGGCACATTTATGCCATCCTGTTTGTTCCTTCCCTTTCTTAAAGTCAGTCACAAGAAACATTGTTTGTTCAGAGTCTGGAGACGCGACCTGTGTCTGTTTATGATGTGCTGGACCGCTCAGCTGTAAACACTGATTCCCAGGAAAGGAAACCCGCAGTCAAGCCAAAAACAGGCCAGAAACCAGTCGGTGTTGCTGCTTTATCACATACTCATGCATGTGTGACGAGATGAACAGTTAGTTATCTGTCTTCTGTTGTATTCACAGGTGCCACAAAGCTCGCAAGCACAGGAGGAAACCGTGTTTGAGTCTGTGTATGAAAATTTCTGAATCATAAAGTAACATGTTTCAACCCTGATTGTCATTGTAACCCATCAAATAAATTCATAATATACATTGCAATGTTGAATGACTAAAAGTGGAAAAATACACTCATATACTGCAGAAGATTTCACTACAGCATTGTGAATGACAATGCAAAATTACAAAACTGTATGCAATATAGAAATGTAAATAAATATAATAAAAGAGTGCATTTTTTCAATCTAATGAAGATAGGGGGATATACATTTTCCACATACTATACTTAGAATAGACTCTAAAATATTCTCAATAAAAGTGCACACTATCTTACATGGCTGTCATGATGTCGTTTCTCTTAACCAATCAGATTTCAGGACTTGTTTTCAAGCAGCCAATCACAACGCTCCTGTCAGCTCCACTGTGGGGTTTATTTTTGTGTGATTTTACCTGCGACGACCATGGCTGCAGAGGGTGACTTTTTGGCGAGATACCGTGCTGTATCGAATAAACTCAAAAAGTAAGGTTTTTGGTGACTGGTGTGGAGTTAAGACTAACCGATTATTTATGGATTGTATTTCTGTTCAATGTGTTGAGGGGCGCTACTGCTTGCAAGCTAACTACAGGCACCTACCTTCTTGAAATTGTAACGTTTTTGCTAGCGTGCATCTTCTTGCAGTCATTTCCAAAAACAAGTTTTTAAATATTATATATATTTCGTTAATGGATAGCATTAACTGGACACTACTGTCATGAAAACCCAGTTGGCTAGCTAACCGAGCTCTACGTCCATCTGGTTTAGAACAGCTAGTAGCATGTAGCTTGTTGTGAAATGAATAAACAGTGTTTGTCTTTGTCGCAGACGTTTTCTTCGGAAGCCTAATGTCGCAGAGGCAAGTGAGCAATTTGGTAAGTTTTAATGTTGACTTACTAAGATAAACACCGTCTTGGTTAGCCTACCTTCACAATTGAACCGTTTCTTGTTCTGCTTCTATCAAACATGTTTGCTGTTTCAGGCCAGTTAGCCAAGGAGCTAAAGCAGCAAGACTGTCTGCAGTATGCTGCCTTCTGTAACCTGGCCATGGCCCGGTAAGTACACAAATCATACCTGGGGATTGTTAGTTCTGCATTTCCCCAATTATAATTTGATCACGACAACTTCATGATCAAAAGCTATACTGCTAAAGTGGCTAAAGATACGCGGGCTGTGCTCATGATGCAACTGAATAAAACCTGATGTATCCGGAATTCAACGGTACCACTATCTTTTTTAAAAAATGGTTATTGAGGGGCTTTGTACTTTGTAAGTGTACACGTAAAAGGGGGTGTTTGACGTCATATTCTACTTCCGGGGAAAAATGGAGCGACCTGGGCCTGTGTATTTTACACAAGGGGAGAAAGTAATGAGTGTGGAGCTACATGAGGAGTGTAGAAAGATTAGCACTGCCATAAAGCTGGCAGAAAATTGTCTGTGAATTTGTAAATTAACCCTGATTATCAACCTTTGTGTTTAAAATTTTTGAAAGAAGTGCTCTCCAGCAAAGATATTAATATAAGACCAACAGGCGATGTACTCATTCAAGGGCTGCTGTGACATATAAGTCTGCTAACATTGGCCAAATTAAAAGTTCATATCACGTTTTACTCCAGACTTTCCACTCAAAAAGTGGGCAAATAAAGTGGTAGAAAATGAATGAATATTTTGGAAAATTGTGTTGCCAAAGAGAAAGTAAAAGACACTCACGGGTTTATCATTTGATGCATGAACTGGCCTCCTGTGAGATTTGCTCAGGCAAGGCGTATTTTTCCCCCGCATATTTCTGTGAAAATCTAATGTCAGAGGCATTTCACTTCCACTGTAAATGATTATGTCATATAGATGTGAGCAGACTCTCTTTAATGCTCCTGGCGAAGCTCTGGCGTTAACGGATGCAGCCCGCCTCTTTCTGTCTTCTGAGAAGGAGAATCGATCTCTGCAGGCACCAGGCTTTGATGAGCATCTCCAGGCTGCACTCAACTGCTACAGTTTTGCCATCAAGGTGCACTGTGATACCCTTTTTCTTTGTTTATGCTACATACAGTGGTGTGAAAACGTGTTTACCTCCTCGTTGAATTTTTTTTTTTTTGTCCAACATAAATGTTTCAGGTCATAAAACAAATGTAAATGTTAGTCAATGACAACACAACTTTTTATAAGTATACATGGCCCTGTGTGGAGGAAAGTCATTACCGCCTAAACCTAGGTTGGGTCACCCTTAACATAAACAACTGCCAGTCAAGCATTTGTGATAACTAGCAACGAATGATGTTCGTTTTCTGAAATGCAATATTACTTTTACGGCAGATGTAATGGGACACTTACCTTCCAAAAAGTTCTGTTTTTGTCTCATCAGACCACAGCATTTTCCCAAAGGTCTTGGGGATTATCAATGTTTTCTAGCATATTGGATAAGAGTCATACTATACATTTTGTTCATCAGTGATTTTCGTCTGGGAACTCTGCCATGGAAGCTGTTTGTCTTTCATGTGACAAACATTCCAAAAAAAGAAGTCAGGAAAGGGGGGGGGGGCACTTTCACACCACTGTAAATAGCTTTAATTACCTACAGTATAGTCGGATAATGCATATCTTCATATACTTTACAGGTGTATGTTGAGATGAACCAGCCTGTGATGGCTGCGAGTCTTTGTCTCGAACTTGGAAATGCCCTCAAGGTAAAGCTTTAGGATCACACTTATAAACACACTTTTTGTCTTATATACATTACATACGTCACTATATGGATGTGCAATTGCTTCATCTTGGACAGGAGATGAACCGACCAGGAGAAGCTATTGTCCATTACCAGAGGGCTGCAGAGCTGCAGACACAGATGCCAGTGGAAGCTCTTCTATCACTGGGAGAGATGGCTTCATGTAAAATTCTCACGCGTGAGTTGTTTGTTTTTTTTAGCATCAATTCAAAATGACATGGCCCTTTGACCTCATGTTATGTGTGAATGTTTAACTTGTACATAATCCGGACAAAAGAACCCCCTATTTCAGGGGTGCTCACACTTTTTCAGCATGCGAGCTACTTTTAAAATGACCGAGTCAAAATGATCTACCCACTACAAAAATGCAAAACATCTATTTATTTTCAAATGTATTGAGGATTATTTGTACGTACAATGTATGTTGATGTACCTTACATAACCAAATGAGCCAATATTGCAAAACACACATAATTAACTATTAACATTTTTTGTAATTACCTGAGTTTACTTTGATGACTTGCACTGAATTGAATCAGCCAGGGATGCATAGTCCGGACAGTAGCTGCTGATAGCCAGGTTAGCCAGGCAAACGCAATTCGAAAAAGACATTGTGAAAAAAAAGTCCACCTCCCATTCTGTATGGGAGTGATATGTTTTTGCCTTTTTACTTGGTCCAGCTACTTCACTCATTTTAGTGACCATAAACTTTAGCGAGGGCTTAAAATCTGATGCAATTCGCCGACTAGCTTAGCACTTTGCATCGTTGTTTACGCATGAGCGGTGACCTAAAGGTCAAAATTCAGTTGTCATCTGACTGGTTGTCCTGTATGTCAATCAAGTAACGGGGATGGATGATAGGCTGACATCGTAAGTTCTGCTGCACTTAGAGACGTTGTTTGATTTGATTGGTCACCCGAAGGGCAACATTCAGTTGTCATCTGAATGGCTGCCCTGTATATCAATCAAGTGACAGCATTGATGCTAGGATGATATTTTTTTTAATGTCACGCCGCGATCGACCAGTACCACCTCCGCGATCGACCGGTAGATCGCGATCGACTTAATGAGCACCCCTGCCCTATTTGCAACATTAACAGCTGTATGGTGTGTGTGTGTGTGTCCTTCAGGTGACTATGATGGTGCGCTGACGGTGTTTACAGAGATGCAGTTGATGTGCCAGGAGAGAGGATTGCAGCTACCAGGCACCAGCACCCTTGTTGGTGAGGCTCATTAGCATTTCATTTGTCAGCCTTTTTAAATCTGCTGTATTGAATTTCGGGCTGTCAAAAATTACGTGTTAACAGCGGCAACTAATTTATTTCATTAATTAAGTTAATTTTTTTTTGCACAATGATCAAATCAAAGGAAATACAGCTGGAATAGGTGCAGATTCTGCAAAAAGTTTTCTGTGCAGGTTATTGTGTGTAGCTGCTCTATAGGAGACCACAACTCAATACAAAAGGTCGAAAAATGAGCATAAGAGGTCCCCTTTAAATACAGTAAAAATGGGCATATTCTCCCAGTTATTAAAAGTGATTTAATTTTGATTCAATTAAAATATATGATGAATCTGATTCAGACTTTTAATAATTTCACAGCTCTAATTAAAATAGGTGTGCAAATGTATTAGGATTAAGTTTTCTTGCTGTATTCTTCATTTTAAGGTGCTTTCCTGGACATTGTGGCAAGATGTGAGATCTCCAGGGTACTCCTGCTGATGCTGCTTGAGGTATGGACATCAACCTAAACAAATTATTTATGCATTTGTTTTGTAATTGTACAAAAAATATAACAAAGGGAATGTCGTGTCAATATGAAGTTTTAAAGTGTTTGTTTAGCAGTATAGTTCCAAGACTAATTCGATCCCAATTAGTTGTATAATGATTGCGTCACATCAGAAAGTAAATACACTCGTCAGCCTCGTAATTGTTGCAAACGGGCCTTTTAAATATAAGATATTTAAGAAGGGTTTAGTTGATTTTTTTTTTCCCCAGAGAGGTGATTGCACAGTAGCATTGTTCTGCAGGAATGGATGATCAACTGCCAGAATTTCAGTGGCACGCAGCCATCAAGTTGCAAAATCACAGGAAAGATTTGAGGTTTAGTGGGAAAGAAACGCCTCAGTAGAAGTAACTAATACCGTAGCACTAAGATAGCTTATCTGACCGTTCCATATTGCAAATCATTTAACATTTTTAGTGGTATTTCTTCAGTCATTTAGGATTTCGGGAGTCCATATCTCACTGTTTTCCTGTGCAGCCTCCACCTCAGAAGCTGTTGCCAGAACACGCACAAACACTGGAGAAATACGCATGGGAGTCCTTTGACCCACACAGCCAAGGTGGGCACACATTTATTTCCATAAGCCATAATTGGTTGTGTTAATGAGAAGTCAAGTTATTTGAATGCTCCAGAATGAGTGCTCATGTTCTCTTTTCAGTGACCTTCCTGCCTGAAAATGTTTTCCTGCTCCTGCAGTCAGTCGTGGTAAGTTTCATCAGCTGCATACTTGTGCACGTTACAGGATTTCCTGGTCTTCTCCTTGGGGCCTATTGCAAAGCTATGATAAATGTGCTAGGATTGGCCCTGATTTTCTACTGGATTTTGGTGTTTCTTTTGTAATCTGTAGCTTCAATCGTCACCCGAGGAACAATTGTAGCTTGTCGCTGTTTGATGTTATGAGTCCCTATCAATGACATTTTTTACATTTTTTTTAAGCATAACATTTCATAGCATTGCTGTTTGTGCAGCATATAAAAACCAATGTGTTTAACAGATGGCATGCCAGGAGAAGGACACAGAGTCCTTGAAGTCTCTTCAGACAGCGCTATGGTGAGCATTCAAAATGTTTTCTCATTGTCCATTTTCTATACTGATGATGAGTATTTGTTGTTTTCCCACCTCAGGCCACTGCTGACAGCTGAGCAAAATCACCTCCTCCACCTAGTGGTTCAAGAGCGAATCACACCATCAGGCCAAGGCATTTAGTAGTAGTTGTCTTGTGATCTGCTTCTTCAGCGAAGCTCGCATCATTGAACATTTCTGCATGTGATTGGGTCTGTTGTAAGACCTCCCCAAACGCTGTTGTCTTACCGTGCACTGAGAAATACATCAAGTTTAAACATGTCTTTGCTGTGAAGTCACCATTATTAAATAACCTTGAGGAACCAAACATTGAGCTTTTTTAAAGCCAGTTGTATGACACTTGGCTAAGATTTCATTTATTTTATTTATACACGACCCCCCTTATGCTATATGCACTGTATATAGAATAAGAGATTTGTCTGAATGCCTCTTTATACTTTTTACCCTTGGGATCATTCGCTGAAGGCTGTAATAACTTCACCCCAAATATTCCACTTTGCACTTCATTTTTGAAAATAATGCAGATTTTGTGTTTTCCCATTGAAATAATTAGGGGTTCTTATGACAACAAGGCCATAAAAACCTTTCATATTTATGTTACCAACTGCTTTTATACAGGGACCATTTTCGTAACTTCTTGATTTTTGTTTAAGCTAACAAAAGTGCTTTATTTGATGGATGCAAATCTGATTTATTTGACACATATTTTTCTGCCATTGAGTAGTCATGAATAAAGCATGAAGATTGTTTTTTTTGTTACAAGTTGTTTTATTGATAATATATGGCTTCAATTCCAATGTAATTACAAACCTTCTAATGCATTGTTTAGAAAATGGTCAAATGAAACACTGTTGTCCTCCATACTTGGTTCACATGTACAAAGTACTTTTTTAGGATAGCAGCCAACTACAACAAAATGCAAAACATAGTTTGAGGGAAAAAAACATTACAAAATGTTACAAAAATATAATGGTAACAATGTACATGGATAAAACGAGGATACATTATACTTCATAAAGATATATGAATTAAAACTACTTGGGTTTTTTTTAGCTTGTTCAAGTACTGCAACAGGGAACTTGTAGTGTTGCTAACATGCTGTACCTTTGCAGATACATTATCAGCCTCCGCTTTATTCAAGGTTAGTAAGCGCTTTATTTTATTTTTTTCAACCCCACAGTCTTCCAAAATAAACTTTAACTGGTGGCTTTATTCCAAAACAGCCAGCAGTGTGAGGCCCTTAAAGGAGCAGAGATGGTTCACTCCTGTTTGCACTGTAAATATGGAGCTAAGATACACTTTGAATTAGCTTAGCATGCCGGCTATACTATAAAATGTAACAATAACCATTTTTTTAAAAAAAACTTCTGAATGTTACATTTGTGTAAACTCTAAAAAAAACAAATACAAATGTAGAGCTAAGACTTCTCCCAGATTTTGCTCATGCTAAGCTAACTGGCAGCTAGCTGGTAGGGTCATAGTCTATGAAAGCGAGTAGCAACGTTATCGCCTTACTCGTTCACTTACAAGGTAACATACAAATGTACCTAAATATCTATAGTACATCATTGTAACTTGTTATTGTGAATTGATTCTTTTACATGTAGTATGTTATGGTTATAATGTAAATTAGCTTGTTGAAAAGGGTTCCAAACAACTTAAAAGGGGGGAAACTTGCTAATG
This sequence comes from Doryrhamphus excisus, assembly GCF_030265055.1. NCBI lineage: Eukaryota > Metazoa > Chordata > Actinopteri > Syngnathiformes > Syngnathidae > Doryrhamphus > Doryrhamphus excisus. The sequence goes on along the minus strand of NC_080466.1, from coordinate 7,279,720 downwards.
ACAGTAACAGAAATGTGAATTTAGCTTATTTTAGTATTAAAATAAAGTAAAAGTATTACTCCCGAATTGTACTCACTAAAACATATATTTAGACTTGTTGAATATCCCAATTAAGAAGGAATGTGATCCCAGAACCTAACATCTCCCTTTCTTCCTACTCGCTTTTTTTCCGCAGGACAAGGTAGGTGATGGCTAAAAGCAGCGTGAGGACAAAGGAGATCCAGGCCAGGACATAGGAGTGTCCATATCCTCCGTCTTCGCCCGCATGGAAGGTGGCGGTGTAGATGGAGGCCGCTATCATTATACACAGACCTGCAGAAGAGAAGAAAGAGCAGGTAACTGGAGCAGTAACTCCTACACCTACTCTGACACCTCACAACTACTTCCAGGAGTGTTTTTTTTTTTTATTTACTCAACTGAGTATTGAGAACATCGTTTATTGTGGAAAAACAATACTTGTAGAAAAACCACACAGGCACGGAGAGAACATGCAAACTCCACACATACGTAGATGTTCCAACAGAGATTTGAACCATCGATCTCCTGACAACTGCGACTGACTCTAGGCCACCGTGTAGCTGTGCACTATCATAGTAAATAATACTCACTAAATTACTTCAGCTTTACAGATGCCATGTCTGTTCTGCATATTTTATCACGACGGAAGAGTTCCCTTGGTGTAACATTTTCAAGCCTCAGTATTAGACCTTTTGACACTCTAATGTGAGACCATGTGAAATCACTGCTTTTAATAGACGTGAAAATGACGGATGAAATATCTAGAGCATAAAGTCATAACCCCGCACATGACTCACTCATCTGCTCACTGCTGGGCGTTGGTACTTTCAGAGAAACGGGGATAAGAATTGGATTTGCATGATTAGATTCAGGATGGAGGAATTAATGTCGAAAAATATATGTTGATCTTTGAAATTAATTTTTTTAAGCTAATTTTCAAGCCAACAATTTTGTGCCACAAAGCAATAACAATGGAATAAATTCATCCATCTTTGCATACATCTTTTCAGTTTGCAGTGTCCTCAAATTAAAGGCCATTAAATACACAGAAGTTCCAATAACTAATGAAAAAGTTCATAAGAGAAATTCAAGTTTCAATTATAATTATTAAGATTTTAAGTTTAGAATTTAATGAATCACTGACGATTTACTTAATGTTTAATTTTCTGAAAAGGGTTTAAAAGTGTATGGGTTTTTTTCTTCCTATGTGGAAGTGCGTCCCAAATCTAATATTTCCATGCATTTTCAAACACAATGTCTTCTACTGCTAGTTTTACTATTATTTGGCATACAGTTTTGAGCAGTAGCAGCAGTAGTTTACAGTCTGAAACACATACGCGCTATGAAAATGAAAGTGATTTTCATGCATGTTATTCCATTTGTCGGCTTGAGTCTAACCATGCAGATTCTTGAGAGGAGATGGTGACACATGAGCTTTTGTTATACTGGTATCATGCAGAACAAATAAATGTACAGTGATTGTGAATGCCACTTTCTGTATTCTCAGTAAGAATTTGGCGCTAACGTGACAGACTTTCCATCAATTTCCATCCAATTAGATGTACACATTATCTGATTAAAGCTTCTCTGAGGTTACTCACAGGCGAGCAGTTGTAAAACACCAGTGAAGGTGAAGCGTTGGCCTTTGGGCAGAGTGAAGAGCTGAGCCACAAAGACAAACAGGGCCAGGATGGCAAAGATGCATGCCAGCACTGAAGTCGCCTGCACCGCCTGGAGGTACTCTGCAACAACAACACACACACACACATACACAGTCAAGGAATGAGAAGAATGCAGGTTAGAATTATGAGTGCTTATTAACATCAATGTAATTTCAACAGCTAATTGCACACCTGCCAACCTTGAAGAAATTGGAGGAGTTTTTTGTTTATGTTAGTTCTACAATGTGCCACAAGTCAATAAAAAAAGGTCTGCAGAGAGCCCCGTAGCCGCACTTTGGACACCTTTTTATATTCTTCGTCTGGGTTGAGCATATGATGTGAACTCAGCTCTGTTAGCAACCAAAACACTCACTGTCTATTTAGTTTGTTCTAAGAGAGAAGGGGAGTGTTTTTACAGTTGGAACTAATTGATGCATGACAAAAGTCAGCAGATCTCAAATCAGAGGAAAATGCTTTTGTGGAGGTGGGCTGTCCGCTCTGTAAACGAGTCATATACAGACAGGAAATAATGTACTACAAGCTGACCAGTCACCGTTTTAACGGTCAGCATTACTGCCGCTCAATGATTTTTTGAGGTGCGCCTCTGACTATGCTGAACAAGGAAACTGAAACCCACTAAAATGAACATATTGTATTCCTGAGAAAAACAGGGCAAAAGGGTCAAAGTGACTGCAGTGTATTAACGTATACATGTGGCGGGTCTAATTGTGAACAAGATGGGATGAACACCTGTCTGCTAGTCACTTACTGGCCATTACTTTACTCATCACCTAATACTTATACACAAAGCAGTCTGACCAGCAAAATGTAATTTGTTGTGTTGATAAAATAAGACTTTTTACCCTCGGGAAAGTCTTTGAGGTTGGTGTAATGCCAGGCTGAGTTGACCAGCTCCCATCTTCCCCACAGGTCAGTCGACACAGTGTTAGTCAACCACCAGGCCTGCACAGACACACAGTTAGTAGCATCATTAGTACTTAATACCATTGACTAATGTAAATTCCATTAGTCGTTCAACGATATATTTATTTTTTGTAATGCTTTGGTCACCTCTGAAAAGCAGAAATCAGTGTGATATAATGCAGTTCTATAGAACAGCAACCACCATAGTAAACATATTATTAAATTAGTACCAAATCATGGTATTATTATCTTTGTTGAAGACATAGAAATTTGTATTCATCTCCATAGGATTCAAATTTTAAAAAAAATCGATTTTTTTTAAATGCACATAAGCTGGATGTGTGTACACTCTAAATCTAAAGCAAAGAAAATTTGGGTCGCAAAATAATTTCATCCTGCTCTGAAACCTAATACTAATGCTTACTAATTCAGGTTTTCTATTGGATTTATGACTGGGCTCGGGGTTTTTCATTGTTTGACTGCATTGATTCCTTTCAGTCAAATTCTACAGGGGTTAATTGGAATTATTTTGTTTAAAAACAAGAAACTTTCCACTTGTTCTATCCCATCTATTGTTCCATCCATTGTGCAGGTGTCCTCAATGTTGTGGTTGTTCCAGTGGTCAGGCTGCATGGGTAGTAAAAGATAGGGCTCCAAGTAATAACTGATTCATTGGTCTATTATTTTTTTGACTAATGGATTAATCACATTATTTACTGAAAGACTGAAATCGATGATATTTACATATTTAAATAAAAAAAACGATTAATCAGTTACCAAAATAGTCAATTATTTGGGTAATTAATTAACTATTGATTAATTGTTGCTGCTCTGGTAAAATACACTTCAAAAAGCCTCTTTCCATTTGGTTAAATAACACATACCTGACCCAATCACCATTCTCATGTTTTTACTCAAGTAGCTTTCTGGATGGAGACTACAAGTGTCAGAACCAACTTACATTATCAATGGTAGCAACCAGGAGCAGGATAATGGCGGTGAGATGCACAACAACAATTCCAGCCAGCATCAACATTGTGACCCTCTGGAATGAAATAATAATAATGATGTGAAGGGGTTAAGGGGTGTGTGTAGGAGGATGCAGACCATTTATTTAAGACAGCCTTCCACTTGGAGAAAACCCCCTCACAGCTGTCCCAGATAAAACACTTCCAATGGGCCCCCCAAAAAACGCCCCGCAGACAGAAGTGGGACGACCCAGCCCCCCAGCCCCCCCTCCCTTCTTGGTCTGATTTATCAACTTTTAACACGTTAATTCTTTCACGTGGTAAAATGAAAAATGCGTGGACTGTATTCTAATAAAGAAGCGGTGCTTTATGATTTTACGCCGTTTGGCTTTAACTAGAAAGGCGCATTTGAGAGTCAGGACGTAAATGACATCCGCAGGCCTCTACTGTAATACTGTAATAGTCCACCTCTTTAAAAAAAGCGCGAGAACACGACGCTTTGCACCCTCATCATAATTAACACTCCCTTTTGCATCAAACCCATTACTAAAAGTTATTATTCATTGATATGAATGCTTCCCAACACGCGCCTTTTACGCTCATAACTTTTCACCGCTTTCAGCAACTTTTCAAAGTTTGGACTACGCCAACAAGCTCGTTTTCCCGCTCTCAAAGACGCTATAAACACCCAAAAACTACCAAATATGAGAATAATTAGGATGTAGAACGTGATTTTAGATAAAGATGATTATAATAATAAAGCATTACCTGAAAGCGCTCAAACACACAGCCCTGGAAGTTATTTGGAAAATGTGAACGGCCGTAGACCCACCCAGCTCTGACTTTGGACGCACACACATCAGCCTGTTTTCCCTCTCTTCCTCTTGTCCAAGCCCCACCCAGAAAGTTTCACATTTTTTTTCCTCCTCAATGAAATGTCCAGACTAACCAAACGCGCCTCTGCACTATTCCCACAAAACAACAGAATAGTTTTACACTGATTGAAAAAAATCTTCTTCAGGTCTCTTTGATGGGATAAACGCAGTGTTTGCTAAATTTATATGTTCATAAACAAACACATCATGGCTGAAATGGCTGCATCAATATGAAATGACTTTATTTGTGCTTTAAGAATATTCCCATATTCTTTCTGTCATAGCAATAAATAATATAGCCTAAAACTCAACTGAATAAATTCATTGATAATTGCATTGTTGGTTAATGCATCATATATTGTTTCTATAACATTCTAAATTTGAAAGCCCCTACTCATAACATTTCGAATTTTCTGGAAAACATTTTCTGGAAAAATATGCCCTCCAGCGGTATGCACAGTAATAGCATGCATCTGTAAAACAAACCACAAAGTTTGTACTTAGAACATTTAAATGCTCCTAATTTCAAATGTGAGGTGACATCTTCATACACTTGAATGGCAGTTAATCACACAGTAAAATTTTTATGTTGTCGCCATTCATTATTAAAGTTAAGAATATGTTTCAGGAGACTTTTATTGTGTTTAGAGGTTTGTGGAAAGAAGTGCTTAGAGGTTAACTTATTTTTACACTTGCATGACATTGTTAAAATGGTACCAAAAACATTGCCTATTCAGTTAATATTGAGGTTTTATAATGTCAACAGTTTGACCCTGGAAAACATTTGTTGACATTTATGGTTAAAAATGCTCAATTTGTTGTCTGATACTGTTTCATTGATAATAAAAAAATATCGAAAAATTGATTTGGAATAGACGCAGAGGCGCTCACACATCAACCATCATGGTGGCCATAAGAAGAGCTGCATTGAAATTTCAAGATAATATTCACTTTTGATTGACAGCACCTGATAAATAGCCATGTAAAAAAAAAACACATCTGCAGTGTGGATTGATGACTCTAAAGCCAGATGTTGCATATGAAGCTGATGCAGAATTCACATACATAAACACTAAGTCATTCCAAGAAAATGTGGTGACGTCCCACATGAAGCCACATCCACTGAATTATTTTCTGTCTCTGTAAGTGCCTGCCCTCCCTTATCATTCTCTTCCATCTGCTCTCAATCATTACACTCTCTTGACACGTTTGTATCCTTTTCAGTCGTGGTGTATAGAAAATTGGCTGTTTTTTTAGGCGTTACATTCAACAGTGAGACAGACCATCGTGACATCACACAGGGAGTGTTTCTTTGTTAACACTGAACTTTCCTGTCTCTCTCTCCTTTCATACGTCTAAGCAATGGGGCCTCGTGACCATGTAAACGACCTTAAATAACATTGTGTCACAAGAACAGAGATACAGATGTACCCCACAGAGCGGTTGTGGGGCTTTGACTGTTCACATTTCCTCATAGGGAATAATGGAAATACAATTAATCAGTTCCAGGGTCAAACTGCTGCTACCTTTAAAACTTGTATTACCTACACAGGCAATGTATAACATTTAAAAATTGCAGTGATAGTAAATCTGATGTGGATTTTTAGAGGATCACTTGTCAGCCAGTGCGCACCCAGTAAAGCCTTTCACTACCTGTGTCGGATGAGAGAAAAGCTCAAGTGTGTATGAGTCTTTTTCGGATGACAAAAGCATGTTTTGAAAGCAGCCTCAGCTCATCTCTGCCCTCAGGCCTTAGGGCTTTCTGGCGGGGGGCCCACATGGACAGAGTAGTAGTTCTTATCCAAGTCCAACAATGGTGGCTTTGTACTGCTGGAGGTGGGATGAAGATAGATGCCATAAGGTTGGATGTGGTAAACTGACCAGTCCACACGCTTTTTTGCTTTAGTCTACCACGCAGAAAACATGATAAAAAGAATGAATCATCCACAAGTGTGTGTTGAGATATCCGTTAATTCCAGTCTGATGTTGGCATCCTAGCGTTGAATTTGAGCTTTACTCTTTTTTTTGTCCACTCACGATGGCTATGATTGAAGTCTGCATATTAATTTAATTGTAAATTCATTCATTCATTCATTTTCTACAGCTTATCCTCACGAGGGTCGTGGGGGTGCTGGAGCCTATCCCAGCTGACTTCGGGCGAGAGGTGGGGCACATAGACAGACAACCATTCACACTCACATTCATACCTATATGGACAATTTGGAGTCGACAATTAACCTAGCACGTTTTTGGAATATGGGAGGAAGGCAGAGTTCCCAGAGAAAACATGCAAACATCACACAGAGATGGCTGAGGGTGGAATTGAACTTGGGTCTCCTAGCTGTGAGGCCTGCGCGCTCAGCACTCGTCTGCCGTGCAGTGCAAAAATATATACAACCAACAATAAAGCCTAATTTTCAGGGCTATCCTCAATCACAGTGACCAGATTTCACTGCTGTGCCATGCAGGGATTAGATTAAAAATAAAAATCTTCAAGATTAAACACTCTTAATGCACAAAATAATCACCAAACTTACTTATTAGTCCAAATAATGCACCAAGAGAAAATCCCAATTCCATCTCTCTATCACATGAGACTGGGAGAATAGTGCTGGTACCTCTTGTGTACCAATTGTGAGTCGGTGCTGTTTTCTATTCATGTCCCAACATGTGGGCCTTAAAAGAGAGTTCCCTATAACGACAATGTGCAGAGAGTGCTTATCGGGAACACATTACAGAGCAGCAGTTGTAACAGCTTCTTTAAAAGTTGCAAGGTCTCCTCCCTGTGTTGTGACACTGGAATTTAAAATGCAATGGCCCATTCCTGATTTGCTTAATGTGCTTTTCTTTTAGTGCCACAGCATTACACTAATAATGTCATAATGCGGTCTTGCCACAGCCAAGGTATTTTGTCCTTCCGCTTTGCTTTTGAACTGCCTTTGTGCATAACATCATACATTTGATTGATTTCCACACCCATCAAACATTTCAGCTGTGCAGAGTACATTCCAGATGAATTCCAGAGGTTCTCGCTGCCTCTGGACACTGCAGCGCATAACGGTCATCTGGAGCAGCACCACAAAAAGTCCCTCTCCAGCACATGACTTAATCATGCAGATGTCCTTAACTTTTTAAAATTTCTCCACATGACCATATAATCCTGCCATTACAGTAACTTTATTTTCATCAAAGCTAACATGGAGCCTGCAAGACCATGTTGCACTGTGAGGCTCCAGATGCATGAACAATAATATACTGTAATGCTAAATATCCATAAGAAGAACAGAGAACAGATTCAGTGTTGTCAGCTGGCATGGCATAAATATATTCTTTGTTTTTGTTGAATCCATGGTGATCCATCAGATGATGTGTGATGTTTATCACAAGGAGCACAAAGAATATATAAATATGAACTAAAGGCATTGTTTGAGCCACATGCTATTGTATGAACCTAGACTACCCAAGCAGTACTTTTTACTTTTTTACTGGAATGTAGGCTGCATGGTGAATTAGTGGTTAGCATGTAGGCCACACGGTCAGGAGATCAAGAAGATGGGTTCCATTCTCCACTTGGATATCTCTATGTGGAGTTTGCATGTTCTCCCTGCACATGCGTGGGTACTCTAGTTTTGCTATATCTATTTTATTTTAATTTGAAATGCTTCAACTTAAAAAAAAATCTGTACTTTTGTATTATTTATTTACTATTTTATTGTTTTAATATGTCATCTTTTTATTATTAAAATAAACTTTAAAATTTTAGTATGTGTATTGTGCATTTTAGAACATGTTTTGCGTTTTTGTTTAAGTTGTAAACTAAGAAAACAACCGTCAATTGATTATGATGTCATATGTAGGCGACGTTACCGACAGGCCTTCTTTACCCTGATTGGTTAATAACTCAATTAGCTTCACCTGGACCTTACACCTCCGAGCATAAGCGAGCTAAGCATCAACTACCTGGCAATGTTTTGCAACGAAAACATGAATAATTCCACTTTGTTTTTATTTATAATAGCCATTTATGCCTTCCACCTCTGCGGGTCCATGTCAACAGTGTCGCGGGGGGGCAGTAATTTCCCCCACGGAAACCAGGAGTCAGCCTCAACCGTGCGAGGACTCGTTAAACAATATACACACCGCGGCTCCCTGGATAGTCAGCTTGCCCAAGGAAGAAAACTACGCGAATCTGAAGCATCTTATGTGAAACATCTTTCAAAGTCCAGTAAGCCAGAAGATGATAAACCTGTTACCCAGAACATCGTGTCATGGAGCTGGACCAATGGTACAGTAACCACACAGCAAAGAGTGGCTCACACTAAAGATGGATTTCAAGGAGATGTCGCAGGTAAGAGCTTCCTATAATGCACAAATGCATATTCAAATGAGGTGTTTTTTGTATGATGATTGATTTGGCTTAGGATTTCATGGAGTTCATGGCAAGGCACTGGTGCCATCATCTGTCTCCTTTCCACATGTCTCTGAGTGGCTGGCAATGAACCCTGTGCTAATGTGTTATCACGATGCCATGACATTCACAGCCTACAGACAAGCATTCACACAACTCTTTGTGGACACAGGTAAATGTATTACAGTACTTAATGCTTACTCACGGCTCTTTTCACAGTCAGAATAACTGGAATGCTCAACATTTTTGTGTCTTTTATGACAACAATGCAACTATTGTCTTATACCAGGGCAGATAAAATTCTGCATCCCGAATGAAAATGAAAAATATATTAAGTGGGCACACATCACTGCCACAAATGTACAGCCAATTTGAAAAGTGACATTGTTTTCAATGTATTTATTTCATTACTGAGAGAATACTGGTTGTGTGAAATCAATTGGCGTATAACTCTCCCAGTTACCTGTTAACTATTTAACATTTCCCTTAACAGGGAGAGCTTATCCTCTCTCCCTGCTACAGTTACCTCCAAATTGTGGTTACACTGTGAGGACATCCAGCACTGACCTTCAAATGATTGTGCCGTATGATGCATGCTACATTACCCAGGAGGTATGGACACTAATTCCTCACCTCTCTCTCTGTGTCCTTGACTGAACACCATCTCGTCTATTCTCCCAGAATGGCAGTTATGTGCTTCCTATGCTTTGGTGGAACAGCCCATTGAAGCTCGTCTGTCCAGCACAGATATCTACACCTGTGTCGATGATCCCTGACATCCTCTGCTCTCCATACGGCATGGCAGTGCAGCTATACCAGCAGGAGAAGGATCTCCCAATGCTGGGAGTCCTAGGTACTATAATCTATTATACTGTCAATATTCTAACTATAATTGGGGTGTTCATATATACTCATGATATTTCAAATGCAACTATGAATAATAATACATAATACAAAATTACGTAAAATTACTGTTAATGCCAATGTGTTGTTTTGGTTGGATGAAAATTAGAAACTCCAGCCGTTATTTGCTTTTGTAAACCATGTACCAGGTGACTAAATGTAGGAGATTGGAGATAATAAATAATAGAGGTCTTAATTACTGAATTTACGGTATCACACTAGATCTATTTATAGCTGTCTGCTGCAGAAATTAATTTTCTTTCTTTCTTACAAATAAACATTGGGATACTAACATTTATGCATTTGTTTTTTGTAATGCAGTAAATGGAGTTTGGGCTCAATTTGTGTCTACCCAGTGTGCCTACCGTGTCGACTCCCAACAAGAGAATCTTATCTTCTTCGTCTCTTTCATTGCTCCTTGTATCACCATTGGAGTAAGTTATGTAGCCATAACTTTATCGAAGCAGACTACTCAGAAAACTAAATGTTTTTTTTTTGTTTGTTTGTTTTGTTAGGATAGACTGCAAGTCCAGCTTGTTTTTGATAAGCAAGAAATTATCCTCTCATGCCCTGTCCCCTCAACTGCATCTCCTTCACGTCCTGATGGTACACGGCATATACCAGGTACTGGTAGTCGTTCACCCCTGTTTCCTTCTCCTTCTCCAGTCCAGGAACCAATTGCTCCACTTCCCGATGATCTCCACACTACATACCGTGAATACCCATACACTAAATTTCCGCAGTTCTACCCTCCTAGTCCGCAGCCTGCTGGCCCAATTCCGCTCTCTCCTGGCAGTCTTCCTGGAGCCCCATCACCTCATCAAATCCCATCAAATGCTTTACCTGGTGCATTTGGAGTTTCAGTCCAGGATCAGATTGCTAATCCTGATTATCTCCACATTGTTCACTCTGGGTTTCCGTATCCTATTTTTCCTCATTTTTCTTCTCCTGGATTTCAGCCTGCCAGTCCCACTAAACCCAACTCTCCTCAAGTTCCCCGCCAACCCAAACTTCAGGATTATCTTCAGACACCTTTCTATCTAACACCTACTATAGCACCTTCCATGCATGGACAAGCTGCTCCTCCTTCCAGCCGACTTTTTCATTCACCTAAACATCCCTCTGGGCCACATCACCAACTTCCACCCAGCTCATTTGGTGTTTACCATCTTTATGCACACTTGTTCGACCCAAAAGAAGCTGACATAAGGCTGCCTCCTATGTCATACCCTAACATTATGCGTCCACCTGAAGCAACACCCACCCAAAAACCTGCCATCCCCAGATATCTTTTCCCCCAAGCCCCACTTTACTTCTTCCCGCCTCCACATTCAGAACGGCTACATCCCACCTGCCCCCCCTATGCTAACACATTTTGTGGCTACTACCAGCATCCTGATCCTTTTAGCTTCCCCTCCCATTTGTCAGTACACCCTGCTGTGCCCCAGTACCCAACCGAGTCAGCGGCAGCTACACAAGAACCTGTGCCGCCCTCCCCATCTAAACCCACTCCACCGCCCCCATCTTATCACTGTGAAGTGGGCAGTGTTGTAGTCTTTCTGCCTACTGCTCACCCACACCTTATCCAGGTGAAAGGTCAGTCACTGACTTTTATAAGCCATAATTTCTTCTAAGATGATATTTAGCACATTTTGTGGTCTTACAAAAAATATTTTACAGATCAAGAAAGATGGCAGTCCCTATCCAGTGTGTGTGGGCATAAAATACACAAGCCAACAATATCGACAGTAATACTTTATTCTCCTCTGCCTGGCTGTCACACCAAGTTACTGGTGAGATCCTGCTTGTGTGTGTCGTATGTCATATGGTCCTCAACATGACATTGAATTTCATTAAATGTATCATTCTTACAGAAACCCATTAGTTAGTTTCAGAAATTGCTTGCAACATTCATGCAAATGCAAAACGGTGCAGTGCTTATAGTTAATGGAGATGAACTTGAATATTACTGCATATACAGTATGTGGACAATGGGGACATTTATACTGTATATTATGCACCCTAAATAAAATATGTACTGCACCAAAGCACTGCATATATGTGTAGACTGCATATAAGGCTTGATTGAGATGCAACTAAACCAGCAAGAAAGAATGTTACAATATTTTCTTCTTTGTTGCCATTAGTATTTATCTCCATTTCTCTTTTGTCAGTCTCCCATGGTCATGTCCTTGTCCGTGAGGTATTTGGACTTTTCATCGAAGCATTATCTCACGATGGACCTACAATGCCCATACCAAAGTTCCACTCCCCCACCAGTTACCCCATCCACACCACCAACCCAATTCGGCAAGATTCTGATAAACCGTACAGCTCCTCTGAAGCCCAAAGTCTTCTGCTCCTCCAGACAGATGCTTGTGGAGCTTCCACCTGGTCCCATCTCTGGAATTGTTCTTAAAGGTGCGTGTGTACTTTGACCCGGGATTACACTGCATATGTATGAAATGCATATGGGAACCATCAGCTCTGCATGACTTGAACTTGTTTCAGGGGTGCCGCTGGATGGGGGAGGGGAAAAGGAGTGTTTTTGACTGGAAGAAAAAACTAGTATGAAGTCAGTGTGAAACTATTTATAAATGTGCCATGGTTCCTTCCTTCATTTTTTTCAGATGCACAAGGGAAGGAGACAAGTGTCCAGGATGTTCCACAACACTGTGGGTATTCTGCTAACATGGGAAAAGATGGCAAAATCCATTTGAGACTTCAGTTACATACAAGCTGTCAAATGAGTGTGCAGGCAAGTATTGTTTTGGGTTTTATACTGAGCATACAACCTTTTTACATTGTAGTGTAATTAACAGTTAACTTGTGTGCAAATTTTCTGTCAAAGGATAATATGTACATCATCACCGTTGCCTATATGACTCAAAGTAGAAAAACCGGGGCTCAGTTTTACTGTCCAGTTTCCAACTCTTTAGCTGGACAAGGTACTTTTGTATTTCTCTGAAAGGCTATTCCATGCCATTTACAATTATTTAAACTGTGTGGCTGACATTTGTCATGCTGTCCTCTTTTTGTTAGAGTGTAGCCTTCCCAGCGAACAACGTCTCCCCTGTGGCCAAGGCCCTATATCTCAGCCATCATGCCTCTCCATGGGCTGCTGCTTCAGCAAGAACCCCCCTGTCTGCTATTACCCCATAGATGGTGAGCTACAGTCTAACAGCGTTTTCACACCCCACAGTGGAGAACATGTGACTCTTTAGCAACAGAAACGTAAGCACAACAGCTGCTGGATGCATAGAGGCAGTTCAGAGTGACGCAGTATGATTCAAAATGGCAGCCCACAGCGTGAAAAGGGTGTAACGTTGGGTCTATATCAATTGCCTCTCAATTTGTGACATTTTGTTCAGCTGCTATTTACTGCTGTATATGGTGTGCAAAGCTCATGGTCCATGCATGTTCTGAGTGTATATACTGTATGCGTGTGATTGTGCTTCTCTTTCAGAGTGCACAATTGACCGCCACTTTGTCTTCTCTGTTCCTGCATCACTCACGGAGCCACCCCTGTCCCCGTCCCTCTTGGTGGTTGCCAACAACTCCACCTGTAAACCAGTAAAAGCTACTTCCGAATATGCCTTGTTCAAACTCCCCATGGATGGCTGCGGGGCTCGCAGAATGGTGACTTTTAACAAACGGAACACCTTCTACTGACTAAAATGTTCAATAGGAACAGGCTCTTTTGAATTCAGATTTTTCAACCGTCTCTTTTCTCTGCCCTAACAGGAAATGGGGAAATCTTTGATATATATGGTGGAAGTTGTCAACATGGTTCAGACGATCAGCCTTAATTATGGCACCATCACTAGAGATTCTCCTGTTAGGTCAGACAATTTTTTTGTCATCACGACCGAGCAATACTACTTTGCTTTTATTTGGAAATTTTTCTGATTTATTGTAAAAATAAATCATAAAGCCAAGAGACAAAACTCACCTGGCTTCTTCAGTTGACAAGTAGATCTCTTGTATGTATCAGAAAAAGTAGACTCTCCAAAAAGTAGCCGCCAAAGTTAAAATTGAATATTTCATGAAATGTCTATATTTACATACTGTATGTTGGTATGGACATCAACTTTCAATCCATACCGAAATTTATTGCGTAATTGCATGCATGGGTGAACACAGGCCCGTTTTCCGGAAGATGATGTCCACACCAACATGCAAATGAAGGAAATTTTATGAAAATATTCCTCTAACTTCTGTGGCTTCTTTTTGGAGAGTCTACTTTTTTGATACAGCCTGTAGTAATCATCTCCAATTGCTCTGACAGCCAATTTGTTTAAAGGTGATTGACTGATACATGCTCCTGTGCCTTTACTCATTGGCAGGTTGCTGGTGGAGTGCAGGTATGTACCAGGTAGTGTCCGAACTGTGAGCTACTTGGTAAAAACTCCCACTCTTGGGCCGACCGTCCAGACTCAAGGGGTATTTGGTGTGCAACTCAGACTTGCCAAAGGTAGCCAGAGAGCATTTATCACATTTGATAACTGGGGAAGATTATGAAAGATAGCAGAATCAAGGTGATTTACGTATTACCTCACACTGTGCCAATACCACCGCCTTTCATCATCTCGCAGATGCTCAGTACACCAGCTACTACCCACAGTATCACCAGCCCCTGCAGATGCTACTGGGGAAACCCCTCTACCTGGAAGTGCGGATGCTTAACGCCCCGGATCCCAGTTTGGTGCTGCTGGTGCACTACTGTGTGGCTTACCCACGCTCTGGAAAAGCTGTGTGGGTGCTGCTTTACAACGGGTATGTTTGAGTGGCTCTATGTGAGGATTGCTTTGGATGGAACAAAAATCCTGCTGACAAATGTCTTGGGGAGCTGGTAAACAGCTACTTATGTGCCGTATCATCTTTTTTTTCCCAAGATGCCCCAACCCGTTGGACCCAGCCACTCAGCATGTTGTGCTGTCTCATCCTCAACCACCATCCCCTCAGGGTCAAACCCGTCGCTTCACGATGAGCACCTTTCAGTTCCTTCCTGATGATGAGATTAAGGATCCAGATGAGGAGGTAATCATAAACAGTGACCCCTGTGTTCTACACATTCACATGTCCTGACAAATCTATTGATTCGCCTCATTGATCTTTAGTGTCAGGATGAAATATGACATACAATATTGGGTCCATGAGAATGTCACGAGAGTTTAACATTAACTTTAAGAAAATGGCAATGGTAAATTTGACTGTTTCATTTCAGTGATATCATCTCCATCATTGACATTTAACTGTTGTTGTTGCTGCTGTTTTTCTCTCTCTCTCTCTACTGTCACAATATACTGTCAAAATATGAGTATATATTAACTTTTTTATTTAATCGAGTCACACAACAATGCACATGCTTTTTGAAATTTTGACATTCATTTTGTCAGATGGGAAAACTCAGCCGGGTTTATATGTTTGAGGTGTGCAAGTTTGTTTTTTCGTTTTGTTGCCTTTTACGTTGCTACCACTTTCATATTAATTCAGCATCCTGGTTTGTTTGTGTTGATGGCTTCAACTTGCTTTTATTATTATTGCCACATGCTCCATGTGGCTTTGCAAGCATCTTTTATCCTTGCTTTACTTTACATTGCTTCTCACAAAGCGCCATGCTTTTGCTGCGTGTCTGTGTGTCTATGCCAGTGGTTCCACCTTCCCCTACAGAGACAAAGCAACTGTGACTGACAAGAAGTCTCACTCGGTTGGCTGTTGAATATACATACGTATGTAAGAAGCGTCAAGGTCACATGTGTCAAAGGATGACGGAGACACTGCAGGTTCTTTTTTTAACCATTTTTTCCAGCAGTTCAAATTGAAGGAGGTGTTGATCATTAAAATCAACTGCTTTGGTGACCGGCTGGAAAGAAAACCTGCAGTGTCTTGGCCGTCCATCACACAAGTTTGACACACCTAGTGTAGGTACTGAACCAATCCCCAAAGTATGGTACTCCTAAGCTAAACTTATTACGTGATATGCAAGACACCATGTCCTCCTGTGGCAAGACCAAATAGCCGTAAAAGGACCTGCACGACACTGGAATTAACTCAAAGATGATGAACAAGAAGCTTGAAGAGAAAGAGAAAATATTATTAAAAGTTATTTTTAAGTTTTAGTTATTAAGAAATGAATGAAATATAAGAACTCCATGCACGTGTTCAGCTCTTGGGGTAAGTATGATTGTGCGAAAGGTGAGGACCCACCCAGAATTACAAGGGATGAGCTAGTTAATCTCAAGGAAGCAAAGGAAAGCATTAGTAAGATGGTAGGATATCCTGTGAGCAGGACAGTACTTCACGTTTTGCATTGGGATCAAATATGTTTTTTCTGGAATTTGTTTCATATTCCGTAAAACCTAAAATTAAAACTATGGCCTTGTGTCTTTTAGAAAGGGATATACAGTAATTGCAAAATGAGCAGATGATGAAGTACTCATATTCCCCACTGTAAACATGAAAATGACACTTTAATAACTACTCTATTGAAAACAGAAAAATGACAAAGGAGAAAAACGGCATCTGGTGGGGCACAGTCTTGCATCAGTAATGAAGAGCAAATGACCAATCAGTGCAAACAAACGTACTGTATCATCTTTGTAGCAATTATGTGTACTTAAGGGTCCAATCGTGCCCTGATAACATAATGAGATCCACTGGTTATTGGACACTTCATATCACTGTCTGATTTTGGCTTGCGCTCACAGATTTACTTCATGTGTTCAACTGAAGTCTGCTCGCCGCGTGATGGCCCATGTGTCGAGGGTTGTTTTGGTCAATGATGGTGAGTAAAGTGACAATCTCTCTTGTGTGCACACATACAGCAACGCCATTAATTCTCACTGAAAATGGCAAGAGCCACCAATGCTGCTCTTCTTCTATGACAGATGGACAATGATTTAGTAATGAGAGCTTTGAATTATTTATCAAGACTGATCCATTTCCTGTTTTGACAGTTATGGAATGGGAGACTCGATTGCAACAACCTGGTAGGAAGCCTGAACATTTTCTTTTGTTAGACATTTTGATGTTTCCTTCCTGACCCTGTCTCTTCTGTTCTCTATTTTAGGCAGCAGACATTGGCCATTTAACCACCATTTAAAAAAAAGGCTCTTCAAGGCCATAGAGGGTGTATATATGTGTGTCTGTTAAGATGGCCAACACTCAGCATTGCAAGTACTCAATTTAAAATAAAGTGTGAGGCATTGTTTACACAAGCTTGCTTAAGATTTTAAGTGGCTTAATTGTTTTTTTTTAATGTGCATTAGAGATTTGCAACAAGAACTACTAGTTTTTATTTTACTGGCTTCCTCTTTGTTGGCGTTTCCATTGTGAGCGTTCTTCTGATAGGGCTCCAAATGTGTCTGGTGATAGGATGGCAGTGCAGACTGCAATTCATCCCTATTTAGTGGAACACTCATACTGTATGTGTTGGGTACATGTGCAACAAAGAATTATCGTCCTCATGTGGTCCCGCTCTAGTAGCCTTAGCACCCCTCTGTCAAGTCTAAGACATCTGTGTGCCCCATCACATAGCGCCCAGTTTTTGCTCATTATTTCTTTCACCCCACCCCTGTCTGGTGCCAGGTAAACAATGGACAATTTAAAGAGACCGCTCCACTTATTAATCGGTTCCTGTGCATTCATTGAATGCTAGCACCATTGTAGTATGTGCCTTCTGTCTTTTACATTCAAATTAAGTTAATTGAATTTACAGAAAGTGTGCAATAATTACTTAAACCAAAGTAGGCAGGTGTATAAATTTGGGCACCCTTGTTTTATTGATTTAAATACCTTTTAGAACTAATTATTGGAACACAAAATTAATTTGATAAGCACATTGACCCTTGACCTACATACACAGGTGAAGCCAATCATCTACAGAACCGTTGGATGCATAAGAGCATAATATGAGCATATGAGCATAATAGGTCCCCTTTTAAGGGATCAGCTGACCAGGTTTGGCCCACGAGTCATAGTTTGCTCACCCGTGCCTTATATATTTTAAGTTGATGAATGTGTTTCCACCTTGCTTATTAGGTGGTCTTTGAGACATATTTAACAGCATAAGTATATTTCTACACTCTTGTGTGCTACTGTACCTTTGCTGCTGTAAACCTGAAATTTCCCATTGTGGGACTAATAAAGGCATATCTTATCGCTTATCTTTAAATTCAGTTATTTAATGTTAAAAAAAGTTACTGTTACTGTTAATGCCAAAGTGGTGATTTACCAAAGCTTTTTCCGGCAGTTGTGCTGCAGGCTTGTTGGCCTTTGACCACTGGGTGTCATCCAAGCAATAAAAATACCAGTGGAACACAAGGCAAGGCTCCATGCTGCATTACTCAACACTGGGCCTAGGACCTTGGTTGTGTAAGAACTTGGGAATTATATTTTTCAACAGCCAGGACCTTTTAGGGGGGGGGACGCAAGCTCTAACGAGGTACATTATGAATCAGTAATCATGTAAAGTAAGGTAGAACGCAAGACAGCATACAGTGCGAATATTGTTGTCTTTGGACCATTACGTTCGACCCCCTCCTCCCCCCTCCGCACAAATGTATGGAGGCACTGCGGCACATTGCGCACACTTGCGGACTGCGTGGCTTTGCGTTCAAAGGGAGAGCGGAAGACAGGAAGAGGGGAAAGACTCCGCCAAGAGGGAGGGGAGGTCGGCTTCCTTTTCCTCTGAGCACACACAGCTATAGAGAACACACCGGGAGACAGAGCACACTCTTTGACTGAGGCAGGAAGAGAAGAAAAAACGCGTCCGTCGTCAAGCGTTCTTCCGTGTGTGCTTGGGGAGGACACTTGCGGACTAACATGTGGGGAAGACAGCGTTCCTGACCGGCTCCACTTGGCGTGAACCTCCGCTTGCTCTTGAGGAAAACAGAGGCGACATGTTGAGGGGGGTTTCGTCTTGAGGTTGCTGTAGGATGTTGAGGCTCGAAAACAAGCGGCCATCACTGTAGAAACGGGAAAAAAACATATTCCTTAAGGAAATTTGGGCGATCGGCAGCCATTTATTGTTAACGGTGCTGTTTTAATTGGTTTGTTATGGTGCGGAATAGCATAGGCCGCTTTCCGATGCACCATAAATAGCCAGAAGCGGACATATTTGATTATTTTACCCATACAAAGTCCCATGTATATTATTGGGGAGTCGCATTAGTTCCTAGCGTTGGAAAGGGGCTCACACAAAGGCCTGGGCTAATTTAACCGCACTTACGCTAAGCACAAAGCCTAGAAGCAAGCAAGCCCCCCCCCCCAGTTAGCTTAAAGAAGAAGACATAAGCCCGGTTTTTTAAATGTTAATGTCGACCGACGTTGCATCCATCATGCTGCCCGTGTCCCGCGGTCTCATGGAGCGGGATAGAGAGCTGGACACCCTGGTCGGGGTGCACCCAAACGCGGGGGGCGCTCCTGCAACTGTTCGGGGAATGAAGCGAGGAGACCCAGAGCCTGATGGACAGACGGCGGTGGCACTGGTCGAGTCTGTCGGGGCTGAGTGCAAACGTCCTCGCATGGACGGGACTGGAGGTATCGGCGAGATTGGACAGGTAAGGAATGTACACCAAAACGATGTAAACACAAAATATAGCTTTTTGTTTGTGCTGAATACATGAGCTGCTCCCACAAGGAAGCTAGGAACGCCTCACCTCCACGTTTGGTATATTGTAAAGGTTGAGGTGGGTCGTCTTTTTCTGCCACTGCTGTATAAACCTAATCCACCAAGTCCCTTTCTACGAAATTGGCTTCCAATCAGTATTATTTTATACTATTGCAAGGTAACGTCAACAGTCTCAAGTTTCTCAACACCGTGCAAGAAAAGAATGAACATGTGGGTAACATTTGTTTTAACGGAGGAACTGCATGTCAAATGTTTGCCTGTGTGATCGTTGAGGGGGTGGAGTGCTGGAGGGTTGGTATTTGAGTTAAACAAGAAGGAGGAGGGGGTCACTCAGTAGCCTTGATTCTCCAAAACATGCTTTGACCAACACCATTGCTCACATCAGTAAATGGCATTGACCTATTTTTTTTCTCCAATGTGATGTTTTTGTGGCTTTGTACTCTCAAATGCACAAATATGCATTTGATAGAGGAGTGCAGTAGAGAAGGAGAGAATGCTCTGCAGTCATTATGGTATATTATGTATATTGAAGTGGCCTACGAGAAGAGAGAGGGCTATTTCCCTGCCATTGGAGGCAGCTGTAATAGAGGTGAAGTGGTCTGTTTGGAAAACTAAATGGTTGATGTTCCATGCCGTCATGCTGCCAGTGAGTGCTGACAGGGAGCTTTAAATGCACTTAAAGGAGATGTGTGTGTGGGATAGAAGAGAAGCACAGATCAATAGCTGAGGCCTCTAAAATGTATTGAACGTGAGCTTGTTGGACAGTGCTGAAATGAAAGAGGGGGAGTGGGCCATAGCACCGTCTCTTTCACTCTGTTGGTGCAGGAAGAGATTTTCCCTATCACTGCCTGTAAAGAGGCTTTGTTTGCAGCTAATGGGATCAGGTCTTATACTGAAGGGGGCATTATAAACACACTGATCCCTAACATCCTTATCTAAGTCAGAGCATTAGCACTACACTCGTACTATACATATGTAAAAGTTTGATTGAAAAATCGATTAGCTCTTCAAAAGCCCTACTGGTTGTCAGTTTGCAGAATTGAAATGTAAAAGGGCTTGAACATGTCTTTCACTGCCTTCAGTCAGTGTGTGCTTGTGTATTATTTCCCATAGGAAATTGAAATAATCTGTTCCAAGTTGGAAATGTCACCAACGTCATGCCTTTATTCATTGCACAGTCGATATTAAACAATATTCTAACATTATTAACTCAGGGTGTAACGTTATGCCATAATCATGGTTTTCGGCCCTTGCCTCAGTTTGGAGACCACAGTTTGGTTAATTTTTAGTACAGCAAGGGACCAAATTTTAAAACATAAAACTGCTTAGCTTCTGTGTAAACAGCTGAACTGGTTTTGCTGGCAGGTAATTTTCCAATAAATCAATCTCTCAGTTGGACTCGCAAATATATGTAGATATGGCATACAGAAAAATGCAGTGGAGGGGAAGGGGGCTACTTTGGTAAATTTTCTAAATGAAATATGCTAAAACCTATCTAATGCATATCAAAACACTGACATCTTGTTTTGTGTTATCAGTGACACAGCAAGCAAAGCAAACTGCAGCACAAAAAGCCTTTCTTCTCCCTGTTTTGTTGCTGATATTTTGCTGAAACTTGCCCATGTTCTACTGCTAATTACGAAAGAATGGAAAAATAGAAACATGTTTTCCAATGAAAGGAGAGTCTAGTCTTTCTGTATATGGTATACACCATGTCTATATACCCCAAGAACACAATATTCTGTGTTTTGAAAAATCAGTCAAAATGATCAAAAATGGTTGGTACCGTGAGGGATGGCTCTTAGAAAAATGGCTGAGATCGAATGAGTTAATTGTTAAATGTAAACTAAATGTATGTTTGTGTAAATTAAGTAAAACTCACTCTTCCTCTAAACTGCTATTAACAAGGCTCAACACATCCCACACATAAGTCACTTATAAGTCACTGTTTCTCTTTGGATAGTGTGACTTTTGTTTTATTTACTCCATAGTCTATTTTTGTCTTACAACTTTTATACTATTTGCTATGTTATTTGGGTGTTTAATGTATAGAGAAGGCTATCTGAAAGACATAAAATAGACACAGATCACCTTCGCCATATTTTTTTTTTTTTTGCAGTTTGCTTCTGTGAAAGCAAATCACAAAAAATGCTAAAACGTCATATGTCATATGAGGAGGCTAATAATAATGATAATAATGATAATAATTGTTAAAGTGTAAACGTACGCATAAAGTGTGGATGAAAAATGTGTGCTAAAGTCTCACAATCTTAATTCTAAGCAGAATTGTGATTTGCATTTGGCAGAATCGTGCAGGCCTACTTTTGCAGTTGAAGGATATAATAATGTGCACACAAGTGCTACAGTAAACCTAAACGTATAGAAAAGCAGTAAGTGGAAAATATTACCTGTGCACACGATGATTCTCTTTTCCTCCCTGCTTTATTGGCAGCATCAAGTCAGGAGTTGAACTTTGACCTCTTTGTGAAGCCAAGACAATGGGATGTGGTAAAGAGCAATCTATTTGGCTCCCTGCAATAATGGGAACATTCCCTGCTCCTGTTTGGTTCATTAGACGTAGAGGGCTGATGTCATTGTGCTTGTGTGGGTGGCGATGCTACATCGATTCAGCGATACATTTTAGCATTCAGAAATTAACATAACCCCTCAGCTAAGCGGGAGGGGAGCAAAGCATTCGGTAGTAAGTGTTCGAATGATGGTTGTTGATTATCCTACTTCAGTCTATTTTGTTTTCTCTCTAGCAGCGTATAAGGAAATCCTTACTTTCCATATTCTTAAGGATATTTATAACACCATACTGCATCACCCCATCTTTGCTGCTAGCCAATGTTGAGATGAGGTTGTCTGTTTCAATATCCATCCAGCCTGTTGTTGAGCGTCCCATGTTTTGTTGTCACTCTGTGTAGGAATTGAAGGGCTGTCTCTCTTCCTCCCTCCCTCTCTCGTTCTCTCTCTAACCTATTAAAGTTTTGCCCTGGTTGATAACTCTGAGGACAAATGACCAGACTGGAACATAAGTGTACAAGGCTCATCCTATAGCAATTTAGCCAATGCAATAGAGTGAAATCAACGGCCTCTCGCCCAAAGATAGCTGGATAGGCTTCAGCTTATCCCAAATGGAGGGCATGGGTCTCATACCATGACTATTTTTTCTTTCCGTTGATTTCATTCTATTGGGCGGGGTACATATAGTGGTCAAATGATGTCTAAATGTTGTGAACTCCTGTTTTCATGCCATATTGAGCATAATAATGCTGCCTGCTGTAAGCCTTAGCTGCCATGTTGATCTTTAGGCCATAAACTCACTGAGAATGAATCAGCAGTGTCTCTGCTGGTTGGAGCCAAATAGTGCACTCCATTTTTGCCTCAGTTACAATAAATTCTTCACAGTCAACAGAATCATGAGTAATTAAACAACCAATAGATTATAATACCCATCCTCATTAAGTGTGATTTTTTTTTATTTCATTTTGCTGGACATCTTTTTAAAAAAAAAATATTTCTACCATGTGTTACGTCCTAATAAAAAATTTAAAAAAGAGGCCCCAGTGACCGCCAGACCACACTTTGGACACCACTGATGTAAATGAATAACCGTATTCTACAAAATACTGTTTGGTTTGTAACATTAAAGAACCAAGAACAGCTCATGGGGACGTTTCGGCAACATGTGCATCGAGGAGCACGCATGTGAGACACACCTTCTCCCTGCTTGAGGGAGGTAACGATGTCCACTAATTGAGTCTCAAGGCAGCATATCCACACATTGCTCTCGCTTGCAATCTTGCGACTTTTTGCTTACGCTTTCAGTGAACCCTAAGATTTTTTATTCTGTCCTTGTGGAGACTCTTGCCTTGTTCAAGACAGTGGCTCCAACTAGTTTTAAGTATAAAACTTTTACTGGACGTGTATATTGTATTATGCACAGGCAATTGTCACTTATATTTTGATGTGGGCCAGTTAAAAATGGATGGTGAGATGCATTTGGCTTGCGTCTCACAGTTTGGAGACCCCTGTTTGAGCATGTCTTTACTATCGGTGCTCTTGTTTGATTGCATCTGATGTCTGTACAGGTTTACATTGAATAAATCTCAAATTTGGGTGTAATTCTAGTCCCAGCATATCAATATCAGACATTTTATTATAGTGAGGTCCATTAATCCTCATGTTTGGGTAGGAGTGTATAAACAATATAATTGCATATAAACAATTTAATTTCAGCAGCTCCCAAAATCCCCGTCAAATTCTTTCAACATCTCCTTGAAAAATTGTGTGTCTCTCTTCAGTGGAAAGTTAGAATCATGTGAACTACGTTGCAGGAAAATAAACATGACGTTGCTGTTTGGAGGCTTAGCACATAAGTGCTCTGTGGATGGATTCACTTTTTCTCTGTCAAGTGTGTGGCGTGGCCAGCTTAGCACTGATGTAGGATGACTGTCAGAACAGTGAATTATAGTTCTCAAAAGAGAGAGCAGCCTCCGGCATTACCAAGCTACCACAAGAAAGGATACAGGTCCAAATTAGACACGACACACAACCACCTGGAGAGTAACAGGCTTTTTGTGTGAGTAGATCTCTTTGTACTGAGCTTAAACAAGTCAAAAGTTTGGACAAAGCTTGTCCTTCAGTAACGTGAGAACATGTGTCCAAAATTTTCATTATATCTGTATGTCACCAGTGTAGCCTACTACTAAAATAAGGCCCACGGGCCACGTTCGGCCCACCTGATGCTGGGAAAGTATTAAATATAAATCTTTAACATATTAACCGGCAGCATGACTTGCAATGTTACTGTGATGAGCTGGAGTCACACAAGAAATAGACAATTCACAACAACCTAAAGGGATTTTTTGACATAAAGTTCCCATCTCCATCAGCATAGTAGTGCATCACAAGTGAGTTGTCCCCTACTTTGTCCCTTGAGCAGAGTTCTGGTGGGTTTTCATTGTGGAGGAAAGTAGCTATTTCCCCCCTACAAAAAGTTAATTCATCTTATTTTCAGAGTCTGGAGACCTATTACATAGCCATGAGGTGCCGCCAAAAGACGTCTCCCTAAGGTCGTGAGAGCTTTTCTTCCTGTGACTCACACACTCTGGTAACTCTAAGTTTGGGCAAATTATGAGGAGGATGAAACAGGAGGTGTTATGAGGCTCATTTTAAGATGATGGTGATCAGGAAGTATCAAGAGTGATGAAATATGTTTTTGATTACAATCTCCCAGATGCTATTGAACTTGTGTTTTGTCTCCATAAATATTTTTTTTTACAAAACTCAGGTTTTGAAAATGAGAGGTTGTTTCATCTTATATACAGACACAATATACAGTACATCCAATAGTACTGTATATGTACAATAGCTATTGACATTTCACAAAGCGAAAGAATACAACTCTCATTTTTAGCTGCAGTGTTTTGCATCGGCATGACTGTATTCAATACAATGTTGCTTTCTTTTCAGTGTCCTGTTATTGAGAGTGACTGTGATACACACTCTATCTCCTCCTCTTCATTCCTCCAGGAAATCAAGCACATGACTTCACTCATGTATGAGTCATTGTCTTTGCTCCATCTATTTCTTGCATTTCTTTCCATCTCAGGTTGCCTGTGAACGTGTGGGCATCTCGTCTTTATTTTTTGATCTTCTGTTGCTTTTGCTTTGGTTTATACTTTATTCATGTTATTCAAGTCTCTAAATAGTTATTAATTATTCAGAGCTTCTACCTCCCAAAGCTGTACCACTAAGTATGTTTTTAGCTCTAAGATTATCTTGCAGTCTTTTTCACTTGCAAAGCCACTTCCTGTTCCACCAGCTGAAGCCCCTGCATTGGGAAAGTCGTGCTCACTCTTAGTGAAATGGCCCCCAAGGGGCTCGGAGTGAGATGGCTACAGTACTAATCAGCCCAACTCAAGCTTGGATGCGCACAGAGCAAAGTGTTTCCCTTGGGGGCAAAACAGGCGAAGGGACATTGGTTCCTGGAGGAAAGATGAGAGAGATGAGGGAGAACGATATGAAGAAAATCTGTTTTTACTTCAAAGTGTTGTCATAATGCCTGCCTAGCTAATGGAGAACATTAGCATAAAAGTCAGAACACAGTCTTGTGATGGAGAATAAATGACTTTCTAATGTTTTAGGGAATATTGATTGCATCCCACCCAATACTCCCCTGTACGTAAACAATGTCCACTGGCAATGGGAATCAGAAACCCTTCCTAACAATCAATAGGTGTTGCTTTTTTCCCCACATTGATTCATTTCATGGATGCAGGCCTGTTCCCAGGCGCTAAAGAAGCAGAATGCTCATTGTAGAATGTAAATAGGCTATGTTCGGGCAGGCTATCATTAGTGTCACATGGTTAGGCTCAGCAGAAAAGTGATCCACAATCAATTGGGGAATCGATAAAGAATCTGACCTACAGTATAAGCATAACCAATAATTGTAGTGGTGTACAGTCAGCTTGATATAATTATGTGTATGTAATTCTGATCTATTGCTGCAGAAGTCATTGGCGATGTGGGTTTTCTAACGCTTTTAGAGATGTTTTAAGTATTAATGACTTCTTTTAAGTGTGTGTGATGTTTTATTGATGTTATGATATCATAGTCAGAATGACAGGATAGGTGAAAAGGAAGCCATCTAAAATATGTCAAACTAGAAAGACTATGTGCCATCACCTGTCCTTTGCTCCCAACAATGTCTTGACATCTCCGCCAAAAATATTTGCATTCAACGGAAAGAGCGGCCACTAACGAGTTGGCGAATGCAGGATGTCCAGGCCGACTGAGCCACAATAAAAAACATCCTTATAGTGACCACCCCCAGGGGACGTCCCCACCAGAGACATAAATAGGGAAACAACGCATCTAAAATTTTAGAACTAAATAAGCCGTTTGGAAAAAAGTTGATATGTCTCCATCAAATAAAAGTCCTGTTGCTGTGATTCAGACTTTGCTAATCAAAGGGTCAGAAAGTATCATTTCACAGTACCTGTAGTTGTTATGATTTAAGAGACATGCCTCATTTACCTCAAACAATGCTACCGAGTGGGAAAGTTTATACAATTGATTAAAAATAACATCGGCCATTTACACAATAGTATTTTAAAGCCTAAAAATGCACCCTGAAGTATACGCTGTACAGTGGTTCTTCGTTAATCATCGATAATTGGTTCCAGACCAGACTGCGATGAGTGAATTTCCACAAAGTGGGATTCAATCTCAATGTATGAAGTATTTTCGATGCTAAACCTGTTTATGAATTTGTAAATATGGTTACAATTACTAGAGCCCTATAGACATTAAATAACACCCTTATAGTCACCCTTATTATTCTATGTTTACGGCACATTGCTAATGCACAGACTACGGGATCACTGCAGGGACACAAGATGGCCGCCGCTTTAAATATTATCATGCTAACAAGTTAGCCTCCAATTTATTTATTCTAAACTTAAAGGGTTTTACATGGAGTGGGCAAGAAGGACAAAAAGTAGGCACATCTACATGGAATAGGAGGGGAACTTGTTTCGGACATGCTATGCCATTACTGACGCCAAGGACCAGAATACTACATATGACTTGCCTTTCAGTATTTTACTGCTCATTATGCATACGAAAGATGTTCATTTTTCAATATCTCCATGATGCGAAATACAGAGGTATTGAATTGAATGCAAAAATCGTGTTTGTAAATTAAAAAGTAAAGTAAAAGAAAATCCTTGTTGAAATACAGAATGAAAAACAGTAGAAAAGAACTTGTATACAAACATGATATGAATCCTTTTTTGTGATCTCATTTTAAAACACATGCTCTCCTTTCTTTTAGAACAATGACCCACTGACCCTTGGTTACCATGGATACCCGTCTCACAGTCAGGTAAGGAACCAATTACACCCACACATGCCAATGAAAATCAATATTTTCTAACATACCTACACCTTTTCTAAAATAAAATTGTAACCCGACACCCAACATGAGACTTGAATGAAGCAGTCCAAACCACAAGGTGGTGATGTAATATGTCTCAGCTTTCATTGTAATTATGCAACACAAATCCATTACCCTTTACTGTGTTCCCTTTTTGTGTGTGTGTATATATATAT
Organism: Doryrhamphus excisus; assembly: GCF_030265055.1. Lineage (NCBI taxonomy): Eukaryota > Metazoa > Chordata > Actinopteri > Syngnathiformes > Syngnathidae > Doryrhamphus > Doryrhamphus excisus. Next base: position 7,252,208 of record NC_080466.1, on the reverse strand, counting down.
ATGTGTGTATGCATATTATCTATATATTTTATATTCAACAAGACCTATATGAAAGAAGTTCTATACAGTAGAATTACTCTGTGTATGTATGTACTACGTGTGTGTGTGTGTGTGTGTCAAGCTGCCGTCTGTTTATTCGTGTTCCTATTAGCCTTCAGACTGTTATTAGACTGTTCAGTTGATATGGTTAATCCCTCGATCATCCGCCATTCATCCACTCATCCTCTGACGCTATACCCATAATCCTCTTCCTCGACTCTCACTCTGCGATGCTCACCAACCTCTGGCTGCATTTCATCCTCATCTTAAGCCTTTGCCCCAGACCCTTAGCATTTGTTTTATCCCCCCCCCACCCCCCACACACACATGGCTGGGAGCCAATAAGCCACTTTTCATTTTTGCTGAAGCGTGATCACATGAGCAATGAACTGTTTCCTCATGATCTTCAAATGAGAAGAACCATGAAGGCAGTACTGCTCTCCATATGTGAATTAAAAGCTGACCGAATATTTTGCAACTTCTGCAGCAATATTTTCACTTGTATACCGTGAATGAATGCTCCAGCTAATGCTTCTATACAGTTAACTACAGGGTCTGCGATAGTCGCCAGGTGCATGGTATTGCAAACCAGATAAGCTGGTTTAAAAATGTGGGTATTATCTGCTGTGGATGAAGGCAACCTCCAAATATAATGTTTCCACAAGATGACCGCAGCTATACTGTACATATTTGAAGTCTTCAATCAGAAGATTTATCCACCTCTGTATGCGCTTTAAAAGGCTGGTTGCACTACTTACTTACGTTGTACTGTTGCTTAGAGGGAACTCCTCAGTGGTTAATGCTGACTAAGCTTATTAGTGCTAATACAACAACTAATAAATGACAGTGTAGTCAAAGAGAGCTAGATTTATCTTTCCACACTAATTGTATGACAGAACTAGATAAAACGCCAATTAATGTGCTTGTGTGTAAGCTACGCAGTGGTGCACTGTATATTGTACACGGTTGACACAGATATCGCCAACTGCTGTCATGGCATGCATATTACATTTTTGCAGGTTTGTAAAAACAGACTCTGTACACAAAAATAAAAGCATCCAAGTTCTCCTTTATTGTCGTCATATTGTTGAAGCCAGCCATTCAGATTCCTTGAGGGATTGTGAACTGTCAGCTAGCCATTGATGTGGACAAAAGACGGGAAGGATGAGACGGATGCTGTGCAGAAGATGTTCCCACAATGCAGAGGTGCTAAACTGTCAACAGCAGCATGAAGGTGATGTGATCAAAGGCTCCCAAAAGGAAGCGCCTGGAGGAACAGCAGAAGCTCAACGTGTGAAAAGAGAGAGATGAGCTCTGCCTGCTTGAGTGATGCTTTAAAGTCCTCCATTACATCTGTGTGCTGTCAACAGCTTTATTTAAGCATGATAGGTTGGTTACGCGCATACGAGTTCCGATCAATTAACTTACTGCTCAACACCACTGCACGCTACAACTGTAATAATTAACATATGATCATCTTTAAAGCAGAACACAGCTCTCGTATCACATTTCTTTAGATTGTGCATGTGTGCCTGATGGACATGTACAGGGAGTGTTGCCAGGGAGTTTGGGTTTGTTGGAAGTGGTGCTTATATGTTTTGGAAATGAAGCGGTTTGTGTTTTTACTCACAATTGTTAAGTGTGACTTTGTTGTTATGTCAGTTGCGTGTGTTTTCTGTAAATGCCCTCATTGTTGTAAGCGTCATGTGGGACATCTGCCCACCAATTGGTGACTCTGCTGACATTTGTGCAAGAGCCCTAAAGCCAATATATCCCTGAGACTATGAACATGTAGAATGAGACCTTTGAACGGTTTTTGTTAATTGCATCTGTTTGGATGTAATGTGAAAGACCTTGGGCGGTCCAGCCCTCAGAGAATTTTCCAGTAGTGTCTTTTTCCCCCACAACTAATCTTGTCAGAATTCAAGATGGCTATGGGTATGACCTACCTGTGGCACCGTAAACAGGCAAGCGGACAGAACCATGTGACACTGAAACTATAGAAGAACGCATGTACATAAGTCTGCCAGATAATCAATAATTGATTAGTCAAAAAAGAAATAAAAACAATGTGTTGGTTCTCTATTGGAATAAACAGAGAGAGGGAACCCTCCTCACCAATTCAGCCTCTTTGTCCCAGGAAGTGGAGACAAGTTGATAGAGTTCAAGTCCGCCAGGTTAGTATTCACATGAGTTAGCATCCACAGCCCCAGGGTGGTAATATTTTGGTTTTAAACAGAATGGATAAGGGTGCATGAACACAGATGAACCAATAAGTCGCATTTTCTGGGAAGTAGTGACGAGGAAGAAGGGGAGTACGAGCAACTTACATGTGCGCATCAAACAAAAACAAAAAAAAAATGGTGCACACTCGCAGCCAGTATTATTTGCTACATGTTAAGCCTTCCTGTTAAGGAATAATATCCAACAATTATTTTTTTCAATTGCAATTTACTTTGCAGAAACTTACTGCATTCTATTTTTGTGTGCTTTTTATTGGAGTGTTTTATCTTAACAGAGAAAGACAATTTTTTTTATTGTTTTTGGTTAGGTCTATGTTTCAACACAATTAACATAATTACATATCCAAAGTGCATTTTAGCTAATTTGATTACAGTATTTTGTCAAGGAAATGAGGACGATCATAACTGGATGCAAATAATGCTTAAATTAAATACATTTTGAAAGATTAAAAAAAAAATACTAAAGACCACTAAATCAGATATTTCACTTGCCAAGGACAAAGGTGACTCAAATAATCCTCAAGTTTAGTTAAAAGTGAAAAAAAAACAGACCTTTTCTCTGGGTACTCCGGTTTCCTCCCACGTTCCAAAAATATGCATGTTAGGTTAATTGGCAGCTCCAAATTGTCCATAGGTATGAATGTGAGTGTGAATGGTTGATTGGGATTGGCTCAGTGTGTACCCTGCGTCTCGCCCGAAGTCAGCTGGGATAGGCTCCAGTATAGCCCTGCAACCCCAATTAGGATAAGTGGCACAGAAGATGGATGAATGGATCCAGTTGCAAACTGTCACTTTAAGCTTGTGATGGTGTATATTTTTTTCATATTTTGTTGTGCTTTTGCACAGTACTCAATAATACAGACAAAATACAGAGAGAAAACGAAGGACTCCCCCAATGGTGCCATCAGTCCCAGTTAACTCACCCACATGGATACTAGCGATAGAGTGACGAATAACGAGAGAGAGCAAAGCGAGAGAGGTCATTGCAGCTACGACAGTAAGCAGAGGGGAGGTGCAAGTGTGCAGGTGTGACAGTCAAGCGGGGGCGGGGAGTGTGGGTTGTCTCTGTGCAAGAGAGGCCGACTGGAGAGGAGACAGAAAAGATGAGCAGGCAAGGGCACAACAGCAAAACAGAAGGCTGGGCGTAGAGGGAAAAAAGGAGAGAGGGAAACACGAGTGAGTGGGAGAGAGAGAGTGACAGGGACAGAGGCTGGAGGAAGAGGGGGCGGAGGCAGGGAAGGGAAGGGGGAGGCTGTCAGGGCAGACCCAGTGTGCGGGGGCAGAGAGGGAGATTTTGAATCTGTGAGACAGACAAGAAGAGAGCGAGCTGGTGAGGTGACAGGCTCGGGAGAGGGAGCGCCAGCGAGGCAGCGTGACAAGAGGAAAGGAGTGAGAGAGGAGGAGGAGAGACGACAGTGTGGTGTTGCACAGAATACGATGATGGGACTCTACTATCCTTCCGTGTTGTCGGTGAGTGTTTATCCTCCTCTCTGCCTGTGCTGGGGTCGATGCTTGATGACTCTCTTTGCAAAGGTTCTGTATTCCAGTCCAGCCTACAGGACTGTCATCAAGCATGAAGTGTTGATTAATTACGGATGAGGACTCAACTTGACCCTTTTACCCCACTGCTCCACTCCTCTGCGTTTCATGATGGCCGCGATGTAAAACTCCAAGTTGCCGTTTGAAAAAATGTTGCAACATTGAAATGCTTGTGACGATGGATGGCAACACTGTTGTTGTGGCATCTGTTCTCCTGCCCAGAGCTAGAGGCGCACGCAATCTGAACATCAGAGCAGTTCCTGCCAGAAATTGTTCTGCCATGTATTATGTATGCTTAGAGGAATCTATGCGATCGGTGTGGTGCAGCTGGATGCTGCGGCTCTCCTCGCTAACAAACTCTGCACATGGCTGCTGGGCTTTGAAAGCAGCAAGGCAGGAGAGAAGAGGGGGGTAAGTAAAAGTGATCTTTATTGCCCCTGCAGCTGTCTGTGTATATCACTAGGGCCTGTGAGCAAAAGGGACAGGTGTCCACACAACATTTGCTTGTCCTTCCTGCACACTTTTTTTGTGTGGCGAGCACCTCATGTAAAAAAAAAAATAATAATAATCAAAAGTTGCAAGTGTTCATATAATTTCATTTAACTCTCTATGACTCAGACCCAGGCGTATATGTTTCCTAATTTCGTCTCTCATCGCGTGTGCGCTCCTCTTTCAGCTCTACCTTGCTCTCTTTACTGTTTGACCTCTTTTCTCCTCTCGTTCTCCCCCGGGCCCTGGCAGCTGTTATCTCAACGTTTTCCTTCAAGAGCCCCTGGAAGAGGGGGGATGGGTCAAGCCGAGGAGAGAATAGGAGCAGGAGAATGAAAATTGATTATTTAGAAGAAAGTGACGGGACACCCCCGGCCAGGGAAGCCCCGTCACGTGATGTAGCTGACATTAGGCAGGGGTGAGTTGACGAGCATACAGGAGGCTGCCATGTCTTTTTTTTTTTTTTTTTGAGAGAGGTCGTTTGTGTAATGCTGCACTGCTGAAATATTTTCTCAAGCCCCACCTATGGCCTAAAGCAAGGGAGAGACGCGTACCTGCTGCAAATGCACGCACACACACAGACACGCGTACACCAACACCAGCATCCCTCTTATGTATACAATCCCTCTGCCTCTTCTCAAAATCTTCTTATCGATTCTTTGCAGGGTTAACAATAATGGTCTTTAAATGATCCCAATGAGCTGCGTTGCCATGGCAACTGGGATGAGTCATTCATTTTGCACAGATTATTAGATGGTTCGAAGCGTGAGGGAGACCGCCGATAGCACCGCTATGTTAGATAAACACCTTTGGTCTTTGGCTTCTTTTGTAAAAGAAGAAGGAATTGGATCTGGTTGCCAAGGTGCAGCTCACAATTTGCTTAGTAATTGCTCCGACAGCACTCGTAGTGAGGCATCTGTGTGCCTTTTGAAATAGATCGGGGTTGCCCTCACTGACTTGTCGAGTGGTGCTAGTGATAACACTCTACCGTCACTGATTTGTGTACATTTTTTAAAAAAACACACTAAGCAACCTGCTACCATTATCACCTTTTTCCTAAACAAGACTAACTTGTTCCAAGGTCAACTCTAATGTTTTGAAAAACAAACAGATGTCTACATTTCTTTGACCACCTGCACTTGTTTGCATTGAGCTTGCGTGCAGCCTCTAATGAGAACTAATTGAAGACAACTCATGTCACTGTCCTTTTGTCTGGTTGTGTTTACCTTTCATAAGTCGCTGCACTGGAGCCCAGCGGACCATTGATACAGGCGGAGGCGGGGACAGCTGAAGTCAGGGATAGGGTGTGTACAGGCTTGCATACATGTACAGTACTGTGTGTGGAACAGCATGGAGGGGGATTTCTCAGAAGGGCAACCAGATGTAAAAACCTTAAAAGGAAAGCAATAGGAGCGGATGGGGAGGGGTTTGGTTGACAAGCAGACACGTTACCCTATAAGGAGATGCAAAAGCGTGTGGGAGGAGGGGCCAGGACGCCACTAAAACACTGTTGCTATGAGGCAAATGAGCTTGATTGACTTGAATGGGGACAGCACGTATGCGAGGGTCCCGTCTGGATTTTATGAAGCGTAAAGAAGCGGATCGGCGAGTGGGAGGAAACAGCGGCAAAAGGGGGGTGGAAGAGGAACTGTGTTGTAGGGGGATGATGTGGGTTGGAATAATTGAATAAGAGGGTGTCTCCTGGCTCATCGGTATGCTGCCAACACGTTGTAAGTGTTTTTTTCCAGCTGTTTGCGGCCCTGCTAGCAACACAGTGGAGCCAAAGGCCAAAATGTGAGGTTAATCCTTAATGGGGCACTCATTAAAATAGCATACTATTTAAAATACTACCCTAGATAGTTATTACAGTGCATCCATTGTCGGGTTTTCACAAAGTTGTAGTATAATTATATTTCATTTAGGGCTTTCAAATGATTACAATTTGGACTCTGATTGATCTCAGTTCATAAATTAATTCATCAGGATTGCTATGGTTTGTTTCAGCCATAACAAGTTACGTTAAGGAACATCATATGATTACATGAATGGTGATTAATTACCAAAAAGTACAATGGCCCCAGCCTATATTTTGTCATTGTAGTTTATGTTAAAATATCGTCTTGTCGAGTCCTTGTGAACCCAATGTTGTGAATCCTCTTGACTCTTGAGCTGAGTATATCATGATACCCTTCGTAGGCATTATTGCAGTATTTAAACACAATGCCATGTTTTGATGACACGCTTGTGATTGGGTAAACCATGATCAGGCTTGCTTTGTCACAGTGCCATGGTAGGTGGGATGGCCAGTTGTCGGATTTATAAATAACATGGCATCATGACCTCCCGGTGACATAAAATGCAAGCTTAAAAAGTGTACCTATATATTTTTATACCATATTTTCAGTAATTGTATGGCATAATAATAAAAACAATAAATCAAATTTATACAAGAAAATTGCACTAGAATAAATCATGAACATTGAGTGTTTGGAATGTTTAACATGTAGTGAACAACACTGTGTGTGAGTATGCACCATTTTCTGCGGTGCTTTTACGTTTTTATGATTTACGTTGCCCACCAAATGCCTCACTAAGGGTTGACTTTTGGGACAAAAGGCTCTGCTGCACCTTCAGCGGTTCGTCTGAGTTTATGCAACCATCCTGTTCATTCTGTTTACTGGGGCGGTGGCATTTGGCTTAGAAAGCATTGCTTTTGTGCCTTCATTCACATTCAAGTTGGCTCACGAAGCTAACTTGTGTTAAAGCTATGCTGGTGGACTTCTCTGTGCATCAACTCACTAGCACGCATATGCATACGCACGCCAATTTTTCGATGCCGACAAAATTATTGACTTTGTTTTTATTTATTGATTTGTTGATTACGTTGGTTAAAACGTCAAGAAGGTTTTAATACTTTTAATATGAAAACACGGTTTATTGGGGAGAGTCTTGTTTGGCCCACAACCTAAAGTTGACTTTGATTTCGGCCCCCCGTGCAAGTTGGGTCCCCCGTTGAGTTTGACACATTCTCACATGATACAAGATCACAAACAAATAAATACATGATACACGTTCCCAAATATGGTGTTTTTTTTCCTCGCCTGTTAAGCCGCTACTTTGGGAAACTGGGGCTAAATAAGATCCACTGCCAACAACATAAATTTGCCCTTTTATCAAGCAAAACTCTGAAAAGCCACTCTTCTTGTGAAATGACCCGGTGCTGCCCTAGTTCGTTCTTTCCCGTACTGTCGTCTCTGCCATGCTTGTCCTCATGTCGCGCAGTGCCGACTCGTGCACACAGGCGCATTTTATAACATGCCTCCTCAGACATACTTGCTGCTGCTAACTGACCCGAAAGTAAGTCAGCTACAGCTACCGCTCTGAGTCACTTGCTTCGCCTGGCCAGCACATACACTTACACAACCCTTAATGCCTTGACACCAGGGGAGCGTATGCACACACCGATATGCACCCAACATGTACACAAACAAAGCATACACAAATTTGAGTGCTGACACAGATGCCCACTCTAAAATCTATGTCTACAAGAACGCCCCCCTTCTCTGTTCCTCTGCCCTCTTTGTGTCTTTATTCAGTAGATGTGTATCAGAGAGGCCACTCGCAGCCAAAAAAAGACCCATCACTTGATGGTTTTAGCACATGCAAACACTCTCTATTTTTGTAGACGGTGGGCTGTTGACTTTGTGCTTCAGGTAATCGGAGTAAGCTGCTGAGATGCTGCTGAAACAGTTGTCATCTGAAAAGGCCAGTCTTCTAACAGAAACACAGGGTTGTTTTATGGCTGAAGAGATAATTCATAGTGACGAGGCCAAGATACTGTATGAAAACCAAATTGTCCGAATTGCCGCCCTTCTGAGCTGCTTCACAGGTTGTCCAAGTTTGAGTCATTGTTAGTCAAGTGAGTTGTGTTTGTGTGAGTCACCAACAGTCTCTCAGAGGGTGGTTTTACCAACAAATTGGACAGAATGTAGATGTGTCCTCCCGGTGTTTTGAAGTCAACACTGTTCTCTCAAACAGTAGGTGGAAATTGTAAGTTAGGTTCTTTTGAAGCAAACTTTTCCACAATTGTGTTAGACATTTTCTAAAGGTGGGGAGTAAACCTCTGGGTTTGAAAACATTGTGCAGATGACCAACAGTCCTTATAATGGCCCGTAGGGGAGTCTTATTACTTTGGCAAATATTTTTCTTCATTAGCATACTTAAATTACCACACATCATAATGTTTATTTTGGTGCTCCCAAAGGACATACAAAAGAGTTTTATTGACACCCAAATAAGGTTTACTTTTTATTTGTCTGGGTAAAAGAAAGATGATGGCTGGGAAAATCCTCATTCAAAACTTTACCCTTAAATATAAACTGCTGATCAAAATTTTAAGATGAGGCAAAGACAAAAAAGATTTCTCTCTTTGAACGTGGTCGAATTGTTGAGCGAAGCAAGTCCTACTGCAGCATGCTGAGGTTGGATGCATCAAGGAACCAAAAAATCATGTGGTAGATCCATAAAAATGTCATTGGACACGGGACGATTCTCGGTCCAAATGAAGGTTGTTGCTAGTGCGGTCCAATAACCATCAAATTACGTTTGCAAGATAAGTGTTCTAAGAACAAAAATGTACCTGGCATGACAGGAGGATTAGGGTTAGATGGGAACCATCATGATCCTTGGTGTTTTTTTCTTCAGTGAAACAGTAGAGCTTCAGATTGTGCAGGGTCGTCAAATGGCCACTGGCTATGTGGAGATGTCGCAGGGGACATCCCTCATGACTCGGCTGTGTGATTATGACTGGGTTTTTCAAACAGGACACCCCTGCAGTTCACAATCCCTGCCTGGCAAAGGATTTCTTCTCGAGCAGGGGTTCATAAAGACATTTGAAGCCATGCACCTCCTCGTCCTGCACACTTAAAAACACAAACCGTATCTTAACTGACTTGAAAATTTGAACACAATTAATTGATTAATTGATTGTATAGTAATTCTGTGTCAATAATTTGTATTTTGTATGGTCAAATTTTCACTGCTGCGCCTTCAGGTGATTGGAACGCCAATATAGATGAAATCTTCAAGGTTAAAAACAATGGCCAAATGATCATCAAACATAACCGTGTATAACCGCAATTGACCATATTTGGGGGTGTATGACAAAGGAAGTTTACAAAAATCAGTTCCAGACAATGGATGTGACCCATCTTCATCACCTGACTTAAACCATAGCAGATTTTATCCAAAGCAAACTCATAGAAAATCATGTAAATCCAATGAATCCAGACAAAACTAACAAAACATTTTCTAGGGAATAATTATAGTTTTGCATGTACAAAATAATGCAAACACAATTACAACTGAACATTTAACATCACTTTTACAACGTTTTGCAAAGAGGGAGGGGGAGGAGAGGATCTTATGCCACAAAATATCTATGCAGTAGTCTGTTAAATGCTTTTTAGCATGCAAAATTTTACATTCAAAAACATGACTTATGAAATGGAGAAATGGACATTTAACATGATTTTACCTGTAGTGGACACACTTGGACAAAAAAAGGATAACAACCATTTGTTCACCAAAAAAAACATGCTAATGTAAAATCCATAAAAGCAAAAAAACAACCTTATGTGCAAACAATGTCTCATTTACATGAATGTGTTAACTTTTCCACCACCTGTTGGAGCAAGTTGGGAGGTATTCTCAAGTAGGTCCCTTGCAAATAATGGAATTAACAACGCTAAAGGAAATGTCTGCTTGTTGTGTGGCATCACGCAGGGCACAGTTGGAACGACTGACACCATGACTGCTTCACGGATGTGGGAAGCGGTGGTGACAATGTATACCCTTGAGGCTATGTTAACTATGTTATACGCCCCCCCTAACATAAAATTCCAATTTGTAGGCTTTTAGTGACGTTCGTAGAGGTTCCAGCATGCCTTTTGGTCTGTTCTTGGGACATAACGACCACTCATAGTTGAAACCATTGCTTGCCTATCATCAGAATGTAATTCCATTTGTGGTGTCAATACAAGAACCACCAACCATACTTAAGATACCTGTAAGTCATGTCAAATATTTTATAATACGACCCAAGGGAAGTGATCAACTACTACCGCACAGGAACAGATTTAGTTCCTTTGTTTCCATTTATGTTCTCACCGGGTGACCCATAAGTGATCTGTTCCACCCGTTATCATTTTCACCTCGTCCAGAAGTTGCAATTTTGCAAAAAAGAAATTAGGCCACCCAGGTCATATTTTTAGCATGTCCTCCTGCAGCTAAAAACATGAGTATAGTTCCCGTTCACGTAATTACTGTATTGCATCTTAACCATTTCAGTTTGAGATTATTTGTGTGTGTTCTCAGTATTAGTTAACGGAAAGGGATGTCAACTCTTATAGGGGAAAATGTGCATTTGGATGAGATGAGATGGGAAGATGTTCGTACAGCTGCAGGCTTGAAATTAGTGCACACAGCTGCTCTCGGAACATGTGAATAAAGTTGGACACACTGGTCCGTAATCTGGCTACTGTACTGATCTGGTATCTGGTGCCGAGATCCAGCACCATTTCTTGGATTTCTGGGCAGGAGAAGCACGTGTGCAACCAAGGACTTCTAACTTGCCATTCATTCTAAGCATTTATTCACCTAAATTATACAGCATAAATAACAGCAGATTTCACTAAATTATGTTCTGTGTATGCACTTAGTAGTATGCTGGGAAGTCATTTTTTCACTGTTGTTTAGCGCCAAAACAGGCTCATGTTGCATGCTGTAAATGATGCCGCAGTGGTTTCACGCAGAGTCGCCATGACGACCACCCACACCGGGGTAATATAAGTGCATTGGAAAACTGATGTGCTGGTGCCAAAAGAGACAAGCCGATAGGATATGTAATAGGAATATGATGAGTGAAATTTGCACTCTGTGACGGCTGTGTGGCAGCCATGGCGGCTCGCAGGCCCCTAGGTTGACACTGAAGTAAGGGCCTGTGACACAGGTGTGTCACTGCGAAAGGTCAAAAGCTGGGAGACAGATGGCACACACACATACATACACACACACACACGAGCCATCCCACACACTTTTAACACTCCCAAAGGGACAGAGATCTATTGTGCTACTCAGATGGGCATCACTGCCGCCTGTCTCATAAATGCATGCACTCATACACACACACACACACACACACCGTCAGTGTAGCCTACCAGATGTCAGGTAAGCATGGCATCTTTTTTGATGTGATGTTTGGTTTGAAAGGAAAATGTAATTTAAACTAACCGAATAATTGTTATGTAATGTGATCCCAGTGCTATACTTAGTTCTTTTTATTATGATATTTAATTAGAGTGATGAATGGAGAAGATAAGGAGTAGGTGGACTACACAGAAGGAAGTTGAATAGTTAAGGTGGATTCTGTAAAGCCAAACACAATCCGATGTGTGATGCTGGTATAGTCCTCCAATTTTGTTCACATTTCAAAATCCATTTTTCCAACAGGAAAAAACTGAAATGTTCTCTTTCAGGGTCAAACTGTTGCCATCATAAATCATTCATGCAGGCAATTTTTAAAGTAACATTTTAACCTTTTTGTCATACAAATGTAAAAAGAAGTGAATGTTATTACACATTTAGATATGAAAACAGTAAATATAATGACAGAGTATTGTCAAGGTGAGCTGCTTATTGTATAGCTTTAACAAAATCATTGCTCCTAAAAGTTTCCCATGGACCCAATGGTTAAGGACCCCTGCTATAGAGAATCTTTGGCCAGTGTTTTTTTTATGTTTTATTTTTTTGCAGGAGGTCCTTAAAAACATTAGCAGAGCACTGGTTTAGAGTCTTTCTAGTGCTTTCTGTTTTAATTTTGTGAATTGTTACTATGTAGGAGAATGCGAAACATCCGGCTTTGCATGTGAATGTTTGTGCCCCCCCATCTGTAAACATGGTGGTAATATTTTTTTTTATTTTAATTGTCACTCAAGTGCAAGAAGTTAGCATCAAAACCTTATATAATGGCATGTATCCACCTGTGCCTTTTACACAGAGCTAAGCTTTTGAACAGTAACATGAAATACCACATTCAGATAATTGCATGCATGAAGATAACAACAGTCAGTGTCTGGCTTTGACAGATAATCAATTGGTCGGACAGTGACAATTGCTGTCAACACAACAGGGTGATAGAATTGTTAAACTTGATACCCCATTCCGGCATTACATTTAAGTATTTTCCCGCCTCTATTTTGACTTGGATACCACAATAAAAAGAGTTACTGTGTTGTCAACAGCATATTAAGATATCTTGTTAAAAGTTAAAAATAGATTCACAAGACACTGATTATTTATCTCTTTTTAAAGGGCCATGTTGGACACAGGCCATACTTCTTCAGTTGTCACTTTCAATGCCCCCTCCTCCACTAAGTCAACCTCCTGTGACCATTTAGGGTAACCATCCCTGCAGCCACGGCCTCGGTGTGTGTGTTTATTATGGCCTGCTTTGTGTCCTTGTGGGTGCCTGCATTGTTTTGTTGCGTCTCCTACGCACATGGTAACTTCCATGAAGTATATTCCGGACTAAACACAGAGCTCTTGGGAAGACTTCCATGCTAACAGTTTGCGTGAGGTGTGTGGGTGTTTGCGTGTCAAAGGTGGTTAGTATGCAGAGAGACGTTGGCGAGTGTGTGTTTGTGTATGTGTGTGCTGGCATGGTACATGCGATTGTACAACACTGAGCACGGGGGCATGTGACCCTCAATAATAGATGTGTGCACTGAATATTTGAAAGGGGGGTGGTGGGGTAGACTATTGCACATTTTCCATGGGGATTGCAAATGGCAGGAACTAAAGCTCATAGGAAAGTGTGGTCAGGAGATCATTCAAGTCGATACCCAAGTGTGGATTGTCACCAACTAAGCTGCTCTTCCTTCCAACAGGGCTCTCAGGATAGTACTTCTGGTCAGGAAGGGCTTGTACCTCCACCCTTCTCCACCTTCCCTCCACCACCGCCACCACCGCCACAAAATGGCCTTGCGCTAGATTACGGCAGCAGCCTGTATGCAGCAGGTGCGGTCCAGGGTCCTGTGGAAGCAGGCGGAGCAGCCAACAGTGTCGCCAGCGTTTCCAACAGTCTTACTGGTCAAGTGAGTGCTCGCATTCTTTTACACATCTTTCACATTGTTTCCCACCAGTTTGCACATAATCTGCAGCGGTCGGTTGAAAGGGCAAAGACGAATAAATAAATGTATGGATGCTGTCTTTTAAGTGTATAAATGGCGACAATGTTGAGTACAAAATACTGGCATCAGATTATATTTACCACTTTGTGCAATCTGAATTTGATGATTACAATACTTTGTATCAATAATAATACCGTGTTATTGACCCAAATATAAGACAATTAATCAGAGATTTTCAGGAAAAACAGTGTTGGCAAAAGAGGAGGAGTTGTACTGCTAATTTTAAGATAACAGTGATCACTAAAGCGTCATCCAACAACAGTCAAGCAGCCAAGTATGATTCATGAAATATGATTTCACTGATATTAAACAGATTTGCTTTGACTTTATATTTTTCCAAAGATGGATCTTGAAAAAGAGGGTGATATTACATGTACAGAGTTGCTAACATTGCTAGTGTGAATTTTTTGTACACTGCACTCATTTGACCCTTGAATACGCTTGTATGCTTTGCTGCTGTCCAGCAGGATTTTTCAAGTTAGTGGGGCACTCATAAAATGTTTTCAAGGTCTGAAGGTCTGCAGTGTATTCAGGGTCGTCTTTGTACCAATATGATAGTAATCTAGTGCTTTTTTTGACACTCAAATATGCCACTGCTTTTTTTTGCATCTTCCTGCATTTTTCATGCCAGGTTTTGAAGCGCAGCAACATTTAGTGCTTTATTTTCAGCAACCACACAATGACGGCATCCACTCTCATGATAGCACATGATTTGTTTTATATGCGAATGATGTGGATCACTGCATATTCATTTTATTTTTGCAAATAGTCATGTTATTAACTGATCTATAATTTTCTAAATGGCATCATTAAAACATTCATTCCTTCATACATGGATGAATGTGTCGTTTATTTGTTGTCTGTCTGTTCTTTCCTCTCTCGTCCCTGCGGCCCAGCAGTCAGATGGCTCTTCTCAGATTGATGGCCAGTCTGGCTCAGGAGGAGGAGGTGGCGGCGGTGGGAGCATCGGCGATGACTCAGACGCCAAGGGGACACCCAAACGCCTCCACGTGTCCAACATTCCCTTCCGCTTCCGAGATCCTGACCTACGGCAGATGTTTGGGGTAAGCAGACTGAATTATTCAACCCCCCCCACCCTCCTATTTCCACCATGCATCACTACATGACGAATCACTTTGGTCTGAGAGCCCATCTGGTGACGTCTGTATCCAAACTACCCTTGTTATGTTTCTCTAGAAATATTGCCCTCTTGTACTGTGTGGCCTGTGAACTCCGGAAGCCTTGTTGTGTGTTGTAAAATGTGGCCAAGTGCACACATGTAGAAAACATACTGCAAGGAGTGACTCCCAACTGGCACAGTGCCAGATCCGCGTTGTTTTTGAACAGCTCTGACACCTTGTGGCAAAGTACAGTACTTCCTCTTGTGTAATGCTCATGTTCTGCTGTTTCTTTCTTCTGTTGTACAGCAATTTGGCAAAATCCTCGACGTCGAGATCATTTTCAACGAGAGGGGTTCCAAGGTAGGATGGCAGCGAGGGTCAATGTGCATTTTAAAATCACACAAAAAAAAAACAGATTAGGAACCTTACTTCCCCTCCCCCTCTTTTGCAGGGCTTCGGTTTTGTAACATTCGAGACAAGTGCAGATGCGGAGAGGGCCAGAGAGAAGCTTCATGGTACTCTGGTGGAAGGACGTAAAATTGAGGTATCTCAGCCCTTACACCTCTTTGTTTTTCATCGAAAGGTGCCCATTTTTCTCCTTTTGTTCTCCCTCCATGTCCAATAAGAATGAGGCATTTGGCTTTTTTCCGGATGGCTGTTATGTGCTCGATTCTAAACTGTCTGGCTTCACTCTAGCATGGTGCATCGGTGCACACGTCGGCGTGGACGGCACTTCCTGTTGTTTCTTGTTGTTGGATGTCATGCTCTGTCCATTCAAAGCTGTGTGGTTTGCAAAGCATGCTGGGTGGAGTGGCAGGCATGGCCAGGGGAGACGCGGTGGCTGACGATTATCCGCTTCTCTCACAAGCATGGAGGATCGTTTGTGTTTTGTTTTTTTGTTGTTTTTTTTGTTTGTTTTTTCACCCCCTGCACCATTTTGCATCTTTAATCATGATGCGTGGGCATTATTGCGTTTTGGTCGAGCGAAGGTGCCAGTTATTAGCCTTTTGTGGAAACAAAGTGCTTGTCGGTGTTATTAGGAGTTTTAATGTATGCTGCATGGATGGGTCACGTAATCAGATGGTGTTTATCAGAAAGGTGTTAAGAGACGTGCGTGTGCATGACAAGGCCTTCTTAAAGAGCCAGTGTTTGGGAATGAAACTGTCCAAAGAAATTTGGTGTCATTGATGATGCTTCAATTTTTTATTTATTTTTTTTGTTAAAAGATTGTTTGACACCAGCTTGCATCCAGCACTGACAAAGACATCTCATGAAGTGGGTTTATTTTTAGCATGAGCTCAAATTTAAGTGGCAAATGGCTTTGAAGATCAAGTACATCACACTCACCATTTGCTCAATTATTTTTTTTCTTGCAAGCAAAGCTCCTTTGCATGGTTGTGAATGTCCAGCACTATTTCTGTCTTTGCGTATGTGAAGAATGATTACGTGAAAGGATCATACCCTCTTTTCTCCTGTCCTCCCCCCACCTTGAGTCGTTCTCCATCTATCGCCACTCTTCTTCACCGTGCCAGTCTCTGTCATTTGTCTGTGTCCCCCTCAATGCCCTCCATATACTGTATCGCTGTACATTTTCTGTCCTGTCATATAATCCACACCTCACAGCGGTGAGCAGAATAAAGTTTTGTTTTGAAATTACTCCCAGTAGTTAGTATTTAAGTTTGTTTTCATGTGTTTTCTATTGTGCTTGTTGTGGTGTTAGTGGCTAGATTGGCTTTGGTCCATGTAGGTGACACATGCTTACACGTGACACCACTTCCTCTTTAACGCTGCAAGGTTATTCATTATCTTTATGTTTTCTTGTTTTGTTTTTTTTGGCTCATCATTTCTTTCTTACACATATTTTCTCTATTTCCCTGATGATTTTTGTATGTTGTTGTTGTCAGTCTCCACGGTAACTGCTCGCGTGTCCTCGCGCCGTTTCCCCGGCAACGGTAAGTTGTGTACATGGCATCATCTTTTGAATAAAAAAAAAAAACCCTCACCCCATCTACCCCAACTTGAAACAAAAATGCACCCAAATGATGGCCCCGTGGGAGCTTGCTTGATTGACAGATTCTGATTGGCTCATTCTGTAATTGTTTGGGGAGGTGGTGAATGAAAGGATTTGGAGATTAGCAATTGACCGCATGGCATAATGAAAGCCACCTGTATAACTGAATGTACTGCATCAACTATATGACCTATAGCACTTATGCATTCATTCCAATCACCTCTCTAACTGCATTGAACTCCAGAGCTGTGTATCCTGCATGGTTTACTCTCTCTCTCTCTATTTCGGCATCTGTATGACATCATGGTTCTATGTCATCTCTCTGTGTTGTGTTACAGCCAGTAGCTGCATTTTGGCACCTTAGTGGGACAGCATGCTAAAGCATGAGTGCCGTGTAAGCCGTGTTGGAGAGGCTAGTGTTCCTGTATTTAATGTGTAGTAGCTGAACATTTTTTGTGCATCTGCTTTCAACTCTGCAGACCGTTGTATACGCATAAAAGATATGTGGATGAAAAGTGGGTGCAAGTGCTTAACATTTAATCCATGCTCCCTGCTGTAATATGTGCACTCCTATTTAAGAAAACAGCCACAAATAGACTGATGCCTTGCAAAAACGAGAGGTGTCTTTGTATGACTTTTTTTGACCCGTTTGGTTCTGGATGGTGTGCATTGGTGGTCATGTGCTTTGAGGTCTATCGGTGTGCGACACTGACCTGAGATGCCTGGCAGTGTTTCACAACCAGGGTTTGGTTTTTCATTTATTTGAGGAATGACATTTGCATCCCCTTCCAATCTTTTATTTTTCTCCTCATTCATGTGATCCATCCTTTATTGTTGCTCATGCACATTATACATAGCTCCTGGTGTGTGTGTGTGTGTGTGTGTGTTTGGATGTATACGTGTGTTGTTCATGAGAAGATTCGCATACTGGGATGCCTCGTTCACTCTCCCCTCATGTACTTGTTCTGTGTCTTTTCATGTAGACTGGCTCCTCCTCTTCCTGCATCCCTCCATATTTCTGTCTTTTCTCAGTCCTTCTCCCCTTCTTGTTTCTTCTGTACGATGTGGGAGGGCTGGCAACCTTATTTTTTTATTTTGATTGCTCTCTCGCTGCCTCCGATGCTTGCTGATTGGCTCGTTGTGCTCACCTCTGCTGCCGTAAGCCGCTCTTGATTGGCTGTGCGTAATTTGTGTATTCGATTGTTTTTTTTTTCTTTTTGCATTGTCTTGAACTGATGACTTTGCTGCTTAATTCACCTTTTTTCTCCCTCCTTTTTTTCCAAAGGTATAGCCATGCAATAATCTCGGATTTCCTTTTGAATGCCCTTTTTTTTGTTCTGAAATATTTGTTTTGTGTGCCTTTTTTGGTTATGTTGTTTGTGTGCAAAGCTGCCTGACTATTCACAAGGATCCTCGTTTTCAGTGTCTTTTTCTCCTTCAAAAGAAGCGCATGCATCAAATACCATTGCTGCTCATCAACAAAATTAACCAATGTCAAGGGATAATGGCACCTCAAGATACAGAAATCCCCAATTTATTTGAATTCAGTTAACAGCGAGCTAAAATTGTATATAAATATTGTGAATGTGTTAACAATTACTAAATATTGTGTCTCCTCTAATGTTTAGGTCAACAATGCCACTGCCAGAGTGATGACCAATAAGAAGATGACGACCCCGTACTCCAATGGAGAAGGACTTGCAGCCCTTCCATACGGTATTACTTTTAACTCTCCAACACTGCTGTGTAAAGTCATTTCATTTTTTTACTATTTGAATTGTAGGGGTGTCACAAGATCCTGTGTTATGAGATCTTGCAAAATTAAAACTTGGTGATATTTCTTGTTTCAGAAGAACAGGACAGCCATAAATCAATCAGACTGTGAGCTATGGCATCTCGACTATGGATGATAATACTCGTAACATGGAAGTGCAAGCGAAATTGCAACCACGCAATAAAATTTAAACAGCATAACAGCTAATGGTGCCCTAAAACAATACTGTATATCAAGGTGTCAAATGTCAGATTATTAAATGCTTTTTTTTCCAGTCCGTTTTCTATTTCAAGATTTTCTCTTACCCATCAGTCATAAAAATCATGTATTTTTAAAATGTGAAATCAAAAGACCATTTTGATGTTGTGAAAATGTTATGCTGCTGGGACTCAAGATGGCCGCTAGCTAGGGAGCTAACAAGCTAACCAGTTTGCCTCTAATGTATCTCTTCTAAATGTAAGAAGCCAAAAAATTACCACTTCCACACGAATTGGAGGAGATGCCATGTCGTACATGCAGATGTCATGTCCTACATGCCATGGCTGACTTCATGACCTCTCAATGTTTTTTCTCATTACTGCCACCTCGTGGCCAGAATACTACATAACACTTGTATTTCAATATGTTTTGAGAAATAATAGACCACTGTCTACCATGTAACAGGGATTATTAATTCGTTCATTTAATATTTATTATTACCCCTGTATTTGATAACTTCAGAATATGACCTTGCAGGTAGTTTTGACATACAGTAATTACTCGGAATGATAGAACTTTACCATATGTTCTCAGCCTCCGGTCTGGTTGTACAATGTGCTTTTGTAGAAATGTGATTTGTCTTGTTTGTCTTCAGCTGGCTGGAAGCTGAGTCCTGTGGTAGGAGCCATGTACAGTCCTGAACTCTACACAGGTACAACAGCAAGCCAGGATGCGTTAGGGTACAGTAAATGTTCAATGTTTGCTCTTGTTGTTAAGATGGTCTCTCTCATGTGTTTTATCAGTCCCAGGGTTTCCATACCCGACAGCAGCCACAGCTGCTTCCACGGCAGCCGCTGCTGCGACCTTTCGCGGTGCCCATCTGCGGGGTCGTGCACGGCCCGTCTACAGTGCAGTCAGGGCAGCAGTGCCACAACCTGCCATCCCCACCTACCCTGGGTAAACACACTTTAAAATGCACGTTTTTACTCATAATATTCATTCACGGGAATGCTTTGTGTTTGATCATTTTGTTTAAATGACACTATAAGGCTTTGCTGAGCTAAAATACAATTTATTTGTATGTCGAATCTGGTAATTAGGGATGCTCCGATCAGGGTTTTATGCTGCCAATTCCGATACGGAATGTGAGATTGACTGTTACAGATCACATAGTTTAACTGTACAGTTTTCTATGTGATAGGTAATTATAAAAAATGAACTTTTGGTCAGATTGTGTGAATTTAATTTGATGCATGTTTTCGGAAATAAATTGTTGAATAATATATTTTTTAATTCAAGCTTTCTATTAAAATCTGTCCTGCTTAACTTTAAAGAAAATAGATTCAGTGTCCAACTTCTATTTGTGTTTTATTTATGACTGGCAACATTTTAAATTGTACATACATTATTTACCAGACAGATCTCTTCTCAAATAGTGTGACCATCGTCTTTGTGCTATTGTGGTCATTTTTGTCATTACATAAAAGGCACAAAGTCTGAACTCAACAGTTATAATGAACTTATAATGGGTGAGCTACCCAGCTAAGTCAGCTGGCTGTGATATTCTCACCATCATAAGGCTGGACACTCCCTGAAAAGCGTGTAAACAATGATGCATGAAAAGTCGACTGGAAATAAAAAAAAAATGTTTTTACCAAAAAATCGTCTGATACTGATTGGTGGCCAATAGATTGGAGCATCCCTAGTGATAGTGACATGATCCTCAGCTGGTTTCAATGTGATCAGCTGAAGTAACAGTAACAGTAGTGGCACATTAGTGATAATGTACAATGACATAGTGTTGTTTTTCTTGCATGTTGCACGGTGTGTAATAATCTCTCTCTCTTCTCTCTTCACAATCTGTTTGGAAACTTTTCTTATTTCTGTCCCTGTGTTGTTCCCCGCATTGGCCACTTGTTGGCGCATCACACCATTTAAAAAAAAATGTTATTTCCACCCACTCTCTTGGTTTGTTACAACCCTCCACCACCACGCCTTTTTCTTTCCTCCTTTGCACTCTCTCTCTTTATCTCTTAGTGTGATGGCCTATCAGGATGGTTTTTATGGTGCAGCTGATCTTTATGTAAGTATACATCTCACTCCGCCCACTACCTCACCCTTTGCTCCCTACGTTTCCACCCCTCTTGCCTGTGGGTTTTTGAGTGTGACGATGGCACGGATCAAAACCACAGAGATGTGTACTCTTGGGTGTGTTTAGCATCACTGACAATCCTCATTATCACATCAAAACAATGCAGAGATGCTTGCACACTCGTGAGTTCTCCTCTAGGGTTTGCTTTCTGTGCATTTGTCAGTTGTGTGCCATTACAGTTATGAGTGCGTAATGGTGCGTGTGTGTGTGAGCGTGAACAGGTTGACAAGAGCTGTTTCTGTTCTCTCTGTAGACTAGTGTTTCAGGACATTAGTGGCAGATTGCCTCAGGTAGGGTTGACACTCTCTTTGCGCGAGCCAGTGTGCATCCTCCTCGTCTCCAATGACTGCGTGCTGCTAGACGTTTTTTGACCATCTGAGATTTGAGATGCCTTCTCTGTCCTCTTTTTACTAACTCACTGGATTCTGACAAGGGTGGAGTTGCGGAAGGGGGAGAACCTATTTCCACTAAGGGAGGTGGATGAACATGAGCAAGGCGAACAGGAATAGTCCATGTATAGTTGTTTTTGTTTTACTTCTAAATTAATGCATATGTAATTATTATGCAATTAATGCAATGTAGTGTTTAGAGGCCATTTTAAATGCATACCTTTTAAGAACGTCAAGAAGGTTAACTGAACAGCCACGACATTGGGTTCACCTAGTGGTTGTTCTGCATCATACTGAGTGTTTATTGCTGCTGGATTCTGGTTCTCATAATGAATTAATTGTATGTATGTATTCCTTAAGATTAATGCATAAATACAGTAATTTCTCGTTTATCACAGTTAATCGGGTCTGGACCAGACTGTGAATTAAATGTTTGCCAAGTAGGATTTTGTATTTTGCAATTGGCTGGCAACCGAAGTCAACTGGGATAGGCTCCAGCATACCCTGTGACCCTAATGAAGATAAGCGGTAGAAAATGGAAGGATTTTTTTTTTTATTTCTAAATGGAATATATTTGTAGTTGGAGCATAGAAAATCTGTTATGACCCTCTAAATGCAGTTTATATTATTAGAGCCCTCTAGACATGAAATAACACCCCTATTACACCTTTACACACTACATTACCCAATATAGTAACAACAACAAATAATCAATTCAAGTCATAAATAAGACTTGTGGTTGTGTGTTGCTAAAAACGTGTTCCCCATGGGAGCTGAGTGTCAGGCGGACAGGAAGTAATTTTTAGCTTTGCGCTGGTAACTACAGCAACAGTAACCTGTGTTTTTATTAGGGATTAGCGTCTTCTGAATGCCTTATTTGTGTTTTAGTTCATTTTGTCATGCTTCAAAATGCATATTTTCAGACTAATCCAAGCCTGAAGCAGTATTATTTATCAATACATTTTTGAATAAACATGAACGATGGCTGAATTCGAACCATGAGGTGGCAATGGATGATTGTGTATTTCTGTAGCATTTTTCACCAATAGCTTACAAAACATAAATTACTATATTCATCCAATTTGTGAGGCAGTGAAGCAATCTGAAAAAGACAAGTTGTCTTGTATTCAGAGTAAATAGATATATATATCGAAACCAGCAGGTGGCGCCAAGCAGAGACAGTAATGGCTTTTCTTCTTGATGTTGCGACACAAAGATGCACTGGAAAAAAGTATTGGCCAAGTTAGTAAACAGACGAGACATTATGATGACAGCTTTACAGATACCATGTCTCTTCGACATCTTTCGGTTGTAACCAAACTATTAGAACCAGCTCTCAGTTTGATGTAGCACACTGCCAAGTACAACCACAATAATTACCTTTTCTGACCACATCAAACCTTTTTTCCGTACAGCTGTACCTAACAAAAGGAGCGGCGGGTGTGTATGCCATTGGGCTGACTTCCCTGTTATAACATAACAGCTCAGAAAAGGATGTAACTGTGGTTGAACACATATTTTGGTCAGAAAATGCAACACCGTATCTGTATATGTTGATACATTTGTCTCGGTCGCTTCAAGCTGCCAGGGGATTCACATATGTCACACAGGGATATAGGTTAAAAGACTAGAAAATAAATTAAATTAAAGAATTGGTGAGACCAGTGTAATCAGCTGCTTGATTCAGACCCCTTCCAGGAGTCTCCCTGTGTGTTTCACTTGTGGCATGCTAACTCCAATCAGTGTCGGCATGCACACAATCTGTACGTACTTACAAGCAAACCCTCTTACCCTTTAAAAATTCCCTTTGTCCTCTCCTACACTTCTCATTCACTTTACTCCTTTCATTCTTTCACTTGACCTCCTCTTCACCTACTTCTCGATTACATTCCCTTCCTCTTTCCATCCTTTACCTTACCTCCCCTATGGTACAGCCTCCCCCAAAACTGTTAGAACGTGTATGGTCTTGAATGCTGAGGGGGGGTGGACTTGATCGTGACTGATCTTTAGGCTATTGCAGGAGTGTTGTGTTGCTGAAGGGATGTTTTCTCTATACTAGTACTATACATTTAAAGGTTAGGGGAAAGCATGCTGTGTCTCTGATTGGTCCTTTTGGCCACCTGAGGATGTTTTGAATGTGTGAGAGGGAATGTGCTCCGTTTTTGTAAATGTATACCTATAGTTGTTTGTGTGTCCGTTTAGTGTAAAAGTGCCATATCTTTGCTTTTCTTTAACTGTGTGTTTATGCTAGGGCCGCATATACAGCGCTTTTCTCCCTTCATGTCCAACTCCCATTGGGAAAGATACACACACACACACACACACTGCAATTATACATTTTTTGAGGGTTAGTCATGGAGGGAGAGATCCACGCTACATCCTTGTGAATGCTGCACCAAATTAGCCCGTTTTACTGACTGTCTGCTTGTTAATCTTTCTCTTCACCCCACGTTGTAACCCTGTAGTTTACTGCTAGCTTCTTAGGGTGTGCGGGATATAAAGCAAGATTTTTAATGAATGTCTTTCTCTGCCACACACACACACACACACCACTTCTCTCTCTTGTAGGGTGGCTACGCGGCATACCGTTATGCCCAGCCTACTGCAGTAGCAACACCTGCAGCTGCGGCGGCGGCGGCAGCAGCTTATAGCGACAGGTGAGTAGGCCCACATTGTCATAACTCTTTTCACACCGTTTGTATTCTCATAAAAAGTGTACATAAACCAACGCATTTAAAAAAACTACAATATTACATCTGAAGGTTAAACGTTTATTTGGACTTTTCCTGATCCAAGCCAGTATATATTCATTCATTCATTCATTTTCAACCGCTTTTTCGCCAGCCAATCACAGGGCACATATAGACAAACAACCATTCACACTCACATTCATACCTATGGACAATTTGGAGTCGGATTAAGGAAACCGGAGTACCCGGAGAAAACCCACGCATGCACGGGGAGAACATGCAAACTCCACACAGACATGGCCCAGGGTGGAATTGAACCCTGGTCTCCTAGCTGTGAGGTCTAACCACTAGACCGCCGTGCCGCCCCGCCAGTATATATTATATATATTAAAAATATATCAGTAATACTCCTATCAGTAATACATAGGCAGTCTTTCATAATGCTGTTTTATTTGAAGCTTTGACCTGCCTCACAAAAGAGAGAGAAAGGACAAGGACTGACGACAGGAGCATGAAGTGATATTTTTTTTTTTTTTTTTTTGTTGCATGAAGTGATATTAAAGACACGTTCTGCGTGTCAAAGTCTGTCAAAAGAAAACATCAGCAATCTGTCTTTCACCATGGTGTCATCTGGATTGCTCTTTATTATTTATACATAATGAGCTGCCTTGGCCCCCTTTGTGTGCGGTTTCTTTATTTTTATTTTAATGTGGAATATTATTTTGAGCAGTTGTTCTTTTTGCTTCCAAAAGCTACGGCAGAGTCTACACAGCTGACCCATACCACGCTGCACTCGCCCCAGCGGCGTACGGTGTCGGAGCCATGGTAAGTCACGTGCATTTCATTGAGATCATGTAACCCAATAATACATTATTAGCGCCTTTTAAACATGCAATATCACCCCATAGTCACCTTTATATGCATATTATGTAATATAGCAGACGTGATATGCAATAATCAGACATAATAACTCGCCTTTAGCATTGTGGAAGTTCCTTGTTGTATCTCAAATGTAGGTTGTGTGGTTGACAGCTTTTGGCCGCAGGCTATGACATCCCTGAAGTGACACAAGAGACGGTCGCCTCTTTAAATACGGCAATACTCTATACCGAGCTGCTAACTAGCTTATCCTAACCATAAGAATAGATTTTAAACTGAATAAGGAAGGACAAAAAATAAGCAGACAAACGTACCACTTCCACACTGAATAATAGGCCATAATCAACCACAAATCGGTTTTTGAAACACCATGATACAGTAATGGAGGGGATGACAAGGCAATATGCGATATACACACACATGGGCATTGTGTTGCGGACCAAACCACTAGTTGTTCATGTTGATTTGGTCCATCTTTGGTAGGGGTGTCCAAACTATGGCCCGGAGGTCATTTGTAGCTCGTTTTTTTTTGTTTTTATTAATGTGCTGTGGCATATTTTAGAAATTAAATTGCAAACAAAAACAGCATCAATGGAGATAAAAAAGAGCAAAAATATGTAAAATCAGGTGTTAATAATATGCTTTGTATTAAAATGGCTTCCTTGAACTGGTCTAGGGCCTAACTGATTAACCGATTAATTGATAAAACAAGCTCACCCGAGGAAAGTCAAATCCTGATTATAGTATGACGTGTGTTTTTCAGACTTTTTTTCATGAAAAAAAATCAACAGACTGTGAGAGGAATATCAGATGTCTATTGTTTTTTTTCCTGTGTTATTGTCCGCAGGCCACGCTGTACAGAGGAGGCTACAGTAGATTTACCCCCTACTAAGAACACTAAAGTTCCCAGGAGCTCTTCCAGTCAATACACCCCTGAAAGAGCTCCCTCTGTTGTTGTGGATGTGGACTGCACCCAGCTTCAAGTCACCCACCCAGAGAGGTCCCATGTTTCATATATATGCTACCACAGAGAGAGAGGAATGCTTTATCAAAGACTGATGGCCCCTGGCCTTTACATTACATTACAAGAAAAAAAAATGGGTTAAAAAAAAAAAAAGTCCATCTTCCCTATTGCACGGCTGTATTATATCCCGCCCCCCTCTACCCCTGTCACTCAACACTCAGCAGCACAAGACTCTGGATGGAGCCAGATGTTCTTCCAAATGCTGTTTTGTTGACCTTTTAACCCGTTGTCAGCCATGTCTGACAACGACGTGCACGAGAAACACAAGCAACTGTTTCAAGCTAGAAGTTGCACCAGTGCAAGAAAAAAAGAAAAACAAAACATTTTTGACCCTAAAACACCCACTGATGGATTCCATGATTCTTCCTGACTGGATAGTAGAATAAAGGAGAGGATTCCCATTCCCACTGTGCTCCTGTAGAGGGACTCAACATGTGGCAGCTTGGAAATGTATGAAAGCTGAGGGAGGGATGGTAACTAAGCGCCAGTCTTTACCTCAACTTTTCTTAGTATACGGAAACGGTGTACCTTTAAAATTGCTCTTATGCAAACAAATTAGTTTAGAGGCAAAGTTACCAAATTTCTAATCACTGTAATTATTCTCCCTTGTCATTGTTTTGTTTGCCATCCGCTGCTCTTTACTGACACAGCGTGTTCTCCCCACAGTTTAGTAGCGAATGGTACAATTAGTTTATGTTCAAAATACGGTATTTCCTCCTATAGTGGCATTTAATTACTTAACTGAAGAGAGTATCTGGTGTCTTTTTAGTGACAAGTCACTTTTACGATTTTTTTTAATATAATATATATACAATACAATAGACATGGTGTGAATAGATGTTTCCCCCTTCTTGAATTTTTTTTTTTTGCATGTTTGTTGCACAAACAGTAAAATATCAGTCAGTATTTAAATTTGCTTGATGATGTGAAACATTTAAGTGTGACAAACATGCAAAAAAACAAGAATTCAGGAAGGGGGCAAACACCTTTACACACCACTGTATGTATTTACAGTGTTGGCTAACATTTTATTGGCCACTACTTTGGTTAGCGCGCAGGCCACAAGGCTAGGAGACTCTGGTTCGATTCCAATTCCAAAAACATGCTAGGTTAATTGGTGACTCCAAATTGTCCATCAGTATGAATGTGAGTGTGAATGGTTGTTTGTCTATATGTGCCCTGTGATTGGCTGGGATAGGCTCCAGCATACCCACGACTCTTGTGAGGATAAGCGATAGAACATGGATGGATGGCCCCTACTTTCTATGTGGAATATACGGTATCTAGTCTTATGCTCGCTTCTACAGTAAATTCCAGCTTTACAGGTGCCATGTGTGGCCTGTAGGTGGTCGGTCTACCACAACAAA
The DNA here is from genome assembly GCF_030265055.1 of Doryrhamphus excisus. Lineage (NCBI taxonomy): Eukaryota > Metazoa > Chordata > Actinopteri > Syngnathiformes > Syngnathidae > Doryrhamphus > Doryrhamphus excisus. Next base: position 7,225,045 of record NC_080466.1, on the reverse strand, counting down.
TGGTGATATTCATAGTAAAGCCACCCAGTGGTACCATTGCATCTACAGGAGTGGAGGCCACTATTTAAGGAAATACAGTATGTTTTTAAAATCACCCCTAAAAGTGAATAGTACCAATTGGAGTGGATTGAGGCCTCACGAGGCTTAAGAACAGAAAAAAAAACAAACACATGGTAATATTTTGCCTTTTTATTTTTTACCACACCATAATGTCACTACACTGTGTGAAATCACCTCAGCACACGCAAAAAAAAACCCCACAACACTACGCTGACAATGCTCGTTTCAGTTTTTTAGCTATTGTAGAAATTTAACCCCCCCGCCACCCTCACCCCCCACGCTCCATCTTTTTGTGAGCAAGTCCAACGTAAGCTGATTAAGTCTTCCTCGGGGGGGAAAAAAAAAAGAATAAATAATGAATAGATGCAGAGATTTCTGGTGAATTAATGAGAAAGAAACATATTTAAATGCAAAACACCTTACTATTGTGCAAATTTCTATACTGTTGTATTCTATATTTCCAAATGTGGCTTTTTTTGGCTTTTGTTTTTTTTTGTTCCAAAGATTTGTAGAAAGCACATTTTTCGGATTATATGTATAAATATATTATCTTAATGTCATAATCTTTGATGATCCTGTTGCTGTCTTGATTTACTTTGTATTATTTTTTTTATATCTGCAAGTGTTGTTTTTTTCCTAAGAAGGTGCAAGTTGAATCATTTTTTAAAAGAATTACTGAGTAAATGCTAAGTCATCCTGAGAGGTGACGTGAAGGTATGCATGTAAACACTAGCAGACTGTTTATGAGGTAATTATTTAGCATGACCATCCATGAAAATAGATGTCCATATATTTTCAGGTGAACGAGCAGCTATTATAACACTACTTTGCTTTTGCAATGACTCCGTACATTTCAAGAGAGCACATCTGTACACATCAGGTGATTCTAAATTTTGTGTGTGACAGATTTCTCCTACTTATTTTTTTTTTTATGTGCTGCTCATTTTTTTAATATCTTCATTGAGCTATACAATGTGCTCTGGACTAATTAATGTTAAAAAAAAAAGACTAGCCAAAGACGCTAACAGCAGTCCTGTGTGCATTCTACATTTCCAAGGCATGGACAAACCAGCATGAATGATATTTGTCAAGTTAAAAAAAAAAAAAAAAAAAGACGAAAGTTGTTTTGCATGAGTCTTGTGTCTTTCATATTTGACTTCTGAAAAGTCCATTTGCATCCTTCCTTAAATGAAAACCATGACGAATGACGACAGGCAGCTAGCGGTCAGTGGACACAGTGTTCACGTTGTTATGGTTCTCCTGCAACTGTATTATAGTCATCAGAAAACCTGGCCCCTCTTCGTTATGGTTGCTTTTAGTTCTCAGTGACTTACTTTTAGTCTCCCTTTGACTGCCATTATGTTGGGGTTTTTTTTGTTTTGTTATTGAATGTCCATATAACATTTTATATAAAATTGTTTTGTTGTGATAAGGCTCTCAGGTTTTTTTCTTGTTTGAGTTCTTCATTAAAGGTAAAGTAAGGAATGGTTGGACAGCCACTATCTTCTGCTAACAAAACCCTAAAGGGGCTTCCTGCTTGAGCTACAGCTGCTGTAGAAAAATAAAGAAAAACATTGTTCAAAACTGAATTCAATTATGTTTAAAGGTCAAACTAATTGATTTTTTCTTCCCATTATATCCCCAGAAAATACATTTTTCAGGCAGGAGTGAACCCCCCCACCCGACTATGATTTATGATCTATGGCTTTATGCACCAATCTAAAGGGGGAATCTTAGCACTAATACATTAGAGTTGACGTGGTTGTTGCATCAATTGTATACACGACACAGAAGTGATGTTTTTTTTAATCACTTATATAAAGTCAGAGTTCAGAATTAGCATTTTCAGGAGGGAAAAAAAATCCTTAAGTTGCACAAAACCTTGGATTTCAAAGCCGCTGTACAGTAAATAAAGCTTATATGGTCATGACTAGTAACTGTCTGGAACTTATTCATTCAATTGCTGTCATTTCCCATGGGGGGGGAAACTGCTTGAAACAATTACACTCATCAACATTTTAAGACCAGTTGAAAAATTGCATGGATGTACATTGTGCATTTTTACAACTGGAGGTTCTAAGTAAAAAGGCAAAAAGAAAAAATGGAAGTCAGACCCCAAAAAATGTATTGCAAACAACCATTAACTAAGCACCATAGCTCTATGGCAGGGGTGGGCAAACTACGGCCCGGGGGCCACATGCGGCCCACCAAGCGTTTGAATCCGGCCCGCCAGTTGCTTTCTAAGTAACTTCAACTTTTAACATACAAACTGGCAACATGACTTGCAAGTCGGATGTCTGATTTAGTAAAAAATAAACAACAAAACTGTAAAATTAAATGACATAGTTTGATGTGGTGTGATGTTTAAAGTGCTCCTAAAAAAGGGACATGAGAACATACAACTGATATAGGATAACACTTTTACAGATAAAATTAGACAAATAATTCAAGGAAAATGATAAGCATAAAATAGTGTGTGTGTGTTAAATATATGTTCTGGCCCCCCAGACAATTTTGTTAACTCAATGCGGCCCTCAAGTCCAAATATTTGCCCACCCCTGCTCTATGGTGTTAGGATAATATGTAGTTGTACACTGGGATTAGTGGATGTAGTTGCAGTTCTCTCCTGTCCGCTAGAGGGCAGCAGAGGCAATGGAAACACTTAAGTGAACAGTGGCCTGCTTATTAAACTTTGTGCACGTTTATACCAGTAAGTTCAGCTTTAATTTGTGTCCACATGACCAAATCACACTTTTAATGTCGAATTTAAATGATTTGTGTCGCTCCGAGTGGTCAAAAAATGCCAAATTGAACCACTTTTTGCATCCTCCCAAGTAATAGATAAGTAAAACATAAAACACCAAAAGACACTCCTCTGGGAACAGGTCTTTAATGACTGTGCATGGCTGCCATTGCTATTGTGTCATGCAGGCTGACACTCGTATGAAGTAGCTCATGAAAATAAATATACATCTGTACAATACATAAATCATAGCTCAAAAGAAGGGGTGGTGCCGTGGAGCAATAAAGGCAGGAAAAGGAAAGTGGGTACAGGAGGCAATGGTGATAGAAGTGCTAATAGACACATTAAAGGACATTAAAGATGCATCTAAAAGTGCAAAGTGACGAGGGAGGGGGGTGTCACATACAACTGTAGTATTTCGGTATATGTACTGTATGTATGATATACAGTAGTATATGGTACATTTGTATTAGTGTGGGCTACACAAAGTTTTTCAAGATGACATTTGCCTAAGATGACATGAGGTAGTTTGGTAATGGATGGGGGGTCAAGTGGAGAACAGGTTTGAGGTAAATCAGAGCAGAAAGGAATGACATCGGTGGAGGAGGCCTTCTAAACAATTCCGTATTTAGCCAGATCACTGAGCTCCATGTCACCAAAGGCCTCCCAAGGACAGACCACCGTGATGTCCGTGCCCAGGCCCTCCATGCCGGGAATGTCGTCTCCGAATCTGCACACGGAAAACACACCATGAATGCACCGTGACAGTTGCTATGGACAACCTAAAGTATACTCACCCCTTCTGGCCTGGCTTAGGGGCCTTGCTCTTGAACGTGCGAGTGGTCCTCTGCTTGAACTTGGGGGGAGCCTTCTTGTCGGCGGGGGTCGCAACTGCTGTGTCTGCCATTGTTATTTGCTGGAAACACAAGTTTAGAAGTGCTTAAGTGCTTTTCCTCTAAAGCTCTTTGGGATGATCTCACCTGCGCATGGAGTGGTCTTAAGTGGCCAAAGCTATTTTTAACACTCTGGCTTTAGATTACGAGTCAACACCACAATAGCTACCATTCACCTACTGCCTCACTTACACACACTTTAAGGTGGTTTGTGTTCTGGACAACTGACATCTTTTTTTATGTGACATTTCATGCAGAGAAATGGTCCACTACAATGATTACAACATAATTTATTAGTTATTATAACTTATTTATTGTGACTAAGTCACAGACTCATTTCTTTTTATAGATTACATTTTCTGCATATTTTATGTTACCTGATTTCATTTGGAAATTGGACGTTTTTCATTATTTTTTCACCGACTTGACTGAAGTGAAGTCTAAATTTCCCTCTCATTAACACAAACTGAATAAGTTTTCCTCTTGCAGATCATTAATTTTAAGATAGATTAATTATTTTTATATACATAAGAAGAATGCAGACAGAAGTGGGATTTGTGTGTTGCATCCAGTCAGATAAGGACTTCAAACTGTCCTTAAACAATATAAGTTCATAAGGATTTCTAATATTTTTTTATCAAAGTTTAAAAAACTGAAAAATGTAAAAAAAAAAAAAAGATATTTACTTTTTACTTTTCTGTAGAATTAAACAAGCTCCGCTTCTTCCTACTGCTTTTCAGACATACTGAATTGTGATGTCTATCTTGAGCATGGCTGAAAAAACGTTTTTTTGTGCTCAGTAATATTCTAAACACACATATAAAATGTAAAACAAAAAAAGGTAAATACAACACTATTAACTGAAAATATTCTGTAATGTAAGCGTTCTATTTTTTTTTTGCCTTTATTCGACTAAATGAAAGAAAAAGCATGCCATTTTCTGAATGCTGCCATGTCAAATAAATGGTAATAAACAGTTCCAAATGAATTGAAGGCAAGTATGACTAAGGAATAACAAAGGCCGCTAACATAGTCTCCTTTCAATGTCACTTTACTTTAACGCTGAAAGAAGAAAGTGCCGTCTTACCTGCTGATGCTGACTTTCTCACGTCCTTCTTTTCTGCTGTCTTACTTTGCGTCTTTGTGCCGTTTGTTCTCCTCTCGTCTCTTTTATACCGGTACTGCTAATCCCCCTGGCAGGTACGCGTCCCACCTCGGGGTCGCTAATTGGCCTTAATGTTATTTTAGTTTGCAGGGTGAGGGGTGGGTTTCCATGTGAGAAGACTGAGTGGACATTCTTACATAAGGATGTATGCATAGTCATTCTCAACAAAATATAACCCCAGGCCTCATATAAGAAAACGTATGTTTACTTCAATACATACTAAAAAATTCATACATAGTCACTCTAAACCAAGGGTGGCACACAGAATATTGTGTTTTATGGCTATATCAATATGGAACCTAGCAAAAGAAAGAGTAGTTTGTTTCTATCTTTTTCCATTCTTTAGTAATCAGCTGTAGAACATAGGTAAGTTTCAGGGAAATATTAGTTCCCGACTAAAAAAAAATGGCGAAAACCAGCTTTTTGTGAAAAGGTACATTTCAAACATAACTTTCACTTCGACATGTGTCACACTTTGGCACACGTGTGTGCGCGCGTGTTAAAATTCCCCTTCAGTGCATGACTCCATGCTCTCTCACTTCTCACTTCCACTCGTGTGATTCTTCCATCGACACCAGGCTCTTATCAAATGCACTTCTGCAATTTTGCAACTTTTTTACATGCTTTAAAAGTGCCCTGAAATGTTAATACCTTAGTCTAGAGTTGCATCATCATCTCTATTTGCCCCATGCACAAAAAAAACACATAAATACGTTGTTGGGATGGAGTGTATTGAATGAGTGTATATACACTTTTTCACATTATATAATTACTTTTAAATGGCTTTTAAAATATTTTGTTTCTCATATTTTCTCATAAAATGACAATTTTTTGTTTGTAACTTTAACTTTAATTCTCCAAATGCAGTATTTTGACATCATTCTCATAAAATTACTACTCTTTGTTACTCTTAGTTGTTATTTTTTTTTAAGTTTTCTGTTGAATTGTATTTTAGAATGTGTTGAGGGCTGTTTAAAAAAAGCTGTATACAACACATATGTGTTTATTCCACCACAGGAGATACAGTATGTCATATTACGGTATCGGAAATTGAGTTAGACAATTTTAGACAAAAGTTTAGACAAACTTTGGACAAAAGTTAGACAATATAGGCCTGTTGTTTTTCAGCAAAAAGCCAATATTGAACATCCATACATGTGAGTATTTTAGGGCTGCACGGTGGTTGGCACGGGGACCACAAGGGTTCGATTCTCCACTTGGACACATTTGTGTGGCGTTTGCATGTTCTCCCCGTTCTTCTCCGGGTACTCCGGTTTCCTCCCTCATTCCAAAAACATGCTAGGTTAATTGGTGACTCCAAATTGTCCATAGGTATGAATGTGAGTGTGAATGGTTGTTTGACTATATGTGCCCTGTGATTGGCTGTGATTCATTTTCTACCGCTTATCTACCGCTTATCCTGGGGTGCTGGAGCCTATCCCAGCTGTCTTCGGGCGAGATGCGAGGTACACCCTGGACTGGTCACCAGCCAATCACAGGGCACAGGGCACAACTCCACGCAGAGATGGCCGAGGGTGGAATTGAACTCGGGTCTCCTAGCTGTGAGGCCTGCGTGACACAGGAAAAGGACATGAAATAGCACACATTCTTTCCTTCCATCGGTTGTATTCTAGTTGACCCTTCAGTGCCACAGAGTCAGTGCACAAGTGAAATTCTTATGTGGCCAACACATATAGTACTGTATATATAGTATACACTGTACATTGAGTACTCCCCATACCAACTTGTAACATATATTTAAATGTATGTATAGTTTCTCTTATTGGGGGGGGGGGGTTAGTGCGGTCGCCACAGATTGCCAATAAATCACTTCTATTGTTACGTTCTTTTGAAGCTTTTGTGGACGGTTAAGAATGTTAATTGCACATTAGACCCGGGGTCTCAAACATGCGGCCCGCGGGCCAAATGTGGCCCGCAGGACACTAGTTTGAGGCCCCCGCCTTGATGTGAAAGTTTAATGTTAGTGCGGCCCGCGCAAGTTTGATATGGATGCTGTATGGTATCATATACCCAGAAAAAATTATTACGTTTGATTAATGTTCATGTTAAAGGTTAAATAACTGTTAATAGTTATCCTCCCTACCGCTACCGTTTAGGTCGCTAGCTCTCTAGTTTGCGAGTTAGCATGTGTCTCAAGACCCTGCAGTTGCGCAATATGTTGTAAATAAAAAAAGTATAAATGTGACTATAGTCGTGTTTTGTCATGTCTACAGGGCTCTAATAATGCTTTGTTCATTTTAATCTGAAAAAAATAATTTGTCTACCCACCAACTATATGTGGTTTCTTAAGTTTTTATTATTTACCATTTTATTATTATTATAATATTTATTTATTTATTACTGATTGATTTTCTTTATTCTTGATTTGTTTATTTATTTTTCATCTTATTTTGTGTAGAAAAAAAAGGTAAGATATTTGAGAACAGTGTAATGTTTTATCAGAGCTTATATTGTAGAAAATTGGAACCAAAGCAAAGTTTTTTTAATTTTTTTGTTTTTAATAAATGTGTTTTTTTTTTTTTTTTGGAAAACCTAATGCGGCCCAGTCTCACCCAGACCCGAGCTCCAGTGGCCCCCAAGTAAATTGAGTTTGAGACCCCTGCATTAGACCTTCATCATTCATTATGACCTTATTTGAAACATCTATGACAATGACTAAGCGTTTTATGATGGCTGATTACTTAAGTATTTATGTTTTGTCGTTGTTGTTGCCAGAATGTTTTTCTCTTGTTCTGTATTATAAATGAGCAGGGCACATTGCATAAGCTTGCTGCATCAACAACAGGGTCTTAGGATTACCAACACATGTCGTGAGGTCAAGCGAGTTATAGGTTGTGTAAGGGATCTTTGTCAAATAGCTACAGAGTTGAGGGCTGAGTGTAATCCAGCAAGCTGAGGTTTACCTGCATTACATCATGATGTTCTCTTACTGCTAAACTCTCTTCAAAGAAGAATCAACTTGTCAGCTTGAGCTGCTGGAATGTCGCACGCAAACTGATAAGCATACAGGACTTATTACGTCCATCAGCATGTTTGTGGCCAACTATTGTACTGCTCACATCCTGTCTGTAGGCAACTTAAAACGTCTTACTGAACAATCAAAGGATGCCATGGTAACTTTTACATTTTTTTAACACCAAACTTCTTTGTATTTAAGGAAAAAAGAGACTTTGTTTTGTTTTCATTCATTCATTTTCTAACGCTTATCCTCAATAGGGTCGTGGGGGTGCTGGAGCCTATCCCAGCTGTCTTCAGGTGAGAGGCAGGGTACACCCTGGACTGGTCGCCAGCCAATCACAGGGCACATATAGTCAAACAACCATTCACACTCACATTTATACCTATGGACAATTTGGAGTCACTAATTAACCTAACATGTTTTTGGAATGCTGGAGAGAAAACCCACGCACAAGAACAACATACAAACCCCACACAGAGACTTTTTTTTTATTAACACATGTGTTTTTAATATGAAATTTCCCCTAAAATATATATGTTGTCTTTAATTATGTGTATTTTTTACTTTGGATTTGTGTACACTCATGAATATTCCTCCACTTATCTTTATCTTTGTTTATTTCAATTGACTTTAACATGTATTTCATATGTTAAAGACAGGAAGAAACCAAGCTATGATTATAATTTTTGCTTTTTTCTACTACTTTTCGGATATGTTGAATTGTACAAGAAATGTGCTGTTCCTCAAAGAATACCAGAAGCAACCAAACCATGACCATCATTATTAAATTTGATGAATAAAGGAATGAATTCCATTGGTGACAAGATACAGGATTAGGATGGGGTCTAATACAAGGATTGTGTCCCCCATGTGGACAACAAGCCAAAATGCAACCAGAAGGTCACCACATTAGGAGCATATGTAGGATAAGCGCAAGCACTCTTAGATGATTTTGCCCTTGTAATTAAAACATTGTGGTGAATTAAAGTACCTTTATTGTATTGTAACCCATGGTCACTAAAAACAGCTAAAAAGAGGCAGCTAATAATGCACATCATGGGACGCAGGTATTCCAAAAAGCTTTTAATAGCGGTTATTGTCGGCGGCAGAGGTGTTTCCCATTACGTGCATAAATTAACTGACTCTTTTTGGCTGTTTTGATAAAAAAAAACTGTGGATGATGGGCAAAATCCCCAAATATGTAGGTGTGTATGTATGAATTCCTATATATTTTTTAATTGGTCTTACCAGTTTAAATTGATAGTAAAAATATTGTTGGAAAAATACCAAATTTGATTTATGTATATATATGATTTGTATTTTTATCATCTGGCAACATGAATAGTATTTGCATTGGAACTATTAAACATTGTTATAAATACTAATGCTATGTAATGTAAGAAAGGATACCTATTGGTTCATTCTACCTTCAAAAGACCATCACTGTCAACTCTGTTGTTTTCCAGGGGGAAAATGTCACCACTCAGACAACTTAAGATACCTTAAGACACCTAAAAACACATTAAGACAACACCCAGTGTAAAATACAGTAAAAGCACATCAGTAAAATAATATGGTTGCACCAAAGGAGGCAGTTATGTTTTTATACCAGCACCCCTTCCCTCCCAACCCGTGTGTCGGGGAGGCTTGGCGGGAGGGGGCTGCTTGTGGAAATTCTGGCTCAAAGACCACAATTTCCATGATTTATCATATTCTCTAAAATCTCCATCCATCCATCCATTTTTTCATGCCGCTTAAAATGTCCACTATTTCCAAATACTAATATTGGAAAGTATGGGAAAAAAAGCCCAACACTGTCCCCTGTCCAGAGGCGACACGTCATCTAATGTCCCGGCAGTCCAACTTATCAAGAACAACTGTCCGGTTCCCAAGAAACCTCTTATCACAACTGCCTCCACTACTACGGTTACCACCACCGCATGCGGCTAATAAGTCCAAAAGCTGCAAAACATTTCAGTTCATTCTTTCTATCAAAGCAGTGGAGACTCCAATGAAAAAAATGCTAATTGGATTTTTCTCCTTTGTCCTGGTGTCATCCGTCATTGCCAATGAGAAAGGTAACTAAGCTGATCCAACACGTGAACTGCATGGAAAGATCATGACTCCTTTTCACAGCTTTATGATGTTTGACATTTACACAGTTTAAATGTTACATATTGAACATGTGAAAAAATGTAATGTGCATGCCGGGCCAGTAGTTGGTGCTCCATAGTAGAGAAAGTGTTTTGAATCATTTTTATGCCAGAGATGTTCATAAAATTTAAAGGATTCACTTTGACTTTCACATTTGGTTTATGAAACGCTCAAACCAATCCAACATTGTTCAAGATATGCAGGCTCTGCTATGCTAACTTTGTCTGTAACGTTCTTTTGACTGCAGGCCTAATCCTCTTTCATAATGTTTTCATACAATTATTGTTTCATTTGATTTATTCATTTTTATTTTAGTTTATAAAGTGGAATGTAAGACATTCAAAATGTCTTATGTATCACTGCTGATGTGCTTTTTCTCAGATGGGACGCTAGCCAAGCTGAACGACAGAAGAGCTGCAGAGGCCTTCATCGAGTCTGCTGAAGTGGTGATCATTGGATTCCTGGAGGTCAGAAAACAGACATCTGCACTCAGATGGAGGAGATGAGAACTTTTTCGTGACTTCTTGTATCATTCTTCCGTGCCACAAACCAGACATAAAAGAGCCAAATTAAGAGACGATGCGGAGGTCCCACCATTCATTCACATCTTGCTGATTCTTTGATATAACTGACGCTATAAGACGCTCGGCCACTTTGAAGGCTTGTGGGTGAAGCTATAGTCTCTGGTATGAATAAGAATTACAAAATAGCTCATAGTGCAAGCAAGCAGTGGAAAATGTCAGGTATGAAAACTGCTCTGAAGAAAGAACAGTTGAGAATGTATTGTAATAATAGGCTAAATGAACCTCATTGGATTAGCTCATAGTGTACTTATTTTTACTGGCTAGTGACAGAAATGTGTGTGTAATGGTGTCTCGCAAATAGCTCGCATTTAAAGTCTGTGCTCATTCCTGCAATTTTTTTTCCAGCTCACTTGCTCTCTTTTACGACCACGGTCGCTCCTTCAATTGCATTTTTCGTTTTGGTTTTGAAGAAGAAATGAAGGGAAAGGAAGCCGCACAGACTCTTGATGTGCTTCAACGGTTTAAATGAGGCCCAGAATCCTCCCATCGCCCGTTCCTTTTACATTCAGAGTGTGGGAATGAAAACAGACATCCAGATGGATTTTGCAGAAAAAAATTATATTTGGACTTGTCCATACTTATGAATAATAATAATGATTGTTAATACATCACATCATATCATAGCAATACCCAAATCACACCAACAAAGATGTTAATAGACATTGATAGTTCTCATAATTTACATTTCATGTAATTTCTCATTGCCGAGTAATTAACACGCAGGCTAGGAGACACAGGTTTGATTCCCTAATCGGGCATCTCTGTGTGGAGTTTGCATGTTCTTCCCGTGCATGCGTGGGTTTCCTCCCACATTCCAAAAACATGCTAGGTTAATTGGTGACTCCAAATTGTCCATAGGTATGAATGTGAGTGTGAATGGTTGTTTGACTATATGTGCCCTGTGATTGGCTGGCGCTCTCGCTGGGATAGGCTCCATGGATGGATGCCTCTTTTTTAAAATACTATGTAATAGAATGCTGTTGCTTGGTGTCTCAAAGCAGTACCAAAGCAGTACTGTGAATACTTGTAGCTTTTATACAAAACGGAACAGTATTTACCAGTGAATAGTTTTACATATTTTGTATACACGCTTCCTGTGTATAGTGAAATGTGCATCAACAGCTTTATTATGTTGCACTTGTGTTTGTGTACAAAAATAAGTAACTACTGCATTGCAGGGAGAGGAGAGTCACGGCTACAAAGAACTTCTGGAAGCTGCAAAGCGGGTCGATTCCGTCCCTGTGGCCACTAGTTTTGAGAAGGAGGTGTGGGCCGACTTTGGCATCAAATCAGACACCATCAGCCTTTTCAGGAAGGTACCCTCATGGATGCATGTGTCTTATTAGATGTTGTGAGATTTTGACAATACTGAAACGTGTGCCATGTGTCCAGGCAGATAACCATCAAGAGAACCTTGTCGTTGCTGAGGCCAAGAAGCTGGAAACTGACGGTCTTGTCAACTTCATCATTGTAAACGAGGTCCGATACGTGACAGAATACAGTCAAGTGGTGGGTTCATTCAGATGTACCATCTTAAAAAATGATCTCTTACTCCTCCTTAACTAAATCTCTCTCCGTAGACAGCCGTGGGCATCTTCAACTCAGAAGTGAAGACGCACCTCCTGCTCTTTGCCAACAGGGGGAGCAAAGAATATACCGAGCTGAAAGAGAAGCTAGTGGCTTTAGCTCCAGAGTTCACAGGCAAGGTGAGCAAGCTCTACGACTGATGTCTGAATCGCCATCAAGTGAAAAAAGAAGTGTGTGTTTTTGATGATAACCAAATGGTACTGAGCAGCCAGGATGCAGATGTGTTTACCCCTTTCCTCGGCCCCTGATAGGTTCCATTTTACATTTTACAATGACATAATGGGTACCACTATATTGACAGTTACTATGGTACCCATTATGGTGTAATGGGTAATAATGGGTACCATAATTGTACCAATTGACATCCAGATGGATTTTGCTGGTAATTTATTTGCTTATTAAATCCTACCCCTCCATCTGGTACTTTTACAATCAGTAACTGTTACATTTGTTCACTTCCTGCTTTCCATAATACAGTTTAAGGTTTTTTTGTTTTTTTTTAAGAATTTTTTTAAATAATTATAAATAAATAATTAATTAATTATTTTAATAATGCACCTCGTACCGAAGGTACCAGCAAAATCCATCTGGATGTCAATCGGTACAATTATGGTACCCATTATTACCCATTACACCATAATGGGTACCATAGTAACTGTCAATATAGTGGTACCCATTATGTCATTGTATGGTCATATGGTACATAATGGGTACCATAGTAACTGTCAATATAGTGGTACCCATTATGTCATTGTATGGTCATATCACCTTGTACTTCAGTACGAGGTGCATTATTAAAAAAAATAATTAATTATTTATTTATAATTATTCAAAAAATTATAAAAAAAAACAAAAAAAACTTAAACTGTATTATGGAAAGCAGGAAGTGAACAAATGTAACAGTTACTGATTGTAAAAGTACCAGATGGAGGGGTAGGATTTAATAAGCTTTGCTTCTTCCTACTCCTTTTGGACATGTGGAACTGTGAACTGATTATGTGATGCATTCAATTGTAATCTGATGCATGTTCAAATGAAATTAAACCATTACCATGAACCATTACCAGTTCATCACTGGTATCCATCTGTGGTGCCATCACAATAACACATGCCAAAAAAGCACGCTGAGCTGAGGTGTCAATTTTAGAGGTGTATTTAATAAGAAGAAAATAGACGCTTTGCTTCTCTTATCCAATCAAACTAACCAACCTGTTTTTAAGTTCTTATTCGTGCTCATCGATGGAGCCGTCACGTCCAACTCACGGTCACTGGGATACTTTGGACTCAGACCTAAGGACCTCCCACGTGTCGGCATCTACGACGGGGACTCTGACATGAAGTGGCTCCTGCCAGAGGGACCCGTTTCTACTGAGCATGTGCGAGAGTTCTGCCATTCCTTCTTGCGAGGGGAGTTGAAGGTGAGAGGCCACTGAAATAATGTAATGTCAACAATTGCTGGTTAAGGGTTATCATGTCTTACCACTGCCGTAGTACACTTCCTGTGTACTCTTAGCACTTTTTGCATCTTTTAAAGCTTGGGACCATAACTTTATCTCTTTGGGTCTGGAATTGGTACACTCAAAGTATTGAGAAACACTTCTTAATCAATCAAACAGGATTGGACTACGCCAGGGGTCTCTACTTTTCTGCACAAAATAAGATGAAAAATAAATGAACAAATCAAGAATAAAGAAAATCTATCAATCAGTAATAAATAAATATAATAATAATAATAAAACGGCAAAAAAAAACTTAAGAAACCACATATAGTTGGTGGGTAGACAAATTATTTTTTTCAGATTAAAATGAACAAAGCATTATTAGAGCCCTGTAGACATGACAAAACACGACTATAGTCACATTTATACTTTTTTTATTTACAACATATTGCGCAACTGCAGGGTCTTGAGACACATGCTAACTCGCAAACTAGAGAGCTAGCGACCTAAACGGTAGCCTTCAAGTTATTTCCTTTAAACTTAAATAGCCAAAAACTTACCACTTCCACACGGATAGGGAGGATAACTATTAACAGTTATTTAACCTTTAACATGAACATTAAACAAACGTAATCATTTTTTCTGGGTACATGATACCATACAGCATCCATATCAAACTTGCGCGGGCCGCACTAACTTTAAACTTTCATATCAAGGCGGGGGCCTCAAACTAGTGCCCTGCGGGCCACATTTGGCCCGCGGGCCGCGTGTTTGAGACTCCTGGACTACACCCTTAGCTGCAAGCCATCATTGCTGCAAAGGGAAAATTAACCCGATATTTTTCATTTCCCTTCCTGTGTAGAGGTAACACCCTAGTATCAAAATACTTTTGTCCAAAAAGTAGCACCGAAATTTAAGTTGTGACTGCAAAAATGAATTCAAATTTAAATGTTTCAAACAGTGTAGCATTTAAAGTTCTAAAAGATATCATAACTGCTCTAATGAATTATAGGTAAAAATTGCATTTGCTGTTTTTTCAGGATGTGAAGCAAGCTGGACCAGAAGGCAAAACAGAGCTATAAGACTGATACAAGTTGAAAAGTGAATAAAAACAAACAGTCAAAGTTGAGTGTGTTCTCTGCCAGAGGAAACCTTTGCATCCTCAGCTGCACGACTGCCCATTGGTGTGTCTTCTCGTGTTTTGTCTGCTCAAACGGTCCTCAGCGAGGCCGTCTGCGGCCTGTTTTCGCTGACCGCGTGACGGCGGCCAACAAGTTGCAGAAAAGGCTGGCATGGGTTTTCAGTCTGCCCGCAAATGTCACAGTCACAACCACAACACAACCACTTGAGGGAGAGTGACACACAGCAGAGCAGGAAGACACCGAGGACACTGTGGACAGCGGTCAAAGGTCATCACTCACATCAGCCAATTAGATTGTTGAGCTCCGTCGTTGTGCAGGTGAGAACATTATCAGCTCTGTTGTAGAGTTATTAGTTTCAGTGGGTCGAGTGAGTCAAAAAGTAGGTGTGGGTCAGTGTGTGTGTACAGAAAACCCACCTGCCACGTTCCCACCAACCCACAGGCCAGAGTAAGTGGCAGTAATGGAGGGTTACCAGTGAATTGAATGCTAGTGAGGGTGATGCCATCTAAATGTCTGTTGTTGGCTAGCAAAGGCTGCACTATTGTATCGACTGTCATTTTGTGTTCCACAGACGGCCCCCTGCACCACACTTTAGACACCCATGCATGTTTTGTCAGGAGATAGAGGAGTGGGTCCAAGTTCTACCTTCTTGAGTCTGTCACTGGTAAAGGACTGGGTTGCATTGTGGAGGGGTTTATGCAGAATTCAGACTTGCATTGCATGGTGAGACTTTTCCACAATCGGAGGTGGAATTCCGCTCCCGCTCGCCTGCGCTAAATTGTCATTGTCTTCTATATGTATGGTGTGTTATGAAGCAGTGTTATGGTCGCTACAGTACCATTATTAATGAAGCAAGACACTCTAACCCAGGGGTCTCAAACTCAATTTACCTGGGGGCCACTGGAGCTAGGGTCTGGGCAAGGCTGGGCCGCATCAGGTTTTCCAAAAAAAACAAAAACGCATTTATTAAAAATAGAAAAAAAGAAAAGCTCTGATAAAACATTCCACTGTTCTCAAATATCTTTTATTATCTTACTTTTTTTATTTTTCTGCACAAAATAAGATGAAAATAAATAAACAAATAAAGAATAAAGAAAATCAATCAATCAGTAATAAATATAATAATAATAATAAAAAAACACCAAATAATAAAAACTTAAGAATCCACATATAGTTGGTGGGTAGACAAATTATTTTTTTCAGATTAAAATGAACAAAGCATTATTAGAGCCCTGTAGACATGACAAAACACGACTATAGTCACATTTATACTCTTTTTATTTACAACATATTGCGCAACTGCAGGGTCTTGAGACACATGCTAACTCGCAAACTAAAGAGCTAGCGACCTAAACGGTAGCCTTCAAGTTATTTCCTTTAAACTTAAATAGCCAAAAACTTACCACTTCCACACGGATAGTGCACACCCTAGGGGCATATTCCACTGCACTTGTATATATGTTAATAAAGTAAAAAAAAAATTCTCTCAAACTGAGCTACAGATTGGCTACAGACGACAGTGAAAACATTTGTGTTTATCCCAGAATTTTTCACTCAAGCAAAGAAGGGAATGTCAAAGCCCAGACGGAGATCAACTTAATTGTTGGTGTTGTCCTGCCAAACCAATGCATCCGACAGGATTGGGAAACCCTGACAGGTGGCATGGAGACACAGTGGGGATAGTGACATAACTAACAAGGAATTTTGTTTTTTATGTCATAAAGAGGCAAATATGGAATTTTAATATTTTATTTTAAGAATGAAATGAATAATCATGGCCATAATGAGTGTGTGAGTGTGTCTAGTCACATAAAGTACATAAGTTCTGTTTTTTCAAAGTTTTTGTTTTTAGCTTTCTTACTGGTACACGAAGGATAAATGTGAGGACGTGTCCGCTGTTGTGACTTCTCAGACAAATATGTGACCATTTCTCCAAGTAACTGAAATAACTGTAAACACAGGGCTGTATGTATTTACACAAAACTTTTGCAATATGTTTGACTTTGGGTCTTTGGGCTGGGCCATAGTTGGCTTTATAGGTCATACTTTTTTAAGCGGTTCAAAAAAGGTAAAAAAAAAAAAACAGTATCAAGTTTTATATTGCCACAAAAAATAAGCAAAATTTTAAACACCACACGAATAGAAGAGAAAAATAAGCAATATACAAATCCCTCAAGTACAACACGTCCCAGCCCCCCTTCTCACAAACTTTCCAACTACTGAAAGTTTATTATTTCACAAGCTCAAAAAAATGCTATTTGACTTAAATCCACATTTACACAAAACTCTCATTCAAGAAAAGATCATATACATTTCATAATATGGTGTACATAAAGTGATGCCTTTACCTTTGGCCCCTTTTTCCGCTTAATATGATATAACATTCATTCATTCATTCATTTTCTACCATGGGGGTGCTGGAGCCTATCCCAGCTGTCTTGGGGCGAGAGGCGGGGTACACCCTGGACTGGTCACCAGCCAATCACAGGGCACATATAGACAAACAACCATTCACACTCACATTTATACCTATGGACAATTTGGAGCCGCCAATTAACCTAGCATGTTTTTGGAATGTGGGAGGAAACCGGAGTACCTGGAGAGAACACGGGGAGAACATGCAAATTCAACACAGAGATGGCCGAGGGGGGAATTGAACACTGGTCTGTGTGCGAACCACTTGCCCGCCGTGCAGCCAATATGACATAATATTAACAATTAAATGTGTTATTTTTGAGCAATTACTGTTGTCCCCCCCCCCCCCCCACCCCCCCCCCCCCCCCCCATGCAAAACTTGCTTGGTTTCATCCACATCAGGATTTGAACACTGAGCATTGGTAAAGAGACCCTCCGCTGCCCTCACCCTGCAGTGTTCCTTTGAATTTCCGCTATGACCCATACCTAAAACCACCACTGATTACAATACATTTGCTCACTTCATTTTAAAATACATAGTTAATCAAGTTAATCAAGATGGTAGCCAAGAACAGATTAATTCATAAACATAATTTTTATTGGACAATTTTTTTTGAGCAGCAGGAAGGTCGAGTGTTTGGCACACAGACCTCACAGCCAGGAGACCAGGGTTCAATTCCACCCTCGGCCATCTCTGTGTGGAGTTTGCATGTTCTCCCCGTGCATGCGTCGGTTTTCTCCGGGTACTCCGGTTTCCTCCCACATTCCAAAAACATGCTAGGTTAATTGGCGACTCCAAATTGTCCATAGGTATGAATGTGAGTGTGAATGGTTGTTTGTCTATATGTGCCCTGTGATTGGCTGGCCACCAGTCCAGGGTGTAGCCCGCCTCTCGCCTGAAGAGAGCTGGGATAGGCTCCAGCACCCCCGCGACCCTAGTGAGGAAATGAATGAATGAATGAATTTGTTTTGAAATGAGAAGACTTTAGGAGTAAACTAGCATCACATCATTTTTATATGTGTGTGTATTTGATTTGAGGTTTGGTTGTTTATGTCAGGTGAAAAAGTGGATAAAAGTCCTTTTCCTGCAACTGTGAAATAAGAACACTGCTCTAATAACAAGAGAAGTCTTTGATTGCTCCTCAAACAAACATGTTTACCTCCCTGTCTGCTGTCTGCTTGGCTTCATCCTCAAAGAAAGAAACCATCCATACACAATGCCCTTCCTGTCTTTTTAGGAACATTTGCGGCAATTGTTTTGTGAAATTCATCCACAAAAAAAAATGAGCACAAGACTAGACATTGAAATTACAAGGCATGCTGTCCAAGAAAAATGCCGGACACCAGGAATAACGTGGAACACTAGACTTAGGAAACAAGGGCTTCAAGGTCAGCCCGCTCGACTAACATATGATGGCTGACACATTGTTGGCTGCTTGGGAGTCTCTGAGGCGTAAAGCCTCCATAAAGTATGCTTCTATAACCGACATTTAAATGCACGTTGCCGTATAGTTTAGATTAGCTGTTTTCATAGGAAGTGACCCACAGCTTCATCCACACTTGAACCGTATGTCACATCCAAAGCCACATACATATCACATTTGTCCAACACAGGCTTTGCTTATATTTAGCTTATGTATGCATGATCCCATGAAGCCTTGGCTTGTGTGTGTTAGCTTGGAGTTGCCAAGCGTTGGCCCCGGCCAGGTTCTGGTCCCTAAATAGTGCCTGCCGGATGCTGCAACACTCTAATTAAGCCCTGTCGCATAATGAGCCTGACCGCTGGTCCATGTCACTCGATTAGTAGCTTGTGGTGCTCTCAGACTGTAGTTTGGGGTTTGTGGGGGTGGGACACGGCATGTGGGAGCGACGGAGGGCAGTAAGTTGATAGCAAAAGCGCAGCTGGCAACCTTGACCCTGGAGGGGATCTATTAAAATACAATCACATTCTATACATGGATTTTACACATCAGTAGCAACGCTAGTTTGGACTTTTATGGACGTGTTATTGTATTATTGTGAATCCAGTGACCAAGGGAAAGGACTAAAACATATGTGCATGCGACATACAGTATTGTGCAATTTTTTTTGCAAAATGCATGTTAAACACTATGAAAAATATTCATTATTTGGTATAAAAACAACAACTTGTGTGGATGCAGAACAGATAGGGAAGTGGGGAGGGACAGTTGCTGAAGTCTTTGCTGTAAAAGTGTAAAAAAAAAAAGTTCAGACAGCTCCCCTTACAGTATACATTCTTCTTTTATTATTGATGTTGATTTATGGATGCTTTTTGCTACAGTGTATCGTACTGAACATCTTAATTCATGCAAGAACTCTCAACTGGTCTCACACTGGAACCCACATTGGAATTAACCTTGTTTATTATTGAAATAATTGTGTGATTTTATGTCACACTAAAAAGGTGGTTTGATGATAATAGATTGTCCTTGAACCTAATGTGGCCCGCAGGACACTAGTTGGAGGCCCCCGCCTTGATATGAAAGTTTAATGTTAGTGCGGCCCGCGCAAGTTTGATATGGATGCTGTATGGTATCATGTACCCAGAAAAATTGTTAAGTTTGATTAATGTTCATGTTAAAGGTTAAATAACTGTTAATAGTTATCCTCCCTATCCGTGTGGAAGTGGTAAGTTTTTGGCTATTTAAGTTTAAAGGAAATAACTTGAAGGCTACCGTTTAGGTCGCTAGCTCTCTAGTTTGCGAGTTAGCATGTGTCTCAAGACCCTGCAGTTGCGCAATATGTTGTAAATAAAAAAAGTATAAATGTGACTATAGTTGTGTTTTGTCATGTCTACAGGGCTCTAAAAATGCTTTAAATAATTTGTCTACCCACCAACTATATGTGGTTTCTTAAGTTTTTATTATTTGCAGTTTTATTATTATTATTATATTGATTTATTTATTACTGATTGATTGATTTTCTTTATTCTTGATTTGTTTATTTATTTTTCATCTTATTTCGTGCAGAAAAATAAAAATTAAGATATTTGAGAACAATGGAATGTTTTATCAGAGCTTTTATTGTAGAAAATCGGAACCAAAGCACTTTGTATATTTTTCTGTTTTTAATAAATGCGTTTGTTTTTTTTTTTGGGCGGGGGGGGGGGGGGGGGGGGGGGGGGGACCTGATGCAGCCCAGCCTTGCCCAGACCCTAGCTCCAGTGGCCCCCAGGTAAATTGAGTTTGAGACCCCTGATTTAGAACATTTAAGATGCCTTCATTGAGAAAAAACGCTTTTTGTCAAAATACAAAAAATATTCTATATAATATGAAATGATATAATGTCATTTCCAACTAAAACATGCACATTCCACACACAAAAAATATTTTTTATTTTACTAACTCTACTAGACTAACATTGTACTAAAACAACAACACTGGGATTTTCTGCACATACAGTAGTTATATTAATGCAAGTAGACTGTATATGATATCATATAAAAAAAATACACATAAAATAAGATGTCTTCCTGCCCTACTCTTTACTGTTTTACTTTTTGAAATAATTTCATTTAGTCAGCAAAGCTGTTGCCATATGTGAGTTAATGACGGCTGCAGCAATAATTTCTATGGATTTTAGCTCATCTTCTTGCAACCACTGAATGTCAAAGAGGTAAGATGATTATGTAACATTAATTTGATGAAAATACTCTCAAATTCCCAGACATCACACAGACCCAAGAACATTTTAGGGCTGCGCTGGGCTGAGTGAATTCTTGAAGCGAGTGCCAGGAGTGAGTAGGAGTTTCTGCGGCATTCCCCCTTTGACAAGTGCAAGAGTTGACATGTGATTCTCCAGCCAATCAGAAGATCACCTCATTGTCTGAGAGGGGACGCAGATAAGAGTATATAATGGACGTCGCATCTGGACGATAGAAGCAGAAGAACCAACCAGCTCGGTCAAAGCACCAAGAGAAGACATCTAAGGAAGACACCATGAAGACTCTCACCATCCTCGCTCTCTGTGCTCTCCTGTCTGTGTGCTGGGCCACAGGAGGTAAGGAACATTCTAGAACAGGGCTACGGGGTAGGGAATCGATGACTACATCTGGCTTTCAGACATTTTTGAACAAAATATTGTTTTCTGACATTTTAAAGTAAAAGAGTACAGAACTCACCACTGATTGTGGAAGGAACCTCTTCTCATGCATGTGTTGTCTGTCCACTCACCAGCTGTTGAATATGAGGTTTACGTGGATCACGACGGTGATCACACCGACGACCAAGGCGTCGCTGTTGACCATGCTGACACCGGTGACAACGGAGACAACGGAGACAATGGAGACAACGGAGACAACGGAGACAATGGAGATTCAACCAACTCTGACTCATCCTCAGACTCGTCTGATTCAGATTCAGACTCATCTGATTCGGACTCAGATTCCGATTCAGGCTCCGACTCTAACTCCGACTCTGCCTCCGATTCTTCCTCTTCCTCTTCATCTTCCTCCTCATCCGAATCAGCCAGTACTGAAGGTAAGCATTGCTTCCCAAACTGTGGTACAAGTACCCTTCATTGTACATGGCCTACATTTAGTGGTACTCCAGAAAATCATGATGGTTCATGAAGGTAGTAAAAACATTTTGGAGGTGGTGCTTGGTGTCAAGATCTGAGAAACATAGATTGCTAGTCCAGATTGCTAGCAAGGACTTGACCTGGAGACCTGTGAAGGTCCTTCAGGCATGTCCATACAGGCATGTGAAATGTACTCCACCGTGACTTCTTATGTCTGGTATTCACCATAGAATCCCACGTGGTCATGAAGCGAGACCTGGCTGCTGTTATGTTGAGGAGAAGACGCCAGGCCTCAGGAGTCCTGTCCCCTTTCCAGCTCGAGAGGTAAGAGCTTGTTTTGGACTTGACTTCCCTTCCCTTAAAAGCACCAACGTAATACAAAGTCTCCTGTTTCTTTATGCAGCCTTAGAGAGGTGTGCGAGCTGAACATGGGCTGCGATGAGCTGGCCGAAACACAGGGCATCGTGGCGGCCTACACCGCCTACTACGGACCCCCTCCCTTCTAAGCAGGACGCTCACACGGGAACTGTGTTGTTTTTCTCTTTTTCATTCGCAGTCCATCCCAAAACGGAGGTCACAAATTTTTTTTGCACAAGTGTGCGCTCTCTCCAAGGACCTCCAGAGAGGTGCAGAGTACACCGTAGCCCTAATATGTTGAAATTAATCATCACGCCCCTTTCTATAGCACCATGAATAGTGCTACCGATGTATTTATTTATACCAAAGTTTCTTTTTACTATAGCCATGAGCTTGTAGGTGTACTGTAGTGGCTTTGTACAGAGTGTGTGACATGACATGTGTGCATGAATCATCTGCAATGGACGTAACCACACATTGCCGCTGGATTTGAAAGAAATAAATTATTTTGTTTGTCCAACGGTGACTTTGCTCTAATGTGTTCTTTTTCACCACCGCGTGTCACTATCTATCAGATATTTGATTAATAAAATTGTGATAAGACACAAATAATTAACTTTGGTGTCAGTATTATATGAAAGGTTGTATAATCATTTTTTCTTACCTCTGAGTTGACCGGGTTCAGTAGGAAATGTTTAATCACCTTTCAATAGGCTGTTAGTATTGGAATACTGTATATTGTACAGTATAGGTAATATCTAAATAATATAATAGTATTACAACAATAGAAAAGACACTCAACCAATATGGAAATAGATGGCCTAGACATTGAAAAAGGGAACAAAATCAACTTTCTACAGATCATAATAGATAATAAAATGAGACACATGCACAAGATAAAATGGCAAATCTCAAAACATGTGTACACAGGAACAACACATTCAGCATATCTGTCAATGGAATTAAATTATGGAAGACACAAGTCAGATATCTTTGTTTATTTACTTACTGTAGGTTGTTAATATCAGTTTTAATGGGACTATACTCGTAATGTATAGTCATAATGTTATGATTGCTGGAAAAAAGACATGGGGTTGGATTAAATCATATCTGCTTCCTCATACTTCTTTTTGGACATGATGACTGATGCAAGTGTAAACATCCATTCATGTACTGCTACGTCAATTGTTATCCATGTTATTTTTTCATTTATTTATATACATATTTTAATTGTATCTTATGTTTAGATATTTCATGTGATAAATTATTTAAATTAAGATGAATGCAGAAGGTGTCATCGGTCATTTTTCAAATAAAATAACAGTAGAGCTCAAGGGGTTCCTCTGCTGGACATTCCACAGACTACAGCAAGCAACACAGGTAAGAAAATACACTTTCAAGGTCAACTAAGTCAATCACAAACATTGTGAACTAAAACCTTCAGAACTCCTTCAGAACTTTTTCCCACAGCACATTCTGTGAGTAGTCTGTCAAATAAATAACTAATATATCCTAATACATAGAACAACCATAGATATACATTTGTTTGCATTTGAGTGTGAAACAAGCAGAATTATGACAACAGATAAGATGAGAATGTTCTTAAGACAGCTATACCCCGTTACACACTATCACAGTCACACGTGCCGCTGCCTCACCAGTAATTTAAAGGACATCAGCCAAAGTCCAGGAAATGTGTGTGTGTGTGTGTGTGTGTGTGAGAGACAAGTGAACAATCACACGTATGTTTGCAGCACATAACATAACAGGACATGTGATGTTATATATATCAGACTTTTCATGTATACTTTAGGGTCCCATAATATTTTTATCAACAGTACATACAATATTAAATACATCTGACACTGGGAACATACAGTATTGTTTTCTGTGTCTGTAGCTTTAATGTTAATCATCTGTGTTTGTCCATGTCTTTTTTTTATCTACTAGAGGCAGGTCAAAGGTGGTGTCGTGTTTTTGAGATAACATGAACCCAGAACTTGAAAAGCCACAATTTCTCTCAAACATGGAGCAGTAAATTCTTTCTACAAAGGCTTGATGGACACATATTACTTTTAGAACATCATGAAAAAGCACACTTTACTTGTAAAGTTTAAAAAGTTTATTCAGTTGTACATTCATATCATTACAAAGAATATATTCTTTGAATACAATCACTTTTTTACAATTAGAAAATCATTTATACACCTTAAAATGATGTGTTATTGTGTTTTTTTTTACAGTGAATAAAATCTATAAGATCCAAAAGGTGAAGGCTGATGACAACGCAGTAACACTGAGAATATTTCTGGAAATGAAAGAATCAAGGCTGCGCACGGATATGGTTTATCATTTGGACTGTAGTAGATGTTTTTTTTTTGTCTCAGTGATTAGTTGACAACATGAAAAATACAGATTATTGTCATAGGCTCTTGATAATCTCACAGTTACTCCATAATCCATCCATTACTTTAAATAATCTAGAGAAGACATAAATAATGTGCAATAAAGTGCATCTTTGCAACCCACACACCTCAAAGTTTGGTCATTTTCAGAATGTTTATGTCGTTATCCACGACTTTCTCTTCACACATTGCAGGGTTGTCATACACTTCTATCTGCTTGTGGTCTCCCTGTTTGTCGTTGTCAATGTGGCAGCATTTGCAACAGCAGCAGCATTTGGCTGCGATAACACCCACCACTTTGTCCCAAGGTTCAAGCGAGTGAGCCCAAAGCGGGAGGAAGTCCCACGACCTCAACTTTGCAGGCAGACACCCAGGCTTCCTTTTCTGCAGCACGTTCACCACTATGATCGCAATGAGCAGAGCCAACAGTGGGCAGGCCACGCCCACCAGGACCTGCCACCCAGCAAGTGACAGACTGAAGACGAGGAGCGGCAGGAGGAAGAAGCAGAAAATGATGTATACACCGGCGAACCAGCGATAAGAGGCCGTGATGTTGCCTAAGCCTTTGGCCAGTCGGATGGGGAGCCGCGTGAAAGGGATTGGATACCACAGAATGATGCCAGAGATGTTGAACAGGAAGTGCACAAGTGCAATCTGAAGGAAACATAGCAAGACTTTTTTAACATGGAAGCAAATCACCAATATTGAATGTTTGTGTTGGAGAACTCACCTGCAGTGCGTTACCCAGTGTATCACCTGGACTGGCCATGGCTGCCAGGATGGCTGTGGTGGTGGTGCCTATGTTGGAGCCCAGAGACAACGGATAGGCTCTCTGTATGCTGATCACACCAATGCCTGTGTGCATGGATGTGACACATGACAGTCGTCACTTGTCCCATCAATCAATAAGGGAAAGATCGTTGGTAATACTGGAAGTAGGATTGGTGGATGACTGCATCATCGATGGTGGCATGATGGGTTGATGACTCAGTGGATCAATGGGATCAATGATGTATGCATGCATAGATGTATGGACTGGTGGTTAGTTGACTGACATATGGATGGTGAAGATGGAAAGAAAGATAATGGATGACTGGAATGATGGACAGATATCTGAATTGTATATTTGGATGATTGGTTGAATGGGTGAATGCACATATGGCTGATGGATGAATGGAGAGTGGCTGAATAGATGGATTTATGATGAGTGGAAGGATGAATGCATGCATGCATATGTCGCTGTGTGGTTGCATGGGTGAATCCTTACCAACAAGTGGAGTGATAGCGGAGGTAAAAACCGAGCTGCTCTGCACAATGAACGTCATTCCAGCTCCAACTAAGATGGCAATGTAACCAGTGACCCACCCAAACGGGAATGGGAAATCTGTAACCACACACATGTACACACAGCCTTAGTCCACATGGAGTGTGTTATCAGCGTGAAATCAAACCCTGCAAATCCACTCACCTGTGTTGAGTATTTTCTTAATGACCGAAGCCACTTGACCCTTCAGCATGGAGTTGAGCAGCTTGACGATGAGCAGCAGACAGGAGCAGAGCACCAGCAGAGAAAGTGCCAGAAGGATCAGACCCACCACGAGGTCGGACAGGTTCACGTCTACAAACAGGTGCTCACCTGTCGACACATGGTTACATCATGCCAAGTACATGAAGACGTGATACATGTGTCAGCATGTACAATGTCATGCTTACATTTCTTGATGTTGTAAGTCTGTGAGATGTTCTTCAGGGTGAAGGTGTAGTTTCCGTCAAACCAACACACCTCAGGAGAGGTGCAGTTCTCCGGACCAGGAACTGTCACATTCACTGTGCTCTGAATGTCAGCAATACATTTCAACTATTGCATGGTCTATTTTGTGTTTTTGTGTGTTTGATCCTACCGTATTGGTGTAGGTTTGGCACCATTTCTTGATGAGACTCTTGTTCCGGGCTGCTGGGTCTCCTGTGGCGATTTCACTTAAGACAGACTTGTCCAGCTGTTTCATAAGTAAACAACATATATATTATTTTAGGAAGAAGAAATGCATGATTATTGAAGACCACAACGTATCCCACAGGATATCATTTGCATTTCCTCATACATTCCAATAAGAGTACATAAAAGTACAATTAGATGTATTCCACTTGGTGAAGATTAGAAAACATTAATTCATTCATTTTCTACCGCTTATCAGCTCTCTTCTGGACTGGTCAGCCAATCACAGGGCACATATAAACAAACAACCATTCACCCTCACATTCATACCTATGGACAATTTGGAGTCGCCAATTAACCTAGCATGTTTTTGGAATGTGGAAGGAAACCGGAGTACCCGGAGAAAATCCACACATACACTGGGAGAACATGCAAACTCCACACAGAGATGCCCAAGGGTGGAATCGAACTAGGGTCTCCTAGTTGTGAGGCCTGTGCAGCCGATCATTAACTTAAATCTTCTAATGTGTATTTACAAAAAATACAGTTTTTGAAAAATACAAGTAAAACGGGAATAATTACTAGTTTTAACATGATGTCAGCAGATTCTATATTCTGCACATAAACAAACTTTGTGTCTATGTTGAATTACACAGGTGTAAAGAGTGTAAGAGTGTAAGAGCATTAAGGACATAGCAAACACTCGCTGCGTATCAAGAGCCCGTCGGATCTACTCTGACCCCACACACCCCCAGCATGGACTGTTTTCTCGCCTGGCATCGGGGAGAAGGCTCTGCAGCATCGGCTGTAGAACAACCAGGTTTAGAGACAGCTACTTCCCTCTGGCCATCAGACTGCTCAATGCCAAATAAGCCCCTCTACCTGCCCACACGCACAACCAAAACTTTAAATTATTGTTATTTATTCTAAATTATTTCAATTATTTGTACAAATTACTGTTTACGCTGTATATTGTTGTTCATATTTGATGTAATCTATTTATTCTCCATATTATTATTTATTATTTATTATTTATTATTTATTATTTATTATTTATTATTTATTATTTATTATTTATTATTTATTATTTATTATTTATTATTTATTATTTATTATTTATTATTTATTATTTATTATTTATTATTTATTATTTATTATTTATTATTTATTATTTATTATTACACAGGAGCCAGGCAACAACATTTCATTGGCAATTTTACTGCTGTGTTATTGTGCAATGACAATAAAGAAAGTCTATGTGTATAGTCTAAACATGTGATGCTTCTCAGTGTAACTTTGTGTAACTCAGTGCAAACTAGACCCTTTTACTGACCTGTATGATGGAGTCTGTCAGGACATCCGTGATGACATTCAACAGGTCAGGAGCTTCTCCACTCTGGATTTGGAAGGAGTCTATGATGAGCTTGGTAAACACGTACAAGTACCCTGTGGCGACCTCTAGAGGCAGCAGCACCAACACAGAGAGCCAGTTGAAAAAGTCGTGCACTGTGGCCCCTGCGAATGCCCTGCACATGCCATAAAAATCAATTTAGATACAATAAATACAAATAGTTATGAACTTTGATCTGCCAGTTGGTAGCAACATATGCTACAATGATAACTACTGTCTCTTTTATGACAAATCAGTTGATTTATTGGGCTACTTGCTACAGCAATAAAGAGATATTATCAGTGACTTTGTTCAGAGTGTTCATGTGCCAATTCAAACACACCTTGGGCCTCAAATGGTTACCTGCGAAAGACACTGCGGTCCCCAGCCTGCGTCATGGCCACAAGTGTGTTGGTGACAGAAGTACCAATGTTGGTGCCCATGATGATTGGCACGGCCAACTGGACTGTTAGCACTGCACAAAAAAAAAAGCACAATACTTCCCCATCCTCTCTGTGGGTCTTGTGTTATGTGAATTTTTGTGCTCACATCCAGAAGAGACCATGCTGACAACAATAGAGGACGATGTGGAAGAGCTTTGAACCAGCAAAGTAACCAGGACACCAATAACCAACCCGGCCAGAGGGTTGGACAACACAGCATTGTCCTGGAAGATGTCACCTGCTGCTTTACCTGCACGGAAAAAGTGGAGATATTACTTTTTTCAGTGCTTCGTTGGAATGTCATATACTTTATTTATTTCCCACCTCCAACAAGCTGGAAGGCCGAGCTCAGGATGTCCAAGGAGCAGATGAACATGTAGAGGAGGCCCAGCAGCACAACGAGCTTCACCACTGACACCACCACCCTCAGCACTTTCCCCCGTGTGTCCAAGTCTGACACATACAAGCAAATCAAAATCACATTATGGTTCATGCATGTAAATAATAATAATGACTGAGGCTCTGATCTGGTTTTTATGCTCACGATTCCGATCATCCATGGGTGAGATCAGCCAATACCAACCACATGGATTAACTGGAGTATTGGTCAGGGGCACGGAATGATAGGTTGTATGTTTTTGCCTTTATTTGTGTGAAACAATTTTTATACTATTTGACACACACCTGAATATCATTTGATCCATGTTTTGGAATAATACTACTACTAATAATTCAATAATTACCTCAATATAACAAAATTAACAGAATAAATTCAGTGTCCAGGTTGCAACTTCGACTTTCATCACTATGAGAGTTCCATGACTGGCAACATTTAAATTGTATACTACTTTATTTACCAAACAGATCTCCAGGCCCTTTTAGATGGATTCAAGAGTTCTAATAAAAACTACTAATGAATAATACATTATGTATGATAATAATGGCTAAGTTAGTAAAACTAGTGACACAGTAGTAAAACTGTAACTGTAAACATTATGTTGTGAATGGATAGTTATGAAGTACAGTCCAAATAAAAATGGTAAAATGAACGTATTTCCAACTGTATAAACACACTAGATCTGTGAATTTCAATAATTGTAATTCAATGTGTTAGAGGCTTGGGTGTTGCCTTTGTTCAGCATTGTGGATTAGCTTTAGTTAGTGAATGAATTGCCGGTACTGATTTCTGGTTGAGAATATATGTTGTTTTGTTCAGTATTAAAGGGTTTTGCCACTTTATGTTGTATATGTTTTACTATTTATAATATGTAACCTAACCTTAAAACAATGAAAACACATTTGTGTATCAACATAATACATAATACATCTGGATAACATAAAAATATTTAGTGAAGACACGTCCATGTGCATTCATACATGCCATTTTATTCTTTACGCATGTGATTCATATTTATGACAAGTCCTATCAATATTTTTTATATGATGCATGTCATTAATTCATTGTATGGCCATATCAGCTGGAGGGGACACGCCCAACATATGCAGTTTGCCATATGACATGACAAAACTGCATGGTTGCAATTGCGTAATCTGCAATTCTGCAGTTCTATCTAAAAGTTCTCCTCACCTGACCATGGCACCCCAGTGTCCTGCAGCTCAGGAAGGTCCCATGGGTCGGCCTCGTCTGGGTCCCCATCTATCAGAGCCAGGGTGGAGTGTGCAGGACTCCCTTTATTCTCTATTCAAACATGAACATGACAGTGCATGTACTAATAGGTAACATATAATATCCAATTCTATTATTGTATATTGTTTTCACAACAAATTATCAAACACAAAAGTTACCTTTGCTTTCATTTTTCTCATTGTGATCCTCCACAGGCTGACAAAAAAGAGCAGAAAAGGATCAGGCCAAAATAGCATGACAGAAAATGGAAAAAAATTATATATATATAGACACACACACACACACATAAAACCCAATACAATTACTCCACAGTCACACAGCCTTACATGTATTGATCAATTTATCACATGGTCTCAGGGCCACAGTAAAATTCCATTAGCGACACAGTGCTACACGGAAATGAAGCATAATGGATTGTAGGAAAAAAAAAGTGTTACAGTCACACAAAGTAATCTTTAATCTGCTGTTTAAATATTTGCTTTTCCATTGTCTGCCATTGAAATAGACAACAGATGTAAGTGAATGTAATCAAACAAACTGTGCTGATCTATATCACATTAAAAAAAATTATAATTTTAATAATTATTATCTAAATTACTTGGTGCCGTTTAGCCATTGCTAACAATTTTTTTCAATTAAAATACCAACAATGCTAACAGCTAGATGGTTGCTACAATGCTAGCAACCTGCTGGGCTATATTGTGATAACATGGACATATTTATTACTGCAATAAATGGTTGCTATAAAGCTAAATCTCAATGAGATATACAAAATGCTAAAATGCTAAAGCTAGCGAAATAGGCATGTATAGTCCATTTTTTATTTTATTTTGGGAAAATTCCGCAAAAAGGTCAATGCTCATAGCTAGCAGGCTAAGAGTTAGCATGCTAGTAACTTACGTGGATAAACCGATATTATGCAGCACATAATTTCTGATGTCAGGTCATAAATAATATCTTGTGTCATAAATGAACACATTATGTAGTTCCCTATTGCTAATACCTAACAAGGTATAACAACATACAAAAAGTGCAGTTTCACATGTGATTTTTCATCATGTAAATGTTTAACATGATAATATTGACTAAAATATCAGCATGCTAACAATTGGTATGCTAGCACTCAGTATCAAAAGTGCCTGAATGACTTGAGGATTTTGACATTGGAATGCTTTCAACTCATTGAGAATTATGGAAGTAGTACAAATTCTGAGGTTCAAATGGAAATTATTTAACAAATCTTGTAAAATTACAGGAAAAAAGGAATTATGAGACATGAAAAACAGACATACATCATGTCCTGAATGAACACATTTTCACCGTAGAATGGTTTGAATCAGAAACAAAATCACAATGAATAAATTCTCCATTATTCTCCATTATTACTCTGTATTCTGAATTCATTGCAAGAAAAATGGCAGAATTATTTTGAGCAACATTAAGATGGGCTGCACTGCTGTCCAATGCAAAGCAAGCATGTATATCATGATAATAATAATACTGTATGCTCACCCCAGGTATCTTTAGTGCATCCATGCTCTCAATGTGCAGCCTTCAGTTTGACAAATCCACACAGGTGGAGTAGAAAAAGTGAAGGAGGGTCCGTCAAGGCTTGGGGAAGCCGTCACATCTCTAAGAAGGTTTCACCTCTCACAGATAAGATGAACACACCTCTCAAACCTTGGCGAGCCCCTGTAATCTCTGCTGCAGATTGTGGTGCAATCTAATTGATGTTGTATACCTGGATGTTTGCGCTGGGACTGTCACCGCCACTATCTGACTATCCTACTGTGTGTGTGTGTGTGTGTGTGTATGTGTCTTTTTCCAAAAGGACAGGATGTGAAATGTGTCATTCCGGCTCCACTTGACACAGTTTGTGTGTGTGTGTGTGTGTGTGTGTGTGTGATTACTGTGACAAACTATTGATCAACACAGTGGTTAATGCTCCAGTGTGCTAAATTTAGATTTAGAAATGAAATCCCACTTGGTCACACATAGAGCTCTAATTCAAACCAAGTTTAGAATCATAGTTAGACTAACTTGTACACAGCCATGAGAGTGAGCTATAAGTAATAGGTGTTGCTCTGGTGCATTGTTCTGAGGAATTTGGTGAGGTCAATACTCTTTCATGCACTTTTTTTTAACCTCAATGTTTCCCTTCAAAGTTAGTGCTATATCATTCATATTCTCTTTATCTTGACCTCGAAACATGTAGAAATTCTGTAAAACCATAAAAAAAATATTTTTTGGTGGGTTCAAATAATTACGAAATAGCGTAATGGCGACATCTAGCGGCTAGACTTTTTAATCCCTTTAGGATTACCTCAGGAATTTTTCAATTTCGTTGTACTTGTTACAATGACAATAAAGGACTATTTTATATTCTATACTGTATATAGTTTACATTTTTTAGAAATATGTTTTATGAATGTATTTATGTGTTATATACTGTAGTGTTTCATTTAATGCCTGTTTTGTTTGTTTGTTTTTGAAAACATTGATAAACCAAATATAATACAATGCTTATTTTTATAATGTCTACATATGGGTCTAATGAATGAGATAAAATGAGATTAAAAATATGATTTTTTTTCAATTCTTTGATGTTTTTCACGGGCCAATTTTGAATATTATATTTTTGTACAGTATAATTTTGTTTCCGTATGCTTTTGTCATTTTATCCCCAATGCCTCCATTATGTCTCCTGTTTATATGTTAGATGAACAACAAATTATGCCAAAAATAATTAAATATATTTGTAGTATTTGTTGTCGCGAACAGAGTATTTGCTATATACTATATACTATATGCTTCTCTATTATGATAACACCCTGCATCACTGTACAGCCCTGTATTTAACAAAAACGTCACTAGAGGGCACACGTGAGCCATATTGAAACTTTTCTAACGAAAAGGTCCCGTTGAAATATTGAACTCTATTTTTTTTATTATTAACACACATAGCTTTAAAAAATAATAATAAATAATAATATTAAATATAATTTGTTGTTGGGCTGTTCTCTATAAAGACACCTTTTTTGTTTACAGCTACCCATCTACTAAAGTCACCTTTCACTTCCGGGTTACGTCACACAGAGGACGACATTGTATCAAATGGCACTCCAGTTTTAGTGGATTGCTTTATGCTATTTCCCATGCATTGAAGGCTACGAAAGAGGCTATTGTTTTGGGGGACATGTCTTCCTCTGCTGCGGGTTTCAAGGAGGAGGTGGAGCGGCGAGGAGCACAGGTTAGCATTATCCAAGCATGTGCTAAGACGGTAGCATGCTAGCTTGAAATGACTATTACCCAAACACCTGCTGGTTTATCCTTCACCACTTTGTCTTTAATTAAGCCTGAGTGTTGCTTAACATTAAACATCATCTCTGGTTGCTCATCTACAGGCACCTTTGGGTTTGGCCTACATTCCAACGGAAGAGGAGAGGAAACTTTTAAAAGAGTGTCGCCAGGAGAGTTTATATTACAGAGGTAAGTTCATGTCGCTGTGCTTGAAGTGCTTGAAGCAATGCCACAACTTTAGGGAAGAGGTGCTTCACTATGTTGACGTTATAAGAAAAAATAAAAATGATGCTTCTCTTGTAGAGTTGCCATTTGCTGTGGTGAGCATGGCAGTCACTCAAGCCCTTGTTTCCAGAGGTAAACACACACATTTTCTATCGAGAGTATTTATAGAAAATGAGTACATATGATTAAGCTAGCTCTGTTTTGTTTATATGTTAGGGTTTCTCTCTGCATCTCCAAGGTTTGGGGCTTTTCCCAAAGTGGCCTGTAAGTTTGAACGTCTTTCTACAAAACTCCCACTGTATGAAACAAACAAATGCTGTCGTTTTGTTCTCAGTGGGATATTTCCCAGTGTCCATGAATGCAGCTGTACGTTTTAATGTATGCACCCCCTTGTTTGTGCCCGCCAGTTGCTGGCTTCTGTGGCTACATGGCAGGCAGGATTTCCTACATAAAAACGTGTCATGAGAAGTTCAAGAACCTGGAGAACTCTCCTCTGGCAGATGCCCTGAGAAGGAAACCAGGACTGCTTCCACAGTCGTGTGTACCACCCACACCACACCCACTGTGTCATTCTCCACTCTCCCATCCTACTGTAACACAGTGTTCTGATTTTCCTCCCTAATCCCATCAGTCCTCAGTCAGAGCTGAGCGACCCAAACAGCCAGAACTTTGACACCATGTTCCAGCCAGCAGAGGGCGTGACCCAGACATCAGAACATGGATATGGGTTTAATCAAGAAACACCCTCTCAAATGAGGAATGAAGATGCACCAGGTAAGACTGTGACATTTATCATTGTTTATTTTACCTATAACTTGTATGTATGTTTTAAATGGCAATGGAAAGTAGGGTTAGACATCACAATGACCTGAGTGTTTATATAAATCATATGTAGGTATTGTTCAAGACCTGTTTTTGAAAAAAAAAATCTCTCCAGGTCACTGCTCGTATGTGTGAGTGAGTGATAGGAAAGTGTTGACTTTCTGGTGTCACCTGTTGTCAGAATATTATATAATAACTTCCACAGTGAATTGTTTATGCTGATATCAATTAACCATCCATCTTCTATGCTGGAGCCTAGGCCAGCTGACTTTGGACAAAAGGCAGGGTACACCCTGGACTGGGCTGGTATCAACTAAACAATGGAAATACTCTAAGGGGACATTAAGACACAGAAATGATGCTTGCTATACCAGCTGAACACAGACTTAAGTACAACCAAGCGTTTGAGGGCTACTCAGGGACAAATTCAATTGGTAAAAATGACGATGTGCAGCCAAGAAATTAAAGAGACAACTTTCCCCAATGCATTCAACTGTTCACTAACTAATTCCTTTCTGTCCCCTGCAGTCCAGACGTACATGGAAGAGGACATACCCAAAAGGAAGGCCATCCTCTATGAGGACTTGCGGCTCAAAAACCGTGAGAATTATGAAGTCACGCTCACTCAAAAGGCAGAGACACTACCTAAAACGCCACCCGAGAAGGACCAGGAAAGACCAACAAAAAGCGGTGGGCTGTCTTTGAACAAATGTATTAAATATGACTTATTATATTTTTCATGAAACACATTGTATCATGTATGTTTCCTATGTTACAGTGAAGAAAAACATCTATGGTGATACCTGGGAGGAATGAGTCCTGTTTTCCATGTAGAGCATTAAATCTTGTGAAACTCAGCATCTCAGTGGCTTTCCTGATCCAAAGGGACTCGTATGTCATCTGAGCAGCTGATTAATTTGTCTTTACAAAATTGTCAATTAAACCAAAGTGCTGATGTGCACACCATAGTTTGGCCTCTGGTTACTCTGTCACTCACTAAAGTAATCCCATTCACATGCACATTGTTACATCAGTGGTGGGTGGTGCATCTGGTAACTGTGCCTCCAGTAGGGACCCAATCCACCTCTTCATAATACCACTATCACAATTATACAAATCAATAATAATATTTAAAAAATGCAATATAACAATGCATAACATTACAGATATACTAAAGCAAGAAAACCAGTTAACACTTAATCTTTGAATACATAAACTACTCCAAACCAACAACATCTGGAACCATTCAGAATCAATATCTAATACCATGACAAACATAAATGAAATAAAATACATCACACTCGCCACTCTTAAACTGGTCTGGAAGCATTCCAGTAAAAGTGGTGAAGAATCCCCTTTCTAAGCTGAAGTGTATATAGAAAATACATACACAGTATAAACTAACTTATTTGCTCATATAAAGATGTCTGTCTCTGTGTCAGAAGAGCATCCATTAATAATATTGATGTGAAATGACATTTTTATTGCAGTCACAGGGGGACGCTGATTATTAGCATCAGTTGTATAATGCATGCTCATAGTACACAGAAAAACTAACTTAAAAAGAAAGTACCAAGAGAAACAAGACTATATCGATGGCCCTCTGCCTCGACTGAGAAACAGAAAAACGGACAGCGAGATGAGAAAACTACTTAAACTGAAGATGGCCATGACTATGGCCGTGATGGTTGTGTTTCCAGCTTTGACTGAGGTTTTGTTCTAAAATGTGTCCACTAAAGCCTGGTGCAGAACCATGAAGATGAGGGAGAAGTGCTGGACCAGATACAGCACCGGCAGAGTTCCTCCAACCATCATACATCTCGCCGGTGCTCCCAGCAGCCATGTTGGCGCTCGACACAGGTGCATAGGCCTGCACTGGGTAGGAGCCAGGTGTTGGGTTTATTTGAGGGAGCAATGTTTGCCTCCTCTCCTCTGTGGACGCTGGGACGAACACTATCATGCTGATGCTTCTCAACAAGCGGAAAGGTGCGATCTTCTCCAAAAGACCTGCCCTGGCCTCAGACATGTCCAAAAGGGAGAACCATCCTCTTCCGTGGATCCATCCAATGAGTGTGGCTATGATGCAGCATGGGAGCACCGTATGAGGAATGAAGATGTTGGTGATTAGGACAAACACACACGGGAGCGCCATGGTGGGGAAACTGACCCCACAAAGGAATCCTTTCGTCATTTTTGTGTGTGTGGTGGTGAGGGTCACACAGGCCAGGGCCACAGGTACTAAGCCCTCTGTGGGTGCTTGGCTATCCTGCAGGACATCCAGGAAGGCGTACAACAAACCAGTGATGGTGGACATCAGGGTGCACACAAACAGGAAACGAACAGTGCCAACTCCTTTCTCCAAACTACCACTGAGGAACACAATGGTGCAGTTGCTGAGGAGCAGCTGGCTGAGGCTTCTGTGGTAGAAAGGGTAGGTGAAGAGCCTGTGTACATGTCCATTGAGAAAAACACTGGAACCAACGCTCAGGCTCACAGGAGGCAGGTCTAAATAGGTTAGGATGCCAAACAAAGCACACGACGTGAAGATGATCAAGAACACCCCGCTCGTCACGACAGGAACCACGTCCCTGAAAACTTGTACAATCGCTTTTAAAGTGCTTGTGGTCATGATTTGAAAATACTCAAACATAAACGGATTTAACCAAATGATGGCGGCACTTCACTAAACCAGGAAGTAATGTTCTTGACGTATCTAAGACTGTATGCACAGTACATATACTTTCAATAACCACCAACTATACAAAAATAATTCTAAATTATGTTAACATTGTTCAATAAAAAAAACATTTGTATGTCTACACTTACACGACTGTTGCTTCATGTTTTGGTTCTCGTCCTACTTCCGGTATAGTATTTCAGAATAAGACATATTGGTGTCTAAAAATGTTACCGGATAACATATATGTACGCATATTATAGTAGAGTATATATCGTATATGTATAATTTATCATACATTCGTAATTTTGAATATTCTTGTGTGAATTAACAAGAACAACGTAATAACGTAATAATATGGATACAGTATTTTGGTACTAAATAATTTCCGGCCATGTCTTTCAAAATAAGACAACCGGTAGACAAATAACCGTTACGTACAAAATAGAACCTGATGACAAGCTGGATTTTCTGTACTGTCCTAATTTTTATATTTCTGGGTACTTTAACATCAATAAGATTAATGTTTTTATACTATGTGTATGTATTAAATCATTTCCGGTCCAGCCTTTCAATAAGAAAGGTACATTTTTCTCTCGTAGTCCTGATTTTTAAATGTTATGGCACTCATAAAACATGCGTTTTATATATCGGTGTATAATTTCCGGTAAATATTTTCTAAATAAGGAAATATGCTAATATGGCGGTGTGACATAATTGATTCACTTTTAAATAATTTCCCTCGTTGCTGTGTAAAAACCAACAAGAGTTTCTAGTTTGTCTTAAATAAGTATTTATGTATATTGTATCTCCGGCAGAAAACATACAAGTGCGCTTCCGGTGTCGTACGGCGACTGCCGCGGATGTTGATGTTTTGTTTGTGAGCCTGCGCCTGGAAGATGTGAACTATCGTTTGCGGGACGCCTCGCTTTATTCTTTACTTGCTCAGTCTCCATCCGAGTAGGTTTGCTGGTAGAATCCATCGTGTCTGACCCGGCGTCTCGACCCGGGAGCATCGCGGTTTGGCGGGGACGTGGTGCGATGATGGAGGACTTTGACGAGATCTACGAGGAAGAGGAGGAGGAAGAGGACGAGGACAGGGCCGCGGAGGAACAGCTTCTCAAGTACGCTCCGGACCCGGTGGTGGTGAGAGGCTCCGGACACGTCACCGTGTAAGTGGCTGACGAGGCTCGCTGCCATTGGGGGGAGACTTCTAACGTTGTCGCCTGACCATTAGCCCGGTTGGTGCTAGCTGGATGCTAACTTTATTAGCCTCCGTTATGGCTCAATTTAGCTACTCTGTTAGCCACATGCTAACTATAAGAGTTGAGGCTACTTTTACATATATGCATTGTTTTTCATGTCATTGTCTCCCTTCATACTATACTTGTTCATGCTTATGTCAGCCATTTTTAAAATTCGAAGCATGACTAAGAATGTGAGACCAAAGGACAGGCAAAGTCTCGTAGCATTGAACACAGTTATAGTACACTTCATTCTTCTCATTTTACCATTTTGTTCACTAGGAAATGACTTCACATCGCTTCCACATTAAAAAAAAATTCCACATTAGTTATTTATTACGGAAAAAATGTTAAACTTGGTTGAATCCGATTATGCTGCGTTATACCAGTGGTCCTCGGATTACAAACGAATTCCGTTCCTTCGACGTGTTGGAAGTCGGAACTCATACCTAAATTAACACTTAAGTCACCTATGTTGTACACAGAAGACTCGATTGACATAAAATAAAGTAATACAATCACTAAATACAAGCATTAAATCCATAGCTTTTGCTCTCTTACCCCGTTTACGATACTTTTGAAGGTTACAAACAATCAACATAAGGTTCACTGGGATAGTGTTGAGTCTGGTCTTCCAGTCAAAGCACTAGCAACCTTTCATTCTCAATTATGAGACCTCTAGAGTGCTTGGTTATTACTGCGACTTTCATAGGAGCAGATCCTTTAACATGATCAAGGATATGATTTTTCTTCATCATTGAAGGGCATCCGGCATATAAAGGGCTCAAGCCCTGCACACCCTGAAACTAATTCTCCAGTGAGTCTTGTATTTAAAGGCCAATACTATTTTTTTAAATTAATTGATTTGTAACCACAGAACATAATAAAACGAAAAACTGTACATTTAAACATCACAGCTTCATAAATTTTTACCATCATAAAACATTTGCAGCTGTACAGGCAATTTTAACGTAACGGTTTTAAACAGCTGCTCCTTCTTGAAGAAGCCACATGACACTAAATAACTTTAAACAGAGATCTTTGAGATTTGCTTTAAATTGTACATTTTCTGTGCCAGTTTAGAGGGATATATATTTTTAATGATCATGACAAATGCCACTTTAAGACTCCCAATGTTTACATCTCCATTTTGATGTTCCTCTTAACTCCACAGGTTTGGGCTTAGTAACAAATTTGAATCGGAATTTCCTTCAGCACTTACAGGCAAGGTGAGTGAAACACGCTATTGGAATACAATGTTCATATATCTGGCATGAATCAATTTTTACTGCAGCATATTGTCAAGGGACAATATTATAGAAATCCCTTGTTTATCATGGTTGATTGGCTCCAGAATTTCCGCAAAGTAGAAATCAATAGCATTAAATGGAATATTTTCATAATTACAACATAGAAAACATTAACCTTATTAGCCCCCTAGACATGAAACACCCATATAGCCACCCTTACATTTGTATTAGCCATTATAGTACATGTAATCAGAAAAAATAATCTATTTCCTGTAGGTTCCTTTTTGTTCTTTTCCAGACAATCTACTTCCCAAGGTGGCTATTGTCTCATCCATGTATGTGATGATGGTTTAAAGTAAGCCATTTAAGATGTAGATGTACTGCTACTTGTGTGCGTCACGGTAAATGTGTTCCCTAGCGGACCTTAATGTCGGGCGGACAAATGTGTAGAGGACAGGAAGTGACTTCGTAGGTTCAGAGCTGTCGTGGCTCATGGTAGCCTTTGTTATTATGATTATGTTATTACTTTTGTGCTTGTTGTGAAATTAAACCTTTTCTGAGATGACTTCTGTCTCACCAAACACTGAAAGCCTGAGGCCAATGTAAATGTAATGTTAAATGAGTATTTTTTTTGTAGGCCATATTCAACCACGAAACAGCGATCATTAATTACTTTGTGAGTTACATGGTAAGTACCACCACATACCTGTACATGTGTGCTCTCTCAGGTAGCACCAGAAGAATTCAAAGCAAGTATCAACCGCGTGAACAGCTGTCTGAGGAAGACGCTGCCGGTGAACGTGAGGTGGCTCTTGTGCGGCTGCCTCTGCTGCTGTTGCACACTTGGCTTCAGTTTGTGGCCTGTCATTTGTCTCAGCAAGAGGGTAAGACACACACATGCACGCACACACACACAACTTTTGTATCTGTAATACACATAACCATGAGAGCATTTTTCAATGTTTGCTTTCAGACAAGAAGATCTATAGAGAAGCTTCTAGAGTGGGAGAACAGTAGACTCTACCACAAGGTCTGTTTGTGTGTTTATAGACAACATGCATTTACAAAACTGTTACCTGCATTCCTCTTCCTTGCAGCATAATGCTAACTGCTATCCGTTGTGATTGTTGGGCCTTGGCGGAGGTTTGCTGTCTATCAGTCTACTGAATGCGCTGTGTTGCCATCTGTTTTACAGTTGTGTTTGCATTGGCGACTGAGCAAAAGGAAGTGTGAATCCAACAACATGATGGAATATGTAAGTGCAGACCAATTTAAAGGCTTCAACTTTGATTGTTGTTCTTTTGACTTACCGTGCCAAACACGATCCATTCTGGAAATTGGAGACAGTTTTCTTCATTGTGAGGGATCTGTTTCAACTTTCAACAGCATAAAACTCTGACCGTACAGACAAGGTTTTTAGCAACATTAGGTATTGTAAAACAGTCTAAGAGTGTAAAAATATGTTAACCACTACTGATATTTAAAAAAAAGCTTTTGATGCAGATGTCTTCCCACATGATGGCAGTTCAGATACACATATCACACTTGTTAATGTTCCTGTCAAACAAGCATAAGAAGTTTAAAAAAAACAAAACACACTTTATCAACTCAACTCCAGTAGATTTTCTCGCAGTTTTATTCCACCCCCAAACTATTTACAGGAGTACAGGTTAGGTTGATAACCTTAGAATCAGGGAGGAATAGCTTCAAATTATTACTCACTATGACACGGTTTGACTTAACAATAATAATAACAACGTAAACAATAGCATACCAGTGGTCTTCCTTTGATACAAAATAGTCAATTGATGCTTGGAGTCTGTTTTTGTCTTTTCCATTTGTTTACTTTGTACAACACAACCACCTAATTAACGTGTGTCATTATTCTGTCACATAGTTATTAAAATTCATCGCAATTGCCACATCAATTGTGTCAGGGACTTGAAAGATATATGCTATTAGCATCATAATTGTTGCAAGAATTGTCATGTTCTTTGATAAATACACGTACAGTCATGTGACGCCTGTTTTTTAAACAATGTTTTCAAATTGTGCTCTCTCTTTCTCTCATCCCACTCAGGTAATCCTAATAGAATTCCTCCCGAAGATCCCCATCTTCAGACCCGACTAGCCCATCTGCTCTGAAGATGCCGACTAACGAACTAAAGTCCCTCCTGAATCACTCCAAGAGGATTTTTGTGTTTACAGGGTACAACATCCACCCTCTTCTTTTCCTTTACGGACCACTTCTCTCGCCATTATCAAGCTTTTTTTGTTTACAAGAGTGCTAACTGGTGGTTCTGAAAAGGGGGGATTCACACCCAATGTTTCAGATTTTACAGCTGGAAACAGTTTTCCAGACCGAAGCACAGAGTGAACACATGGTGACACTGTTGGCAGCTCGGGTACTGTCCACCAAACCACCAATACATGCCCGGGCTTTTTTTTGTTTGTTAGTTTGTTTTTAAACAGGCGGCTGTGGAGGACTACTAAATATTAGGCTCCAAAAAGGCCACAATTGAAGAGTGTAGCAGTCTTACAAGGAGCACCTCTGTAAGGAACCACCATCAATATTGCCTGCACCCAGAGACAATCAGTCTGAATGGATGAACTCATTTGGCTTAACAAATATGTGTTGTTTTTTTTACTGTTTTGGGTTACATCACATCACAGATTTTATTTGAATGGCAACCTTGTGGTTGCCAACAAATAGCAAACTTATCTTTTTTTTGTCTTGACATGTATTCTTATTTTAAAGTCTCTCTCTGGTCATGTGTCAACTGTAAAGTAAAAGCACACGATTGTCTTTTTGTCCTTCATATTATCCTAACCCAGGGGAGGTAAACAGCTACGAGTGTGGCCCAGATGAGAGAATATATGACTAAAAGTAACATTACAGTAACCTTTATTTTGTAGTTTGAATAATAACACTCATCGTCTGTTAATATTCACATTTTATTAAACTTAGGATATATTTATTCTACAGCTAATAAACCAATGTTTGGATTTGACACAGTATGTAATAGGATGGGTGTTTGGCTACATTATTCTTAATCTACGTAGTAATGCCAATCGATTATTTCAAAAATATGTTCAAAGTGATCTTTGAATGTTCTAAACACCTATTTCCATGCCAGTGTTGTATTGAGCAGAACGTGCCAAGCCACCTTCAGACCACAAACTTGAGATTGAATCAACAGCGCCTCTGCTGGTGGCAGCCAAGTAGTGCACTTCAAAACACAAATTCCTCACTCAACAGAATTCCTACTTATTGTTATTCCTAGCCCTATGTGAAACAAAGCGACCTATATGTGGGTCACACTCAGGGGACTATCATCCATCAACAACAACAATGTAGCACAGTCAGGGTATTCTCTATGGTTAATATACCACATTACTTGAATATTTGTTTATTATATATCTATATATATATATATACACGCAGTATATTCCCCAACAACTGTCCTAGTTGAATGAAGTGAACACATATTACCAGAGAAGCATTTTGTGTTGTTTTATGTGTTGTGCTTGCTATGTTCTGCACATTCACATCCACTTACAATGATTGATGCTCAAATGTTGAGTTTAAGTGAATTTGTAATGATTGAATGGGTAACATTTGGTTGGAAGTGACACACAAGTGAATTTTGTATTTTATTTTATATTATTACAGTTTGAAAATGTACATCCTTTATCTTATCTTACAAGGGATCTTGTAAATTCTCACAATCTAGACCAGAGGTCGGTAACCTCTACTATCAAAAGAGCCATTTTACCCCCCCTCCCTCACTAAAGAAAAATAGGCTGGAGCCGCAAAACATAATTTATAAACAATAGCTAATAAACTTTCAAAAGTTGTAATTTTTAAGTTTTAACAGCAAAATGCAGTGTAGCAACGTGGTCACATCCGGAGCGAATTGCGAGTCTCCCAAGATTTTGATTGACTGCCAGATTCAGAGGGAATTTTGGGGTATCAAAGTAGTTCAGAGGAGAAAAAGCAGAGTTGATCAAGTATTCTTGGTAGTATACAGTCTCATAGAAAGTCAGATTTTTTTCAAAACTCATTACAAAGATGGGCATTTTTCTTCATTTGGAAAGGAAGCCAAAACAAAGAGGCTGAAGAGCCACATGCGGCTCTGGAGCCGTGGGTTGCTGACCCCTGATCTAGACCAAGGGAGTCCAAACTTTTACCACAAAGGGTCACATAGTGGAAAAAAAGATTGAGGGGCCATTCAGTATTTTTAAAATATCCAATAGAGATATGTTGAAATTTTTTTTTATATTTATAAAAAAAAATTCACATCATGACTATTCTCATATATTCCCAACCTAATTTTCCAAAAAATTGCAAGGTTCTTTTTGTTTCTCATATTGCAACTTATTTTTTATTTTTACTCAATATCATGACTTTTTTTCTCCTACTTTGTCTTTATCCTCTTAACATGAGCCGAGGGCCAATGTGCTGTAAATGGCACCCGGGCCGCACTTAAGACATCCCTGAATATGTCATATGGATGTTCATGTCATGTTCGGTATTCAAGAAAATAACATTTTTTTGTCACTGCAACTTGAACATTTTCTACACAAGACTTCACTTAAACTGAAGATATAAATTGCCGTATTGACCCAAATATAAGACAACCTTCTTTCTTGGAAAAACAATATCAGTGAAATAACTGCTTGCTGCTCAGCAGTTTTCACAGTTATCTAAAATTTGTATCATAACTCCTGTTTGCAAAATTGGTGCCCAAACTTTTCAGATACGTTTTTCCTGCAGCTGGAGTGTGCGGGTGACAGGAAGAAAAGCTCTGCCTTACTTAGGCAGAAGTCATGGTTTGCTTATATATAAATTTCCAACTCCAAATATAAAACAACCTATCTTTTATGGACTGTTTTTCGGGCAATCATCCCGTGGTGTATTCAGGTCAATACGGTAATTTGAGTGTCAATGCACATCACTGGGTCGTGACATTTCTATGTTTCATTTCTTATTTATTTGTCTCTTAAAGGCGTGAGGCCATAATATGCAGATATTTGTGAAGAGCGTGCACACATGATGCAAATGTTGATCTCAGACTGTGATTACAAGCCTGCACAGAAGTTGTGTGTGTGTGTGTGTGTGTGTGTGGTTACACAGTGATCTTACAGAGACCCGTAAGTCTGGAGACACTTTCTCATTTAATAGCAAGACAAAGTATGTCTAAACTTTTGTAACCCCTTGGTGAGATCTCGGAAACAAACAGGAAGAAGTGACAGAATGCCAGGAAATGAATGTAATACTTGTGTGTTGTTGGGGAGAAAGATGTATGTATATATGACCCATATGCAGGTGTATGTGCAGTAATAAATTACCAATAAAGCAGGCAATGGGGCTTTCTTCTTAGTGTATCTGAGTTT
Organism: Doryrhamphus excisus; assembly: GCF_030265055.1. Classification (NCBI taxonomy): domain Eukaryota; kingdom Metazoa; phylum Chordata; class Actinopteri; order Syngnathiformes; family Syngnathidae; genus Doryrhamphus; species Doryrhamphus excisus. The sequence continues at coordinate 7,180,250 of NC_080466.1, read as the reverse complement.
GATTAGTAAACCTGAGCTGAGCTGCTTCATGAGATGAGATGTTTCCACCCTTTTTTGGGCCAAAACTTACAGGTTCATTATCCAGTGGATGTATAGTCGGTATATGTCACAGGTATAGATGAACAAAGATACATTATTTTAATTTAAAAAATATTTCTGCTACAAGAATAACAAACACTCCTGGGGCCTCACCTATAAAAGTTGGTGCGCTATGGCCGACTTTTAAAAAAAGTGTTTGATATCAAGGCACACAAGTTTCTACATTTTTTCTAATTAATTTTACATTCATGTAAGCTTAGCAAAATGTGTTTAAAAGGTGATGATGAAGCTATGTATGTCAAAAATTAATTACTGTAATTCCAGACCGATATTTAAAAATATGTTACTTTAAACATTAAAGCGGACCAATTATGCTACTTTTGGCTCTTTGTATCGAGTTGTGGACTCCTATGGAGCAGCTACACACAATAACCCGCACACAAAGCTTTCTAGATCTTCCAGATTCTGCACCTCTTTTCTGCAGTTTTACATGGAATTTTCTGCTACTGACCCAAACGGCCTGTTAAATTTACTCAACACCGGCACGCCCACTCCGCTGTGATTGGTCACACTCCCAAGGTCTCCCGAGGACTTCCGGGTACATAGGTCCAGCAATATGCAGCCCATATAAGAAAGTCCAGATCACCATTGGGGGGTTGAAATCTTTGCCTGTTTATTTATTTATTGAATCATTTACTTTTTTTTAATGAGTCAGGGTAATTTGGCGTGCCTTTATTAGGAATACACTGATATTTTTACTGTGATATACTAACAATGACAAAGTACTTCATTCCTGTTGTCTTTAAGTACAAACTAGCAAGACTGTGGCAGCTTCCACTTTATTTATTATTATTTTATTATTATACTTTATTATTTTTTATTGTGTCTGGGTTCATATTAAGATACACGTTTATGCTGATTGCCCAAACTGAGTAATCAAACCCAAAAGTGTCTTTACTCCAGTTTCACTGCCTAACAGCTTGTTGAATAGTTTCATATAATTTGAGTTGGAATCAGCCATTATGTCCGTCAGGTCGATGGTCTCAGTGTCCTTTGAACCTTCTGGACAAAAGCCTGTAGGATTCCAAGAAAGAAGAACGGATGAACTGAAGTCATTCCAGGGAAGGCGACAGTCACATCATATTTTCTGATTTCAATGCTAGTAATTAGCGAACACGTTATTTCAAAAACACAAAAGTTCAATATTCTGACCTTTTTCTGAGTCCAGGACGGCTGGTGGGGGTAAGTTCAGGCAGTCCACCTGTCTCTTAAACTCGTCCATCTCAGCAGTTGTCACTTTGGGTCGCCTAGCTGGTAAACATAAGAACATGGTCTTTACAATTACGTCATATAACACTTTATCGCAATAACACAAACAAATTTATTTGTGTTTTTTGTTACACTGTATGACCTTCTTCTTTTTTCTCTTTGGGCTTTTCCCTTCAGGGGTTGGCACAGCAAATCAATCTCCTCCATCCAACCCTGTCTTCTGCATGTCTCACACCAGCTACCCTCATGTCCTCCTTCACTACATCCAAAACCTCCTCATTGGTCTTCCTTTACGCCTCCTACCAATATATAGATAGAGGCTCCAAGGCCTCAAACATGTAATGTCCCTCTAATGTACTCGTTCCTGATCCTATCCATCCTGGTCACTCCCAATGAGAACCTAAGCTCATCCTCATCTCTGCTACGTCCACTTCTAATGGACACATTTTCAACAGAAAATATTCACGGACATTACAGTCCGAGACCTGCAGCAAATGGTGTGTATGTGCTGAAGATGAAGCCACTGTGACGTTGCAGCCATCCAAAGTGGATGAAGATGTGAGGGTCGCAGCCATTTTCATCACATACACAGCAATTGACAACTGATAATGATGGTGGGCGGATCGATCCAAATATCGATAATATCAATCCCAATGTTGGTATCAATATTGATTGATACCAATGTATAAAGATCAATACTTAGACTCTCTCTCTTGTGTTTGATTTACCGTCACTTGCCTCAGCACCACGGAGAGAGCAGGAGGATGGCAGAAAGAAAGAGGAGCACCAAAAGGGCCATAAAAATTCATTCCGATTTAGATTGATTCAGATTGATCCACGTAGTATCGGTGATACTGGTCCTGTATTTACTTACAAATTTAGCAGTACCACGGTACTAAACTAGAGCAGAAAGGTTATCCATTGTTTACTTTACTTCCTATGTGGAAGACAAGTAGACTTGTTGCGTGTACTACCAAAAATTAGTAACAAAAAGAAAAGATTATGCATTAAAATGTTATTCCCTTACTGAAAACTCTATGATTTTTTTTTTATTCATAGGATGATTCTTATTCCTATTCAGTGGCTTGTGTGGATGTGCCCTTACTCATCAGCTGAACCCCATTGTATGTGCTTTCCCCGATGGTATAATTGGACAGAACAACCATGCAGTCAGAGCAGCTGGTCGTCAGAAGAACCTCCGAACCATTAAGAGGATGCACTGGAAATCAAATGCAAACATAAAAAAGACACTTTGTTGACATACTTTCTGTAGTCCAAAGTTTAAAAAAAAAAAAAAAGAGAACAGGATCGATGTGAATGTTTACAAGTCCAACTCACCCATCGTGAGAGCGTTGTTTGCCAAGGTCATCTTCGAAGTCACGCTGTAGCAGCTACCAAACCTTTTTTTGGGGGGAGAAGGAGACCTCATAATAGCATTTCTATAACGTATTCATTCATAACGTTTGTTGAATAAATATCTTCAGGCTGGCAATGACACAATAAAGTGTAAGAAGTGATGTTATATTTACGAAAATTGTTTTTGAAGAATATAATGTTTTCATACACACTCTGGGTTATCTGGGTTTGCCCACTTATCATTCCAGGGAATGGAATGCCCATACAAAGCATCCACATATTGGTGACTCACTTTCTGCAAAGATAGTAGTTCTTTCAGAATCGTCTTCGGAATTCTTGAATCTTTTTATGTGTGAATAAAGAAAATGAGAAACACTACTAAATTGAATAAAACCTCGTAGCTCTATCTTACAGTCTTTGGTCACATTTTGTGTCATTTCCAGCCATTCACTAACAGTTTATACACTCAGAATCTGACCAAGGTATGAATAATATGATATTATTCAGGCATAGTTACTGTACATTTTCTGCACTTGACGCACGCTTAAGGAATCACTCTCAATGGCAGGTGAGATATCCCCCCACACGGTGTCCACAAACATCTTCGTAAGCAATTTGGATCCCGGAATGTTAATGCTCTCTGCTGCATACGTCCACCTGCCCAAGAACTACAACACACAGAGGACATACAATTACGATGAAGCCCCCCCCTCCCCCAAAACAAAGTATCTTACCTGGTCCCGTCCTTGGATTGGCAACTGCTGTGTCAGCGTGTCACAGTCAGCCAGAGGAGCAGATTGCCCGGCGGCCAGAAGCACCGCGGCAAGAATTAAGAAGAACATTGCAGCTCGGCACGTCTACTTACTGTGTGTGAAGATCTTGGGAGTTGTTCCGTTTAGACTGATCAATCGTAGCTGCTCCCAGCTCAATAAAGTACACACATCAAAGTTCACCCCTAAAGTTGTTTGTGCATGTTTCGTAATGTGTTTGCTATTCAGTTGATGGTCTACTAAAAATCTAATGTCTATTAAAAGAAGCCATAATATTGGGTACCTACTGTAAAAAATGGGAGTGTAGATTATTATATCAACATCAAAACCTTTCTGTGAGTGAACTTTAATAGCAAATCATAGCAAGGCACGACTACAGACAGGTTTGATTTGTTATAGATAGCACTGTAGAAGTATTTACCCCCATGATGTCAATCAGTTGACAAAGAAATCAAAAAGTTTATCCAGGAGTCTCGCAACCCGATGCGCCATCTTGCTTTCTAACAACGAGTTGAGGGCGACAAGTCCATCTGAGGATTCAGTGTCGTCTGGGCAGAGCTCTGTATGGAATAAGATAAGATAAGATAAGATTATTTATTCGTCCCTCAGTGGGGAAATTTGCATTGCAAAGCAGCAAGAGTACAGAATCAGTTAAGCAGTACAAAATACACAATATAGAAAAATAAACAACCCAAGAATTAACAAAATCAACAGTTTTTCCCAGAGTTATATACAATACAGTATGTAAATAATATGAAACGAGATGAGATATATGACCAGTCTATACACTGAGATCTTGTTAGTGAGTTAATATGAGGCATTATGGAAATACTTCACATAGAACTTAGTACATTGCATATATTGCATATTGAATATAGTGTCTCAATATACATAGGGTGACCAAGTGTGTGTAAACGTGTGATGCTTCTCCTCACCGTTGTTGGGGTCCATCATGAGTGGGGAGGGCATCTGAAGACACTTTGCTTGTTTTCTTAGTAACTCTATGTCAGCAGGTGAGATGTTCCGTTGCCTGCCTGGAAAGCAACCAAGCAAATATCTATTAATAATTATAACGATAATCAACAAAGCATCAACTCCGGTTTCCTCCCACATTCCAAAAACATGCTAGGTTAATTGGCCACTCCAAATTGTCCATAGGTATGAATGTGAGTGTGAATGGTTGTTTGTCTATATGTGCCCTGTGATTGGCTGGCGACCAGTCCAGGGTGGACCCCGCCTCTTGCCCGAAGACAGCTGGGATAGGCTCCAGCACCCCCCGCGACCCTCGTGAGGAAAAGCGGTTGAAAATGAATGAATGAATGAATGAACAAAGCATCAATAAGCAATAAGATGATCTGCTTTTACCATATCAACCCCCCGTGGACCCTGCGGTCCTCCAGAACTGGCCTTTTAACTATACCAAAACCCAGAACTAAAATCCACGGTGACGCAGCATTTAGCCACTATGGCCCCCACCTGTGGAACAGCCTGCCGGAGAGCCTCAGGGCTGCAATTAAAGATTAAAGACACACCTTTTTAATCAGGCTTTTAACTAATAGTTTTAAACTTTTCTTATGTTTTTATCTTTTTAGTCCTATTTTATGCTTTTAGTCTTTAGCTTTTAACTCCAGTATTTCCTCAGGAGGGGTCCTCCACACTGGGGGCTGTGTCAGGGCTGCTGAGGGGGTGCCATCCTTGGGTCCCTTTGACCCGGCCGGCTGGGGGTTCCTCCCTTTAATTCGGGGGTCCGCCCGTCTGTCGGAGTCGGTCCCCCGATGGCACGGCCTGCGGGTCCTCCCAGTGTGGACGGCCCCAAAGGTGGCGTTTCCTTGATCCTCAGTTCCAATTCCATGTCTCCCTACTGTGTGTGATTGTGTGTGTGTGTGTGTCTAGTATGGAGGGTAGGAGGGAGGGGCTTCCTTTTGTTTCTTTGTTTTTCCTTTTAATTGTGGTAATTGTTTTAATTCTGTAAAGCACTTTGTGTTGCATGTCTTTGCTGGAAAAGTGCTATACAAATAAAGTTGATTTGATAAACCATAAAAACAACAATCAGCCATGCAACACTAACAACAGACAACCAAATGGGAATCAACAATGATTGAAGGGATAGGTGTGTCTTACTGAAAAGCATAAGACTCTTAAAAGAGTCCTGGGTGGAGTTGACTTCTTCATAGACCACCAGACAGTCTGAACAGTCCGTCTTCAGGTAGACTTCCTTCAGGTAAAAAGGATGCTCTGTGAAAACACACATAGTAATAATATAAGACATACAGTAAACACAAAGTAGAGTTCGTAAGACTTGATGTAAGCATGTTGGCTGACCAATCAACATGGTGCTGTTCTCCATCGTCACATTGTACGTTAAGCTTGAACACTTGCCATAGCTGGACAGAAGGGGGGATGTAATCACAATATTAGAATGCTCAGTATTACTTGAGCAATGTTTATTTTTGTTTATTGTGGTTGTAGGGGGTGCAGCATACATTCTCTGAGCCTGGACAATGTTGAGCACGTTGCTGCGGGACGTGGCACTGATGTCCAGCCAGATGTTGTTCATCAGGAGGCCCAGAGATCGACTTCCCGGGAGGTCGGAGCTGCCACCGATGTACAGCCAGCGGCCCAACATCTGTGTGATATCCACGTTAGAGCAGTCTTATAATGTAATATAATTCACCTGCAATTATGGCAAATTGTTATTGATAAAAAACACATTTGCGTTCCAATCAAATAGTGAATTTCAGTTGTGTACAAAACAAATAATATGCAAAAGAAAGCAGATTTTCACTTACTTGTTCATTGCTGACACTGATTGGTTCGAGCAGAGTGTCGCAGCTCAATAAAGGAGCACAACACCCCACAGACAGAAGACCCAGAAAAACAACAAAACACTTCATCCTCTTCATCGGCTCTTCCAAATGTTTTTACTCGTCTCGGAGCAGATGTAAGTGAAGCATATAGAAGCAGACTGGGGGGGGTTGGAATTTTTTTTTTTGTTTGAGCTTGTTTGAGCTTTGACCCGCAACAGGAATGGATGGAATTTTTATCCAGTTGCCACTTTACAGAGCAGCTTTGTTGAGGCGATTAGCTTCATTAAAGATTTTCAAAAGAAAAAAGGGCTTAGCAAGGAGGATAAGTAAGGATCAAGTAACAGAGAAGTTTGATACAAGCGCTTGCTGTGTCGTACTGGTCAAATGACACGAGAGTTTTCACTGTTTGTGATGACTAAGTGAAGACTGACTGGAGGTGGTCGCTGCACTCATTCATTTATTCAACATTTTGGAACTAAAGGCCTCAGTGCTTATGTTTCTACCAGCCCTTGTATTAGAGATCAGTCATAGACGCGTACTTGTGCAAATGAAAATCAGTATGAAAGTGTGCACTTCAGTCTTTGTGGATTAAATTTAATTGACATGATTGTTCAAAATAAAATAAATTGTTGGGTAAATAGATTTGTCATGTGTGCTATCTTTTCGTTTAGCATGCTAGTTTTCAGGTCATTTGGAGCTATAAATACAAATGTACTGTATATAATCCTGTATAATAATAAATAAAGTAAATAATAAATAGTCATTTATAGTTCAATAAAATACAGAAAATATTGGTGTATTTCAGATGATGGCAAAATACAGGCCAAAGGTTAGGGCACATGCAAATTTTTAAAATTTATTTTAGGTTTAAAAACTTGAAGGTTACTTGAACTATGTCCTTTTTTACTTTGACTACCTCAAATTAAAAACTTACATTTACTGTCTGTAGATTTTTTTAAATTCCAGTTTACATAATGCCATTTGCTAACATTAAAATACTGTTAACACTCAAATTCGACATTCTAAGTTTGAGACAGAGCTAATACTACTAATTGGGGACAAAATACATTTTCCAAGAAAAGTTATCAAAAATGTGTTTTTTTTAATTGAAGTTGACAAACTCTGGAACTAAGTGACAATTTCTGTCTTCATACACAACAAATTGAACTTGACAAATGAAGAGAAAGAAACAAAAAGAGTAGACATGTTGGAGAAAGGGAAGGAGGCGGATGAGGTGATGTTAACATTCAGCAAAATGGCTACTCCTTCACCACCTGCTTTGCTGCATCCATTCTCGTGGCGAGGAAAAACAGCAACAGATTGGCAGGAGAACAGAGATTGATGGTTAGAGAAGTGACAGGAGACATGAATCACTGTGACATCCCTGTTTTGTTGGTCTGCACTCGTCTCCTCCATTTCTCTTTCTCATCTTAAGTGGGTGACATGGTGGGTTGGACAAAGAGACAGAGAGAGAGAGCGGGAGGAGGGAGGAAAGAATAGGTTGTGTTCACTCCATAGCCTCCTGATTCTCTTGGTCTGCACCCATGTCCTCGCTGGTCTCTTTGCCCTCCTTGCTCCTCTTGCTCTTCTTGTGTTTGTGCCTCCGGTGGCTGTCACCCTCTTCGCTGTCGTGCCTCCTCCTGCTGCTGCTGCTAACAGAGGAAGCGGGGCAAGGGCGGAGCGAGGGGGATGCCAATGTGCAGAGATGAAGGGTAAAACAATGAGAGACAGAGAAATCAATAAGACTTAGACAGAAGGAGAGAGAGAGGACAAGGCTAAACTGTGGCGTCGAGTCGGTAAGAGGAATTGGACGGGAGAGTGTAGCTGCGCCCCCCTGAGGTTTACATGTTGGCATACCTGCGAGAGGACTTGTGGCGCCCCTCGTCTTTCTCTCGGTGCCGCCTCTCCCGGTGTCTGTCTTCCTTCTCACGACTTGCTCGCTCGCGATGACGGTCTCCATAAGCACGTTCCTGGTATTCTCGGTAACGATATCGCTCCTCGTCACTGGGGCAAGGACAACGGTGGTCAAATATCACACTTACTGGGGCCTTACTGTCTGTTATAAAGTGCAATCAGATTTATATAGCAAAACAAAAAGTGACATGGATTACGAGTAAAACCTTTTCCGCAATAAAAAAAATAAATAAAAGGAGCAGATTATACTACTGATGATACTGACATGACAGGGACATTAATATTGGGACACATGGGGATGTTTCCATACAACACTTTCTACTCTTCTTCATTCTCACCTGGTGTATCCAATCCCCGAGGGGCTGTGCTCTCGTTCCCTTTCTCTATCTCTATCCCGCTCATGCGTCCTCTCTCGGGGCCGCTCTCTGTCTTTGTCGCGCTTGTCGTCCCGCCGAGAATAGTAGTCCCATGGTTTGGAGTTATCCATTAACGGAGGCCAGGAAGGAGGCACACCGCCAGACATGGGGGGAGGGTAGGCACCTAAAGATAACAAGTGGTCAGATATGTTTCAATGTTTATTTGGCAACAACACAAGCAATGGAAGATGTGTTTAATATTCAGAATTAATAATGCAGAAATTTGACAATGCCCACTGACCTTGCGGGAATGGATATGGAGGGATAGCGCGTCCATCGTAACCCCCGGGATGGCTGTTGTAGAAATGCAAGAGCATTAACAAGATTTTCTATTAATCAGCTGATGATCGGCACATGCTGATCAATGCTTTTATAAAGCTGATCACAAAAAACGATCACGTGTTTTTCGTATTATTGCAGCCTGCAACCTGTAGAGGACACTGTGATGTGTATTGTCATGCCCTCATGTCTTGCATAGTATCGCCATCTCCCTTCCTTTCACACTTTTTTTTTCTATGTTGTTGACTGGAAAGGACGTTCATGGCAAGAGCTCTGCTGTTACTACTACTAGAGTTTTACTATTTTGGCGCTCTCCTGACAGCACTTTGGGATGAGAGGATCAGAAAAGCTTGCTGACACCATCAACTTGAAGTCAGACCGACCATACTGGATAAGCGGTACAAAATGAATAAATTAATTTACTGTAGCTGTTTGTCGGCTCTACGCAGCTCATAACATTACCTGTCCATAGTGGGGATGATAGAAGGCGGGGGACCACTGGGCGGAGGAGGAAACCCTGGAGGAGGTACAGTGATGGGCAACCCTGAGAGAGACAAAAATAAAAAGTAAGTTAGAAGGTAATTAGTGTCATATACCATACAAGATTTGCACAAGATAGGCTATTCGAGAAAGATACAACTTACTGGGTGGCGGGATAAGTGGAGGTGCAGAGCTGACGTTGGGTGGCGGGGGCAGGAAAGGAGGCGGAGGGATGTTTGGAGGGAGGGGTCCAGGAGGGAAGAACGTGGGCATCTTAGCAGTGGTAGACTCTGCCTCTGACGTAGAACGTTCAGAGATCACCTGTACCATGACAGCCACAGTGTAAGAATTATAATTTACCTTTTCTTCATTAGACTAATTGTGTGTGTTTAAAATACCTGGATGTTATTGCCTTCCAGGTTATGCCTACGTCGCCCTTCCACCCTGCTGATAGTGGCAGTCTGCCCACCAATTACATCTATGCTACCACTTGACTTCCTGGGAAAACAAGAAAAGCAATATTGCAAGTTAAAAAAAAAACAAGGATGCACACCCATCGCTCCTCAGCAAACACTCTTGCCTTTTCATCCAACTGAAAAAAATACTATATTGCATGAGGGACATAGACTGTATGTAGAAATGATCCTAAACCAGCAATGTACAATATGAAAAATTGGACATGACTATGCCATTTGAGCTTGCTTACAAATTATGTTACGTTACATACAACTTCCAAATGATTACAAGTACACACAGTACTTCAAAAAGAGCACAGAGGTATTTTTTCAGTAAATAAAATCCACCAGAGCCCCCATTTTCTGAAAACATTTCACATCATCTACATTTCACCTAGTTGGGACAAGGCCGTGCCCACTTACGTATAATAGGACATGTCCTGGGCAGACGGGGCAGTCCACTGAGTGGGGGAGATCCTACCAGGGTGTAAAGGAGATGAGAGTAACAGACACCAACACACACAAAAGTTGGTGAACTTTTTCTTCTCCTTTTTTTAACCATCATAAGTTCTGTCTTCTATTGTAATAGTTTAATACATTTTTTATAAACTGTTACACATTATTTCTACTTTGTTTCCATTTGGTCCGCTGGAAAACAAAATGGGGCTTCTACCTTTCTGTTGTGATGGAGACTGAAATGCCTTCAGGATAAAAGCAGAAGCATTACCTGGTGACCTGACTGGTGACAGACTTGTAGAGACTGACTGGAGACGTAAAGTCAGGCTTGGAGGTGTGAACAGGAAGACTGGACATATCTTTCTCATTGCCTGTCCTGCCTTGCTGGACCTTGGATGTTACGATGCAACAAACAAAAAAGAAGAGGTTTTATTTCCAATTTACCTACCACTTGATATAGAAATGAATGATACTGCTAAAACACAAAGAGACGATACACTAATGGGCCTTCACTTACGGTGATTTTACTTGTCCCTGACCCTACAGTAGAAACTTCCAGGCCCATGCGCAGTCGCTTCTGTTTCTCACAGTAAGCTTTCCACGTGTCCTCATTGAAGCCATAATTAAAGTAGTCCGACAGATCCGCACCTGCACACACACACACACACACACACAAACATAGAGAGAGTAGGACCATAATCTTTGCATTCGTCAGAAATAAGCTGTGACACATACGTCAGCTAGTTGGAGTAAATGTTACTTCATATGGATGTGTACTGGTGGAAATATGCCTGGGTCTGGCCCCTTCATCAACCAAACAAAATAGTATTCAACATCAAAGGTGACCTATTATGCTAATTTTCTGCATTTTGTAGTGAGTTGTAGACTCCAATTGAGCAGCTACACCCGATAACGCTCACATAAAGCTTTCTAGATCTTCCAGAACCTGCACCTGCGATCTAGCGTGCCTCCAGCACAACCACAGAGATGTGCGTGGACTGTCATGTGTTTTTTTTCTGGCGGAGTTTTCACTTCTAAAATGTTGATTTCAGGGGACAAGCCATTTGGGCGTTGTCACCCCCCCGGGTAAAAATGCTATGTTGTACAAAATCGTTCTAATAATATGAATACACTGTGTGTTTATATGAATATGTTGGTGTACTGAGATGTTATTTGTGCTTGCAAACATACCTGGTTTCCTCCAGGGTTTCTCCTCAAACAACTCCATATCCACTTCAAGCACAGGAACACCATTGATGTTGCCAGGTGCGTCAAGATCGACTCCTTTCAGTTTTGCATTAACTAGAAATAAAACAAAGGTGTGATTATTTGTGTCTCTCTGCGAACAGTGTTGTTGTAGCTACAACAGCAGCGATAGGGTAATGAAGACATACCTTGTCCATAAGACCTGGAGCCAGGCGTTTTAATGTTGAGATTAACTGGTGGGGTGCCATATGGTCTGAGGGAGAAACACAACCAAACCCTCACAGTCACAAGCTCTATTTTCTGAAACTGTTGGATACATCAAAAGTCAGGTCTATAAGAAATGAGAAATAACATGTATAACAAAACTAAACATGTTTGCAAAGTAGGTTTTTCTGTTGTGTGCACATGTAGACAGTATTTCAAAAGCATACGTGTATTGTGGAGCCCCAGTTTTAATGTCTCCAATGGTGACACGGACATCGTCGTCGTCATCATCACTGTCGCTGTCACTCTCCACATCATCGCCAACAGCCTCCCCAGTAGCCTGTGACTGAAAACAGTTAATGGCACTTATATCAATCGTTACCATAATAACTGTGGCCTCTCACTATGTAAAAGGGGTCTACCTCTGAGGCCACACCATTTCCCGTAGCGTGTGTAGCAGCAGGAGGAGGAGCAGCAGCAAGAGCATCATCATCAGCATCATCAGTAGCGGCTGTTTCCTCAGTGGATGCATCAGCAGGTGCACTGTGGATAGGCGGTTATAATTATCTCTACTTTGACTGATATCATTATGTGTTGCAGTAGACCTTATGAACATAACACACAATGCCTGTACAAGAGATATGGCATCTGTAACTCTGGAGTTGAGGATGAAGCAAGTATTACAGAGAAAAAGCTGCATAACTTTCCAACATTGACTTTGAGGAATTGAGGAAATGAAGTGACTGACTTCATTAGTGAATTGAAATACAAACAGGGGGGCGTTGTCGTTCTATGTGCATGAACTCCCCTTTAAATAGATGTCGTTTGTGTCTGTTTAAATGCGTTTCAGATACCTGTCAGCAGCATTCGGTTTGGCTTCTTCCTCGTCTTTGCCCTCAGATTCATCTGAAAAGAAGTGAGCGTGTGATGAATTTACATTAAATAATACACTAAAAGCCCAACATTGTAGTAAATAGTAAATAAACATTTCATTTAACAACGAGTAAGTACGTACACAAACGTATTTACTTGGGTCACGCTCAGATAGCCTCGGTTAGCCTAGCAAAGATAGGCTAACTATTTAGCAAATATTAATGTAGCGATGGCTTTACTGGTGAGATGTGCAATGATAAAGCAGCAATCACACAAATCAACGCCACTGGCTGATGGGTAGATGACATTTAAGGACATAATTAATAATAACATTAATAATAACATTTTACCTCCATACAACCATTCTTCCTCCTCATCCCCAGCGTTAGCATCCGTGGTGGCTGGCTTGTCCGCTTCTTCGGCAGACATGTTTACAAACCTTTAAAACGGCGTAGGTCAAGCAACTATAAGAAAATATTCTATGTGGATAAATATGCGAACAGTTTCTCCCTTTGGTCGGGAAGCGAGAATGTGAAAAATTATGATTTCATAGATTCATCTCGACGTTGTTGCGAGCCAAGCAGTGGGAAACAGGAAGTGATTAAAGGCGCTTTAGCAAGGTCAAAGTCTTGTTGGCAGAGTGTAGGTCAGAAAAAACAGCGCCCCCCTCAGGGGATGTAATGAATACACAGTTGGGAACCTGGCTTTCTCTCTGTGGGAGGATGGCAGTGGCAAGCACCTTCCAGCTCATGGACGCCCCACCCCTTCAGGATGATGAAAGTATTGCAAGCACATGGGTCTGACATTTTTCTCATCATCATCATATTGTCTAATTAGCAAGAATAATGATGCCAAACGTACATTAAGGCTGTAGAAAATCATTGTGTATTATAAATGTTTCTGCAATATTCTAATATTGGCGACATGCTGACAAACACAAAATGGCAGGCGTCATGATCCAATTCAGTGGAAAAGAGGCTTGAGCACGAAGTCTGCCATGTATTTGATCATCAAATGAACACATTCAGCTATTTTATGTTAATTAATATTAATTAATATTTACAGTATTTTATATTATCAGCATTTTTTCATCATCTTTTCCTGACTGCCTGTACTGTGTCATTCTGCAGAATCAATCAAGTGTCCAAACAAGCACCCGATACTCACTGTCAATACTTAACACTTGCTAAATAAAACTTTTTTCTATTGAGTGCAGCTGTTAAATAAAACAAATAACATTTCCAGTGCCAGCAATTTGAAAAAGAAGGTAAGAAATTTAAAAAAAAAGAATTTTACAGTAAGTAAAAATTATGTAAAACATTAATTTGTTCCTTCCTTCATTGTTATCTGCATGTAAACCATAATTATTCTCTTTAAAATGTATTTTTGTTCATATTTTTGGGTGTCTGGAACTAATTGATTTACATTCACAAAGACTGAGGTACTACTGTATTTATTTTTCATTTTAATATTTCTATCCAATGGCGTAGTCTCCTGTGAGCGTATGAAGAAGCTGTCTGGTCAAGACCACTCAAGCGGTCTCACAAGTTGTTGCTGTTGCGGTTTATGTTGGCCCCAGTAATGCAACACGCATTGTAAATGCATTTATGGCTTGCAACCAGTTAAGAGGGGCCACTTTAGCTTGTCACTAATTGACATTTGAAATCTGTAGATTCTCTCACTCTCTTGTTCCTTCCACCGCTTTAGCTATTAGCACCTCTTTACTGTGGTGATTATACTGCATGTGGAAACAATGCCCACATGCTTCAATGTGCAGATGAAATAAACATGAAGACAATGGTCACACGCTGTTAATCGAGTCATTGCGTATGTGACAACCACCTATACGTCTGTATTCTTTTAAATGTATGACTCTGTGTGCAACTATTTGTTGTACACACGCACACACAATAAGTGGAGGGAGGGGCAAGGCAGATAAACTGATCAGTGTTTCAAATTGCATTTGTTTCATTGTCTTTGCCTCTTCCTTCTCATCCCTCAATCTTTTGTCTTTTCTTGTGTCTTTGTCTTCTTATTCATTATTTCATGCCTTCCCCGCATTCTCTGCTTTCTTGAATCTCGAATGATTCTGGAATTATAAGAAGCCTGACTCTAAAATAAGTCTTATGATGAATGTGTGATCATTTAGTAGGGAGGGATAGGAAGACGCTCCTCAATCTAATGAGACTCAGAAACATTATACTGGAGTGGCAAGAGCAAATGTGATAGAATAATGATGACTTTATTTCATATGTCAACTTGTTCTACACATTTTGTTAGTTCAACACCAAAATATGGACTTTTTGTAACATGAACCCTTTTTTGTTTAAATTATGATTCTCAATCAGGCTGCACGGTGGAGGAGTGGTTAGCATGCAGGCATGTTCTCCCCGTGCATGCATGAGTTTTCTCCAGGTATTCCGGTTTCCTCCCACATTCCAAAAACATGCTCGGTTAATTGGTGACTCTAATTGAGGGGTCTCAAACACGCGGCCCGCGGGCCAAATATGGCCCGCAGGACACTAGTTTGAGGCCCCCGCCTTGATATGAAAGTTTAATGTTAGTGCGGCCCGCGCAAGTTTGATATGGATGCTGTATGGTATCATGTACCCAGAAAAAATTATTACGTTTGATTAATGTTCATGTTAAAGGTTAAATAACTGTTAATAGTTATCCTCCCTATCCGTGTGGAAGTGGTAAGTTTTTGGCTTTTTAAGTTTAAAGGAAATAACTTGGAGGCTACTGTTTAGGTCGCTAGCTCTCTAGTTTGCGAGTTAGCATGTGTCTCAAGACCCTGCAGTTGCGCAATATGTTGTAAATAAAAAGAGTATAAATGTGACTATAGTCGTGTTTTGGCATGTCTACAGGGCTCTAATAATGCTTTGTTCATTTTAATCTGAAAAAAATAATTTGTCTACCCACCAACTATAGTATGTGGTTTCTTAATTTTTAATTTTTTTCCGTTTTATTTGCGGCCCAGCCTCGTCCAGACCCTAGCTCCAGTGGCCCCCAGGTAAATTGAGTTTGAGACCCCTGCTCTAAATTGTCCATAGGTATGAATGTGAGTGTGAATGGTTGTTTGTCTATATGTGCCCTGATTTGGCTGGCGACCAGTCCAGGGTGTACCCGGCCTCTTGCCCGAAGACAGCTGGGATAGGCTCCAGCATACCCACGACCCTAGTGAGCATAAGCGGCATAGAAAATGGATGGCTGGATGAAAGTTTTGGCTTTTATTCCATCCTTTTGTCAGACTTCCTCTCACCACGCTTCATTCCCATCTTTCATGTTTTCATTCTTTCCTTCATCCTTTTCCCCTCTCTACCCTACCCACCCGCCCACACTCCATCCCTGCTTTCGATGGATTAGGCAGAGATTACAGCCAAATCGATGCTAATCATGTTTATCTAGACAGTCGGTGATCACAGGGATATCAGTATAATTATACATGCTTGATAATAGCTTACTCAGATACGTGCACCGGGGTACACTGGCACGCTGTCAAACCACACGTCATGTTTTTGGATAACACATATGGGTTCCCAACACGGCAGTTTCTCTCTTTTTGTTTCACACTACAAAGATCCATCTGTTGATGAGATTCTTATTTCTATATTACATACTTTGTTGACACAACACTAGCGTATCCTGTAAGACACATTCATTTGGTAAATTAGAATATTAGAATGAACAGTTTGCCCTATACTGTATCCACAGAATTGAGTGACCATTTTTTATTGCATGTGACTGCTAAATAACCCACAGTGTGGCCAAATAAAATTCCGAGTGCCAGCAATTTGACAGAAAGCTATTTGAAAGAAAGTGAGAAACACTATGAGTTGAAGAAAGAACGAAGATGCACGGAAGGATGCACGGAAAGTCTGAAAGTCAGAATTGAAATGTTCATTTATTTATTTAATCAATCTTTTATAATTATCTGGGTATCTGGAACAGAAAGAATAGCAAATAGATAGTAAATATACTATGAGAAAAATTTGAAATAGAAATTAGAAATAAAAGTAATCAGGTTGACAACCTCAGAAGCATTGAACTATACAGGTTTTAAATGTAATTTGAACAGTGGTGTACACTCACTGGCGGCACGGTGGTCGAGTGGTTAGCACGCAGACCTTACAGCTAGGAGACCAGGGTTCAATTCCACATCTCTGTGTGGAGTTTGCATGTTCTCTCCGTGCATGCGTGGGTTTTCCTCCCACATTCCAAAAACATGCTAGGTTAATTGGTGACTCCAAATTGTCCATAGGTATGAATGTGAGTGTGAATGGTTGTTTGTCTATATGTGCCCTGTGATTGGCTGACGACCAGTACCCCGCCTCTCGCCCAAAGACAGCTGGGATAGGCTCCAGCACCCCCGCAACCCTCGTGAGGAAAAGCGAAAAAAAAATATGAATGAATGAATGTACACTTACTTACTATACTTACTATAACCTGTGTACTCCAGTGTACTCTCATAACCAGTGTGTAAAAGGCCCTAAATTAACCATAAAGTGACACAACCACAGGGTGCGTAATGCTAAAAAAAATCATAAATGCACTGGACTACAGCTCCAGTATTATTGCATGAAAGCAGATAAAGATGGAGAGATCAGCTTCAGTGAGGAGAGTGTTGGATTGCAGCAGAATAAAAGCCTAGTCAGTCAGTGAAACACTAAACCATCATGAGGTATGATTTGTTTTTTTTTTTTAGTGTCTGTATCTCTGGCAGCCTCCACGTGGACGCCCGAGGGTGTGAACTCCATTTGTTGATGATTGAGTTTGCGCATGTGTGTGTGTGTGTGTGTGTGTGTCATGTTGGATATGGAAGGAGAAAAGAGAGACATAGAGGAGAGAGGAAGGTGAACGAAAGAGAGAGAGAATGCTTTTCATGACGTAATCTAATCGAAGGGGCTATTTTTCTAGTATAAAACCTCTGCTGTCCTCCACTAGTCTGCCGTCCTCATCTGTCTAAAAGCACTGAGTGACTCACACACAAACACACACACACACACGAGCTAAGTCAGAGTGAGTCAGCCCAGATCTTGCTGTAGTCGTTCACCTCACTGATGAATAATGTAAGAGGCAGAGGCAAATAAACCATTCCACTGACATGTGAACTCTGTATGGGCTACGGTGATGAAGAACACTCAGTGTCATCCCCACACTGACATATGCTCAGCTCAGGTGCGTCGTATACTTTGACACCTTCACCATTGTTTGGAAGAACAATATTATTCAGCACACATCTCCCAGCTGGACAATGACAAAGGTTTGCTTTGAAGTAACCACAAAAAGGTAGACAGAGGAAAAATGACCTTGTTGACCCCATGCCGCCCCACACCACCACCACCCTTCAGATTATACTATTGTAATCCCATTGTCGCACTGTCAACGCAAAACTGTCTATTTGGCAGAAGTACTATGGAGCTGAGGGATGCATTACAGAATTTAGCTGATCCATTTCATTAAACAGGAAATTAAAATAAACCCATATTTATTCATTCATTTTCTGACACTTTTTTTCACAAGGGTCGCGGGGGTGCTGGAGCCTATCCCAGCTGTTTTTGGGCACACCCTGGACTGGTTGCCAGCCAATCACAGGGCACATATAGACAAACAACCATTCACACTCACATTCATACCTATGGACAATTTGAAGTCGCCAATTAACCTAGCATGTTTTTGGAATGTGGGAGGAAACCGGAGTACCCGGAGAAAACCCACGCATGCACGGGGAACTCCACACAGAGATGGCAGAGGGTGGAATTGAACCCTGGTCTCCTAGCTGCGAGGTCTGCACGCTAACCACTAAATCACCGTGCCACCCATATTTATATTACATTAAATGACTCATGAGGTAAAACTCCATATAATAGTATATTACTGAATACAATTATTAAATGTAAGAAAAAAATATCAGAATATATGACACTAACCGGACAATCATCGGACACACAAAAGCAACATTCTGTATTTTTTTTAGAATCATATCATGTGCTGGAAAAAGCACAAACAGCTACAGGGAGATGTAATACAACAGTTCCACTGTCTGCTCACATATTGCTTCTTAGGAGCAAGTCACACACATCCACAAACACAAACGCCCCCCCCCCCCCATATAGAAGTGTATATAGAGCAGGAGAACAAGTGAATGAAGTGGCTACCGAGGGCTTCTGTGTATCGATAAACCTCATTTGGCCCAGGAGAGTGATGCAGAGTGATAGTGATGACAGAACAAGAGACTCCACGTGTCTTTGGCGTCTTATGTCCATGATCTGTTAGCGTGAGCACAAATGGCACAGTCGATGGGCAGCTTCTCTTTGACTTGTGTATATTATTAAAATAGTGGTGTGCAGTCAAGGCCAGCAAAGCTTTCTCTGCCGGCCCAAACACAGAAGCACTGATCTACTTTTACAATTTGGATTATTTACAATATTTCATTCATTCATTCATTTTCTACCGCTTTTTCCTCAGGAGGTTCGCGGGGGTGCTGGAGCCTATCCCAGCTGTCTTGGGGCGAGATGCGGGGTACACCCTGGACTGGTCGCCAGCCAATCACAGGGCACATATAGACAAACAACCATTCACACTCACATTCATACCTATGGACAATTTGGAGTGTTTGCATGTTTTTGGTATGTGGGAGGAAACCAGAGTACCCGGACAAAACCCACGCATACCCATATTTATTCATTCATTAATTTTCTGCCGCTTTTCCCTCACAAGAGGGGGTGGGGGCGTGGTGTGCTGGAGCCTATCCCAGCTTTCTTCGGGCGAGAGGCGGGGTACACCCTGGACTGGTTGCCAGCCAATCACAGGGCACATATAGACAAACAACCATTCACACTCACATTCATACCTATGGACAATTTGCAGTCACCAATTAACCTAGCATGTTTTTGGAATGTGGGAGGAAACTGGAAAAAAACACGGGGAGAACATGCAAACTCCACACAGAGATGGCCGAGGGTGGAATTGAACCCTGGTCTCCTAGCAGCGAGGTCTGTGTGCTAACCACTCTTCCACCGTGCCGCCCACTGAGAAGATGTATTTTTGTTAAAATTAAAAAAAGGGGAACCAATTTGCCATTGCTATCGGTTTACAATCTGTAAATATTGTCACATATAAGATAACTATTAATTATTAATTAATTAACTATTATATGAATAGTTCTCTGACAGAGATATATTATCTTTATAAAAGTTTATTTTGATTTTTACTAAACTGGGGTAGCTAATGAAATGCCAGCATTACCAACAGAATGAGCCCTGAGCCCAGAATGAGCATCACAGCAGGCGGAAGTAAAATGTGTGAGAAGACATTTAGCACCTCATCAAAGTAAGTGAGCTGAGCACAATTCCATGTTTTGTCTCATTCTTTCTGTAATTATGCGGCAAGGCTGGAAATTGTCAAGTAAATTTCCAGTAATGTGCTTCTCATCTCCTTTGGCTTGCCTCCAACCAATACGAAACAGGGGGGAGGTGCCTATGTAGGGAGGAGAGAAAAAGGGAGAAGGAGGAGGCTGAGTAGTGTACTGTATCTTTAAGACCAACTGGATCCATCACAGAAGACTCTTCCTTTACAGCTCATTACTCTAGAGTGGATCTTTTCTGGACACTTTGTTGAGTAATAGTCTTTATTATTACTGTGCAGGATGGCCTCAGGCACATAGAGTGGAGAGCCAACATGAAACACTTCAGCATGACATGTTTCTGGATTGTTTTTGCATCACATTTGGTTTTCCTGCCACTGACAGGTAAGAAAAACACAGCGCTGTCTTGACAGTTAACTTAGTCTTTATATAGTGTTGTATGCCAAATTTAGCTACACTTGCACCAAAGCTTTGCTCTCTTTTAGGAGGCATTTTTAATGCATTATTGCTTTATTGCATCATTTGGAATTGATAAGTGTATAAGCTATAAAGCATGTAAGCCTATTTAAATGTCCACTCCCTGTATATGTTGTGTTAATATGATTTGTGAGAATTATTTGCTGAGAAATGTCCTACAGAAATGCTCACAAAGCTAAACAAAAAACAAAAAACCAGAGTAAATAATAAATGTGAAATATGGTCCACATAATATCATAATATGACATGCTGGACCGGATACAGCTCACAAGGCATGAGTTGAGACGCCTATGTAGTAAATATAGCAAAAGTATGGATGTATTAAAAATATCCATATTTGTAGTAGCAAATTCCAAAGGCAATGCAGGCAGTAATGATTGAGTTACAAGCGTAAATAAAGGGAGTTAGTATGCTGGTGTTTAATAGTGCACTTTAACTCAACCTGTCAGTTCAAGTTTACAGATATCACAGCTCATTTGCATAACCACCTTGTCGCTAAGAAGGGAAAGGGCGGAGGTGTAGTTTCTTTTCTCACTAAGCAACAGGTGTGTGTGTGTGTTGTCAGTTTGAAAGCAATCAATTATTCATCGGCCCGAAATGATAGCTTGTGTGCACTGAGCAGAACAAAGATGGTGGTCTTACACAAACAAAATATCTCCAAACTGTAAACTCTGATTATGGTTCAGCTTCATAAAGCTGACAACGTATTGCATTACCTCTGTAGTAAAGGTCAAAATATTTGTAATTTTCAAATCTCTCCCCAAAAAAAGCAGATATTGACATTTCAGCGTCAGTGTTGCATGTCCATCCTATAGCGCTTGGCCCAAAGGCACAACAGTCACATGAAGATCCTGTTCTTGAAAACGCAGCAAACATGCACAAGGAGGAAAGAGAAAGACACTATGGAAATGTTTATTCATCCTAATGGAATGACTTTAGGGGCCTTAGGTAATGATTACTCAGCTCTAGACAGCTCATACTTATTGATTGGTCCACTGAGCACTATGTCTTCGGAGGCTGTGTGCAAATCAAAGTATGCTATTTAATCATCACATTAAGCTCTGCATAGTATTCTATCGTATTATTTTGTAGGTCCTCAGCTGGTCGCTCTGCTACTGAAAATGCACAGACAAAATAGTCTGACTTAATTACTGAAAACTTTATGCTTGTTTGTTTGTTTTTCCTCAAGTCACATGGTCACCTGCTGCTAGGCAGAAGCCCAACACAGCAGAGAAAGGATGGTCTAATACAGGGGTCTCAAACTCAATTTACTTGGGGGCCACTGGAGCTCGGGTGGGGTGAGACTGGGCCGCATCAGGTTTAAAAAAAAAACAACAAAAAAAACGCATTTATTAAAAACAAAAAAATTAAAAAAACTTCGCTTTGGTTCCAATTTTCTACAAGAAAAGCTCTGATAAAACATTCCACTGTTCTCAAATATCTTACTTTTTATTTTTCTACACAAAATTAGATGAAAAATAAATAAAAAATCAAGAATAAAGAAAATCAATCAATCAGTAATAAATAAATAAATATAATAAGAATAATAAAACGTCAAATAATAAAAACTTAAGAAACCACATATAGTTGGTGGGTAGACAAATTATTTTTTCAGATTAAAATGAACAAAGCATTATTAGAGCCCTGTAGACATGACAAAACACGACTATAGTCACATTTATACTCTTTTTATTTACAACATATTGCGCAACTGCAGGGTCTTGAGACACATGCTAACTCGCAAACTAGAGAGCTAGCGACCTAAACGGTAGCCTTCAAGTTATTTCCTTTAAACTTAAATAGCCAAAAACTTACCACTTCCACACAGATAGGGAGGATAACTATTAACAGTTATTTAACCTTTAACATGAACATTAATCAAACGTACTAATTTTTTCTGGGTACATGATACCATACAGCATCCATATCAAACTTGCACATTAAACTTTCATATGAAGGCGGGGGCCTCAAACTAGTGTCCTGCGGGCCACATTTGGCCCGCGGGCCGCGTGTTTGAGACCCCTGGTCTAATAGTTTTGGGGGTTGATGCCACTGGGCGTTCTGCTGGATCTGGTGGGACATTGGGACATTAAAGGGGTAGGACCTTTAAGACTCATCCCATGTCTTCTTTTCCAGTGTGGTGTAAGCCTGTCATCTCCCCCAACGGGCCTCACATTGTTGTCCCCAAGAGGGGGAAGCTGGAGCTTTATTGCCATGACAATGCAACCACGTCTGGCGTGCCGTCCAGGTTGAGGTGGCAGAGGGATAAAGCTCGCAGACTGGAGGGCGAGGTGGGGGAGGGCGGCGTGGTTGTTGTCAAGGTACCTGCGGCACAAGCCTACCACATGGGCCGCTACACATGCATCAACAACAGCACACAAGAACACAGCTCCATCTATGTATACGTGAAAGGTAGGTGTTATGGGCCATGAAGAGTACAGTATCCTTTCATAGACTCCCATGTCAACTCTACACCTTTTATCTGCGCAGACCCTGTTAATGCGTTCCAGCGCACCATGGTCAATGTCATCCTGGTGCGGGCTGGGGAGAACTGCACCATTCCCTGCCTCGTGACTGACCCTGAAGTCACCCTGCTGGCTTTGGAGACATGTGACGGGCGACCTTTGCCCTCCAATATGAATTACTGGACCCACCGTGAGCAAGGTGTTATTATTGGCAATACAAGGAAGGAGTTTGAGGGGTGCTACGTGTGTGTGGGCCAGAGAGGTGGAGATAATGTGACATCCAGCCAGTATACTGTGGATGTACGGCAAGGTAAAGAACGTCTTCTTTTTGTCATTTGGGCACTAACAGTGTGAGACTGAATGGGGGCTGGTGGGAAAATGTTGGAACGAATGTTGGAACAAATAGCAATCAGTAGAGGAGAAGCCACCGGCCAAGCGTGGCATTACTTCTTCTGCTATTAATCAAATTAAGCATAAAACTGATAATGTAATGTTTTATCATAATGTAGAATGAATATGAATAATATGAATACGTAATGAATATGAATCATAATGTTCTATCCCGGGCTGCATGGCGGTCGAGTGGTTAGCGCGCAGACCTCACATGCATGACCTCCCGTGCATGCATGGGTTTTCTCCGGGTACTCCGGTTTCCTCCCACATTCCAAAAACATGCTAGGTTAATTGGTGACTCCAAATTGTCCATAGGTATGAATGTGAGAGTGAATGGTTGTTTGTCTATATGTGCCCTGTGATTGGCTGGCGACCATTCCAGGGTGTACCCCGCCTCTCGCCTGAAGACAGCTGGGATAGGCTCCAGCACGCCCGCGACCCTCGTGAGGAAAAGCGGTAGAAAATGAATTAATTAATGAATGTTCTATCCCAGTTCTGCAAAGAGCAGTAGGCACAGATTAAACATCTGTCAAACAACTAAAAGGCTGTAAAAACAAAACCAATGTTAATAGTAAATGACAAAAACACTCAAAAGTGCAAAAGGTGAAAGACATTTACAAGTCATATACACCTCATTGATCTCATTTTTCAACACAATGAAGTGTAAAAAGAGATTAGTCCGTAAAATAGTTATTTAGTTAGTAAAATATAATAATAACAAACAATTTGGCTTAGCTCATTCTCTTCTTTTTTTAATCAAAAGCAAAAACCATTATCACAAGTTTATCTTTTAAGTTTTATACCATAATTTTCTTGAAAATGTTTCAAATACGAATTACAGGTAGATGCATAGTTTGCACTGGCAATGTAGGCAGATATATAGTATTGTATACACATGCATACAAAAGCAATGAAAACATAACCTTGGTGGAGGTAATAAAAATCCAAGCCTATTGACAAAACCTAAAGCGATCACTGGCATATAAAACAGGTTGGTACAACTCTCAACATCACTGACAAATGAAGTGTTGACCTTCATGTTTCTATCTATCCCCGCACTGCATCACAATTTCCAAAGACAAACCAGTCTCCTTTTTGACCGATGCAGAGTCGGATGTGGTGAAGGACGTGGAGATTAGCAGAGCCTCGTATTTAACAAAGCTTTGTAACGACGCATGCACACGATGTTTGGGCTAAACAGAGTTATGACAACCTTTGTCAAACACGAGAGGCGAAGTGACGTCAGTGACATTTATTGATAGCAATTAATCCAGCTGTTTATGTCTGCCTAAGATTGAGGATATATGCAAATATAAACGTGTTAGTGTGCATGTGTGTGGGGTTAACTCGTTTCTTTCCAATGACACTCTTGAGGCTCTTTTAGTTAATTGGATTCATTGGTATGCATACAAATTATGTTTATGCTTGTCAAATGTATTCTTTTAAATGGCAACATTAGCCAAAGTAATTCTTTCCGGAGCCGGAAATGTGTAGGACGCTCTAATGCATTTATTTATTTTATTTTTTCCTTTTAACCAGTTCCAGATGTGCTTCCAATCATCACATTGTCTGAGAGGGGCAAGGTTATCTTGCGGAAAGGAGAGAGGTTTGAAGTTACTTGTAGCTCCTCCAATGTCAATCCAGACTTTAATGTCAAGTGGGACTACCCTTCAACAGCGGTGAGTTGGCATCAATCACGGCATCAAGTGGCTATTCCTCGAAACAACACGGGCTGTTTCTGTTTAAGGGACAAGTAAATATTTAGGCTGAAGGCATGTTTAATTTGGAAAGGTTTCTTGAGGTTGGGTCTCTAGAGCGTTCACTTCAGTCAACACAAAAACTAAAAGACGATATCCAATTGCAGGTGTCATTTGAAATGTTTACTGTCCCACAAATTGACGCTAAAACAATGTTATTGTCAACATTTTTAATACCAAATAAGCCACCGTTATGATAATATATAAAATTAATAATAAGATATAATAGTAATGCAATATTTCCTTTAATATTTCTTTCACTCTGTAAAGTTTATGACATGTATTTTCTCACACGCTATTGGTACTGTCTGTTAAACGTTTTCAGCATTTCTTGGAATGCTGGATTGTCAACTGCATTAAAGAGCAGCATTTCTTTTGCAGTGACTTTATGTGAGTGTATACCATTTATTCCGTTTGTATACAATTTATTTGGCAAACCACATGACTCAGTGAGTGTTGACTGTCAGAACGAAGGCTCTGCGCCTCAATGTGTAGTTAGTTGGATATGTTTGAGGTGGGCAAGTTCATTTTATTGCCTTTTATGTTGCTACCACTTTGGAATAAATTTGGCATACCAACTTGTTCATGTTGCTCATCTTAGTTCGTTAACATTCCCACATGGGGACTGTGCCATTTGGCTTTCCACAGCTTTCCAAACATCTTTTTCCCCTCCTTATTTCTACTACAATACCTTGCATTGCTCGTGAATAGCCTCCACTCCTGTAAGACTTAGAAGGGATCTCACTCTGTTCACTGTTGTTCTGTGAAGTGTCTAAATGCAGAATCAACGCAGCGTGAACTCTCTTCCTGGCTGTTTGGAGGCGAGAGACGAGGAAAACAGTTTTGAATATGCCTTAAAGGTCTCGTAATAGTGTATTACACGTCTGCTGTCCAAAATCTAAATCTGCTGTCCTTGATGCTGGAATTCAGACAGTGCTTTTAGTACTGGGAACACGCCGTTTGCCCATGTGGACACAGCACTAATACCCGGCCCCTTATTAACATTTTACAAACACTATTATGTGAGCTAAAGATTGTCTCTATGAGGAACAAGGTCTTTCCTTCATGATGATTGATGAACTTCAAAAGCAACTGTTTGAAAAGTCTCAAAAGTGAAGCCAAGAAGTGAGTAAAATGCTCGAGGCACACATATTACTGTTAGAACACCATTGAAGAGTCAGTTAATGGCAAATAGAACTGTTAGACGGACTAAAGCACAAACTTGATCATGGCCTGCATCCGTTTCTCATGTTTGAACATCCCATATTAATAGTACAACCTCAAGAATGCTTTGAGAGCGTTTTCTTCAAATGTAATAAAGCTGCAATTTGGCTGCAAGGGTGATTTGATTTTGCTGAACAAAGGTTGCGTCCATCCCGTTCTTCTTAATGTGACAAGTCAGCCACGCCTGAAGGAAATTTCATTAGCTTGGGAACAAACGCAAGTTAATAAAGGCCAGCAAAGGGCAGCTTCTATGAAAGTTGTAGAAAAAAAAACTTTTCTGGCCCTTTATAGATGTATAAGATCCTGTTTACAGTACTTCTGTATTGGTCACATATGCTTAGCTGTGCCCCCTTTGTTCTGCAGCATCCAGATGAATCCCACACCTCACACATCCTTCCTGGGTCTCATGGTTATCAAAGGGGCTCCCGGCTCGTGATTACATCTGTGGACCAAACAGACTCAGGGACATACCGCTGCTCAGCCCACAATGAGAGAGGCAGCAGCTCCACAGGACTACAGCTGAATGTCTGTGGTGAGAATTATGCGTTCATGCATATACGTACAATGTGAGTTTTCTTAAATCATCTAACCTTGGGGAATACTTCATAAAAACAAGATTGATGCAACATGCATGTATGATACAACTTCCCTTCTTCAATGGACCTATTAGAAGGTTAACGTCACAGTAATAAAGGTAAAGCTGTTAACTGTCGACATGATGTCACCTGCTGAAATGTGTTGCACTAAAAGCAACCAAGATTGTTGCTTTCTTACCTAAGAAAAAAAAAAACCCTGACACGCCTTAAAAACGATCTTTTTGCATATTATGCAAATAAAGTGCCCTAGGGGGACATCTACCCTCACTTGAAAAAATCCAATGAAAAAGCCAGTTGGGGCATGTCAAGACACGACTTGCCAACAAGACCATGACCAGAGGGAGCCAGGTTTTAAGAGCGTATAGAATGACAGAACAAACAGCAGAAACGGTCTGCTAACAAAACAGGAGAAGACTTTCTGGTACATCATAAAAATTGACCCATGAAAAGGCAGACTTAACATAAACCTGAATTAGTTCCCGGATAAGAAAATAGTTTGGTTTATTTTATTTGAACAGACACTTTTGGGCTATAAATACAAAAAAATGTATGTTAATGCTATGAGAGGCAGTTACCATGCCAAAATAGTAATTAATTATATACAGAATGGGCATCTGAGTGATATAATTGGACTCTAACCTCCATTTTCCACTATTTGGCATAGCTGTTGCCATTGATACATCTTCATTGGCAAAAGCGGGTACTATTTTTCATACTTCGTCATGCCAGGATTCCAATATTGACACATAGATACCACGTACAATGCCACTCAACATTTGGAGCTTATTCGTGGAAAGCAACATTGTCATGACTATCATTGAGAATATATGACAAAAGTGACAAAAAAATAAACACACACTTGATAACATGAGCTTATCCTGCTGCTATGTTAGCTCTCCTTACCTTCATTCTCCTCCATGGTTGATGTTTGCATGTACCATACTGGCTGATGCGGTTTGGATTTCATAATTTTCCCCGTACACCAAGGAGGGTAGCACTGTGCAGTGGAACCAGAGCAATTCTTAAGCACTTTAAGATGAATAACACAAAGGCAGAAACATGCACTATTAATAAGACCATTCATGGATGTCAACATTTACCAAACATACAAAAAATACTAAACATGCAGGTTTTGCACCTAAGTGACCAACTCTAGTGTCAAATACATAAAACAGTGTTTGCTAACTATCATATATCTTATACAGATAAGGGGTTCATTACCATGTTTGGCCATCCAAGTCCCATCCGAGCCGATGTGCAAGAAGGGGAGAGCCTGAGTCTCAGAGTGGAGTTTGATGCCTATCCGGCACCCGGCACACTGTTCTGGTCTTACAACGACAAACGACTGCTCAACACCACAGAGCACGTCATCACAATCCACAAACACAAATACAGGTATCACTGTAACATACAATAGGATTCCAGTACAAGTACACACATCTGAATATACTAAAAAATCAACTTTATTTCAGGTTCATCAGTGAGCTGAGACTGGTGAGAGTTCTTGGCTCAGAAGGTGGGATCTATAAATTCTTCACCAGCCATGAAGACGCATCCTTTGAATATTTCTTTGAAGTATATGTCAATAGTAAGTCATTTTTCAACATTAATACAGTTTAAATGAGCATCTTTGATAACAGTGTCTATTCACTTTTACAAGGTAAGCCAGTCATCATCGCCCAGGAAGGGCCAGTCGATGGTCAGGTCAAGTGTGTGGCTGCTGGTCATCCAGTTCCTAAAATCAGTTGGTACCTGTGTGCTCTTCCTCACACAAGGTATTACATTATACTAATATCACCTATACACTGACGGAATATGGCGTAAGACTTTACGGGAGGCACAGTTGTTTGACTTTATATATGTTTAAAACCTTAGTAACTACAGTAAGTCTGGGGTGAGTAGAAAATATGCTCCAAAGATTTGTTATTCGTGGAACAGTTCATTAGCATTAAATCTGCAGACCACCAAAATAAGCGTTGTTAGAATCTTTAATTTCAGCATCAAGGTTAGATTTTTGGCAACAAACATCTAAGACTTTTTAAAAAAATAATATATTGAGTTTTTTGATAGTGTGCACACAATGCTACACAAGTGATCTTGTTGATGACCTCTCCACAGGTGCTCACAGCTGCCCAATGCCACCCAATGGGAAACCGTAGATGTCACCATGGTGACAGAGTCCACCTTTAGCAGGAGTGAGGTGGAGAGCCGATTGAACATCAGCAAGGTGCACGCCAACTACCATACGTTGGAGTGTGTGGCTTCGACAGAGGGAGAAGAAGCCTTCACGCTCTTCTCCATCAGCGGTACCGCATCGTTAATATCTCCAACACACACACACAATTAAAGCAGACAGCAAAGAGGCGGTTAGCTCATAAACCCCCGCCATAAGCATACACATAAACAAACCCTTTGACCCCTGTGTGCATGGTGGCCAGGTGTGTGGTTACTGGCTACAGATTGAATGAGATTAGATTTTGCTGACAGTGCAGGCTGGGATTAGATGGCGTTGCCTTGCTAATCCAGGACACACAAACAAACACCACTGCTGCAGCTGTCTGTCTTAATACGGTGTCTCAATATTGAGCCTATGTTGTGTGTAAAGTTGTGTGTGTACCTTCTCATTGTGGCTTTGTTCTTCTCTCAGAGCGACTTGTCCCCCATAAACTGTTCACCCCGCTTCTAACTGGCATAGTGGCCATCGGCGCCTTACTCTGCCTGTTCCTTGTGGTTCTGCTCTATAAATACATGCAGGTAAGAACCAAATAACTTAAGTTACTATTTCATATTAGAAAGGATTTGATCCCATCGTCCTTACTGACAAAATATGAGGTGCCTCGACGGTTCCTGGAAAAAGGGGTTTCATTCATCTGCTTCATGTGTCATGCCTCCAGAAAGTCACACACATCCTGCTCAGATGAGCTTCTTCATCCCTTTTTGAACAATCTAAGTGTATCCTAATGAAATTGAAATGACTCAGTCAGCTATCAGATAGATTAAATTGACACGCATCTGAACAGGATGACATCTTTCTCTTACTCGTATGCCGTGACTCAGACTCCTCAGACAACCGAGTATGTTTTTGTGAGATGCCTACGTCAGAAAATGTTTCAAGAAGCCATTCAGTATAGGCTGCCGTCACAGCACGGTT
This sequence comes from Doryrhamphus excisus, assembly GCF_030265055.1. NCBI lineage: Eukaryota > Metazoa > Chordata > Actinopteri > Syngnathiformes > Syngnathidae > Doryrhamphus > Doryrhamphus excisus. The sequence goes on along the minus strand of NC_080466.1, from coordinate 7,150,297 downwards.
CTCCGCTCATTAATTGGCAGCTACTTGAGTAAAGATCCGCCTGTATTTTTTTTGAAGCGACTACATAGCGCCAAAGAGCCAAAATGTAACAGTAAAGTACAACATTTTAGCCACTCAAAAATTTTAAAACACAGCCTTTTTCTATGCCGCTTATCCTCACTAGGGTCGCAGGTATGCTGGAGCCTATCCCAGCTGTCTTCAGGCGAGAGGAGGGGTACAACCCTGGACTGGTCGCCAGCCAATCACAGGGCACATATAGACAAACAACCATTCACACTCACATTCATACCTATGGACAATTTGGAGTCGCCAATTAACCTAGCATGTTTTTGGAATGTGGGAGGAAACCGGAGCACCCGGAGAAAACCCAAGCACGCAACGGGAGAACATGCAAACTCCACACAAAAATGCCCCCAGCGGAGAATCGATCCATGACTTTATGTCTCCTTTACGAAGAATTATTAATTCTTATTTGATTGCCCAAGAGGGCTGCACGGCGTGCAAGTGGTTAGCGGCCATCTCATGTTGTCCCCATACGTGCGTGGGTTTTCTAAAGGGACTCCGGCTTCCTCCTGAATTCCAAAAACATGCTAGGCTAATTGGCGATTGTCCATAGGTATGAATGTGAGTGAATGAGTCTATATGTGCCCTGTGATTGGCTGGCGACCAGTCCAGGCTGTACCGCGCCTCTCGCCAGACAGCTGGGATAGGCTCCAGCACTCTCGCAACCCTTGTAAGGATAGCAGTATGAAATTAATGAGTAAATGATTGTCCAAGTGCACCTGATTTTAAGGCTGCTGATGAGTTATCAATAGAATTGCTCCATGTAACTGTTGTCTGTATTATTAAGCACCAACTCTTCTCCTCTCATTCCTCTCACTTTTCAACAGAAACCAAAATTTCAAATCCAATGGAAGGTCATCGAGAGTATCCATGGCAACAACTATATATATTTTGACCCCAACCAGCTTCCATATGACTCCAAATGGGAGTTTTCCCGACAGAAGCTACGCTTTGGTATATAGCATGTCAAGCTTTGTGTTTTTCTTGTGAGTTGTAATTTTTTTTGTAATAACTACGAACATGTATGTCACCACGCAGGAAAAACGCTTGGTTCTGGGGCTTTTGGGAAGGTGGTAAGAGCCACAGCATACGGCCTGTGCTCGGTTGACACCATCACAACTGTTGCTGTCAAGATGCTCAAACGTAAGCGAAATCAAAGGTTTAATCAATAAGCGATACTCTAAAAAGATGCTTCAGTTATCGCCCTGATGATGTCACTGCAGACAATGCTCACGCCACAGAGAAGGAGGCGCTGATGTCAGAGTTAAAGGTGCTTAGTTATCTTGGCAACCACATGAACATCGTGAACCTGCTGGGAGCCTGCACCGTTGGAGGTGAGAGGAGCCGTCTGAACCTAGATGCCAAAAAACAAAAACAAAAAGAAAGAAAAAGTTACATTCAGTCTTGTGTTCAGGTTTTGCTTTGGCTTGACTTAATTATTGATTTCTTCATGGCTGCTTGAGGTGGCTTAAAAGCACTAACTTGCTGCAATGCAAGGCGGTTATTATGCTTTTAATAGCAATCCAATATTGGACAGTCAAGTCAATGGCGGGCCAGCCTTACCATGAAGATGTAGATTGAGTGCAGCGAAGCAATAATATCTACCTGTCTGGGCATTCTCATCGACCGCACTGCAGCATCTTGATGGACAGCATATAAGTAGAAAGAGATGAAGCAGGTGCTGATGGCATGAAAACTCATTAAATGTATTGAATTGTGCTTTTTTTTTTAAGATAAAATATTGGTGTTTGCTCACATAGTCAACTCATGCTATAATGAACTACTTATAATCACAAACAGCATCCGCATCTCAGTGCTTAGTGTATTTGTTTTGTGGAGTTGCAGTCAGATTTCCATATTTATAATTCTGCACCCCCAGGTCCAATTTTAGTTATCACTGAATACTGTTGCTATGGCGACCTCCTCAACTTCCTGCGCAGAAAAAGAGAGTCCTTCCTAATTTCCCAAATTGGTGACAGCTACTATCGCAATGTCTCCAAACACACACAGCCAACAAGGTGAGGTACAAATGTACAAATCACATATATTTCTCACATATATTGTATAGTTCTAATTCTGTGTGCATGTGTGTGTGCAGCAGAGAGGTGGCAGGTACAGGATATATGCCTATGCGTCCATCTGACAAAGAAAGATCCTCCCAGTCAGGTAAGAAAACACTTTTCCATCATGCATTGCAGCAAAACTGCACATCCACAGTCCAGCCTTTATACGTAAATAATGTTGTGCCTAATGTCTTCTAGATGATGTAGATGAGCTTTCTCTGGATTCTGAAGATCTTCTCAGCTTCTCCTACCAGGTAGCCAAAGGGATGGAATACATCACTTCAAAAAACGTAAGTCTACAAGAAGCCATCACAGTCTTATCCAACAAAAGACGCATCAAACATTCAGTTTGTTGGTGACTAGCAGAACCGGTTCCAAAGTCAATAATACTCACATCCGTGTTTGTGTTTGCCCGTTGGTGTGTGTGTGTTTGTGTGGGCGTACATATGTGGGCGTGCAGTGCATCCACAGAGACCTCGCAGCCAGGAATGTTCTACTGACTCACGGCAGGGTGGCCAAGATCTGTGACTTTGGCTTGGCACGGGACATCACCACCGATTCTAGCTATGTGCTCCGAGGCAACGTCAGTAAACACATCTTTTTCTTTCCATTTGTCTTCCTTTCTGCATTTGTGCACAGAACACAGGTTCCATAATATCATTCCTTCAATT